>NC_069499.1:210300365-211008865 GCF_027579735.1 Bombina bombina | reverse complement strand
TTATTTCCCACATCTAAACTTCTAGATGGGATTGCTGGGTCCAAAATTCAATCTATAGCATAGTCATACCATTATTCGGTCGTAGTGGGGTCCCATCAGGCAGGAGCAAGTTATTCATGGAGGCTAGTTGATTGGTTAGTAAGTTCACCTCAGTTTAATGTATTAGACAAAGAGGCCATAACTGAATTTATGCAAGTGAATGATGACGACCAAACTATGTGGGCAGCCTTTAAGGCATTTATGAGAAGACATTACATAAAACAGGTAGCTATAATTAAAAAGAAACAGGGAGGATCCCTAGCGCAATTGACTTGTAGATTACGGACATTGCAGTGACAACAATCAATCAAATATTCAGCTCAGGTGAACTGCAACATTCAGAAGATTAAACCCCAAATTAGGGACCTTGAATTCCAGAGAGTTCAGAGAACATTGGAAAAATTTAGACAATTATACTACTATTGTAACAATAAAGCATTAAAAACTTTAGCAAATAAATTAAGCAATAGGGCAGCACAGAGGAGGATAGCTTCTATTAGGTTAGGATCAGAGATTATTACCTTCCCCTTAAGGGATTGGTGAGGCATTTGGGCACTACTACAAATCCCTCTATAATTTAGAAGTGCAAGCAGACATAGTAAGTGATCCCTGCCAGGATGTTACGCATTATCTTAGTACCTTACACTTACCAACATTGTCTAAAGAACAAATTAAATCTCTCAAGGAACCTATTTCAAGCGAAGAAGTTTGATTAGTCATTAAACAGCTTAAATTAGGTAAAGTGCATGGCCCCGATGGGTTTATAAGACGATTTTATAAGAGTTTTCAAGAACTCCTAATTCCCATACTAACTAACTGTTCAATGAAATTATGACTGCAGGACAGTTCTCCACAGAGTTTTGGAGGCATCCATAGTTACCCTTTTAAAACCAGGAATAGACCCTTTACACTGTAGCAGCTACAGACTCATTTCACTTATAAATCTGGACACAAAATTATATTAAAAAATCCTGGCGAACAGACTGGCGGGGGTCATACCCAGCTTGGTAAATTATGATCAGGTTGGTTTTATACCAGGTAGAAAAGGCCCAGAAAATACAAGGAGGATTCAACATATTTTTGTTGAGGCTAAGAGAAGGAAGGTGCCCCTCCTTGCTCTGTCTTTAGATGCAGAAAAGGCATTTGATAGGGTGAGGTGGGATTACCTTTGTCAGTCAATGAAAACATTTCAGCTGCCAGAACAATTTGTAAAAGCAGTAGGGGCTCTATATTCTAGTCCTTGAGTGAAGGTTAGAGGAGCAGGATTTGTTCCGGATAGCTTTAAGATCTTAAATGGGACAAGACAAAGCTGCCCTCTGTCACCGTTACTATTTGATTTAGCGGTGGAACCACTAGCGCAGGCAATTAGATTGGAAGATAGAATTAAAGGCTTCAATTTAGGAATACATCAGCATAAGATTGCGCTCTTTGCTGATGATATCACTTTGCTAATTACTTCCCCTGAGGTATCACTTCCTGCAATGCTTAAGATATTAGCATATTTTGGTAAGCTGAGTTATTACAAATTAAATGTCACTAAAACAGAAGCTTTACATATAAATATGCTAAAAGCAGAAATTTTGTCTCTGAAAAATAAATTTGATTTAAATGGTCGGGGGGAATATATCAAACATTTGGATATATTTCTGTAGTGATATCTAAGAATTTCATAGAGAAAATGCCTGAATTCAAGATGCTGCTAGAGTCATGGGAGTTTGAGGAGGTTTCATGGATGGGTAGGATAGCGGCAGTCAAAATGGTGCTCCTCCCAAAGATAACTTATTTGTTTAGATGTTTTCCACAGCAGGTCCCTAGATCTATTCTCAACAAATTGCAGGGTCTAATGACATCATATATTTGGAGAGGAAAAAGACCTTGCATTGCTAGAAATATCCTACAAAGATCTGTTGAGAAAGGAGGTTTAGCTATTCTGAATATTATCTACTATCATGATGCTGCTCGCCTGTCTCTTATTCCGGGGTGGAGTAACGCCTCTCATTATGCAAAATGGCAAGATGTAGAAAGGGCCTTAATCCCAAATTTCATTGGACTTATTGATCTTATTTGGATTCCTACGCACTATAGGAAAAAAGTGGGTATTTACCACCCACTGATACTGGATGCTCTTCTTTGTTGGGATAGAATTAGACACCTTAAGAATATAGCTCCTCATCCATCCCCAGCCCATACAGTGATGAGTCTAATTTGTTGCTTACTAGGTTGTCACAACTCATACTGGTCCCAATTAGGTCCACTGCTGGTTAGTGATTTTTACACAGAAGCATCATGGTTGACAGTTGGAAAATTTATTGAGAAATTTAAAGTACCCAAGAAATGTCAGTTTAAAGTCAATAGATTCTTTAGCTTACTAAATCATTGGAAGCTTATGGGGGAAATATTAAAAGATCTGACAAAATGGTAAGTTTGTTGGTTAAAAGGACTAAAATCAGAAGGTAGCTTGTCATTTTCTTACTCTCGATTTACTGAGAGTGAAAGCCTCCCCAAAACATACTCACAGACAGCATGGGAAAGGGATCTAAACATGGTGGTGGACACTGAGAATTGAAACAAATAAATTAGATTTATCAGAGGAGTACTCCATTGTGCTACACACTGGGAATTACATTATAATATAATTATTGTTACGAGATGGCACCTAGTCCCAACATGTTTGCATAAATTATAAAATCAGACGACTTCTCTTTGTTAGAGAGAGTGTGGCTAGTTTGGCTCCTGGATGCATATATGGTGGGAATGCCCAAAGTTGAGACCCTTTTGGAGAGGTTGTTTTAGCTTTCTAGGTAGCATGAGCTACAATATCTTTTGTTTGCTGGTGGTGGGTCTCCTGTGCTGGAATCTTCCAAAAATATGTCCCTTGCAAGAAAGACATTCCTTATATATTTTTTGACAGTGGCCAAATTGGCTATAGTTAGATTCTGGAAGAGGGTAGTTCCCCCCACAGCACAAATGGTCTTAGAAATTTTAAATGACATGAGAAAGATGGAAGAATATGTTTTCAGACTTAAAGAAAGGCCTGATTTATATCAGGAAATATGGGCGATATGGACTATGTTTTTTTCCAGTTAAAATTGGAGTGTAGGACTCTAAATAGATTGCCGTCTTGGCTTCCTGTCCCTTCTCCCTTTTATTTTTTTTCTCTCCCTATTCTCCATGTCCTTATACTCACTATTTTTATTTATTTAAGGAACAAATAAGTGTGTGAAATGACAAGCACCTAAAGATTTTATAAGAATCTATTCTTTATGTGATTTTTTTTTTTTATGTGGGATTTTTATGTGATTCATAGTAGACTGAGACATAGGTGCCTTAGAGCAGGGGTCAGCAACCTTGGGCCAACAGATGTTTGGGAACTACATTTCCCATGATGCTCAGATAGCCTAAAGAGTGTCTCAGCATCATGGGAAATATTGAGGATAAAGTGTTGAACCTCACTAGTATGGTTGTATATATAGTTTACACATTTTCCTACATAATATATCCTTCTATTAGGTAGCAAAGTGTAATATAGAGGTTTTATATACAGTGCATAATGACTTATTAACGAAAACTGTAAGGTACAGTCCTACTTAATATGATATTATCTTATAATGTAAGTTGACAATCTGGTTGTTGATGTTCATACTGAGGATATTTAGATATCTGTAATAGGATGAGAAATAACATCCTAGGATTGTTCATGATATCATTGTTTTAATATGTTTTGTATATTTCATGATATGTACCTTAATAAAAAAACATCTGTTAAAAAAAATAAATAAGTAGAGGTTTCACCTTCTAACAAACTAAGAACTTCTTCATTGATCTTGTCAACATCACTATTTTTTGGACATAAAATTACCATTTTGGAAAATTTAAATGCATCAGAATCTTTTAACTGTTCACCAAAATTCTCTTTTACAATGGAGTCTTTGCAGATTATTTGAGATGGAATTTCAAATATATCTTCATAAAAGCCATGCTCGTCTGTGAGTATTCCATCTTCAAGCTTTAGAAGCGAAGAGCTAAACTCAGGATCGCCAGATCTTACATTATTTGTCAGCTTCAAAAGCTTAAACTTATGCCAGAGTGGATTGAATTTTATGCTGGCTTCAACTATAGCTGATCTACTTCCATGTGCAAGAACAGGAAGAGTTTGTCTGAAATCACCTCCGAGCAGAATTGTTTTTCCTCCAAAAGGTTTGTTGTTATTAATCAGTTCTTGGAGGAGGTTGTTGATACATCTGAGTGCATCACTGGAAGACATGGTAGATTTATCCCAAATAATCATCTTTGTTGTACAAATCATTTGCGCATCATTAGAGGTTTGCCTCATGGAAGAGGTTGAAGTATCCAACAAAGGAACAGGCAACTTAAACTGCGAGTGGTATGTTCATCCACCTTCAAGCGACTTTGCTGCAATACCTGTTGAAGCAACTGGTAATGCTACCTCACTGTTTCCTCTAAATGTCCACAACAAAGTCTTGTATAGGTAGGTTTTACCACTACCACCAGGACCATCAAGGAAATAAAACCTTTGTGCTAAAGTGTTGTAATTTTCTGATGCAGCAATGATTTCTTAAAAACTTTGTCTTTGAAGGCATTAAAAGATGCCTTCATTTGGACTCCAGTATAACTTTCAAAGCAGCATAATAGAGGTCTCTGGGATTTCTGGTAAATTGTTTGGATGATTTTATAAACCAAAATCCTGACATTGTTTGCCATTAACAATCAAGATATCTTGAATATCTCTAAGTGCATAATTTAAACAATTTTGACACACTGTGTAACCAGGGTGTCATAAAAAGTCTTCAATGAGTTTTTCTTTGTACATCTCAGAAAGCTCTTTGGCATTTGGTGGAGATGCTAAAGCACAAATATGAGCAAAAAAGCTCTCTAAGCAGTGGAGGCATCATTTCACTTGCAGCTTCATGCAGAGTTAAGCCCCATGATTGATCATCTTAAAAAAACAGTGTTTTTTAGCTGCTTCTTTAAATGTGCAAAATGAAACTCCATTAACTGTTCGGATATCTTCAAAAGAAGTTGCTCCTTTAACATGGAGTAAAAGTAATCGTAAACAAAATCTCGCAACATTTGACATTTTGTTTTCTTTTGATGAAAAACAAAATGCTGAGGAGTATTAATGTAAAGAAATGCATGAGCTGACAAAGTAGTGTCTCTTAATTGTGTTCTTTCTACAGCAGTTTCAATATTATATTCAGTAAAATTTACTTACTGTTCTCCAGGAAGGTGAACTTGTAATCACACAATGGTATATGATTGGTGGTGCATATGGAAACCAAAAAGCCACCATGCTGCTTCTGGAGCACTGCCATATGGAGAATCCATAAAGGAAGTTATCTCATCATGAAGAAGAGTTTCATGTTCTTTAATTGCTATATTAGCACAGTCATGTCTTTTATAAATATATTTGAATATTTACTTTACACTTTTTATGGAAGCACAGCTTTCTATGTTAATATGGCAGTTGTATTTTAATGTCAAATATGTGTTGTATGGTACAACCCAAGCGTTATCAATTGTTTTTCCCTTTATTTCAATTGAAACCGTTTTTTTGGATCTCTTGTAATGTGGATACCCATCTACATTTATCAAAGTTTCTTACTGGAAGGATTTTGGAAATTCCTTAGAGCAAACACCATCTACCAAACATAGAGATCTTAGATTATGCTCCCCACAGGGCCCATGTATCATTTGCTTGGTTACAAATGCATGTAACCGGGATGGATTTTAATGTCAGGTATTTCTGCAGAAATAAAGCAATCAATTATTTCAGCATTTTTAGGCTTATCTTCGGCAGATAAAATAAGCAAAATGTGTGCATGAGAGAATCCACATTTCTGAAATTCAATAGCATGAACTTTGGCAGCTGGTTTACTCAAAACATGGTTCTTTGTGATGTCATAAAGAATTTCTTGAAGTTTTAAATGAAAAACTCTGGCCACTAAATCAGGGCAAAATTCAACTGCTTGACCTTCTTTCAGATTAACAACAATTTCAGACCATTTTGGGTTACATGTCATGGTTATGAAAAATGTAGGCTTCCCATACTTTTTTAACAATAGCCATAGCATCTTGGTAATTCTGTACCATGTTTTTTTGACTACCTTGGAATGTAGATGGAAGTATAACTGCTTTGCCTGGAAGTAAGCCCTGTTCTGCAGCTACATTTTGAAGATGGTCCATGAGAACTGTATACTTTTCAACCCTCAATTTTGACCGATTTTTTCTAACATAGTTTAAATGATTACCCTCTGTCTTAACGTATGCATCTTAAAGTACTGCTGGGTCAATTAGCAAATGGGTTAAACTTGTGCCGAACGGAAAGAATATATCAATAAAATTGCATTTGTGAGACTCTTTCTCTTGGCTTTGCTAAGGATTGAGTTCTTATATTTCTTACAGTAGTAGGGTTGTAATTAAGTTTCATTTTAGGTGACCAACTTTGATCCCCAAAAGGGAAAAGAAGTGGATACAACATTGGCTCCAAATCTGGATCTAAAATGCTTATCCTTTCTGTTGTTTTTTCATTGTTAGGACTTCGACAATGAATAATAATATTTCGCTCGAGGAGGTTCACCATCTACATTTTAAAAAATAATAGTTGCCTCGTTACACCGAGGAGCATTGTATCTACGTTGATTGTTTTTACGATATTGTACTATTGCCATGGTCACAGTTGCAGGTGTAACGCTATTTCGAGATGCATCTTTTAAGTATTCCTGTTCTACTTCATACAACATTTTGCATGCTTCAGCAAAAGGATTGTTTAACGCCAAAAAAGAATTCAACTCAGTCATTAGTTCAGGGTTGCAATTTGCATTTTCATTAATCATAAGGCGCTGTTGTGCAGCCTCATCTGGATCAAGAATATATAGTTGTGCAAACTTTCAGCTGTCGTCATTGGAAGTATGAAGTGATCCAGTTCTGTGATAAATTTGTCCATTAATTCTAAAGCAGTAAGGCCCATAACCGGGAGGAGGAGCAATATTCGCCCCCATTGAAGCAAATGCTAAATAATTATTTAAAGATCTAATGCTTTTGTGAATTTTTTTTTTTTTATGTTTATGAGTTCCTGTCATTAGGCTTTGTATTAAGGAGTGACTTTAATAGGTTCAATAATTACTTTTCCTTTGCTGCAGCATTGACTGAATAGTTTGTCTGATGGCTGTTCTTTTGGAAAATGTAGTGCATCACAGTTGGTGCATATAACATTTAGCTCTCCACAGTTATGATGATCAAATGAATCATCATATCTCTCAGTTGCAGCAATGTGTTGAGTATGTTTTGCAAAATATGTATGATGGCATTGACCACGAATTTCCTTTTACGTTCCCTTTCTGTATTGCTTATGCAGTGCTGTTTTTTTGTTTGAGATTAGTGATGTCCCAAATAGTTCGCCGGCGAATAGCTCCCGGCGAACCTAGCTTGTTCGCATTCGCAGCGGCTGGTGAACATATGCGATGTTTGGTCCGCCCCCTATTCATCATCATTGAGTAAACTTTGACCCTGTACCTTACAGTCAGCAGACACATTCCAGCCAATCAGCAGCAGACCCTCCCTCCTAGACCCTCCCACCTACTGGACAGCATCCATTTTAGATTCATTCGGAAGCTGCATTCTTAGTGAGAGGAGGGACAGTGTAGCTGCTGCTGATTTAATAGGGAAATCGATAGCTAGGCTAGTGTATTCAGTGTCCACTACAGACCTGAAAGACTCATCTGATCTCTGCTGTAAGGACAGCACCCCTAAAAGCCCTTTTTAGGACTAGAACATCAGTCTGCTTTTTTTCCCTGTGTAATCTAATTGCAGTTGCCTGCCTGCCAGCGTGTGTGTCAGGCTCACAGCGTATACCGTGCCCACTTTCGCAGTGCCACCATTCATATCTGGTGTAACAGTAGTGTACATTAAAAAAAACAACACTTTTTTGACTGTGAAATAATAGCAGTCAGTTTCCTTCACACGTGTGCGTTTCAGGGCCTGCCAGGGCACAGTGTCACACCAGTGCAACTCATATATGGTGTAACAGTAGTGTACATTAACCCCTTAATGACGCGTGTCGTACAGGGCACGTCGCACAAAACCTGGTCTTAAAAGACCAGCGACGTACCCTGTACGACATTAGGGGTTTAAAGCGTCTGGAAGCGATCTTGCTCACTTCCAGCCGCTTTCCAGTTATTGCAGTGATGCCTCGATATCGAGGCATCCTGCAATAACACCCCTTGGCCATTTGATGCAGAGAGAGCCACTCTGTGGCCCTCTCTGCATCGGACATCGATGGCCGGTATCATTGGTGGGTGGGAGCCTGTGTGGGAGGCGGGTGGCGGCCATCGGTGATGTGGAGGGGGGCGGGATCGTGGGCGGGGATGTCCGGGGGTGCACACGGACAAGCGCGCGTGGGGAGGGAGCAGGTGGGAACCGCTACACTACAGAAAAAGTTGGTGTAAATTTTTTTTAAAAAAGGAATAAAAATAAAAAAAAAAAAAGATCAGGCAGGTGGTGGGGGTTGGTCTATGGGGTGGAAGCTACACTACAGAAAAAAATAAATAAAAACAGAAAAAACTACTTTTTTGCAAACTGGGTACTGGCAGACAGCTGCCAGTACCCAAGATGGCCGCCAATAAGGCAGATGGGGAGGGTTAGAGAGCTGTTTTGGGGGGATCAGGGAGGTTGGGGGCTAAGGGGGGATTCTACACCACAGCATATGTAAATATGCTAAAAAAAATATTTAAAAACCTTTTATTTTAGCACTGGCAGACTTTTTTGCCAGTACTTAAGATGGTGGGGACAATTGTGGGGTGGGGGAGGGAAGGGAGCTGTTTGGGAGGGGGGGGGTCTGATGTGTCAGGTGGGAGGCTGATCTCTACACTAAAGCTAAAATTAACCCTACAAGCTCCCTACAAACTACCTAATTAACCCCTTCACTGCTAGCCATAATACACATGTGATGCGCAGCAGCATTTAGCGGCCTTCTAATTACCAGAAAGCAGCGCCAAAATCATATATGTCTGCTATTTCTGATCAAAGGGGATCCTAGAGTAACATTTACAACCATTTCTGCCATAATTGCACAAGCTGTTTGCAAATAATTTCAGTGAGAAACCTAAAATTGCGAAAAAATTTAAGTTTTTTTTAAATTTGATCGCATTTGGCGGTGAAATGGTGGCATTAAATATACCAAAATGGGCCTAGATCAATACTTTGAGTTGTCTACTACGCTACACTTAAGCTAAAATTAACTCTACAAGCTCCCTACATGCTCCCTAATTAACCCCTTCACTGCTGGGCATAAAACACGTGTGGTGCGCAAGGGCAATTAGCAGCCTTCTAATTACCAAAAAGCATTGCCAAAGCCATATAAGTCTGCTATTTCTGAACAAAGGGGATCCCAGAGAAGAATTTACAACCATTTATGCCATAATTGCATAAGTTGTTTGTAAATAATTTCTGTGAGAAACCTAAAGTTTGTGAAAAAGTGAACAATTTTTTTTTTATTTGATCGCATTTGGCGGTGAAATGGTGGCCTGAAATATACCAAAATTGGCCTAGATCAATACTTTGGGATGTTTTCTAAAAAAAAATATATACATGTCAAGGGATATTCAGGTATTCCTGACAGATATCAGGGTTCCAATGTAACTAGCGCTCATTTTGAAAAAAATGTGGTTTTGAAATAGCAAAGTGCTTCTTGTATTTATTTCTCTATAACTTGCAAAAAAAAGCAAGAAAATGTTAACATTGGGTATTTCTAAACTCAGAACAAAATTTAGAAACTATTTAGCATGGTTGTTTTTTGGTGGTTGTAGATGTGTAACAGATTTTGGGGGTCAAAGTTAGAAAAAGTGTGTTTTTTTCCATTTTTTCCTCATATTTTATAATATTTTTAATAATAGGGGTTAAAAAAAAAACTAGACATTTGACTGTGAAATAAAAGAAGTCAGTTTCCTTTACACGTGTGCGTTTCAGGGCCTGCCAGGGCACAGTGTCACACCAGTGAAACTCATATCTGGTGTAACAGTAGTGTACATTAAAAAAAAACTAGAAATTTGACTGTAAAATAATAGCAGTCAGTTTCCTTCACCCGTGTGCGTTTCAGGGCCTGCCAGGGCACAGTGTCACACCAGTGCAACTCATATCTGGTGTAACAGTAGTGTACATTAAAAAAAACCTAGAAATTTGACTGTGAAGTTTCAGGGCCTGCCAGGGCACAGTGTCACACCAGTGCAACTCATATCTGGTGTAACAGTAGTGTACATTAAAAAAAAACTAGAAATTTGACTATGAAATAATAGCAGTCAGTTTCCTTCACACGTGTGCGTTTCAGGGCCTGCCAGGGCACAGTGTCACACCAGTGCAACTCATATCTGGTGTAACAGTAGTGTACATTAAAAAAAAACCTAGAAATTTGACTGTGAAATAATAGCAGTCAGTTTCCTTCACACGTGTGCGTTTCAGGGCCTGCCAGGGCACAGCGTCACACCAGTGCAACTCATATCTGGTGTAACAGTAGTGTACATTAAAAAATAAAAAATAAAATTTTGACTGTAATAGATTGAATAGCAGTTAGTTGTCTGCAAGCGTGTGTGTCAGGCCTACAGCGTCTACTCTGCCAACTTCTGCAAGTGCACAGTGCCACTCATATCTGTTGTCACAGTAGCTTGCACACATAGTACCACTAATCGAAAAAAAAATGACAGGCAGAGGCAGGCCACCCCGCAGGGGCCGTCGAGGTCATGGTGCTGTGATTCCCTTTGGCCCTAGAATAATGCCCAGTGTTCAGAGGCCACGTACCCTGAACTCGAAAAGTTCTGGGGACATAGTTGACTGGCTAACACAGGACACCCAATCTTCTACAGCTTCTGCTCCGAACCTTGACGCACCATTCTCCTCCAGCTTAGCTTCGGGCACCTCTCAAGTTACCACTCGCCCGCCTGCCGCCACCACCAACACTAGCACCACAGCCCCTTCACTTGATCTGTCAGAGGAGTTATTTACACATCAGTTGGAAGAAATGAGTGATGCGCAACCATTATTGCCAGAGGATGTAGATAACAGAGATATGTCTCAGTCAGGCAGTATTACACACATGGACGTAAGGTGTGATGATGATAATGTTGTACCCACTGCTGCTTCCTTTGCTGAGTTGTCAGATACAAGTGAAGCGGTTGATGATGATGATGCATCCGTGGATGTCACGTGGGTGCCCGCTAGAAGAGAAGAAGGACAGGGGGAAAGTTCAGAAGGGGAGACAGAGAGGAGGAGGAGACGAGTTGGAAGAAGGGGGAGGTCATCGCAAGGAGCTAGTGGCACAGTCAGACAGCATGCATTGGCAACCGGGGTCAGCCAGATAGCACGCCAATCAACGCATGCTGTTGTCACCACCAGAATGCTGTCATTGCAGAGCTCAGCAGTGTGGCATTTTTTTTGTGTGTCTGCCTCTGACAAAAGCGATGCCATTTGCAACCTGTGCCAAAAGAAACTGAGTTGTGGGAAGTCCAACACCCACCTAGGTACAACTGCTTTGCGAAGGCAAATGATCGCACATCACAAACGCCTATGGGATCAACACATGAGTAAAAGCAGCACACAAGCTCAAAGCCGTCATCCTCCTCCTGGTCCAGAATCTTCAGCCACGTCAACCACTGCTGTCCTCCTTGCCCCCTCTCAACCATCCGCCACTACGTCTCTCGCCTTGAGCAGTTCCTGCTCATCTGCCAACAGTCAGGTGTCTGTCAAGGACATGTTTGAGCGTAAGAAGCCATTGTCACAAAGTCACCCCCTTGCCCGGCATCTGACAGCTGGCTTGTCTGAACTCTTAGCCCACCAGCTTTTACCATACAAGCTGGTGGAGTCTGAGGTGTTCCAAAAATTTGTAGCTATTGGGACACCGCAGTGGAAGGTACCCGGACGAAATTTCTTTGCACAAAAGGCAATCCCCAACCTGTACTCGATTGTGCAAAAGGAAGTAATGGCATGTCTGGCACACAGTGTTGGGGCAAGTGTCCATCTGACCACTAATACCTGGTCTGCAAAGCATGGTCAGGGCAGGTATATCACCTACACTGCGCACTGTGAAGCGGGTGTAACCCTTACACTACCTGATCGATACAACATCATACCTGTTGTTTTAAAGCATGTTATACCAAACAATTTAGGAATGTTAGGTGATTTATGCCCTTTATGGATTAAAACCAGACTCTGCATCAACTATGTAATTTTCCATGGGAGTTTTGCCATGGATCCCCCTCTGGCATGCCACAGTCCAGGTGTTAGTCCCCTTGAAACAACTTTTCCATCACTATTGTGGCCAGAAAGAGTCCCTGTGGGTTTTAAAATTCGCCTGCCTATTGAAATCTATGGCGGTTCACCCGGTTCGCGAACATTTTCGGAAATTCGTGTTTGCCGTTCGCGAACGGAAAATTTTATGTTCGCGACATCACTATTTGAGATACTACATTTTTTGCACGTTTTATTCTATGAGCAAATGCATTTCTTTGTTGTTCTTGATGTCTCTGATTTTGTGTCATATTTGCTCTCTCTTTTCTTCTCTAATTGGCATTCGCTTCCCGTAAATGGGCCCTTTGTTCATCAATTATTTTTTCTTTTTTTAAGTCTCTCATTTCGCCTCTCTTTTTTGCATCAGATTGTTCTTCTAAAGAAAACTTTCGTTTAGGGGGCATGTAAATTTAGGTTACAGATGTAGCAACCCTCTATTACCCTCATTTAATTAACACAGGTGAGGAAAAAAATCCATTCCTGATTGCTTACTCTCAGCTATGTGAAAACTGAATGGAACACTGGCCCACCCTCTCTCCAGTATTCCACCCCAGGGACCCATAAACACAGTAGCTAAATTCCTAGCCACATTTTATACAATACATTTCCCTGGGGTTTAAAAACTGAATACACATTTTAAGATAGTAGGGGAAATATAAACCTGCTCACTCACAAGTCCTTGTTCTCTGTCACAATATATATATATTTTTAAACTACAGGTGTAGTGACACCCTATTTATACGGACTGCTGTCCTAAATATCTACAAAACATTTTAGATATTTAAATAAGCTAAAGGTGAAGCAACACCCTATTTGGTTAGACTTATTTTATATAAATAAAAATTAAGCTACAGGTATAGCAAAACACTCTATTTAGACGAACTACTGTCCTAAATATATCCAAAATATTTTATATATATAATAATTAAGGTAAAGGTGTAGCAACACCCTATTTGGTCAGACTTATTATATATATATATATATATATATATATATATATATATATATATATATATATATATATATATATATATATATATTGTAGCAAAGAAGCACTCACTGAACGGTTCCAACTGTGACAAAAGGTTTTAATTCAAACAAGTGACGTTTCGGGACAGTAACAGTCCCTTCCTCTGACAAACTAACAATGTGAAAATGCAGGCCTTAAATAGGCACCAAACTACCCTCCCCACGATTTTGACCAATCATGGTCAAGTTTACATAACATATCTTACCCAGTGACCAATGGTAAACAATAATACAAATCAAGTGTATCAAGTGAGTTGTGTAAAGCAATTAAAACATAAAACCCCGTGTTGCTAATAGAATAGGGTAGGCAACCTCAGTCCAACCACATTAGTCAGCTAAATGACCTTAAAATTATAAACAAAATAAAGAAACACAACTGTGAAACAAGGGGATCGTAATTCCACCAATCGTAATAGCCCTAGTCTTGGAGATCGTAATTACACCAATCGGCAGTGATCTAACTTATGGGAATAGTAGTAGCACCAATCAGCACCAATATGACTCTCCGTGTCCGATACGTCATAGCTCCATGCCTATCAGTCACGCCCACCTGTCACTGGCGATACCTGTCAGACACAGCAGCAAGGGAATAACCCATCCTGCTAACTCTCACCGGATCGCTGCTTATTAAAAATATAGAACCGAGACCGTCCTTAACTTAGCAGTAAAAAGGTCTAGCAATAAAGCTAGTGTTACTCAGAATCCCTGTTAGTACTACCAACTCAGGCATCCAAGGCGTTCAAACTAGATATCCCACAGTGTCTTCCAAAGTCAAGTCTGTCACTTTATGCGTGTCAAAGCAAATCTGTGTGTGAACCCTCTTATTAACACACTCTAATCCTCAGCTAAAATCGTGCTGTCAAATACATGACGAAAATTAACCTATCAAAACGTGTCCACGCCCATATGGGCGTGTCAAAATATCACTAAATATTATCTGTATCTATGTGAGCAAAAAATTGTGAGCGCACCTAATTTGCTTTGACACGCATAAAGTGACAGACTTGACTTTGGAAGACACTGTGGGATATCTAGTTTGAACGCCTTGGATGCCTGAGTTGGTAGTACTAACAGGGATTCTGAGTAACACTAGCTTTATTGCTAGACCTTTTTACTGCTAAGTTAAGGACGGTCTCGGTTCTATATTTTTAATAAGCAGCGATCCGGTGAGAGTTAGCAGGATGGGTTATTCCCTTGCTGCTGTGTCTGACAGGTATCGCCAGTGACAGGTGGGCGTGACTGATAGGCATGGAGCTATGACGTATCGGACACGGAGAGTCATATTGGTGCTGATTGGTGCTACTACTATTCCCATAAGTTAGATCACTGCCGATTGGTGTAATTACGATCTCCAAGACTAGGGCTATTACGATTGGTGGAATTACGATCCCCTTGTTTCACAGTTGTGTTTCTCTATTTTGTTTATAATTTTAAGGTCATTTAGCTGACTAATGTGGTTGGACTGAGGTTGCCCACCCTATTCTATTAGCAACACGGGGTTTTATGTTTTAATTGCTTTACACAACTCACTTGATACACTTGATTTGTATTATTGTTTACCATTGGTCACTGGGTAAGATATGTTATGTAAACTTGACCATGATTGGTCAAAATCGTGGGGAGGGTAGTTTGGTGCCTATTTAAGGCCTGCATTTTCACATTGTTAGTTTGTCAGAGGAAGGGACTGTTACTGTCCCGAAACGTCACTTGTTTGAATTAAAACTTTTTGTCACAGTTGGAACCGTTCAGTGAGTGCTTCTTTGCTACAATTTATTTATTATCTCACAGCACCCTGACAAGCTGCAAAAGTTGGTGAGAGTGCACTTACACCATCGCTTGAAATATATATATATATATATATATATATATATATATATATATATAACAACAATTAAAATTATGGGGAGGCGAAAAGTGAGTTTAAAATCCTCCACTAAATGCAAAATATAGAGAAAATAACTCATTGTGTAAACCATTTACAAATCTAAACAAGTCAGAAGACTTGCTTTAATCCCAGAAACTCTCTGACTACACTGTTTCCAATGCAGCAAAGGAATCTGGGTAAGATATGCAAATGAGGTTCACAATGACTCACTTGTTTACTTTTAGCCTGCTTTTTAAGACAGACTTCCCTTTGTGAACCTCATTTGCATATCTTACCCAGATTCCTTTGCTGCATTGGAAACAGTGTAGTCAGAGAGTTTCTGGGATTAAAGCAAGTCTTCTGACTTGTTTAGATTTGTAAATGGTTTACACAATGAGTTATTTTCTCTCTCTCTATATATATATATGTATATATAAATGTATATTTAAGCTACAGGTGTAGTGACACCCTTTTTGGATGGACTGCAGTCCTAAATATATTATATAATAATAAAGCTATAGGTGTGGCAACAATAAGTATTTATATTATAAAGCTACAAATGTAGCAACACTGTATTCAGCAAAACAACTTTTATCTATATATAAATTAAGCTACAGGTGTAGAAACACCTTATTTTGATATGTAATCTCAAAGTAATAATAATATACCCTATTTGCATAGACTACTGTCCTAGATATATTATATTTTTTTTTAAAATTATATATATCTATATATAATATAAATTATCTACAGATGTAGCAACACCTATTTGCAAGGACTTTCTTATATACATTAAACTACAGCTGAAATATCAGCCAATTAGCGCATACTACTTTCCTAAATATATTCTATTTTTTTTAATAAATAGTATATCATATATATATATATATATATATATATATATATAAATTATAAATATCTCTATTATATAACTAATCTACTTATGTAGCAACACACTATTTGGAATAAAAATTGTTTTTAAGTACTATAACTTTAAAAAAAGCTTTATAAAAGGAATTAGCTTGCTTTTGTGTAGCTTTTAAGAATGCATTTGAGATAAAAAATTCCAAACATTTTTTTTTTTTGGATGACAACTAAAGCTTTAAAAAAGCTTTTAAAAATAAAAATCAGCAGGCTTTTCTATAGCTTACAAAAAAGCTTTTGGATTAAAATAGCTGATATTGCTAAAAAAGTAGTCACCAGACGATGTTCCGCTATTAAAATCTTTGATCTCTCTCTACAGCAACTATCCTCATAGACTTTTTTTTCCTAACTGCATCAAATAATATAAACACTTTATATTTGAATTAACTAAATGGCGTGAGCAAGGGGTGTGGTTAATCCCGAGCGACACACGCGATTTGCTGCAAGTGAGAGGCGTAGCTTTCCTCAAACGTGCAGTGTTTCATTGACACTGACATATGTCTATTTCTATTAAGTATGCCCGTATAGGATTTTCGGAAGTTGCAATCGGCAATTTCCGTAACTCCGCCCACACATTATTTATACAGTAACAATGCATAGTTACTGTATAAATAATGTACACACCCTGAAATAATACATACACTTACTTTCAGTACATACAGCTAACTGTTAAATTATATCAGTATGTACATTATTTATACATTATAATTTTTAGTGTCAGTGTCTACATTATTTATACAGTCACTATGTCTTATAAATGTATAAATAATGTGTGGGCTTAGCTGTCTACAAAACCGCAACTGAGCCACTTCACAATAAAATTCCCGAAACTTTAATATCCATAATTCCGCCATCAACCAAAAAACGCAAATAATAACAAAATTAATAACTCCTAATATCTGACAATCACCCATATCGCAATCTACCTAATACAGTAATTAAACATTAAACCGCAAACCCACCCATATTTACACCATCCGCTCAAAACCGCAATTAATAATAAAATGATTTACCCCTAATCTGACAACCCCTCACATCTCAATCTAACTATTATAATTATTAACCTCTAAACCGTCAATGACAAAGATCGTAATCTATTTTAGAAAGTGATTAACCCCTAAATCGACATTTAGAGAACACACAAAAAACTAATTAGCCAATAAAATACTAAACCGCCAAGCCCACACAACGCAAATTTTTTTTTAAACAATTAACCTCTAAACCGCCAACACCCACCCATTACACAAATAATTAATCTAATATCTAACCCCCTAACCTAACACCCCCATAAGTTAACCCTAATTAAATTAACAATTAAATTACAAACTTAAATTATTTACAAAAATACCTAACATTACAAAAAATAAAAAATTCCTAACATTACATATAATTTTAAGATATTAAAATTACTGAAAAATAAAAAAATCTAAGATTACAAAAAATAAAAAAGCTAACATTATAGATAAAAACAAACAACATTGTCAAAAAAAATTATTTTATTGCTAATCTAATACCCCTTTAAAAAAAATCACCCGAAAATAAAACCCTAATCTAAGAATACACTACCAATAGCCCTAAAAAGGTCCTTTTGTAGGGCATTGCCCTAAAGAAATCAACTCCTTTAACATGAATAAAGAAACAATTTCCCCCTTAAAGTTAACTGCCCCACCCATAGAACCATCCAAGCATAGCATTTGTATGGGCATTGCCCTTAAAAGGGGCAATCAGCTCTTTTGCGCCCATAAAAAAAAGCCCTAATCTAAAAAAAGTCTAACCTCCAAATAGGTACGCACAGCTTCTGAAGTCTGGCGGTGAAGATCTTCTTCCAGGCAGATCCATGTTCATCCAGCGTGGGGACATCTATCTTCATCCTGGAGCAAAGGAACCATGGAGGCACTGGCAAAGCGGAGGTAGCCGCGGAGCAGGAACAGCGGCCATGCAGACATCCATTGTGGAGGATCCTCTTCATATGGTCTCCACCGTACACTGAATATTGAATTCAAGGTACCCCATTTACAGTAATTAACTCCCCCACCTATAGAACCACCCAAACATTTGTATGAGCATTGCCCTTAAAAGGGGCAGTCGGCTCTTTTGCGTCCATAAAAAAAAATCAACTCTTTTAATATGAATAAAGAAACAATTAACCCTTTAAATTTTTATACTTTATGCGGGCGGTTAGATTTCTATTGTTCATACTTTGTGTGGGTGTTTTTTTTTTTAATACTTCGTGCGGGCGGTTAGTTTTATTTATTTCTATACATCTAAACCCTAACATTACATTACTTTGTGCGGGCGGTTAGTTTTATTTATTTTTATACATCTTGTAGGTGATTAGGTTTTCTTTCAGTAATGTTCATTTGCCTACGCTGCATCCAGATGGATTCTTTTGACTGCTCGCACACCCAACATTCCGTTGAGGATGCAAGCGCAACTGACGACACCGACTGACGCATTACAAACGCGATTATAGTATAGATGGTAGAAAACATAATTTATGCTTACTTTCCATTACTCTACCCCACCACTAGGAGAAGGAAAACATTCCCAAACCCCAAAAGCTCTATAAAACCCCTCCTACCTAATAGGTACCTCAGTCTAACATATAGTCAAGCAAAATGTAGTAGGAAAAGAAACAAGAGAAAAAATAAAAGAAGCACGGAAAAGGGATATGCTTAAGAAAAAAAACAACAACACCAGAAAAACACAGGGTGTGGTCTCATGGAATCTCACAAACATGAAAGAAATGAATTTATCAGGTAAGCATTAATTATGATTTTTTTTTTCATTGATGTGGTAAGAGTCCACAATCAATTTCTCCTGGGAACTAATACCCAAGCTGTGGAGCTCACGAGTAATAAAACATAATGGGCGAAAACATATTTTTTCACTGAGAAACTAAATTCACAACCCAAAAGAACCCAAAAAGGGCATTAGATTTTTTTTATGAAATAAAAATAACCATCATTGCACAAGCAGTTTTTGTAAACTCCTGGTGTCAACCAGCCCAATCGTATAGGATCAGGCGGATTGAAGAATTCAGCTTCAGGGACAGTGGACAAGTTATGGAGCAGAGGTCTTTAGACCGCTGCTTCATAACTACTGTTTCCGGTGAGCTTGATAATTCGGCCCCAATATCTCTATGAAGCATTCTTGGTATTAGGACACAAAGGGACTGATATTGTCTGAAGACACTACTTTAGGCAAAAAAAATCAAATTTAGTCCTTAAAATTGCCTTATCCTGATGAAAGATAAGATAGGGAGGCTCACATGAAAGAACAGACAACTTATATTCTTCTAGCAGAAGAGATTAAACAAACAAAAACAAAGAAAGAAGCTTAAAGGGTCATTATTCACTAGATTTTTCTTTGCATAAATGTTTTGTAGATGATCCATATATATAGCCCATACAGTTTTTTGCTTTTTTATTAAAGTTTTGCTTATTTTTTAATAACATTGCTCTGATTTTCAGACTCCTTACCAAGCCCCAAAGTTTTAGAAGAATACTGACGTATACTCCAGCTTGCTCCTGTTTGTATAAAGGGTCTTTTTATATGCAAAGGAAGGAGGAGGGAAGAGAGTTTGCTATTTCCCACTTGCAGTCAGTGGAGGCTCCTATATAGGAGCACTTGAGCACGTGAACCCCCTGGCCCCTGATGCCCCTGATGAACACCCTGACCCCTGATGAAAAAAAAGAAAAAAAAAAGTGAGAAATAAAAAAAAAAAATTAAATTTTTAAAACTTTTTTGCTGATTTAAATAAATAAATTCATCCAGGATCCACTGCAGTTTTAACTAAAAACATTTAAAATTGTAATTTTTTATTATTTAGGCTTAAAGTGGAATGGTCTTTTGCCTAATACTTCTATCTATTGCACATGCTGTGCATTGCGATAGTTAGAAGTGTAGGCAAAAGCCCTTTCCACTTTAAAAACTGCATTGACTGCAGTGCCACCTACAGGCCAGCCTATAGCTCTTCTTACCGCACAGCTCTTAGTGTGCGAGAGCCAGCTGTCAAGTGACACTCGCACACTAAGAGCTGTGTGTGTGGGAGCACTGGGAGGTGGAGCATTGTGGGCTGACATTGGGCGTCATGATCTCATTGGCTGGTGGCGGGAACTACAGTACTGAAGAGGTGGGAGCTGTAGACCACATTTTGTGGCATCTATGGTAAGGTAAGTGCGTTTTACATGGGTTAATTTTGTTTCATTTTAATTTTGATGTGGCGATCCCTCTAAGATTTATTTCCTTGGCCATGTGTGAGTGGATATGGCCGTGAGTGTTTGGGGACTATACTGTATGACTTGTTGTTCAGTGTCACCCTTGGATGTGTTTGACACTAAGCTGACGGTATTAGCATCGATTTTTAGGTAAGCTTGTGATTCCCCATGAGATGAATCTTGTGTGTTTGGGTTTGACAGCTGTGTTGTTGCTCCTCCACAAGTATCGGGCGGTCCCCATGGTTACCACACATAGTTTTGTTTGATTGGCTACAGACACGGTACACCTCCGGGTTTGACGTCTGGTTCCATAACTGTGTCTGATTACATGCGGACTGCCTCGGGTTACTCTGTGTTACTTCCTATCTTTGAACCAGGTGAATGATCAATGGGCTGGTCTATTGTGATGGTGGTATCTAATCTATTAGTTATGCCCCTTGGAGGTATTGTGGTGCCCGATCACTATGACAACAGTAAACAAGTGTTGGTGATAGGCCGATGGTCTCCCACGTGACATGCCTGGATACTTCCGGGTTTTCGATTTGCGGCGTTTGCTATTGTTGCCCGTGTGACCGGGGATCACAGATTAAACTGCCTTCTGTGCGTAAGCATCTATTTCTATTTCTGTCGTTGTGCAACGATATTGATATTCCCTAGTTGGGTGATCTGTATACGCTCCATTTCAGTATTTTTTGTACTCACAGTTCACCTATGTTCACACATGTCACACCACTTATACACTGAGAATAGTGTCGGCTCATTTAATGATTGAATATTAGGATTAGCACTTTGGTGTTTACATTCTGACTTAGTCGTCACCATAGCAACATAGCACAATAGCAACTGTTTATTATTGTTTTTTACTAGCACCCTGGCAGCTGATTTTTGAGTGAGAGTGCACATCCTTGCTACTATATATATATATATATATATATATAAATATATATATATATATATATATATATATATACACATACATATATATAGTGTGTCTGTGTATATATATATATATATATATATATATATAGTGAACCCCCATTTGAATAACCCACGAGCCGCCACTGCTTGCAGTGGGTTTTCCAGCTACCTTTTTAACAGAGCTAAACTGGGAGCTTCTAAGTTACAGCTAGATTATGAGTTTTGAGCGCTATAGGGAAATTAACAACCGCCACCAAAGCGGCATTATTTCACCTCCCTATAGCGCTGCTATTACAAGTTTTAAAAAAGCCGTCTTGTGTGGGCGATATTGTGGCGTTGAGCTCCATACTGCACCGAAATCAAGCACTGCTTTGACGTGCTCATGCACGATTTCCCCATAGACATCAAGGGGAGAGCCGGCAAAAAAAGCCTAACACCTGCAATCGCGGAAACAAAAGCTTCGTAACGCAGCCCCATTGATGTGTATGGGGAAAAGAAAAAGTTATGTTTAAACCTAACACCCTAACATAAAACCCACGTCTAAACACCCCTAATCTGCTGCCCCTAACATTGCCGCCACCTACATTACAGTTATTATCCTTTAATCTGCTGCCCCTAACATCGCCGCCACCTACATTACAGTTATTAACCCCTAATCTGCCGTCCCTGATATCGCCGTCACCTACATACAGTTATTAACCCTTAGGGGCCTATCTATCAAACTCCAAATGGAGCTTGATGCCCTGTGTTTCTGGCGAGCCTGCAGGCTCGCCAGAAACAGCAGTTATTAAGCAGCGGTCCATAACCCTGTCCGCCTGCTTTGATGAGGGGGACAGGAATCGCCACAATTCAACCCGATCGAGTACGATCAGGTTGATTGACACCTCCCTGCTGGTGGCCCATAGGCCGCGAGTCTGCAGGGGGCGGAGTTGCACCAGCAGCTCTTGTGAGCTGCTGGTGCAATGCTGAATATGGAGAGTGTATTGCTCTCCGCATTTATCGATGTCTGTCGGACCTGATTCGCACTGTCGTATCAGGTCCGACAGACATTTCATAAATAGGCCTCTATATCTGCTGCCCCTAACATCACTACATACATTACAGTTATTAACCACTAATCTGCCGTCCCCGATATCACCATCACGTACAAACAGTTATTAACCCCTAATCTGCTGCTCCTAACATCGTCGCCACCTACATTACAGTTATTAACCCCTAATCTGCCGCCCCAATGTCGCTGCCACTATACTAAAGTTATTAACCCCTAAACCTAACCCTAACGTAACCCTAAGCCTAAGTCTAACCCTAAATCTAACACCCCCTAACTTAAATATAATTAAAATAAATCTAAATAAACCTTAAAATTATTAACTAAATAATACCTATTTAAAACTAAATACTTACCTGTAAAAAAAAAAAACTAAGCTAGCTACAAAATAACTAAAAGTTATATTGTAGCTATCAGGTTTTATTTTTATTTCACATTTAAGTTTGTATTTATTTTAACTAGGTAGACTAGTTAGTAAATAGTTATTAACAATTTGCTAACTACCTAGTTAAAATAAATACAACGTTACCTGTAAAATAAAACCTAACCTGCCTTACACTTAAAACTAACATTACAATAAAATGAAATAAATTAAATTAATAAAATACAATTTAGTTAGGTTTTATTTTTATTTCACATGTAAGTTTGTATTTATTTTAAATAGGTAGACTAGATCAAATCAGCCAATAGGATTGAGCTCTCATTCTATTGGCAATCCTGATTGCAACAGCCAATAGGATTTTTTCCCCTTTAATTCCTATTGGCTGATAGAAATATTTTAGCCAATAGGAATGTAAGGGACCCCATCTTGGATGACATCACTTAAAGGGAACCTTCATTTTCCAGCGACGACCGTAAGAAGAGGATGCTCCGCGCCGGTGGTCTTGAAGATGGACCCGCTCCGTGCCTGATGGATGAAGATAGAAGATGACGTCTGGATGAAGACTTCTTTCCGCTTGGATGAGGACTTCGCCGGGTGGATGAGGATGGATATCCGGACTTCGATAAATGTAAGTGGATCGTCGGGGGTTAGTGTTAGATTTTTTAAAGGTTTTTTTGGGTGTTTTTTTTTTTTAGGTTAGGGTTTTGGGCAATGTAAAAAGAGCTTAATGCCTTTTTAAGGGCAATGCCCATCCAAATGCCCTTTTTAGGGCAATGTTTAGCTTAGGTTTATTTATATAGGTTTTTATTTGGATGGTTTAGTTGGGTGGGTGGTGGGTTTTAATGTTGGGGGGTGTTTGTTTGTTTTTTTACTGGTAAAAGTGCTGATTTCTTTGGGGGCAATGCCATTGGCAGTTTAGTGTAGGCTAGGGTTTTTTTTTTTTATTTTGGGAGGGCTTTTTTATTTTGATAGGGATATTAGATTAGTAGTAAATCGTTTTTATTTTTGATAATTTCGTTTTTTATTTTTTGTAATTTAGTAAATTGTATTTTATTAATTTAATTTATTTCATTTTATTGTAATGTTAGTTTTTAGTGTAAGGCAGGTTAGGTTTTATTTTACAGGTAACGTTGTATTCATTTTAACTAGGTTGTTAGCAAATAGTTAATAACTATTTACTAACTAGTCTACCTAGTTAAAATAAATACAAATTTACATGTGAAATAAAAATAAAACCTGATAGCTACAATATAACTATTAGTTATTTTGAAGCTAGCTTAGGATTTTTTTACAGGTAAGTTTGTATTTAGTTTTAAATAGGAATTATTTAGTTAATGATTGTAAGGATTATTTAGATTTATTTTAATTATATTTAAGTAAGAGGGTGTTAGGCTTAGAGTTATGCTAGGGTTAGGTTTAGACAGGGTTAGGGTTATATTAGGGTTAGGATTAGGGGTTATTATATTTATGTAGAGTTAGTGATATGGGAGGTCAGAGGTTTAGGGGTTAATAATTTATTTTAGTATATTTTGTTGAGGGAGGCTTGCGGTTTAGTGGTTAATAAGTTTATTATAGCGGCGGTGTGGGCAGACAGCAGATTAGGGGTTAATAATCTTTAAATAGTGTTTTCTATGCTGGAGGGTGGTGGTTTAGGGTTAATAGGTTTATTATAGTGGTGAGGATGTCGGGGAGCGGTGGAATAGGGTTAATATTTTTTTTAGTGGTGGCGATGTCCGGAGCGGCAGATTAGGGGTTAATATTTTTATTTTTATGTTTGCGATGTGGGAGGGCCTCGGTTTAGGGGTTAATAGGTAGTTTATGGGTGTTTAGTGTACTTTGTAACACTTTAGTTATAAATGTTATGCTACAGATTTGTAACATAAAACTACTGACTTTAGATGGCGGTACGGATCTTGCCAGTATAGGGTGTTCCGCTCACTTTTTGGCCTCCCAGGCAAACTCGTAATACAGGCGCTATGGGAGTCCCATTGAAAAATTACTTTTTTAAAAGTGCGGTACACCTATACCTACAAGGTAATAGCGGCATTAGGGAAAAAGCAGGGTTATGAAGCATAACAATGCTTTTTCACTCATAACGCAAAACTCGTAATCTAGCTGTTTGTTTTTAAACGGTTTTATACTGGATTTTTCGATCAGTATCTGTGCATATTGTGATTATTAACATAAGCCATAGCTGTTTTATTGTCTGTCTAAAAACAGATATTGAGGCCAACTCTGAAAGGCTCTTAAACATTTATAGGTTACCTCACCTCCTAAGGAGTCCAAACCTCTTGTTCTCTCTGAGACCCCAGATGGCTACCTAACCTGAAAGACCGGCATCTGTAATGATCACAGACCAAGTAGGATTAAAAAAAGAAGTCCCCCTGCATAGAAAGATGATGAATTAACCACCAAGGCAATGTGTATTGATTAAAAAGATAGATAATCCCTTTATTACCCATTACCCACTTTTTACCTCTGTGATTACCTTGTATCTAAGTCTCTGTATACTGCCTCCTTATCTCAGTTCTTTTGACAGATTTGCATTTTAGCCAACCAGTGTTGACTCCACGGGAGAGAGCACAATGTTATGTATATGGCACACATGAACTAGCATTGTCTATCTGTAAAAAAAACTGTCAAAATGCACTAAGCAGCAGCCTTGGGAAAGTTATTTAAAATTGCATGCCCTATCTGAATAATGAAAGACTAGACTGTCACATTAAGTTTTACAATGTGCCATTTATAATGTGTTCCCTTTAGAGAGTTAACCCTTTCTGTGTCCCTTATATTGCATTTCTATCTAACTGTAGATACTTGCCTCTCCTTACTATATACTATAAACTATGAAGCAAACTGGTGCAGCTTATTTCACATGACATCATACTGACCCTTTGGAAAGACGATCTACTGATAATTTAACCACTTAACAATCTTTAGTTTGTAAGGATGTGTTGGTGTGAACCACCCTTCTCAGTAATTCAACTTATGAGTCCATTAAAGGATTACTTTCTGTTCTAATTTTTAAGCTAAACAACTAACATATTAAAGTTAATAAACATTAATTAAAACCTACTGACCTATATTTTCTCCAAAACGAAGTTTCATAACGTTCTAAAAGTTATATCTTTTATTTGCCGATGATGTCACGTTATCCTGCCCACTATTTTCAGCACTGAGTGTTCAAAGTACTTAAACCAATAACTTTGTGTTTAAAGCACCATTTTGAAACCTAGGTATTGTAAATGGATTGGTACAGAGCAAAGGATACCCACGGAGTGGGTTTGGAAAACAATTAAATTTGCAGACAAGATTTCTGATATACGGTAGAGATATGTTAATGAAATGCTATTGATAAAAAGCGTATTTGGGGTAGTTAGTTAGTAACAGGCATAGAAAATATTTACTTACAGTGGCCCTTTAATCAAATGTTGAGCGGATATGATTCCTCTGCAGGCCAAAAAATATCTGTTAACAAATTAATATGTTTTTTAAAGGAACCCTCATTGCAAATACATATTGTTTCCTATAGATAAATGACTTATGACAGATTTTTTAAGGGGTTTCAAAAAGCCCCTCTTTGTATTTTTTATTTAAACACATGAGGTAATTAAATTAATGCCTTTTTGACTGCATATTGCACCCAGTCAGGCATAAAATTGCCTGACACTACCTTAAAGGGACAGTAAAAGCGGTATGTTTTTTAAATATTAAAAGTGAAAAAAGGGTTTTATAGCTATAGCACCTAAATAATGTTATATAATTCTGCACTATGTGCAGAATTATATAACATTATTTTTTAGGTTTACTGTCCCTTTAATTTTTAGTATTGAGACACATGTTATTCAGGTTGACCAGTAGGTGGTGCTGTTCTGTTTATTTAACATTCAGTATTGCTATAAAAACGTTTTAGCACAATTTTTATTTTTCATATTGTATAAATTTATCATAAAACAAATGCCTTAAACCACAGCAGCATTTATTACCCCCTGCATTATCTCACCACTGATATCTCCTCTCTTCTGCTATCAACATTTATCCTTTACACACACACCTCAATCCTCCAGCATATTACTCTGCAGTCTCTCCCGCAGTGGATATAAAAATAGAGGAAAAAGACAATAATAATGTAAGGTGTATGGAAAGTTTTTAGCATCAGCTGCCCTTTTATTATATGTACTAAGGTAATATGTACTGCCTACAATTTGAATTTGTCAAATCTAGCCAAATAGATCTTAAATAATGGATGCCCCCAAGACAGTACTTTGACATATAATTACTCAAAATATCTTCATGGAAATTAATTTTAAAAGACATAAATTTTTCAATAAATGTATATCAATGAATTACAAAAAAAATATTTTTTGATAATGGAGTCCCTTTAAGGCAGGTCCAAAAAAGCCATCTAATTTCCCTATTCCTATTTTGATTTGGTCATCAGATTTGCAAATAATTCATAAAATTCATATTTGATCTATACAATGGTTCTTTAATCGTGTCAATGATTTTTCCACCTTAATTTTAGGTATTTATAAAGGAACAAATACTTTTCATTTTCTGTTCATATTGATTTTAAAATGCTTTTGAATTTCCTAGCCTTCAAGGAAAATAAAGAGAATCATAGAATGTATTATACTTAAATCATTTACAGAAATATTTTTCCATTATTGTTGGATGACCTTTCCATGCATTGCTCTACATCAATAAATATTATTCTTGATAAATGAGTATGGTATTTTAGATTGCACTGAATATGTATGTGACATTTTTTTCTATGCATATAACTGAAGTTAGATATTACATAGCGGATGTTATGGGCAAGCAAAAATAATAGTATCATAATGTTTAAAGGGAGAGTAAATCTATATTTTTATAACTATGTTTTTATTTTAAAAGCATTGCACAACAGACTGCACAAGGCTTACTCACAAACGTTTACAAAACTTTTGTAAGAACTAATGTCTCCCCCCGTAGTCAATAAGATACCAAATTGCCCACCCCAGGATTAAAATAGCACACTGTATACAGGACATACTGTTTGTCCTATGGAAACACACCTAATAAAAAGAAAGTCTTGGTACAGGATGCTTTTAGCACAGGAGTAACTGCCAAGGTGCAAAAATAGCTATTTAAAAGTTTTGCAAAGTGTTGGAGATATACCTTGCACAGACTTTGGTGCTTTTAAAGCAATTCCATTAAAACATTAGATTTACTGTCCCTTTATGAGAGGGAGTTCTGTGACACCAGAATACTTAAAGGGCCATTATAGTAAAAAAATGACATGCTCTAATCTTATCTTTTAGACTGTGTCATTTTATGACCATCAATCCTAGACAGCTGCAGTCTAGATTACAAGTGGCGTGGTATTGTTAGCATGAGGATTGTCAAAGCGATAGCTAGACTGCTGTGCATGGTGCACTGTTTAA
The DNA here is from genome assembly GCF_027579735.1 of Bombina bombina. Lineage (NCBI taxonomy): Eukaryota > Metazoa > Chordata > Amphibia > Anura > Bombinatoridae > Bombina > Bombina bombina. The sequence goes on along the minus strand of NC_069499.1, from coordinate 210,980,721 downwards.
ATTACTGCAAATTTGTTTGTGCAAACTCATGGTAATTTATGGTCCCCATATTTTCTATGGGGGGCATTGAGCAGCAAGGTGTGCACGTATTACAAGTTGAAAGTAAATGCAGTTGCGTTCGAGTGATCGCATTTACTTTAAACTTGTAATACAAGCTCAAATTTTTATGCAACTTCAAAGTCTGGCTTCAGGAAAAAGTTTCAGTAAAATACACTATTAACCCGTAAATTGCCACATAGCCAACCACAAAGTACCCCGCTACACTATTAACTAAACCACCACACCCCCACATCACAAAATACTCTGCTATACTATTAATTCCTAAACTGCCACATACCCACATCGCAAAATACCCATTACATTATTAACCCCCTAAAACACCACAAGCCCCAACGCAAAGTACCCACTAACCTTTAACCACTCTAACCAGTTAACACCCCTAACAGCATTTTCAATTGACTGATATGATTTTAAAAATGAAAATCAGCCAAAAGGAATGCAAGGGCACCCCTATATAAGGGGGAACCTCACATTCAATCTTCACTTTGCGGCTGTGACCACATGAAGAAGGAGGATTGGGTAAAAAATAAAAATCAGCATCGGATGGAAGATAGAAGATGGAAAAAGACCGGCCCAGCGGAGTGCCACCATGGATGAAGAAAGAAAAGGAGCACCGCCGGAAGCTAACACCTAAGTCTTTTTATATAGACTTTTTTGGGGAGTGGGCGTTACTTCTATTGCAGAATAGGGTTGTATTTTTTTAGAAAAAGAACTAACTCACTTTACTGCAATGCCCTAAAAAAACCCTTCTAAGAGATATTGCTATAGTAAATTTTAGTGTTAGAATATTTTTATTTTTTATTTTGGGGTGCTTTTTAATGGGGGCATTAGTTTTAGAATAGGCATAACTGTGTTTTTTTATTTTTTGTAAACATTTTTCTGTAATGGTAGGTTTTTTATTTTATCTAATGCTATTTTTTTTTTTTTAATGTAGGGATTTTTTTTTTAGTAATTTAGGGATTACGGTTGTTAGCTAGTTAGGGATGTTAGAGGTTAGTGGATAGTTTGCAAGGGTCGTATAGCAGTTTAGGGGTAATAGTGTAGCGGGATACTTCTTGATGGGGGTGTGTGGCAGTTTAGGGGTTAATAGTGCAGCAGGGTACTTTGCAATGTGGGGGATTGTCAGTTTAGGAGATAATAGTGTAGCAGGGTACACTGCGATGTGGGGGTGTGGCTGTTTATGAGTAATATTTTTGCTGGGTATTTTGTGATGTGGGGGTGAGGCAGTTTTGGGGGTTAATAGTATAGCAGGGTTCTTTGTGATGTGGGAGTGTGGCAGGTTAGGGGTAATAGTGCAATGGGGTACTTTGCAATGTTGGAGAGTGTGGCGGCTTAGGGCTAATAGTGTGTCCGGGGGCCAGGATCGTTGGTTGTTGGTTTGCTGGCATGAAAAATAACGCACCCAGATGGACCATTATTATTAGGTGGACCGTCTTTTAGTATAGTGTATATACTATCTGTGAGTCTCTGTTTTTAGTGCTTCGAGGGGTTGGTGGTATGCTGTGTGACCCCTTGTCATAGAGGGTCAGTTATAGGGATGTTAGTTGTTTCAGTCCCTTAATGTGCAGAGGCCATCTTGTCTGCTGCCAAACTCCGCCCAATTTTGGCCTTTTTTAATGTCACTACTATTGTCATTACATTTAGTGTTCTATGGGAGTTACAATTTATGAGTAACATTAGTAAACAAAAACTACTGGGGTGACACCATGAGTTACCGCACCGGATAACACCAACCTTAGTGACACCACTGGTCGATAGTCGTAAAATGACAAGCTCTAACAGATAAGAGCATGTCATATTTTCATTATAATGGCCCTTTAAAAATATAGTTGATTTGTGTGGTGTCTAAAATTGCCATCTGTAACCTGCAATCAGCTTGTTTTGTCTATATGCATCATAAAAAACACAAAACATAGGTTACACATTTTGCCTTTTGGTGCTTACAGGGAATGGGACATGGTGCAATTCTTACCCAAAAAAAGTCACTCTAAATGTCCCTTTAAGAAGACAAAACCAAAAAAACAACAATTTACATTTAAAGTACAACAATATTTTTTAACATATATATATATGTTTGTGAAAGCATTTTGCTACTTCCAAACCATTTTTTTTTTAAATTAGCGATTTGAACACTGATATCTGTCAGGAATCCCTGAATATCCATTGACATGTATATATATATATTTTTTAGTAGACAACCCAAAGTATTGATCTACGACCATTTTGATATATTTCATGCCAACATTTCACCGCCAAATGTGATCAAATAAAAAAAAACATTCACTTTTTCACAAACTTTAGGATTCTCACTGAAATTATTTACAAATAACCTGTGCAGATATGACACAAATGGTTGTAAATGCTTTTCTGGGATCCCCTTTGTTAAGAAATAGCAGACATATATGGCTTTGTCGTTGCTTTTTGGTGATTAGAAAGCCGCTAAATGCTGCGCACCACACGTGTATTATGCCCAGCAGTGAAGGGGTTAATTAGGGAGCTTGTGGGGAGCATGTAGAGTAGGGTTGACACCCGTCCCTTAAAATACAGAACACTTATAAGTTACACATGCTGCAGGGTGTGCAGGGAGGAATATGAATAGTGCTGTCCAGAAACACAATACATGTTCCTCTCTGCACACCCTGCATCATGTGTAACTCATAAGTGTCCAGAAAAACATGGATGAGGTGGCAACCCTAATGTAGGGTTAATTTTAGCTTTAGTGCAGTGTAGTAGACAACCTAAAGTATTGATCTAGGCCCATTTTGGTATATTTCATGTCACCATGTTACTGCCAAATGCGATCAAATAAAAAGAATTGTTCACTTTTTCACAAACTTTAGGTTTCACACTGAAATTATTTACAAACAGCTTGTGCAATTATGGCACAAATGGTTGTAAATGCTTCTCTGGGATCCCCTTTGTTCAGAAATAGCAGACATACAGGGAGTGCAGAATTATTAGGCAAGTTGTATTTTTGAGGATTAATTTTATTATTGAACAACAACCATGTTTTCAATGAACCCAAAAAAACTCATTAATATCAAAGCTGAATAGTTTTGGAAGTAGTTTTTAGTTTGTTTTTAGTTATAGCTATTTTAGGGGGATATCTGTGTGTGCAGGTGACTATTACTGTGCATAATTATTAGGCAACTTAACAAAAAACAAATATATACCCATTTCAATTATTTATTTTTACCAGTGAAACCAATATAACATCTCAACATTCAATAATATTCTGACATTCAAAAACAAAACAAAAACAAATCAGTGACCAATATAGCCACCTTTCTTTGCAAGGACACTCAAAAGCCTGCCATCCATGGATTCTGTCAGTGTTTTGATCTGTTCACCATCAACATTGCGTGCAGCAGCAACCACAGCCTCCCAGACACTGTTCAGAGAGGTGTACTGTTTTCCCTCCTTGTAAATCTCACATTTGATGATGGACCACAGGTTCTCAATGGGGTTCAGATCAGGTGAACAAGGAGGCCATGTCATTAGATTTTCTTCTTTTATACCCTTTCTTGCCAGCCATGCTGTGGAGTACTTGGACGCATGTGATGGAGCATTGTCCTGCATGAAAATCATGTTTTTCTTGAAGGATGCAGACTTCTTCCTGTACCACTGCTTGAAGAAGGTGTCTTCCAGAAACTGGCAGTAGGACTGGGAGTTGAGCTTGACTCCATCCTCAACCCGAAAAGGCCCCACAAGCTCATCTTTGATGATACCAGCCCAAACCAGTACTCCACCTCCACCTTGCTGGCGTCTGAGTCGGACTGGAGCTCTCTGCCTTTTACCAATCCAGCCACGGGCCCATCCATCTGGCCCATCAATACTCACTCTCATTTCATCAGTCCATAAAACCTTAGAAAAATCAGTCTTGAGATATTTCTTGGCCCAGTCTTGACGTTTCAGCTTCTGTGTCTTGTTCAGTGGTGGTCGTCTTTCAGCCTTTCTTACCTTGGCCATGTCTCTGAGTATTGCACACCTTGTGCTTTTGGGCACTCCAGTGATGTTGCAGCTCTGAAATATGGCCAAACTGGTGGCAAGTGGCATCTTGGCAGCTGCACGCTTGACTTTTCTCAGTTTATGGGCAGTTATTTTGCGCCTTGGTTTTTCCACACGCTTCTTGCGACCCTGTTGACTATTTTGAATGAAACGCTTGATTGTTCGATGATCACGCTTCAGAAGCTTTGCAATTTTAAGAGTGCTGCATCCCTCTGCAAGATATCTCACTATTTTTTACTTTTCTGAGCCTGTCAAGTCCTTCTTTTGACCCATTTTGCCAAAGGAAAGGAAGTTGCCTAATAATTATGCACACCTGATATAGGGTGTTGATGTCATTAGACCACACCCCTTCTCATTACAGAGATGCACATCACCTAATATGCTTAATTGGTAGTAGGCTTTCGAGCCTATACAGCTTGGAGTAAGACAACATGCATAAAGAGGATGATGTGGTCAAAATACTCATTTGCCTAATAATTCTGCACTCCCTGTATATGGCTTTGGGGTTGCTTTTTGGTAATTAGAAGACCGCTAAATGCAGCTGCGCACCACACTTGTATTATGACCAACAGTGAAGGGGTTAATTAGGAAGCTTGTAGGGTTCATTTTTGCTGTAGTGTAGTAGACAACCAAAAGTATTGATCTAGGCCCATTTTGATATGTCATGCCACCATTTCATCGCCAAATGAGATCAAATAAAAAAACTGTTAACTTTTTCACAAACTTTAGGTTTCACACTGAAATTATTTACAAACAGCTTGAGCAATTATGGCACAAATGGTTGTAAATGCTTCTCATGGATCCCCTTTGTTCAGAAATAGCAGACATATATGGCTTTGTCATTTCGTTTTGGTAATTAGAAGGTCGCTAAATGTTGCTGCGCACCACACTTGTATTATGAATTGGTTAATTAGGTAGCTTGTAGGGAACTTGTAGGGTTAATTTTAGCTTTAGTGTAGAGATCAGCCTCCCACCTGACACATCCCACTCCATGATCCCTCCCAAACAGCTCTCTTCCCTCCCCCACCCCACAATTGTCCCCACCATCTTAAGTACTGGCAGAAAGTCTGCCAGTACTAAAATAAGAGGCTTTTTTTTTTTTTTAATTTAAATTCTGCCTTGTAGGATCCCCCCTTAGCCCCCAACCTCCCTGATCCCCCTAAACAGCTCTCTAACCCTCCCCCCCTCTACCTATTTGCCGCCATTTTTTTTCTAAATAAAAATAAAAAACACAATTTTTCTGAAGTGTAGCTGCCCCCCTCAAAAACCCCAAATCCTATCCACCACCCCCTCCAAGATCCCTTGGATAAAATGTTCCCCTCTCCTCTCTTCCTCCTTCCCTTTACATTTTGTCCCATAGTGTAGCGCTCCCACCCCCTCCTGCTCCTGTGTGCGAGCCTGTGCCTGTGCGCGCTCCCGGTGCCCCTACACGCAATCCCGCCCCCCCTTGCCGGATATCCTCCAGCGATGGCCGCCTACCTGTCTCCCTGCAATGGCTCCCACCCACCAGTGATCGGCACCATCGCTGACCGATGCAGAGAGGGCCACAGAGTGGCTCTCTCTTCATCAGATGGTTAGTAAAGGGTATTGCACAATGCCTCAATATCAAGGCATCGCTGCAATACCCTGAAAGTGACTGGAAGTGATCAGGATCGCTTCCACCGTTCAGAAGCCCTGACGACGTACAGAGTACGTCCTTGGTCGATAACGACTGTTTTTTGTAGGACGTACCCTGTAGGTTGTTAAGGGGTTAAAAAGAAATTAAAATCCCACATTTTTTCTTTTATGATTCAGATAGAGAATACAATTTTAAACAACGTTCCAATTTACTTCTATTATCTAATTTGCTTCATTCTTTAGGTATCCTTTGATGAAGAAATAGCATTGCACATGTGCAGCCACCAATCAGCTGCTAATGAGCCTATTTAGATATGCTTTTCAACAAAGAATATATAGAGAATGAAGGCAATTAGATAATAGAAGTAAATTTGAAAGTAGTTTAAAATTGCATGCTCTTTTTAACAAATGGATCTCACGATTTACATGTTTTCTAATGTATTGAAATAACCTTGAAGTATACATGAACATTTTAAATTATTATTTTTTTGTCCTTTGGTATCTTTTGATGTGGTTTTTGTTTACCATGGTTGCTGTTTTTTCTATCCTGGTACTCCAGTATATCCGATAAATTTAGAGGCAGGGGTACTTTCATTTTTTGCAAGGCTGGTCCGGCCGTAATCCTGGTGTATCGAGGGCTCTTTAAAAGTCTGAATGCCGGGAGGTCCTCTGTTTGATACAGAGTTGTGGCTGCTGTTGTTTTGCCCATGGAGCTGTAAGTCCTCATAACTATTTTATTATGGGCCATAAACCCCCAACATTTTCACTTTCATGATTCAGACCGAGCATACAATTGTATACATTTTTCCAATTTACTTCTATTATTAAATGTATTTGTTTTCTTGTTATCCTTTGTTGAAAAGCAAGGATGTAAGCTCAGGAGTGTGCATGTGTCTGTGGCACTATATGGCAGCAGGTTTGCAACAATGTTATACATTAGCAACAACACTAGATGGCAGCACTATTTCCTGTTATGTAGTGCTTCAGGCATGTGCACGCTACCTACCTAGGTAACTCTTTAACAAAGAATAACATGTGAATAAAGCAATTTTGATAAAAAAAGTAAATGGAAACTTTTTTTAAATTGTATACTATATATGAATAATGAAAGAAAAAATTGGGTTTAATGTCCCTTTAATATCAATCAGGATTCTATGTGTATTTTTCTGAAGATGTCCTTTTGCTTCCAGATCTGGGGCGCAATCAAATATACGGGGCAGGTTTCTGGGCAAGCGTGGAAACCTGCGCCGCCCGTAATTTCACCTCGCACATCGGGGTATTACATATACTGCACCGTTAGATGCTAAACTGGTGTAAGTAGGACAAACTGGCGATCTTCTGAAATGTGCGCAAATACACATTTTAGTCGTCGCAAGTAACTTACTCCAGTATTTGGTCCACGGAAAGTGTCAATAAAGAGTAGTTTTATGCAAATTAGGCTAACACTCGTAAAAATGAACCGCGATTTCAAATAAATGCGACACGTAATTACGCTATTCAAAATTCATATATAAACCCATGCACAGCCGCCATTTTCTTCAGTGTGTTTGGATGGTTCTTTGAGCTACAGCACACTACAGTGGAGGATTAGTAGAGAGAAGCGCAAACAGAGGAGTTAGGTCGTATTGTTGTTTGATTAAGCTTGTACACTTACACATATTTTTACATATTGCACACATATTTTGCATGCATACATACATTTACAAATACACCACACTTTTTTTTCTAACACCTCACACATTTTATTTCAATTTTACTGTGTGATAGGCTGAGTGTTTGGTTGTGCTGTTTGTGATTGGTTTGACACACTTGCAGGGGCAGGAAAAATAAATGCTTAGAAGAGGTTTAACTGTTTGAGATTTGCGGCTGATATGTATGTGATTACGCATGCGTTTGTTAGGCCTTCAGAGAGTTACGTTGTTTTTTTAGTAAGTGCAAGGGTTGCTGCGCCTGCAATTTGTGGCGAGATGAGAATGGAGTATATTTTCTGAATTCTGCGCGCGTAAGTCCTTACGCTGTATATTGGATACCAAATTACGCGTCTGTTCTATGTTAGTCTATGGGTAAAAAAAATACGTCCAAAGGGTGAAATATACGCGCGTAACTTGTATGGTACGCTGTATATGTAATACCAAAATCACGTAAAATCTGGCGTCGCCGGCTTTTGTGGGTGACGCTGCATATGTAATGGAGGCCCTGGGACTTTGGATCCTGCTGTAGTTGCCCAGGATGTTCAACCTGTTGCACCCATATTAAATGGAAAGGAAACCCTAAAATTTTCTTTCATGATTTGGATAGAACATACAATTTTAAACACCCTTACAATTTACTTTTATTAGCAAGTCTGTTTCATTCCCTTGTTTCCTTTGCTGAAGGAACAGCATATCACTCCTGGTAGCTAGATGAACACATCTAGTTAGCCAATCACAAGAGACAAATAAGTGCAGGCACCAATCAGCAGCTTGCTCCCACTAGTGTAGGTTATGGGTGTATTCTTTTTCAACAAGAGATACCAAGAGAGCAAAGTACATTTGAAAATAGAAGTAAATTTAAAAGGGTCTTAAAATGACATGCTCTATCTTAATTATGCAAGTTTATTTTTGACGACGTTCCCATCCCTTTAGGGTATTAAGCATTTTTAGGGTTGTCTTTTATCTGTTTTCTGTCTTTTATTCTCCTTGAATTTATATTCTAATATTTTTTTTTCCTTCTTTTATTTCTATCTTGCAGCCCTGAGTTTCAGAATGTGCCCAGAAAATATGTTTTATGTAACAAGCCTGCCTGGGAGGATAGTAATCTCTGCTTTACATGCATTGGTCAATTGTTTGGGGACAATTTTGTTTTCAAGCCTAATGATGGTGAATATCTTACTATACTTGATGCTATAAATTCTGATGTTGAATATGAAAATGAAATATCAAACCTGCCTTTTTCAGCTGTTCCTATGGAGTTTATTTCTTATGTTAGAGAGACTTTAGGATTGCAAACGTTGCCTTTAACATCTTCTGATTGGTATGAATTAGAACCATCTACTACTGTTAAATTTCCTGTATCTGCAATCAAGCATATATTTTTATCTGAATTTGCAAAGCCAGATAGACAGTTGTCAATACCTGATAGAGGTCCTGATTACAAATGCACTGCAGCGCTATCATTAGCACGAGGAGGGTAAGCGCTTTTGCGAGATCGAAGTGTTCTTTAGACTCAAATCCACATTACAATTGATGCGCTTTTAAAATTTAATAAATTTTCTATGGTAGCGTAGATCGATAATATGCGCTAGTATAACAAGTTTAAAGTAACTGCTCAAACTTTTATAAGGAGTTTGGATGAAACAGTTACACTAAACTTCACTATGAATCCCTAAACCGCCACCCCCACATTGCAAACTACCTCTTTACACTTTTAACACCTAAACCACCACACACCCCACCGCTAAGTAACCTTCTACACTGTTGGCCCCTAAACCATCAGCCCACCACATCACAAACTACCTATGTACACTATTAACCCCTAATCGGCCACACCCCACAACGCAAACTAAACCTCTACACTATTAACACCTAAACCATCAGCCCCCCAATGCAAAATAACCCACTAACATTTAAACCCTCTATCTTAACACCCCCAAAGTTAACCCAAAATAGAAAAAGTGAAAGTAAAAAAAAAAAATTCTTACCCTTCCTATTAAGATAAAAAAGCTAACATTACAATTACAATTAAAAAAAAACTATTACCCCAAAAAAAAAAATAGCATTACTAAAAAAAAAAACTAGCATTACAAAAAATAACAAAGAAATTACCAAAAAAAATTGTTATACCAATTCCAATACCCCCAAATAAAAAAAAAAAACCCAATATAAAAAAAAAGCTATTCTAAAACTAAACTACACATTACACATAAAATGGTCTTTTGTAGGGAATTGCTCTAAAGCACTGGTTTTCAAACCTGTCCTCAGGCCTCCCCAACAGGCCAGGTTTTCAAGATTACCTTGGATGTGAGCAGGTAAAATAACCAGGTTTACTAATCAGCTGATTATTTCACCTGTGCTCTAGTTCAGATATCCTCAAAATGTGGCCTGTTAGGGAGGTCTGAGGGCAGGTTTAAAATCCAATGCTCTAAAGTGATCAAGCACAAAAAATTACTCCTTGTAACATTAAATACCCCCCCCCCCAAAACAAAAAATAACTATTTTATAAAACCTAATCTAAAAAGTTCCCTGAAAAGGGCATTTGGCTCTTTTGCTGCCCAGAAAAAAAAATAATCATAATAAAAAAACACCAAAAAAAAAAATAACATCAAATCTGAAGATTGTTGGGTACTCACCAAAGATGATGATGGTGGTCCTTCGTCATCCCGACGGCAGTGGGGGTGGCAGCAGTTGTCTTCCTCTTCAGAGCTTGAATTCTGAGGTCCTCTTTATGTGAACACAAGCCACATATTGATGATGGTGCAGGAACAGAGTAGCAGGCTGGGAACCACAAGACTCAGGCTCAAATCGGGGCACGGCTGTGACAACCTTGGGCTTTAGTGTTAGAATTGTTTTTTTAAGGTTAATTTTTTTTAATCTGGGCAGGAAAAGAGCTAAATTCCCTTTTTAAGAGGAATGCCAAGCAAAATCGGGGGGGGGGGGGGATTAATGTAAATGCAATGCCCTACTATTGTAGGGCATTGCATTAACATTAGGGCATTGCAGTTTAGTTGTAGAATATTTTTTTTATTTGAGTGTTGTTTTTTATTTTGAGGTTTTAGAGTAACTCTTTTTATTTTTGGTAATTTGCTTGTTATTTTTTGTAATGTTAGTGTATCTTTATTATAATGTTAGTTTTTTCTTAAGTAATGTAATTTTTAAAGTTTTTATTTTTTTAAAGGTAGTTAGTGTTTTTTTTTTATGAAGGTTAATCTATTTTGGGTTAACTTAGGGGGTGATAGGTTAGGGGGTTAGATGTTCGTGGGCTATTTTGCGTTGGGGGCTGGTGAATTAGGGGTTAATAGTGTAGTGTTTAACTATGCGTTGGTGGGCTGGCATTTTAGGGGTTAATAGTGTAGTGTTTTACTATGGTTTTGGGGGCTTGTGGTTTAGGGGTTAATAGTGTAGTGTTTCTATGATTTGGGGGCTGGCAGTTTAGGGGTTAATAGTATAGTGTGGAATCTGCAAAAGGCTATGTGGCAATTTAAGGGTTATAACAGTAGAGGCTTATGGTGATCGGGGTTGCACGAGTAGAATGTTAGGTTATTTTTCCACTTTTTTGCTCCATTGACTCCTATTGGGGAATATTTCGGGTGCGATAGTGTAACATCGGCTTTTTGTGCTTGTCGGTTGAGTGCGAGTGCGATAATTTTTTACTTTTATCTCGCAATACCAGTGCAACCCGACAAGCACAAATGGCTTACATAAGGACAAGGTGGTGTTGCAGACAGAACCTTTATTTTTTTACAAAAGTGTTTTCGCAATTGTATTCATCTTAGGATATTGTTTTTTCTCCTTTTTCCTTACAACAGGAGATTGTGGATAGAAGACCTTTGTATACTTTGGATGTTGTCAGGTGTCTACATTTTTATGTAGACAGAAATAAGGACATTTGTCACTCAAATCAGCACTTTGTGATTCCTTCTGGTCCAAAGAAATGAAATTTGCCAGCCAAATCAACAATATCTACTTGGATTGTTCACTGTATTTCAAGAGCTTATCAACTTCAGAACAAGCAAGTTCCTGACTCTTTGAAAGCACATTCTACTCAAGCTTTAATGACATCTTGGGCATTCCACAATGCAGCTTTTGTGTATGAGGTTTGCCAGGCTGTAGTATTGAAAACTCTACACACGTTCGTCGACCACTTTTAAATTCGATTTTGTTCAGTACTCTTCTGCGAAGTTTGGAAGAAAAGTTCTTCATTCTGTCCTTTCTTAAAATTTAAAGATATATTTTTGCAATATCATTTTTGTGGTGTTTTTCCCCCCCACCTAGCTAGTATATAGGATAAGATATAGAAATTTCTATTTTTATGTTTTTCATTTCTTGTTTTTGTTTAGTCTGTTTTTTTTTATTTTTTTACTCATATAACCAACAAAGAGCTAGATTTCAAGTTGCATGATAACCAATATTGCTACTGAGCTGACTTATGCTCCTATTACAAGTTGTAATTAAACATCTTCACTTGAGCCCAAACTAAATTTGCACATGTCACGTTTTTTCCGCAAGTGAAGACCTAGGGGCATATTTATCAAAGCGTCAAGTGAAAATACGCTTGAATTCCACGTTGGATTTGTCGCGAGATTGATCTGCCGTAGTTATCAAAGCGTCAAAATCTGCAAATGTTGAAATTTGTGATGTAATATACGATCCAGTGATCTCAATCCGACGCAGATCGATGCAAGTTGAAAACAGTGGTATTCGAGCGGAATTCTGTTCATTCGCCCTCCGTCTCTCATTACAAAGCAAGGGGACAATATTATTTCTCAAAATTTGTTGCAAAGTTTTGCCCCAAACCTGTTGCACTAATAGATATAGAGATAAAAATGAAAATACACAACATAATATAGCTAACTTCCTTTTTATTTTTTTGAAAAATCTATGTGCCATGTAATACAAGTCCTAATCTCCACTTTGCGCCAAATTTGACTCAACACTTTTCGCACCAATTATGATGCAAACTCCTAAACAACCCACGCAATAGTACATTTTCCACTACTTTTGAATGGAATATGCCTAATCACATGATTTATGACATCAGCCAATCTGATTCAAATACACATTATAAATTATCACTAATGAATCAAATTGCTCGATACTTGTGTCATTGATCACTCATCAGAACTTGCAAGTGCCATTTGTTACATTGTGTATTATACTTTGAAAGTTTGTATATGTGAAATTAATTTTAAAGATAAACATTGATGCTGATATATAATGTTAAACTGATAGCTCAAAGGGATAGCCCACCTAACATTAAACTATCAAGATTCAGATACAGCATAAATTAAAATCACATCTTTACTGGCATGCTATTTTCAGTGTATTTCTTTTTCAGTAAGACATGTCATCTTTTATGGCAGCCCATTTTATAACACCTGTGAAGTGGTGGTTTTTAAAACTAGATTGCAATCAGGAGGGGTTACACAGGAACAGAGAGACAACTGGCCCAGCTCTTAAAATATCCATTGATTGCAAAAAATATATATGATACTCTGATTACATGTTATATTTGCAATTATTCCTGCTCAGAATAATAATACATTTACAATATATACATATAGTTGTATAAATAAACACAGAAATGTGAAAGGCAACATTGTTTAGAACAAAAAAGGGAATTTAGGGACATGTAAATATGTTTGCAAAAGATTTCTAAAATAACAAACACACACACACATATATATATATATATACATTATATATATATATATATATATATATATATATACAACTATGTGCAAAGATATATGTAAAAATATGTACAAATTTTAGCATTAATAATAGTGATGTCGCGAATAGTTCGCCGGCGGATAGTTTCCGGCGAACATAGCTTGTTCGCGTTCGCCGCGGCGGGCGAACATATGCAATGTTCGATCTGCCCCCTATTCGTCATCATTGAGTCAAACTTTGACCCTGTACCTCACAATCAGCAGACACATTCCAGCCAATCAGCAGCAGACCCTCCCTCCCAGACCCTCCTACCTCCTGGACAGCATCCATTTTAGATTCATTTGGAAGCTGCATTCTTAGTGAGAGGAGGGACAGTGTAGCTGCTGCTGATTTAATAGGGAAATCGATAGCTAGGCTAGTGTATTCAGTGTCCACTACAGTCCTGATGGACTTATCTGATCTCTGCTGTAAGGACAGCACCCCAAAAAGCCCTTTTTAGGGCTAGAACATCAGTCTGCTTTTTTTTTTTTTCCTGTGTAATCTAATGCAGTTGCCTGCCTGCCAGCGTGTGTGTCAGGCTCACAGCGTATACTGTGCCCACTTGCCCAGTGCCACCACTCATATCTGGTGTAACATTAGTGTGCATTTAAAAAAAAAAACACTTTTTTGACTGTGAAATAATAGCATTGTCAGTTCCCTTCACACGTGTGCGTTTCAGTGCCTGCCAGGGCACAGTGTCACCCCAGTGCAACTCATATCTGGTGTAACAGTAGTGTACATTTAAAAAAACAACACTTTTTTTACTGTGAAATAATAGCAGTCAGTTTCCTTCACACGTGTGCGTTTCAGTGCCTGCCAGGGCACAGTGTCACCCCAGTGCAACTCATTTCTGGTGTAACAGTAGTGTACATTTTAAAAAAACAACACTTTTTTGACTGTGAAATAATAGCGTCAGTTTCCTTCACACGTGTGCGTTTCAGTGCCTGCCAGGGCACAGTGTCACCCCAGTGCAACTCATAGTGTAGATTTTAAAAAAAACAACACTTTTTTGAATGTGAAATAATAGCAGTCAGTTTCCTTCACACGTGTGCGTTTCAGTGCCTGCCAGGGCACAGTGTCACCCAGTGCAACTCATATCTGGTGTAACAGTAGTGTACATTTAAAAAAAAAAAAACACTTTTTTGACTGTTAAATAATAGCAGTCAGTTTCCTTCACACGTGTGCGTTTCAGTGCCTGCCAGGGCACAGTGTCACCCCAGTGCAACTCATATCTGGTGTAACAGTAGTGTACATTTAAAAAAAACAACACTTTTTTGACTGTGAAATAATAGCAGTCAGTTTCCTTCACACGTGTGCTTTTCAGTGCCTGCCAGGGCACAGTGTCACCCCAGTGCAACTCATATCTGGTGTAACAGTAGTGTACATTTAAAAAAAACAACACTTTTTTGACTGTGAAATAATAGCAGTCAGTTTCCTTGACATGTGTGCGTTTCAGTGCCTGCTAGGGCACAGTCTCACCCCAGTGCAACTCATATCTGGTGTAACAGTAGTGTACATTTAAAAAAAAAATAAAAAAATTTTTTGACTGTGAAATAATAGCAGTCAGTTTCCTTCACACATGTGCGTTTCAGTGCCTGCCAGGGCACAGTGTCACCCCAGTGCAACTCATATCTGGTGTAACAGTAGTGTACATTAAAAAAAAAAAAAAACATTATTTTGACTGTGAAATAATAGCAGTCAGTTTCCTTCACACGTGTGCGTTTCAGTGCCTGCCAGGGCACAGTGTCACCCAGTGCAACTCATATCTGGTGTAACAGTAGTGTACATTTAAAAAAAAACAACACTTTTTTGACTGTTAAATAATAGCAGTCAGTTTCCTTCACAGGTGTACGTTTCAGTGCCTGCCAGGGCACAGTGTCACCCCAGTGCAACTCAAATCTGGTGTAACAGTAGTGTACATTTAAAAAAAACAACACTTATTTGACTGTGAAATAATAGCAGTCAGTTTCCTTCACACGTGTGCGTTTCAGTGCCTGCCAGGGCACAGTGTCACCCAGTGCAACTCATATCTGGTGTAACAGTAGTGTACATTTAAAAAAAAAAAACACTTTTTTGACTGTGAAATAATAGCAGTCAGTTTCCTTCACACGTGTGCGTTTCAGTGCCTGCCAGGGCACAGTGTCACCCCAGTGCAAATCATATCTGGTGTAACAGTAGTGTACATTTAAAAAAAAAACACATTTTTGACTGTGAAATAATAGCAGTCAGTTTCCTTCACACGTGTGCTTTTCAGTGCCTGCCAGGGCACAGTGTCACCCCAGTGCAACTCATATCTGGTGTAACAGTAGTGTACATTTAAAAAAAACAACACTTTTTTGACTGTGAAATAATAGCAGTCAGTTACCTTGACATGTGTGCGTTTCAGTGCCTGCTAGGGCACAGTCTCACCCCAGTGCAACTCATATCTGGTGTAACAGTAGTGTACATTTAAAAAAAAAATAAAACAATTTTTTGACTGTGAAATAATAGCAGTCAGTTTCCTTCACACATGTGCGTTTCAGTGCCTGCCAGGGCACAGTGTCACCCCAGTGCAACTCATATCTGGTGTAACAGTAGTGTACATTAAAAAAAAAACAAACATTATTTTGACTGTGAAATAATAGCAGTCAGTTTCCTTCACACGTGTGCGTTTCAGTGCCTGCCAGGGCACAGTGTCACCCCAGTGCAACTTATATCTGGTTTAACAGTAGTGTACATTTATAAAAAAAACAACACTTTTTGACTCTGAAATAATAGCAGTGTCAGTTTCCTTCACACGTGTGCGT
This sequence comes from Bombina bombina, assembly GCF_027579735.1. Taxonomy (NCBI): domain Eukaryota; kingdom Metazoa; phylum Chordata; class Amphibia; order Anura; family Bombinatoridae; genus Bombina; species Bombina bombina. The sequence goes on along the minus strand of NC_069499.1, from coordinate 210,964,844 downwards.
TTCAGTGCCTGCCAGGGCACAGTGTCACCCCAGTGCAACTCATATCTGGTGTAACTGTAGTGTACATTTAAAAAAAAACAACACTTTTTTGACTGTGAAATAATAGCAGTCAGTTTCCTTCACACGTGTGCGTTTCAGTGCCTGCCAGGGCACAGTGTCACCCCAGTGCAACTTATATCTGGTTTAACAGTAGTGTACATTTATAAAAAAAACAACACTTTTTTGACTCTGAAATAATAGCAGTGTCAGTTTCCTTCACACGTGTGCGTTTCAGTGCCTGCCAGGGCACAGTGTCACCCCAGTGCAACTCATATCTGGTGTAACTGTAGTGTACATTTAAAAAAAAACAACACTTTTTTGACTGTGAAATAATAGCAGTCAGTTTCCTTCACACGTGTGCGTTTCAGTGCCTGCCAGGGCACAGTGTCACACCAGTGCAACTCATATCTGGTGTAACAGTAGTGTAAATTTAAAAAAAACAAACATTTTTTGACTGTGAAATAATAGCAGTATCAGTTTCCTTCACACGTGTGCGTTCAGTGCCTGCCAGGGCACAGTGTCACCCCAGTGCAACTCATATCTGGTGTAACAGTAGTGTACATTTAAAAAAAACAACACTTTTTTGTCTGTGAAATAATAGCAGTCAGTTTCCTTCACACGTGTGCGTTTCAGTGCCTGCCAGGGCACAGTGTCACCCCAGTGCAACTCATATCTGGTGTAACAGTAGTGTACATTTAAAAAAACAACACTTTTTTTACTTTGAAATAATAGCAGTGTCAGTTTCCTTCACACGTGTGCGTTTCAGTGCCTGCCAGGGCACAGTGTCACCCCAGTGCAACTCATATCTGGTGTAACAGTAGTGTACATTTTAAAAAAACAACACTTTTTTGACTGTGAAATAATAGCAGTCAGTTTCCTTCACACGTGTGCGTTTCAGTGCCTGCCAGGGCACAGTGTCACCCCAGTGCAACTCATATCTGGGGTAACAGTGGTGTAAATTTAAAAAAAACAACACTTTTTTGACTGTGAAATAATAGCAGTCAGTTTCCTTCACACATGTGCGTTTCAGTGCCTGCCAGGGCACAGTGTCACACCAAGTGCAACTCATATCTGGTGTAACAGTAGTGTACATTAAAAAAAAAAAAAACATTATTTTGACTGTGAAATAATAGCAGTCAGTTTCCTTCACACCTGTGCGTTTCAGTGCCTGCCAGGGCACAGTGTCACCCCAGTGCAACTCATATCTGGTGTAACAGTAGTGTACATTTAAAAAAAAACAACAACATTATTTTGACTGTGAAATAATAGCAGTCAGTTTCCTTCACACGTGTGCGTTTCAGTGCCTGCCAGGGCACAGTGTCACCCCAGTGCAACTCATATCTGGTGTAACAGTAGTGTACATTTGAAAAAAAAACAACATTATTTTGACTGTGAAATAATAGCAGTCAGTTTCCTTCACACGTGTGCGTTTCAGTGCCTGCCAGGGCACAGTGTTACCCCAGTGCAACTTATATCTGGTTTAACAGTAGTGTACATTTATAAAAAAACAACACTTTTTTGACTGTGAAATAATAGCAGTGTCAGTTTCCTTCACACGTGTTCGTTTCAGTGCCTGCCAGGGCACAGTGTCACCCAGTGCAACTCATATCTGGTGTAACTGTAGTGTACATTTAAAAAAAAACAACACTTTTTTGACTGTGAAATAATAGCAGTCAGTTTCCTTCACACGTGTGCATTTCAGTGCCTGCCAGGGCACAGTGTCACACCAGTGCAACTCATATCTGGATTAACAGTAGTGTACATTTTAAAAAAATATATCATTTTGACTGTAATAGATTGAATAGCAGTTAGTTGTCTGCAAGCGTGTGTGTCAGGCCTACAGCGTCTACTCTGCCAACTTCTTCTAGTGCACAGTGCCACTCATATCTGTTGTCACAGTAGCTTGCACGCATAGTACCACTAATCGGAAAAAAAATGACAGGCAGAGGCAGGCCACCCCGCAGGGGCCGTCGTGTTCGTGGTGCTGTGATTCCCTTTGGCCCTAGAATAATGCCCATTGTTCAGAGGCCACGTACCCCGAACTCGAACAGTTTTTAGGACATAGTTGACTGGCTAACACAGGACACCCAATCTTCTACAGCTTCCGCTCGGAACCTTGACGCACCATCCTCCTCCAGCTTAGCTTCGGGCACCTCTCAAGTTACCACTCGCTCGCCTGCCACCACCACCAACACTAGCACCACAGCCGCTTCACTTGATCTGTCAGAGGAGTTATTTACACATCAGTTGGAAGAAATGAGTGATAGTGATGCGCAACCATTATTGCCAGAGGATGTAGATAACAGGGATATGTCTCAGTCAGGCAGCATTACACACATGAACGTACGGTGTGATGATGATGATGTTGTACCTGCTGCTGCTTCCTTTGCTGAGTTGTCAGATACAAGTGAAGCGGTTGATGATGACGATGCGTCTGTGATTGTCACGTGGGTGCCCGCTAGAAGAGAAGAAGAAGAGGGGGAAAGTTAAGATGGAGAGACAGAGAGGAGGAGGAGACGAGTTGGAAGCAGGGGGAGGTCATCGCAAGGAGCTAGTGGCACAGTCAGACAGCATGCATCGGCACCCGGGGTCAGCCAGACAGCACGCCAATCAACGCATGCTGTTGCCACCACCAGAATGCCGTCACTGCAGAACTCAGCAGTGTGGCATTTTTTTGTGTGTCTGCCTCTGACAACAGCGATGCCATTTGCAACCTGTGCCAAAAGAAACTGAGTCGCGGGAAGTCCAACACCCACCTAGGTACAACTGCTTTGCGAAGGCACATGATCGCACATCACAAACGCCTATGGGATCAACACATGAGTACAAGCAGCACACAAACTCAAAGCTGCCATCCTCCTCCTGGTCCAGCATCTTCAGCCATGTCAACCACTGCTGTCCTCCTTGCCCCCTCTCAACCATCCGCCACTACGTGTCTCGCCTTGAGCAGTTCCTGCTCATCTGCCCACAGTCAGGTGTCTGTCAAGGACATGTTTGAGCGTAAGAAGCCAATGTCACAAAGTCACCCCCTTGCCCGGCATCTGACAGCTGGCTTGTCTTAACTCTTAGCCCGCCAGCTTTTACCATACAAGCTGGTGGAGTCTGAGGCGTTCCAAAAATTTGTAGCTATTGGGACACCGCAGTGGAAGGTACCCAGCCAAAATTTCTTTGCACAAAAGGCAATCCCCAACCTGTACTCGATTGTGCAAAAGGAAGTAATGGCATGTCTGGCACACAGTGTTGGGGCAAGGGTCCATCTGACCACTCATACCTGGTCTGCAAAGCATGGTCAGGGCAGGTATATTACCTACACTGCGCATTGGGTAACCTGCTGACGGCTGCCAAGCATTGAATGCGTGGCTCTGCAGAGGAGTTGGTGACACTGCCAAGACTTGCAGGCAGGCCTGCTGCCACCTCCTCTACTCCTCCTACTCCATCCTCTTCCATAACCTCCTCGGCTGAGTCCTCTTCTGCTGCTGCGTCTTGCTCCACATCAACGGCACCCCCCAGCTCCCCAGGTACTATTCCACATCCCGGATACGGCAGTGTCACGCCGTCTTGGGGTTGACTTGCCTGAAAGCAGAGAGTCACAGCGGACCAGCACTCCTGTCCGCCCTGAATGCACAGGTGGATCAGTGGCTGAATCTGCACCAACTGGAGATCGGCAAAGGGGTTTGTGACAACGGAAGAAATTTGGTGGCGACATTGAATTTGGGCAAGTTGACACATTTGCCGTGCATGGCACATGTGTGCAATCTGATCGTACAAAGCTTTGTGCATAAGTACCCAGGCTTACAGGACATCCTGAAGCAGGCCAGGAAGGTGTGTGGCCATTTCAGGCATTCCTACACGGCCATGGCGCACTTTTCAGATATCCAGTGGCGAAACAACATGCCAGTGAGGCGCTTGATTTGCGACAGCCTGACACATTGGAATTCAACACTCCTAATGTTCGACCGCCTGCTCCAACAAGAAAAAGACGTTAACGACTATTTGTATGACCGGGGTGCTAGGACAGCCTCTGTGGAGCTGGGAATTTATTTGCCACGTTACTGGACGCTCAAGCGCAATGCCTGTAGGCTCATGCGTCCTTTTGAGGAGGTGACAAACCTAGTCAGTCACACCAAAGGCACCATCAGTGACATCATACAATTTGTTTTCTTCCTGGAGCGAAGAGTGCTGGATCAGGCCATAGATGAGTGTGAAGCGGAAGAGGAAGAGTTGTGGTCACCATCACCACCAGAAACAGCCTTATCAGCATCGCTTGCTGGACCTGCGGCAATGCAGGAAGAGGATTGTGAGGAAGAGGAGGAATGTGGCTTTGAGGAGGAGAAGGAAGACCAACCACAACAGGCATCTCAGGGTGCTCGTTGTCACCAATCTCATACCCGTGGTGTTGTAAGTGGCTGGGGGGAAGAAGATACCTTCAGTGAGATCACTGAGGACGAGGAATGGGACATGAGTAGCCCGGCATCCAACCTTGTGCAAATGGGGTGCCTGTTGAGGGACCCTCTTATAAAAAGGCTGAAGGAAAACGACCTGTACTGGGTGTCCACGTTACTAGACCCCCGGTATAAGCATAAAGTGCCTGAAATGTTACCGAATTACCGCTAGTCGGAAAGGATGCAGCAGTTTCAAAATAAATTAAAAAGTATGCTTTACACAGCGTATAAGGGTGATGTCACAGCACAACGGGAATCTAACAGGGGAAGAGGTGAAAGTAATCCTCCTCCTCCCACAACCACGCCGGTAAGGACAGGACGCTTTACAGACGTGTTGTTTGGTTAAAGGACATGCAGAGCTTTTTAAGTCTTACGCATCGCCACAGCCCTTCGGGGTCCACCCTCAGAGAACGACTCGACCGACAGGCAGCAGACTACCTCGCCTTAACTGCAGATATCGACACTCTGAGGAGCGATGAACCCCTTGACTACTGGGTGTGCAGGCTTGACCTGTGGCCTGAGCTATCCCAATTTGCGATAGAACTTCTGGCCTGCCCCGCTTCAAGTGTCCTGTCAGAAAGGACCTTCAGTGCAGCAGGAGGTATTGTCACTGAGAAGAGAAGTTGCCTAGGTCAAAAAAGTCTAGATTACTTCACCTTTATTAAGATGAATGAGGGATGGATCCCGAAGGGACTGACAGTGGGCGATACATTCTACTAAAAAAGGCCTGATGAGATGAGCTGCCTTGGGCTAAAAATGGTCCACACGCTGCTGTATTTTATCTCTGAATGCCGGATGATTCGCGTGACTTATCTGCCACCAACTAGGGTTCAAGCCGCAATGTTTTAGGGCACTTTCTGCCTGGGAAACAAACATCATTTTTTCTGGCCGCTGCTCCAGCAGCGGCTGCAACAATACCTGATTTTTCACGCATGTGTACATGCCTAATTTTTCTGGCCTCTGGTGCTGCACTGTGGCTTCAAAACCCAAACAAAAAAAAAAGGCACATAACAGGGATTAAACTGATAGGGATAGTACTACTTAACACACCACTCCTATCTGGTGGCACATTAGATTGCATGCGCAGTGCCCCAAATTTGAAGTAGGAGGTCCGACCAAGCATCTTTTTCCATCTCCCGGTTCCTAAAATCGATGCCATATACATGTCCCCTAATAGGGGACGTAACAGGGATTAAACTGATAAGAATAGAACTACTTAACACACCACTCCCTGGTGGCACATTAGATTGCATGCGCAGTGCCCCAAATTTGAAGTAGGAGGACCGACCAAGCATCTTTTTCCATCTCCTGGTTCCTAAAATTGATGCCATATACACGTCCACTGATAGGGGATGTAACAGGGATTAAACTGATAAGAATAGTACTACTTGACACACTACTCCTATCTGGTGGCACATTAGATTGCACGCACAGTGCCCCAAATTTGAAGTAGGAGGACCGACCAAGCATCTTTTTCCATCTCCCGGTTCCTAAAATCAATGCCATATACACGTCCCCTGATAGGGGACGTAACAGGGATTAAACTGATAGGAATAGTACTACTTAACACACCTTATAATAATGCAGAGAGAGGCAATGCAGAGAGAGGAGTCTGAAGAAGAGGAGTCAGAGGAGGAAGGTGGCTTTGAGGAGGTGGAAGACCAAACACAGCAGGCATCCCAGGGGGCTTGTTGTCACCTTTCGGGGACCCTTGGTGTTGTACGTGGCTGGATGGAGGAAGAAACCTTCAATGACATCAATGAGGACAAGGAACGGGACATGGCTAGCTTGTGCAAATGGGGAGTTTGCGGTTGTGCAAATGGACTGTTTGCGGTTGTTTGCGGTACGTTAAACGGGGAGTTTGGTCTGTCACTGTGAAGCGGGCGTAACCCTTACACTACCTGATCGATACAACATCATACCTGATGTTTTAAAGCACGTTATTCCAAACAATTTAGGAATGTTAGGTGATTTATGCCCTTTATGGATTAAAACCAGACTCTGCATCAACTATGTAATTTTCCATGGGAGTTTTTCCATGGATCCCCCTCTGGCATGCCACAGTCCAGGTGTTAGTCCCCTTGAAACAAATTTTCCATCACTATTGTGGCCAGAAAGAGTCCCTGTGGGTTTTAAAATTCCCTTGCCTATTGAAGTCTATGGTGGTTCGCCCGGTTCGTCCGTTCGCGAACAGTTGTGGAAGTTCACGTTCGCCGTTCGCGAATGCAAAATTTTATGTTCGCGACATCACTAATTAATAAAAAAAAATTAGATAAAAGCAAATGATGACTTCTAGAAATACAAATAAGCATTAATTTATGTGAAAGTATCACGTAACAGATTTTTTTTTGTATAACAAATAAATATAAAAATAACTTTCTATGAGATATCGTTTGTTGAGGTATAAATCTATCTATTTTTTGGACATTAACAGATGAAAAATAAAAAAAATAGCTTTAGAGAAATGAGCTTGTTCATGGACAGTAAAGAAATGGTATAAATAAAGTTGGGAAAAACCTGAAAAACTGCAACATCGATGACTGCTATTTAACACCAGTCCGATGCTCTTTGCACCATACTTGGCTTTTTTGATAAATAAGGGTATCATATTCAGATCCGCTGCAGCGATATCTGGTGAGCGTATTGACGCCGGCGAATGCAACATAGTTGACGCTTTGATAAACAGTCCCACTAGCGTAAAGTGATAGTGGATGGTACACTAAGCGCCTGCCTCAAGGACCCTAGCTCTGGATATTGGCTCCTAGTAGCCAATAGAATAAAAAAAATAGAAAAGGGGTTTGAACCAAAGCGCCTAAAAGGCCGGGTCTGAACAAAGTTAATTAAACAAATTCACTTAAATTAAAAATTACACTTTAATTCGTTACAGACATGGATCCATGTTACATAATAAAAACAACTTAAAATTCTTCAAACGATAACATTCTTTAGACAATAAAATAATAAAAGAATCACTGATGATTCTCTTATAGGTAACTGGTGCAAACCTATCTATACTGGTATCCCAGTAATTTCTCAAGTAGAATAAAAGGAGGAAGACTCACCAGTCTGGTGAGTCTTCCTCCTTTTATTCTACTTGAGAAATTACGCTCTGCACTATTGTGTGTTTGTTTTTATTTTTAGGTGTGATTTGGGTCAGCCGGGCCCCGGATGAAACTTTGATTTATCACCATTTTCCGGTACTGCTAAGGTTGCAGAAATATATTTATCTATTCACAGGATTGACTTGTTTTGCTCATATTTTACAGTGGCCACTGATTTTTTAGCTTTGGTTTTTCATTTTGTGTTTTTATTACCAGCACTTTTTGGAGTGAACACTGCAATTTGGATTTAACACTATCATTTGGTGGACTATTTTTGCTTTTTGTTTATGTCTTTGTTTTCACATCTACAACGCCTTGCTTATATATTTTTGTTTGAATATTTACATTGAAATGTTTATTACCTGCATCAATATTTTATTTAAGTTTTAATATTTATCACTGCTACTTCCAAACACCACAACCATATTAGTTCTTTCGTCACTTTGTTCATCATTTTTTCATCATTTTTTGTTCATTGTTTACATAGAAGGATTTGGTATCCTCTAGCACATTTTTGCACTTAAAGCACCACTCACATATTTAGGGAGTCTACCGCAATATCAGTTACTAAGGCACATAACATCTAGAAAGGCGACCGCCGTACCTAGAGATACTGGGATACCAGTCTAGATAGGTCTGTACCAGTTACCTACAAGAGAATCATCAGTGATTCTTTTATTATTTTATTTTGTTTAAAGGATACCTAGAGATACTGGGATACCAGTATAGATAGGTTTGCACCAGTTACCTATAAGAGAATCATCAGTGATTCTTTTATTATTTTATTGTCTAAAGAATGTTATCGTTTGAAGAATTTTAAGTTGTTTTTATTATGTAACATGGATCCATGTCTGTAACGAATTAAAGTGTAATTTTTAATTTAAGTGAATTTGTTTAATTAACTTTGTTCAGACCCGGCCTTTTAGGCGCTTTGGTTCAAACCCCTTTTCTATTTTTCCACTAGCGTAAAGTGTTAGGGTTAAAAAAAATGTGCACCAAACACAACATCTATAAATGAAACAAAGTAGAGTGCCTCATGGTGCAGAGAAATGGTATCAGGTGGAAGAAAACTGAAGTATGGTTGAAAAGGTACTCACAAAGGAGAACCACTATATGAAAGTGCTAGTATGGCAGACTGGGTCTCTCAGTCTCCAGCTGACTGTCTCACAGAACTCTCAATTGGAAAATAGGTTTCTTAATAAACAAAACACAAGATAACCCCCCAATGGTGCAGAACACCATTGGGTGGTTAACTTGTGTTTTGTTTTTTAACAAGAAACCTACTTTCTAATTGAGAGTTCTGTGAGACAGTCAGCTGGAGACTGAGAGGCCCAGCCTTCCATACTAGCACTTTCATATAGTGCTTCTCCTTTGTGGGTACCTTTTCAACCTCACATGTTCATACCTTTACCCTTCTCCACAGTCAGTTTATATAGGCCAGTTTATATAGGCCCCTTTCTCCTTTTCTCTCCTTACCTTAGCTCTCATAAACTCCTTTCTATTTTAAAATCTATGTCACTAAACTGCACAACCTCACAGAAATACCCCCACTGTAAATCTCATTCTCACCTACTCTTACTTACCATCTTGCTGCTATTAGCATCAAGTGACATCTCTCCAAATCCTGGGCCCACCCACATTCCCACCATCACCCAATCACGGACTCCTTATAGAAACATTAACAAAAGCAACGCACATAACCTCATTTCTATCCCATGCATCCCATATGTACACACTCCTTTCACTTGTGTACTATGGAACTGCAACAAACTTACAACCATTCATGACCTGTTTATATCAAATGCTTTCACCCTTTTAGCAATTACCGAAACCTGTCTATTTTCTTCTGACACTGCATCCACTGCTGCTCTCACACATGGTGGTCTTCACTTTAGCCATACCCCTAGGCCAGGTGAGAAACATGGCAGCGGTGTTGGGATCCTGCTCTCTCCCTCTTGCACTTACCAGTACCTACCTCTTCAAGCTCTACTCCGACTCCTGACTTCTCTATTCCTTTCAAAGGCATCACCATTTCCCCATCGCCCCAAGTCAGCTGCCTCAGAGTTACACTTAACTCAAACCTATACTTTTTTGTTCCCCACATCCAACTGCTTTCTACATCCTGCCACAACCACTTACGCAATATTTTCCAAGATTTTCCCTTTTCTGAGTGCTAACACCACAAAGCAAATAATCAACCCCCTTGTTGACTACTGCAATAACCTACTTACTGGCCTTCCTCTTTCCCACCTCTGCCCCCTTCAATCCATCCTAAATATAAAATATTTAATAACTATCTTCAGGTTTAGAGCTATAGGTCTAATGAAGTGTCAGGTTAGCGGGTGAGTAATAAGTGTTAGAATTATTTATCTTCACCTCATTCCATTGAAGTCTATGAGGAGAAGAAGTAAATGCGGTTGCAATATAATAAGTCAGGTTTTGTTTGTGTGCAAGCAATTTACTTTCAACTTGTAATACACACGCTAACCTGTCAGCGTTAAAAATTTACTTCCGGTGCTGTTTGTGTTCAAGTGAAAAGATTATTTAGCGCACCACATGTTATCTGGCCCAGAACATGGTAGAACTTTAGATAGAACTTTAAAACTTTACATATTATTGTTATTATTATTATTATTATTATTATTATTATTATTATTATGAATAATAACTTATTGTTTTATTTTAAATAGGGGTGCAGGTATACATAGTTGTAAACTCACCTCTTTAATTTTCAATCATGAATACTAAAAGTACAATCACAGCTTTATCCTCTTTTGAAGTAACCAATAAATACATTCAAATAGATACCATTCAAGTAATAATGCAGCAATGTACAATTACCAACTTTATATTCCTAGAAAATAATGTAAATGTACTGCCAAGTTTAGAATTTTGCTAGCAACACATGGATAAAAATAACATTATTCTCTTTAAAAAATGTTGTCCCTTTGATATATATTCACTTCATGTTTCATAGATGGACATCATGTCCTTCAGTTATATTTCAAGGATCAATCTTGTTAAAACTTCATGCTTCAGCTGTTGTCATGGATGTTGTATTTTTATGTCCCTCGTGGTTTCCTACTTCCTTTACTTGAATGTCAAAAATGCTCACACAAAAGGGCAGTGTGTCCACTACTTTTTTATTATTGAAATAAAACACATACAATCAAGGTAAATCCATTCTTATAAATGTTTTATGTCTATAAATGTTAGGTTCTGATATTCAAATATGCTTTAGTAAGATGTTTGCCTAGCAAAAATTATCAAACCTGGTGCCTTTTTTTTTTTTTTTACCGTTTTATATTAGCATTATGACAAAGGTAAAATCATTCTCTATTGCTGTAAATGTTAGTGACATTTTGTAACTTTTTGGGTAATGAAATCAGTTTGAATAGATATTAAATAGTTAAAGGAACAGTCTACGCTAACATTTTTATTGTTTAAAAAGTTAGATAACCAACACAGTTATAATAATACACATTTACCTCTATGATTACCTGGTATCTAAGCCTCTGCAAACTGCTGCCTTATTTTACTTGACAGACGCATTTTAGCCAATCAGTGCTGACTCCTAGGTAACTCCATGGGCGTAAGCACAATGTTATCTATATGGCATACATGAACTAACACCCTCTAATTGGGAAAAACTGTCAAAATGCATTAAGATAAGAGACGACCTTCAAGATCTTAGAAATTAGCATATGAGCCTACCTAGGTTTAGCTTTCAACTAAGAATACCAATAGAACGAAGCAAATTTTATGAATAAAGTAAATTGGAAAGTTGCTTAAAATGATATGCCCTACCCGAATCATGAAAGTTTATTTTGGACTAGATTATCCCTTTAAAACTATGAAACATTAAGAATCACTTTATTTTTTTTAATGAAGCTGAGTTATTAAACTAATAATTTCAATTTTACATTTCTAGATAAATAACAGACAGATTAAAACAAAGATAGCCCCCATTTCAGTTGGTTGTAATTTGCCTTACAAAAACTTCAAATTCAGCTGTGAATGCTTCCTATGGCTTTCAAGTACATTAAAAGCACCACCTTTAACGTGTGTCTAATGTAAATTATAAAATATTTTTCAACCTTTGAATAATCTTGACATTTATTTAACTGTAGTAAAGGAACCTTCAGAGGCAGTTTATTGAGCTATATGATGCTAGACTTTTTGCAAAAAAATAAATAAAAAAAATTTGCAAGCAGAAAATGGGAAGACTATGTGGATTATATCCATTTGATCTGCATAGTAACTATTGTTAACCAGCTCACTGGCAACCAATCAGCTGCTAGCAGGGGCTGTCGATCATCCTGATCGTATCAGATTGGGATGATTTTTGTATGACAGGTTAAGGTTTCAGGTGAGCCTGAAACTATGGCCCCCGAAGCAGCGACCACTGCTTGATAAATGGAGCCCAATATATTCAACAGCATAAAATGGAGTGTTTTTTACACATATTAAATGGACAGTACACTTTGAGAATTTTATATAAAGGTCCCATGTATTAAGAGGTGGGCAGATAGCTTCTCAACTTGCAAAGCTGTCCCCCTGCCTTAGCTACATTCAGGCAGTGGATCTGTTGATCTGTAGGCCCATATGTATCATAACACACTCATCAGAGGGTGTAATGCCCGCCCCTTCATTCACAAGACCAATCTCGCTAGTGAAGGGACTGTCAATCACTGAGAGTAAGCGATCTCTCTGTGATTTCTCTCCACCACCTCAGAGGTGGCGGAGAGTATAAGGAGCAGTGGTCTAGTGACCGCTGGTTCTTACATTGCAGGAAGCAGGCTCGTATTTGCAAACCTGCCCCGCAAAGGCTCCAGAGCAGCTCTCGCTGCTTCATACATGGAGCACAAAATGTTTAGCTATGCATAGGAAAACAGCAAAGCAGTTTACATTCATTTTTTATTTTCCGCCTATTCATGACAATGAGCTCTGAAAATTGAAGATTTTTTTTAAATTATCATTGATAGAAATGCACCCTGCAGACTTATCAAGGCTAACCCTGCTACATGTAGTTCCCTAATTGGCTTTAGCTGATAATAACTGCAAAATAATTCGCTGTTTACTAGATTTATGCACAGGGAAAAAAATTGATTCTGATAAAAATCCAAATTTTTATTTTACTCGCAGGATCACAGTCTGTACACCGTGAGTCCCTGATGATAGAAACTGCTGCAATGTGGTGATATATTCAAAGCGATACATAACCGGAACAAGATTGCCTGTGAAATATTCAAAACCTCTGAAATCAGTGTTTGAAAACAGTCTTCCTGAGAGGTGTTTTACTATACATTGCAGGGGTGGTGATGTGGTGATATATTTAAAGCTGCATCACTACCAACATAGAAGATGTAATGTAAGTTGTCCCTTTTACACATATCACACTTGTACGAACAGCAGGTTACAAGAATTAAAAGAGTAAGGAAATTCTAAGCTTTAATACAATTAATTTATAGAATTTTTTTTAATAAAAAAATAACAACCCAGTAAGGTTGTTACGCAGCCCTAAAACACTATTAACCCCTTAAGCATCATAACCCCCAAAGCAACCTAACCCCTTTACACTATTAATCCCTAAAGCAACATAACCCCCAATTTGATGAAACCCCCCTACACTACTTACATCTTATGCAACATACTCCTCAAAGCAATTTAAGCCCTCTACACTATTAACACCTTAAGCGACATACCCTCTATGCAATCTAACCCCTCTGCACTTTTAACCTGTTAAGCAACAGACCCCAATGCACTCTAACCCCCTACACTACTAATACCTTAAGCTACATACTCCCCAAAGCAATCTAAGCTCTCTACACTATTAACACCATAAGCAACATAACCCCAGTGCAATTTAACCCCTTTATACTATTAACCCATTAAGCAAAGTAACCCCCAACACAACCTATCAAACAATACCATAAAAAAATAAAATAAAAATAAAAACACAATCGGAAAACAGAACAAAGTAAATAAACCATTAATTAAAATCACACAACAAGCTCAGCTAAGTACACAATAATTAGAAAACAAATTAACCTTAGTACAAAACAGTAATCATACAACACATTAACCTAAGTCCACAACAATAAACAAGTACAAAGACAACAAAAATCAAACAAAAAAGCAGTTAAAAAACTTAATGAACAACTAATAATTTTAATTCACCATCAGAAGTCTTCAGTAGATGTAATCTAAACAAACCCTAAGAAAAAAGTAAAAAATGTCAGAAAGTCATTAAAACTAGGGTCCTCTTCTTTTCTTTTTCAGATGTAATCCAAATAATCCTAAAGAAAATAAAAAATTCCAAAATACTTTTTTTGGTATTTTGGTTGTCTTTGTAATTCTTTATTGTTGTGTGCTTAGGTTAATTTGTTGTGTGATTATAGTTGTGTACGTTTGGTTAATAATTTATTTACTTTGTTGTGTTTTACTGGTGTGTGTTTTTTGTAGCTGTGTTTTTCTATTTACTTACAATAGTGTTTGGTTGAGTTGGGGGTTATGGGGCTTAAGGGGTTAATAGTGTAGAGGGGTTAGGTTGCATTGGGGGTTGTGGCATTTAAGGGGTTAATAGAGTAGCAGGGTTAGGTTGCTTTAGGTTTATGGTACTTAAGGGGTTAATATAGTAGAGGGGTTGTGTTGGGAACTATGGCGTATTATATGTATATGCAATAATTGTATACTCAACCCATTAACAATCCACTCCCATCCATGCATTTTATCCTCCTGGATCCTTGCAAACTGCTGATAAAAAAACAACAGATTAATATCCCCCCAATCTAACTGGGATTGGCTGGACCTTGATGCAAACTGAAACAGGGTATTGTGATACTTTACTACAATTTTGACACAATATTGATCTGTGAACCATTTGTTTATTGTTGGATATCTTGAATCTTCACATAACTCTGCTTTAATGGCTGCATGGATCAATTGTATTTATATTGTCTCTGACTAAAGCAGAGATATAAACTTTGGTATAAAAAAGTTTTTAAACCTTTTATTCTATCATGCATGATACATTTTAAAGGGGCTGTAGAGTCCAAATTAAACTTATATGATTCGGATAGAGCATGCACTTTTAAACAACTTTCCAATTTACTTCTGTTATTTGCTTTCTTTCTCTTGGTATCTTTTATTGAAGAGTAAAACTAGGTAGGCTCATTAGAGCTCAGGTGCTGCAAGTGTTGTTAGTACTCTATGGCAGCAGTGTTTTGCAACATTGTATAAAAAAAGTTACAAATAATGTTGCAAAACACTGCTGCCTTAGAGTACTAAAGACACTTGCACACTCTTGAACTCTTATAAATCTAGCTAGTTTTACTTTTAAATAAAAGATACCAAGAGAATGAAGCAAATTTGATAACAGAAGTAAATTAAAAATTTGTTTAAAATTGCATGCTCTATCCAAATCATAAAAGTTAAATTTTCAGGGCTATTAATATGTAATATAATACTGTATCCACTTCACAGTTTGATCAGCCAATAGGATGTAAGCAGCTCTCATCCTATTGGCTGATTTGAGACTTTCAGCCAATAGGACAATCACATGAAGAGGACCTCCACATCCCCAAAGGCCGTAGCCGCCGAAGACTGATCCATTTTTTTGTTAGGGGGTACTTTGTTTTGTTTTTTTCAGGGAAGAACAGTTAAACTTAGGGCAATGCCCTACATAAGTCCCTTTATAGGGCTATTGGTAGTTCATTGTTAGATTAGTTTTTTTTATTTTGGGGTGTTTATTTAAGGGGGTATTAAATTAGGAATAACTTTTTTTATTTTCGATAATTTCATTTGTTATTTTCTGTAATGTTAGGTTTGTTTATTTTAATTTAATGTTAGTTTTTTTTTATTTTAATGTAATGTTAGTTTTTTAAGTAATTTATGTTTTTTTCTTTTTTACATTTTTAATTAATTTTTAATGTAGATAGTATTTTGTAATTTATGTAATTGTGATTTAATTGGGGTTAATTTAAGGGGTGTTAGGATAGGGGCTTAGTTATTAGGTGGGTGGGATTTGACTGTTGAAAAACAATTGCAGCAAACAAGGTGTTCATTTGTTTTTACAAAATTAAGACTTACTGATATGTTATTCTATAGCAATACAGCCAAACATGTCTAGTAATTGCAAAATGTATATGATCCTTTAATTTAATGTTTTAAAATTTTCGTTTTGCTCACATACACCTAGATTGCGAGTTTTGCATTATTAGTCAAATAGCAGTGGCCCATAACCCATAATTTTCCCTAACGCAGTCATTACAAGTCTTTTCGGTATAGGTGTAGCGCAAGCCTTTTAGCCTGTAATGCAACGTCAGTACCGCACTACTAAAAATTAAGTTTTTTTAATGGGATTCCCATAACACTTGTATTACGAGTTTTGCGTTCTGGCTAAAAAGCTTGCGTTACACAAAGCTGTAACATAAAACTCATAACTAAAGTGTTAAAAGTACACTAACACCCATAAACTACCTATTAACACCTAAACCAAGGCCCTCCCGCATCACAAATACTATAATAAATGTATTAACCCCTAATCTGCCACTCCCGATATAGCCGCCACTTTAAAAAAATATTAACAACTATTTCACCGCTCCCTGACATCCTTACCACTATACTAAAGTTATTAACCCTAAACCGCTTCCCTCCTGCATCACAAACACTATTTAAGTATTATTAGCCCCTAATCTGCCGTCCGCCCACATCGCCCCCACTATACTAAAGTTATTAAGCCCTACACCGCCGCCACTATGCTAAACCTATTAATCCCTAAACCGCAAGCCCCCCCACAGCGAAATATACTAAACTAAACTATTAACCCCTAAACCGAAAGCCCGACACATCGAAATAAACTAAATTAAACTATTTACCCCTAAACCTAACAACCCCCTAACTTTATATTAAAATTACAATTTCCCTAACTTAAATTAAATTAAAACTTACCTGTCAAATTAAAAAAAAACTAATTTTAAACTAACAATTAAACTAATATAATAATTAAACTAAAATTAAATTAACTACCAATTAAATTAAACTAAACTACACATTAAAATAATCCTAACACTACTCTAAAAAATACAAAGTATCTAAATACAAAAACAAAAAAATACTAAGTTACAAAAGATAACAAACACTAAATTATGGAAAATAACAAACAAAATTATCCAAAATGAAAAAGAATTACACCTAATCTAATAGCCCTATCAATATAAAAAAAACGCCCACCCAAAATAACCCCCCCAGCCTACAATAAACTAGCAATGGCCCTTAAAAGGGCCTTATGTGGGGCATTGCCCCAAAGATATCAGTTCTTTTACCTGTAAAAAAACACAAAGACCCCCCAACAGTAAAACCCACCACCCAACCAACCCCCCAAAATAATAAAAACCTAATTCTAAAAAAAACTAAGCTACCAATTGCCCTGAAAAGGGAATTTTTATGATTATTGCCTTAAAAGGGCATTTAGTTATTTTACTGCCCAGACCCTTCCATAAACTAAAAAAAAAAAAAAACCCACCAAAAAACCCTTAAAAAAGCCTAACACTAACCCCCTGACGATACACTTACAGTTTTTGAAGTCCTGCTTGAACGATCTGGTCCAGGCGGTGAGAAGTCTTCATCCAGATGGCCTCTTCAATCTTCATCCCGGTGGTAAAGTCCTGATCCAAGCGGCGAGAAGTCTTCATCCATGCGGCCTCTTCAATCTTCATCAAGGCGGCATCTTCTATCTTGATCCCGGAGGAGCAGAGCAGGTCCATCCTGAAGACATCCGACGTCGAGCATCCTCTTCAAACGGTCGCCACCGTACACTGAATCTTCAATGCAATGGATGCTATTAAAGATCGTGTCCCTTACAATCCTTTTGAAATTGGAATTAGGGCTGCTAACATCCTATTGGCTATTCAAATCAGCCAAAAGGATTTAAGCAGCTCTCATTCTATTGGCTAATTCAAATTATCCAATAGAATGAGAGCTGCTTAAATCCTATTAGCTGATTTGAACAGCCAATAGGATTTTAGCAGCCCTATGATGAAAGAAAAGAGTCTGATCAGAAAACAAGGTAAATATAAAGAGTAGTTCAGATGAAAAGAGTAAAAGGGAAACAAATATGTTCTGAATGGATGTAAATGAGTGAGAAGGAAGGCCGATTCAGAAGCAGGTCAGTGAAAAGAAAGATAATAGAGAGAAGTATCACAGAGTGAGGGAGGGTAGTTAGATTGGTGTAGGTGAGAATAAAAGAAAAATCAACCACCCTCTCCAAAATATACCATGATAATTAAATTCATAGAGAAAGGTTCCTCTAGGCCTATGCAATCAAGTACAGAAGTTGAGGAGGAGCCATAACTAGTTCCAGACAAGTACAAGTACATTCCACAAGCTCCCTACTAAATACAGGGGCCCAAAAAGTCAATCATGTTGAAAATATGTCATCAAACACAGAAATATTAGTGTTATACATTTGTGACATCAGAATATATAAACTATATTCAATGTCGGGTAAAAAATATCTAGAATTTGAGCATGTAGTTTAGATAGTTTAGATACATTACAAGTGTCTCTACAAATGAGTTGGGATAGCATAACAATTTAATTTAAAATACCCCAAGCTACATACAGAGTCTATTTAAGCACATACTATTGCTTTCTTCTACTAAGATAGATAACTTTTTATATCTTCATATTATTATATCTTATATATCTTCGATTGAAAAACATTTCCTTGATGCAAGTATCTACTCATAATACCATGTCTTTAACTTTATTCTAAAAATAATCTTTAAATGTTTTTAGGTACTTAATCTTGTATTCTATGTCTAAAGTTGTTGCAAAATGAAGTCTCAAGGTTGAATATGAGCTTTCTACAAGCTCTCATACAGTCTGAGCTAAATCCTTTGATTATAATATGCTGGTGTGAATGCTGCTAGAATTTTCTCTATCTATAAAACCTATATTTCACTTAAACATATAGTTTACTGCTACCTCAATTCAGATTGAAGTTATATTTTTGCTGTGGGATACAATCACTCCCATTTAACAGTTGAATAACTTTGTAAACTATTTGTATTCATTCTCAATATTAGAAAATAGAGACTACATTGTTGATAGACGTTTATGTAAAAGTAAGATACATGATGCCAGATTTCTTACAATGAGAAAAAGCATGAATTTTTGGGTGGCAAGAATGCAATTTATGGAACAAAATGGAGCGGGAGTTTGTAGGGATATCGTAGTGAATTAGAAAAACTAATGGTCCAGATTACAAGTGGAAAACAAATTAATGTTCCCGCTCAAGCATTAATTGTGCTAGAAGTAAGCTTTTTGCTCTCGTCGAGTTGCGCTTGTATTATGAGTTGAAAGTAAACAGTTTTCACTCACGTGCTAATCTGAAAACTGCAAAAAGCTGAACTTAGAATATCACGTGTGCACTCGTGTATTCTACCATAAAAGTCAACGAAGAAAAGAAAAGTGGAATAAACCTAACACCCTACTCGGGTGCAAACCTTATTGCATTTTCTCATGTGCGCTAACCCGACATGAAAATATGAATATTTCACATTTCAATGTTCTTTACATACAGGAATATGTTCTATTTATTTGGTTGCCAACTTCCTAGCTGTTAGCAAGCACTAGTGGAGAGCTTGTTTTCAATCTAGTAATATAACTTTAAAAATAATAATAATTCCTGATATTATAACCTTATTATAACCTTCTTATCCACTATTTATACTTCTGACTCCTGGGAATCATTTTTATATCTTGATTGCCCTAAATATTGGGACTTTTTCGAGTTGTCTTTGTGCCAGTATACAGCGAGGCAACTGGGCCTATATTATTTTTTCAGCCTTGAATCCAAGCCAACCTTTGCAACCACCATACAGCAGCTCCAGAGGATCGAGACTCTGCTCAGAAACAATTGCTTTTGCATGTGCTGCTGTGGTGAGTGCCATACATAGTACTCTGAGAGGATTTCCTCCAAAAGCGTTATTTGACAACCTCACACAGCCTGATCAGTTCTGACCAACAGCCTGCAAAAACTCCAAATTTTCCTCCAGATGGCAAAACGTTTAAACAACAAATTGGCATCTGCTTAATTCATTTACTTGTATGAACTTTATTCACAATCAAACTAAGGACTTTGCATTAGCCTGCTTCAAGTTGAGTGGCGTGAACGGTCACCATTTTGCCTTCTCTTCCTGTATTGGAGTCCGTCTACCTCACAAATCCTGGATGTGGAACCTACTCAGCAACTAAGAGTATAGTAGACCTAACCTATCCCATCATGCTTTTTTCCTGGATCCGCTTCTCCCTGATGCGACCAGAGGACATAGACTTGGCCTGATTTAAAATCTTTCCTATCTTAGACTTACAAACAACACATAGCTCAATTCAGCTGTTTCACTATAATCTGCAAGCAAGTAACCTTCTGGAGGACAGTTTACCACCCACCCCAAGCTCATTCCCTCATTTATAGATAGTCTCCCACACAACTTTCATTCTCCTGGATTGACAGATGCAAACACTTATCAACACATCCTCCCAATCACTCTATTTGTGGGTTGTTTTCATCTACACACCTCATACCACTAACATGAATCCCAATATGACCATACTGTTATTCGTGATAACCCTTTTATAAAAAATAGCCTTCCTACCCCCACCTCACAAAATTATAAAGTATCCCATTCACTATAAGACCAAACAAAAAATATGTACAAATTCATATTCCTTATGTTACTTGCCCTTGCAAATTATGTCCCCCAACAGATTCCATTCCTAACCTTCTAGCTAAAAAAAGGCCTCTATGTAATATCCGCAGCTTACTACCAAAAATTGATGCACTGCAAGCATGGTGTTCACATTACAAGCCCAAAATCATTGTGCTCTCTGAATCGTAGCTAACTGTAAAAGTACCTGACTCTGCCATTGCAATACATGGGTATTCTTGCTTTAGAAATGACAGAGCATAAAGAGGAGGCAGCATTGTAATTTATGTTGACAATTCCATAAAGTTCATCCCCTTGCAAAACCTTAGCTCTCCTGCCACCTTTGATTTCCTTTCTGGCACAATTGAAAACCTGTGCAGTAAATCAATCAATCATTGTTGCAGGAATCTACTGCCCACCTAAATCCTCAGTGCATTCCCTTTCTGACATAGCTCATCACCTTAGTGAAACCATAGCTCAAAATCCAAAATTTGAAATTTTTGTCTTTGGAGATTTTAATATTGATTGGCTAAATTCTAAAATCAATAGTTCTTGCTCACTGTTTAAGACTTTGCAACTAACGCAATTAATCTCCTCCCCAACTCACATAAACATTAAAAGCCATAACCACACCCTGCTCGATTGGATTCTCTCCACTTCTCATGATTGGATACAGGAAGCAGGTGTTCTCCCTATCAGTTTCAGTGACCCCTGCTTAGTGTACTGCATGCGCAAAATAAAGGCTACTAAATCCCCTCTTAAGATTAAAATCACCAGGTCTTTCAAAAAATGTAATCTTGAATTAAGAACCTCCCCTGGCACAGATTAAACCTAATCCCAGATATAGACTATGCAGTTGAATTCTTACAGTCTGAAATTCTACAAGTGTGGAATTTGCATGCCCTGCTGCGTAAGGTGAGAGTTAAAAGACCACATTTGAACTGGATCACAGCTGACCTCATTAAAATGTTCCAGTTTCAGGATTAATTATGGTCAAAGTTCAAGCATACTGGCTCTATGAATGATTACTGTGTATATAGACAATGGCAAAATATATGCACTAAACAAACAAAATGGGCCAAGGTCCAATATTTCTGTGAAAATCTGAACTATAACATATCTAACCCTAGAAAGTTTGGGAAAATCATAAATAACTTACAAACTCCCCTAATCCATTCCCAACCCTCCACTGTCAAAGTGAACAACCAAATCCTTCAACTTCCCTTAGAAGTGACAAATGCCTTTAACAATTATTTTGTCAGTTGTTCCACCACCCTGATTGCCAATCTAATAAATGACACAAATCCTTAAATTACAAATGTGGATCAGGCCCCATATAGAGAAGTTCAATTTTAGACCTGTACCTATCAATGTCATTAAGAAACACCTTTATAATCTAAAAGGAAAAACCAGTCTGGTCCTGATCAATTCCCAGCAATGCTGAAGCTTAGTGCATTGGCAATCGCTAAACCTGTCACAACCCTAATTAATGAATCCTTTGTGTCTGGATACATATCCAAACTTTGGGAGACTGCAAGAGTAGTACCTATCCATAAAAGTGGTGATATTACTTTGGTTTCTAACTATCGCCCAATATCACTGCTCCCAGTATTGTCCAAAATCTTAGAAAAATGCATCCATACACAACTATGTGAGTATTACCAACAATTTAACTATTTGACCCCTGATCAATCAGGTTTTCGCCTGAATCACTCCACTACAACTGCCCTTCTAAACGTTTGTAATGACATTCAAACTGCTATGGAGCAAGGAGACCTAACTGGAACTATTTTCCTTGATTTTGCAAAAGCCTTTGACACAGTAGACCATGACATTCTAGTGCACAAGCTAAACATGTCCCAGTGACGTGTGGTTTTCCCCAAGGTTCTATTCTCAGCCCCCTACTTTTCACATTATTTAAAAATGATCTACCGAATGTCTGCAAATCTTCAATTGTACACGTACGCAGATGACACAGTAATCTATGCAAGCAAATCCGATCTACCGCAACTTGAGGCTGTGCTTCAAGACCAGTTCACAGAGGTAGAAAAGTGGATCACAAAAAAACAAACTCTTCCTAAATACTGATAAAACTGTCACAATGATCTTTGGAACTGTTCCTAAATTACACAAATTACAAAATTCCCATCTATGCATTAAAACAAAATCATATAGCACACTGACCACAGTCCACTCTTTCAAATACTTGGGTATTTTGTTAGACCCAAATCTATATTTGTCCTCCCCATAGAAACACTTGCATCTAAACTTTATCCAAAACTAGGTGCCAAATCCTGCCTAACCCCTACAGTAAAGGAAAAGATTGTACAGCAAATGCTGATGCCAGTCATTGATTATGGGGATGTAGTATATGCACCTGCACCACAAACACACCTTAATAAACTTAATACATTGTATAACTCGTTCTGCCACTTTGTGCTACAATGTAATTACAGGACCCACCATTGTGACATGCTAAAAGAACTAAACTGACTGTCGCTGGAATCCAGATGCCCCCTCCATCTTTCCACCTTTGTGTTTAAGAACTTTTCTGGGAAGCTCCCACCAAACCTAAGCAGAATGCTCTCCCTGACTGTTCTCACCTCCTCTAACCTCCGATCCAGTATCTGCACTTTATTAACCCCTTAATGACCAAGGACGTACGCCACACGTCCTCAAAAAAAATACAGTTAATGACCGAGGACGTGTGGCGTACGTCCTTGGTCTGGAAAGCAGCTGGAAGCGATCCTGCACGCTTCCAGCTGCTTTCCGGTTATTGCAGTGATGCCTCGATATCGAGGCATCCTGCAATAACCCCCCTTGGTCATCCGATGCAGAGAGAGCCACTCTGTGGCCCTCCCTGCACCGGACATCGGTGGCCGGTAACGTTGGTGGGTGGGAGCAAGTCTGGGAGGCAGGTGGGCGGCCATCGATGTGCCGAATGGAGTGGAGGGGGGCGGGATCGGGAGCGGGGGGGGGGGGGCGGGAGCGCGCATGGGAGCGTGCGCGTGCACGGGGGGCGGTGGGTGCGTGCACGGGGGGCGGCGGGCCCGTGCACGGGGCGGGAGCGGGAGGGAACCGCTGCACTACAGAAAAATAAACTGGGAAAAGTTAAAAAAAAAAAAAAGTTTTAAAAGCTGTAAATAAACAGCTAAGGGACCTGGAAGGGGTGGGGGGTTGATCTTGGGGGGGGGGAAGCTACACTACAGAAAAGGGTATTTTTTTTAATAAAAAGGCACCCAAGATGGCGCCTATTAAGGCAGAGGGGGAGGGTTAGAGAGCTG
This sequence comes from Bombina bombina, assembly GCF_027579735.1. Taxonomy (NCBI): domain Eukaryota; kingdom Metazoa; phylum Chordata; class Amphibia; order Anura; family Bombinatoridae; genus Bombina; species Bombina bombina. The sequence goes on along the minus strand of NC_069499.1, from coordinate 210,941,265 downwards.
TTTGGTGGGGGATCAGTGAGGCTGGGAGCTAAGGGGGATCCTACACAGCAGCATATGTAAATATGCTAAAAAACACACAAAAAAGCCCAAATATAGCTTTTATTTTAGTACTGGCAGAGTTTCTGCCAGTACTTAAGATGGCGGGGACAATTGTGGGGTGGGGGAGGGAAGAGAGCTGTTTGGGAGGGATCAGGGGGTCTCATGTTTCAGGTGGGAGGCTGAGCTCTACACTAAAGCTAAAATTAACCCTGCAAGCTCCCTACAAGCTACATAATTAACCCCTTCACTACTAGCCATAATACACGTGTGAAATGCAGCGGCATTTGGCGGCCTTCTAATTACCAAAAAGCAATGCCAAAGCCATATATGTCTGCTATTTCTGAACAAAGGGGATCCCAGAGAAGCATTTACAACCATTTGTGCCATAATTGCATAAGCTGTTTGTAAATAATTTCAGTGAGAAACCTAAAATTGTGAAAAATGTAACGTTTTTTTTTAATTTGATCGCATTTGGCGGTGAAATGGTGGCATGAAATATACCAAAATGTGCCTAGATCAATACTTGGGGTTGTCTACTACACTACACTAAAGCTAAAATTATCCCTAAAAGCTCCCTACATGCTCCATAATTAACCCCTTCACTGCTGGGCATAATACACATGTAGTGCGCAGTGGCATTTAGCAGCCTTCTAATTACTAAAAAGCAACGCCAAAGCCATATATGTCTGCTATTTCTGAACAAAGGGGATCCCAGAGAAGCATTTACAACCATTTAAGCCATAATTACACAAGCCGTTTGTAAATAATTTCAGTGAGAAACCTAAAGTTTGTGAAAAAATTAGTAAAAAAGTGAACGATTTTTTGTATTTAATCGCATTTGGCGGTGAAATGGTGGCATGAAATATACCAAAATGGGCCTAGATGAATACTTTGGGATGTCTACTAAAAAAAAATATATACATGTCAATGGATATTCAGAGATTCCTGAAAGATTAGTGTTCTAATGTAACTAGCGCTAATTTTGAAAAAGAATGGTTTGGAAATAGCAAAGTGCTACTTGTATTTATGGCCCTATAACTTACAAAAAAAGCAAAGAACATGTAAACATTGGGTATTTCTAAACTCAGGACAAAATTTAGAAACTATTTAGCATGGGTGTTTTTTGGTAGTTGTAGATGTGTAACAGATTTTGGGGGTCATAGTTAGAAAAAGTGTGTTTTTTTCAATTTTTTCCTCATATTTTATATTTTTTTTTATAGTAAATTATAAGATATGATGAAAATAATGGTATCTTTAGAAAGTCCATTTAATGGCGAGAAAAACGGTATATAATATGTGTGGGTACAGTAAATGAGTAAGAGGAAAATTACAGCTAAACACAAACACCGCAGAAATGTAAAAATAGCCTTGGTCCCAAACGGACAGAAAATGGAAAAGTGCTGTGGTCATTAAGGGGTTAAATCTGCCTCAATATAAAAAGAAAGCAGCTTGATCCTCATTTTCCTACAGAGCACCGAAAATATGGAATGACCTTCCGTACATTTTTAAATCTTCCCCTAGCCTAAAATCCTTTAAGAGATCCTTCTCTACATATCTCAAAACAGAATGCACCTGTTATGGTTAATTATATATTTCCTACTTGTTCTATGTTAAATTTTGTAATATTGTTTATTAATATTGCTTTTGTATTTTATTGTACCCTATTTTATTCATGCAATGTTTTGATCATCCAGGACATACTTGAAAACGAAAGACATCTCAATGTATCCTTCCTGGTAAAATATTTTATAAATAAATAAATAATAAATAATTTATTCATAAATTAAATATTTCTATATATTTCTGATGTTTTTTGATACAATATATATCTATATCTATCTACAGTATATGATTATATATAGGCAATGTATGTATATATATATATATATATATATATATATATACACACATACATTGACTTTATAAGTCTTTACAACATTTTAAGTCTTTGAAAGGCCCTTTTGGACATATTTAACACTATTTCTCAGCTATTTGAAAACAAATAGAATTGTATCAGCCAATCGGAATTAAAGGTGAAAAAAATCCTATTGGCTGATACAATCAGCCAATAGGATTGAGCTCACATTCTATTGGCTGATTTAAACAGCCAATAGAATGCACGCTCAATCCTATTGGCTGATTGTATCAGCCAAAAGGATTTTTTTCACCTTTATTTCTGATTGGCTGCTAGAATTCTATCAGCCAATTGGAAATTAAGGGACGCCATCTTGGATGACGTCACTTAAAGGAACCTTCATTTGGGAAGAAGACTTCGATTGAAGAGGATGCTCCGTGTATGTCTTGAAGATGGACCCGCTCCACGTCGGAAGGATAAAGATAGAAGATGTCGTCTGGGGGGCGTGTTTCAGAGAAGCTCCTGCTTATATTTATAAACTTTGCTTTCTATTTTTATTTAAGAAGAGATATTTACCTAGAATTGTTTTGCTGGGAAGCTTATATTGACTACCTACTATATCAAAAGTCCAGAAGCGGACTTCGGACACCCTGACCTATGCTCTCCAAGCGAGCTGCGTACACTTTCTGTGAGCTAGGCCCTTATAGACTTGCAGCTGGTGCACAGCGCGGCTGAGGCTGCCGTTTACACTCTCCTTCCAGACCTCTGGGTCACTACGTACACAGATACGATTGTTCCTACAAGCCCAATCTTACTACTTGTGTAATCTTAAAGAGAGAGAGCGGTACTGTGACTGTTTTCATTGTACGCCTAACACTGTTTACTAACAATAACCACACCTAGATATCCACATAGCCGGGAAATGGAGGATCTACTCGACGGATGGGAACGTCAATCTGCACAACTAATTAGAAATTGCTGTAGTGATTTCCAGCGGCAGGTAAAAGATGATCTCCGGAGACTACTAACCTGTAACTGGGACCGTTACACAGGCCGGGTCCCACCTACCCGACATGCAGATGGAGCACAGAGTCCCATTGAGGTATATGGCACTATGGAGGCTCAGGGCAAATCGGCTAGTTCAGGGGAGGAGGATTTGGAATTACGCCCTGCTACTGAGGTGATCACTGAGGTGATCGGAGGCTCTTGCGATGCACAGCCGCTAGCTAATTACCGGTGCAGTAAATCAGATGCGGAGGCAGCTCCTTATGCAGCGGAGCCTGTTCATACAGGCAGAAAAGGAGAGGCTTTAGACACCAACGGTTTTCCGGTTCCCATATTCAGACCGGGTATTGTGCACATGGACTCTGAGGCACTCCATAGACATACAACACTAAGCCTAGTCTGTGCCATCGTGAGTGATGCGGAGGATTTCCTAACATGGCCTATAGCTGTAAATCGAGTTGCGATGATACATGTGAGAGCTGGAATTGGATAGATTCTCACCGTTGTAACCCTGCTGCAATATAGTTATGGGACACTACATTGGCGCTACATGAGACATACCACACTTTTGTAATTTTATTCAGCAGATTGACGTCCGCGCTGAAAAGTCCCTAGTCTGTTGGCTTTACTCTTATTGTTTATGGACATGGCTGTATTGAGGTGCTCTATCTTGCGCAAGCATTGCTGTATACTTATACCTTTTTTATATGTTCATGTGCCGTGAAATACTGCATAGTATGATATTACAGAGACAATGTTTTAATGGACGCTTACATCTTCTATGCTGCTTGTTATAATTCCATAATTCTGCTATATTTTAAAATATCCCCATTATTTTTGTTTTTACCTATATTCTTAGCGCTGCTTAATTTCTACATGTTGGAGAGAGTCAGCTTTCAGCATACTTGTCTATATTAACTCATGCCTTCTTAGGCTAATATTACTTAGGTGCTACGGTAGGTTTAATTTAGTAGGCTGATGTTAGCCCTGGCTAATATAGTACATAATCTGAGCCGATCAATTTTACTTATCTCCTATGGTCCACCAATAATTAATGTGTTAGACTCCTCTGTCTCCTAGGTATAGGGCCCGTGCTGGGGAGATTGGGGTTAATTACACGATATCATAGACAGTAGGCTGCCTTTTGCACTATTACCACTTTATTTACACCAACTTTTTATGTAGTACAGCACTAAGTTTATATGTGAGCTTTTGCTCTATCTTAGAAGATACTAAGTTTTGGTGCAGCTCCTACTCTAGATATTCTGAATTGAAGTTCTGTGCTAACACTGTACAGTTTACTGTTGATATTGCATATTCCATGTGACATGCTGTGTACCCCATACTCTCTCCTATACCATATATATATAAGCCTGTCCAGACTAATTTTTTAGACATACATCTCTAAACAGCATTATATATGGCCCTCCAGTGTCCTTCTCTTTACAGTCAATATATGGGTTACTTTGATCAGCTGTAGATTTCATTCTCTCACAGGTTCAACTGACTAATTTTACTCTATAAGGTGATTGGCTTTGTATTCCCCCCCCCCCTAAGGGTTTACTAGTGTAAACTAAGGAACACAGATTCCATTGCATTTCCCTACTCTTCATTATATGTTTGATATAATATAGCGGCTCATAATATTCCCCTTCCTATATAAGAAAAAATGAGGAAGATATAGGCTATGAGTGCTAATAGGATATAATGTTGGTCTGAGGTTGGATGGTGAAACCAAAGATATTTTCTATACTACAACCTTCTTCTTGTTTGAAATTATATTTTATTTGAATAGATTATATGTGAAACTACATTTTATACACTCATATGTACTGATTTACGAGAGCTGTTGCAAATGTAACCTGTTTATAATGGTACAGTATACCGAGATGTTTATATTGAATTTCCTCAATAAAAATTAATAAAAAAAAAAAAAAAAGAAGGTGTCGTCTGGATGAAGAATTCTGCCTGTCTGGAGGACCACTTCTGCTGGCTTGGATGAAGACTTCTCCCGGCTTTGTTGAGGATGGATGTCCGGTCTTCAAAACTGTAAGTGGATCTTCGAGGGTTAGTGTTAGGTTTTTTAAGGGTTTATTGGGTGAGTTTTAATTTTAAATTAGGGTTTGGGCAATTGAAAAAGAGCTAAATGCCATTTTAAGGGCAATGCCCATCCAAATGCCCTTTTCAGGGCAATGGGGAGCTTAAAATTTTTTTAGTTAGATTTTTTTGGGGGGGGGTTGTTGCGTGGGTGGTGGGTTTTACTGTTGGGGGGTGTTTGCATTTTTTTTTACAGGTAAAAGAGCTGATTTCTTTGGGGCAATGCCCCGCAAAAGGTCCTTTTAAGGGTTATTGGTAGTTTAGTTTAGGCTAGGCTTTTTTTTTATTTTGGGGGGGGGGGGTTTATTTTGATAGGGCTATTAGATTAGGTGTAATTAGTTTAAATATCCTATAATTTCTTTTTTTATTTTGTGTAATTTAGTGTTTGTTTGTTTTTTTTTAATTTAGGTAATTGTATTTAATTTAGGTAATTTTTTTAATTGTAGTTAAAGGTTAGGTGTTAGTGTAACTCGGGTTAGGATTTATTTTACAGGTAAATTTGTATTTATTTTAGCTAGGTAGTTAGTAAATAGTTAATAAATATTTACTAACTATTCTACCTAGTTAAAATAAATACAAACTTGCCTGTAAAATAAAAATAAACCCTAAACTAGCTACAATGTAACTATTATTATAGTTATATTTTAGCTAGCTTAGGGTTTATTTTATAGGTAAGTATTTAGTTTTAAATAGGAATTATTTAGGTAATGATAGGAATTTTTATTTAGATGTATTTTAATTATATTTAAGTTAGGGGGTGTTAGGGTTAGACTTAGGTTTAGGGGTTAATAAATTTAGTATAGTGGCGGCAACATTGGGGGCGGCAGATTAGGGGTTAATAAATGTAGGTGGGTGGCGGCAATGTTAGGGGTGGCAGATTAGGGGTTAATAATATTTAACTAGTGTTTGAGATGCGGGAGTGCGGCGGTTTAGGGGTTAATATGTTTATTATAGTTGCAGCGATGTCTGGAGCGGCAGATTAGGGGTTAATAAATATAATGTAGGTGTCGGCGATGTTGGGGCGGAAGATTAGGGGTTAATAAATATAAATTTCGGTGTCGGCGATGTCAGGGGCGGCAGATTAGGGGTTAATAAGTATAAGATTAGGGGTGTTTAGACTCGGGGTTCATGTTAGGGTGTTAGGTGTAAACATAAATTTAGTTTCCCCATAGGAATCAACGGGGCTGTGTTACGGAGCTTTACGCTGCTTTTTTGCAGGTGTTAGACTTTTTTTTCAGCCGGCTCTCCCCATTGATGTCTATGGTGGCTCGAGCACGTAAAACCAGTTTACCGCAGCTTTCAGCAGAGCTGCTATCGGAGTGCGGTATGGAGCTAAATTTTGCTCTACGGTCACTTCTTGCCTGATAGCACCAGGTTTTTATAAACCTGTAATACCAGCGATGTAGGAAAGTGAGCGGTGACAATAACGTACTGCCCCCCTCATAACGCAAAACTCGTAATCTAGCCGATAGTCTTTTATATTGCAAATATGTCACACTCTAAAATGGCTACATGAGACATTCTAGAGATTTAACTTTCATAGAATTGATTAATTAAAGCTCTATACATCCCTATTGGAGAGGCTGTATACATAGAACAGGACACACATTTACATATTTATAGGTACATATACATGTATATGTTTGGAGTACATGATATCCTGTACAGCTAAGGAAAAGTTTCTTCAAGACCCCAACTTCTACAAATGGCATGTTATTTTTATTTTCAATTTTTGATTGTAAGTCTCATTTTTACTGTCATGATTGTCACTAACAGTACTGGCATTATTAAAATTATGTTTTTAAAGGATATTGCTTAGTAGCTGCTTAATTGCTTAACCCCTTAACGACCGAGGACATACGCCACACGTCCTCAAAAAAATACAGTTAATGACCGAGGACGTGTGGCGTACGTCCTTGGTCTGGAAAGCAGCTGGAAGTGATCCTGCTCGCTTCCAGCTGCTTTCCAGTTATTGCAACTTTGGGTTGTCTACTAAAAAGAAATATATACATGTCAATGGATATTCAGAGATTCCTGAAAGATATCAGTGTTCTAATGTAACTAGCGCTAATTTTGAAAAGAAGTGGTTTGGAAATAGCAAAGTGCTACTTGTATTTATGGCCCTATAGTTTACAAAAAAAGCAAAGAAGATGTAAACATTGGGTATTTCTAAACTCAGGACAAAATTTAAAAACTATTTAGCATGGGTGTTTTTTGGTGGTTATAGATATGTAACAGATTTTGGGGGTCAAAGTTAGAAAAAGTGTGTTTTTTTTTCCATTTTCCCCCATATTTTATAAAAAAATTATAGTAAATTATAAGATATGATGATAATAATGGTATCTTTAGAAAGTCCATTTAATGGCGAGAAAAACGGTATATAATATGTGTGGGTACAGTAAATGAGTAAGAGGAAAATTACAGCTAAACACAAACACCTCAAAAATGTAAAAATAGCCTTGGTCCCAAACGGACAGAAAATGGAAAAGTGCTGTGGTCATTAAGGGGTTAATTAACTATTGTAATCCATTCCATCCGCACCACTACCCATCTGAATGCATCTTTTAGGTTGTCAGGATGGGAAGATTGTGCACTGCTTTTCTATCACTGTATGGTTGCTCTTCAACTTTAACAAAACTTTAGCAAAAAAACATGGTCATCAAGGTGAGATCTAGTACGAGAGAGACTTACAATCAAATATTAAAATGTAAATATGAAAACAAGGTTTAGTAGATGTTGCTGTCCTAATGTGAGTATAGAAGTATGTCCATAATGCCAAGATATGTATGTCATTAATATGGTTAGTTTGAGGATGTATTCTGATAAGAGTAGGTGATTGTCTCACATGCAGATTAGTATTTTCCTTGCTTAATAAACAAAGATGTGATATGAATAGAGCTTTCCTATAATCTTAAATGGATATGAAAACCAATTTGTTTCTTACATGATCCAGATAGAGCGTGTCATTTTAAACAACTTTCTAATTAACTTCTACTTTCAATTTTTCTTTATTCTCTTGATATCTTTTGTTGAAAAGCAAATACATATACCTAGGAGTTGGCCCATCTCTGGAGCACTATATGGCAGCAGTTTTGCAAGAATGCTATTCATTTGCAAGAGCGCTAAATGGCAGCCATGTAGTGTTCCAGATGCCTACCTAGGTATCTCTTCAACAAAGAATATCATGGGAATTAAAGGGACATGCCACCCACATTTTGTCTTTTATGATTTAGAAAGAGAATGCAATTTTAAACATCTTTCTAATTTACTTATATTATCTAATTTGTTTTATTCTCTTGATATTCTTTGATGAAAAGCATATCTAGATATGCTCACTAGCTGCTGATTGGTTGCTGCACATAGAAGCCTTGCGTGATTGGCTCACCATGTGCATTGCTTTTTCTTCAACTAAAAAAATTTAAAAAATGAAGCAAAATAAATAATGGAAGTAAATTGTAATGTTGTTTAAATTTCTATTCTCTATCGGAATCATGAAAGAAAGATTTTGGGTTTAGTGACCCTTTAAGCAAATTTGAAAATCAAAGTCAACTGGAAACTTTTTTAAAAAGGTATCCTCTATCTGAATCACAAAAGATAATAATAAGATACAAATTTTGGGTTTCATATTCCTTTAAGAGTTGAGAATTTGCTATTGTATATGTGAGTTTCGTGAGATCTCACAGTTTCTATTTCAAAAAGAGGTACTTTACACATGAAAAGTCTTTTTCTGGAGCTTTTTGATTGAAAACTAATTCCCAGCAGCAGGGTTTTAACAGATGAAACAATATAGCATTGTGATTTCTCAAGAAACTAGGTTCAGTCAATTCAGTCAAAAAGCAAAAAAAAATAGAAAAAGTTTTCTGGAGCAAAGAATTTTTAGCTTATGATTGAGGCCTTAGTTTTTTTGGCCAGAACAACAATTCACTAAAGGTACCTAGCTAAACACATTTTTTCAGCCAATGACAAGCAGAGTTTGTGTGTAGCTACTAATCAGCATTACAGCATTGCAAAGGATACCAAGATAATGAATTGGATTTTGATAATAATATACTGAAAAGGCTCTTAATTTTGAAAGCTGTGTTTGAATCATGAAAGTTACATTTTGGCTTTCATGTCCCTTTAATTGGACAGTAAACACTTTTGAGAATTTATTATAAAATGCGTGTTATGCATAGTAAAAAAAAATATTTGCATTATTTTTCCCCCTTTTTCCTGTCAATTGTCTGAAAATTGAGGCTTTAAAAAGTCCTGCACACTGAAAGAACACATGGCAGGTTTCACAAGCCTAACCTTCTTGCCACATAGCTGTCTCTAATTTGCAGTTTGTTATCTTATAATTTCTACTGAACCCGTGCAATGGAAATGTTAACACAACACAAAACCCATTTTTTTTTCATGATTCAGATAGAGCACTGGTTTTCAAGCCTCCCCAACAGGACACATTTTGAGGATTTCTGAACTAGAGCACAGGTGAAATAATCAGCTGATAAGTAAACATGGTTATTTTACCTGCACTCATTCAGGGTAATCCTAAAAATCTGGTCTGTTGGGGAGGTTTAAGGACAGGTTTGAAAATCAGTGAGATAAAACATGCTGTTTTAAACACCCTTCAAATGTTCTACTAGTATCTAATTTGCTTTGTTCTTTTGGTATCTTTAGTAAAAGGAACAGCAATGCACTACTGGAAGCTAGCTGAACACAAAGGGTGAGTCATTGACAAGAGGCATATTTGTGCAGCCACCAATCAGCAGCTAGCTCAAAGCAGATCATTACTGCTTCTGAGACTACCTAGGCTTGCTTTTTAGCTAAGGATACCAAACAAATTAAGCAAAGCAGATCAAATAATTAAATTGGGAATTTGATTAAATTGCATGCTCTATCTCAATCATGAAAGTTTAATTTTGACTTTCTGTCCCTTTAATGCAATGATGGTGGCAAGACCTGTCTTCTTTAGCTCCTATTAAAAGGGAAAGCAGTGGGTGGAGTTTGACCACTGAAAAAAAATAATTACAACAAATGAGGTGTTGATCTCCTTAAATAACTTTGAAGATATTTTTGTCTATCAAAGACTGCAGAAAAATGCTGAGCTGTTTTGGAGTTTTTAGGTGTTGCTCACATTAAAGCCCTACAGAAGGTTATTTTTTAGTATTTAACCTACACATATATTGTTGCTGATCTTTAGCAGAAAAAGCAAATTCAAACTACAATTTTATTTTATGAATATTTCATGGCACATGAGAATTGTACAACAAATTGAGAAAATGTATATTTTTATCAAAATGTCAATAAACAAGATTGTAAAATATTATGTGTGTCTGCGTTTTTTCTAAACTTTTTAGACGAAAGAAGAAGGGGTTATACCACTAGTTTTCAAACCTTTTCCTCAGGCTTCCCAAACAGGCCACATTTTGTGGACATCTGAACTAGAGCACAGTTGAAATAATGAGCTGATTAGTAAACATGGATATTTTACCGGCTCTCATCCATGGTTATCCAGAAATCCTGGACCGTTACAGATGCCTGAGGACAAGTTTGAAAACCAGTGGGTTATCCTCATATAAATAAAGGACTTTGGTTATAGTTAGGTAACTTCAATATGCACACAGGGGCTCACATGAGCTTCTACTCAAATAAATGCTTATTTATTCATGCCACAGTGATCACTTGCCTATTAAAACTTACAAAGGGACTTTATTTTAAAGAGGGCTTCAAGGCTTAAAAACAAGGGTTTATGGACATTATTTTAAAGAGGGTTTCAGGGCTTTAAATCAAGTGTTCATGGGGGACTCTAGGCCTTTTTGATAACCTGTTGCATGTGCATAGAGACTCTTTATGAAAAAAGGTAATTTTTTTTAAATGTGTGCTCAAATGTATGCCCCTAATGGTGGTTCTTGAGGTTTCTAAGGCTTAAGGGGGTTGAGATTAAGGGATTTAAATACTTTCCCCCCTATTATCTCCCTTAAATTTAAGCCAGCAGCTTCCCTGTTCTGTGAATCTGGAGTTTGTGATGGTTTTGTGATTTCACCAGGCTCATGTAGGATGTGCAAGGGTTTGGGGTTAAGTGAGGGGGAGCAAAACCAGTTCCAAAACAGCCCCATCCCCCATTGACTTAATGCATGTGGCCATTGTAGTATTTGTAAATCCAGGTGATTTTGAAATATATCTGATACAGAGTTCATTTATACAGCAACTAACTCCACACATTTTATTTCCTGGTTCCTCACTCCAACAATACCCCTGCTTCTTTGCAACAATTTTATACATTTCTAAGTCAGAGCACAAACTAGGAAGAAAGCATTGTATATTATAATATCACAACAGACACCATATATCTCCCTTACTTTAGATTAGAAACATAACAAATAAACTAAACATAAATATAACTATATCTATACTATGCTGTATATTTAGAAATAAGACCAACTATATTTCACATAAAAGAGTTGCATGATGACATTATAATACATTATATGAAAACACTAATATTATTTTTCAACTCTCAAACAAGATATAAAATAAACCTAGGTCACCAGAGGGCACTAAGTGTATATATGACTGAGTTGGTAATGGTAGCAACAAAGTATGCAAGTGACAATACCAAACAATAGCGTGTAAATGAATGGAACAGGGAACCTCATTAATTGTGATGTATTCAACTCCAGCGATTAATGTCCATCACTTTCTTTGAGGCAGTTCAAATGAAGGGTTGCGGTGTATGCGGTCTCCGATCTGTCCACCCTCAGAATGAAATAACATCCGGCTGCACTCTCCAAGCTGATCCCAACGGGCAATTAGAACATCTGTGTCAAGGAAAAAAGAGGCGCACAAATGTGTGTTTGCACACCCCCCTACTTCCACGTTTACTTATGCATTGTAAAAGCAAGATCGCTGTGAGGACCAATAGTGCTCATATGATAGAACGAGGGGCGTGCAAACTCCGGTGTTAATGATCACACTAATATATATCGTAGATCTAGAATGTAGAAGTAATGGCCCATAATATATCCACAATACTTATGTGTTAGAGAAAGTGCTAGTGTTGTTTGTGAATCCTTACTCCCTATAATGTGCTGCAATTGTCTCCTCAGAGTGATAGTGTTATGTGACAAATTATGTATTCTTGTTATAATAAATTATCCAAATTTACTTGGTGTTGTGTGTGTATAAATTACTTATATAATAAGGGGATCAAAGTCTACATCTTAGTGTGCAAATAATTAATAGTGATAATAAAATTAATGGTAAAATACAACCCTTGTGTTTGTGATGTGTTCGCTATCTCGACTATCTATATAGTGATGTTTATATAATTATTTAATATAATATATAAAACTATTTATATGGTAACAGTGATATATATGTGTATATATGCGAACTGATACTTAATGGTGTAGGTATCTACACTGAGTTTGCATAACAATAAGTGATAAACCTAATTGCGCTGTATAATAATAAGTATAAAAATTAAAATAAACTATATTACAACTAGCAATTACGTAAATGGTGATTATTTGTTGCTCTTATCTATAAATATAAAATAAAAATAATAATAATATGAGGATACTCAAACTAGCATTTATGAATGGGACCTTTTTGTTTTACGAAATGATGTTTATATTATAAACTAAATAATGTGTTAGTAAACAATTGACCTAATTCTATTTGATATTAAAACTATCAAAATTCTGTGTGGATAATATCATGGGCGACCACTTGTAAGTATATCACCACTCATACTTATGGTATGTGTGCCCTATGTTATACAGACATCCTCTAGTACTATGCAGCATATAGGAATAGCATAGGTATGTAGATGTACTCAAAGTTGAACATTAGCTAAAATATTTATGGTATATAACATGTCCTTGGAACCAAAAGATGTCATCAACCCTTAAAACATACACTTGACATTTGGAGAGGGTGGTTTCAAACAAAATTGGAAAATTCAAACCCAATTATTTGAAAATAATTACAAATAATAATTACAATACAATAAATCAAAACTAGTATACATATAACTAAAAACAACATATATATGCTAAAATAACACCTAAAAATGTACCCCAGAAAGCAGCAGAATCTATAACTTCATTGAGCCCATTTGGAAATAAGGAACCGAATCTATATATCCAAAAGGTTTCCCTTTGGCGTAATTTGGTAAACCTATTATATTTATTGGAACTAGGAATGCTTTCAAGTGGTGTTATTGAGAAGGGGCAATTTTCTCCATTGTGTTCCTGGATGTAGTGTCTAGATACACTGTGTTTGGTGGATTTATTCTTTATATTACGACTATGTTCGCTCCATCTTGTGCGGACATTTCGTATTGTGCGACCCAAGTACTGCAACCCACATATACATGATAGCACATGTATTACATATGAAGAACTACATGTCAGATGATCTTTAAAAGGGAAAATTTCCCCAGTGGTGTGTGATTTAATCGTATTCGCACAGTGTGTTATATGTTTACACATGTGACATCTTGTTTTGCCACACTTAAAAACTCCCTTTCAACCAGTCATGTCTCTTTGTGTCCCCCCTCTGGTAGCCTTTTTGGAGATAACCACTTTACTTGGAGCTAGGGACTGTTTAATTGTGGGTGCTCTTTTAAATACAATATTTGGTGTACATTCCAAGTTTCTCTTTAGAATTGGATCCTTTAGTAAGATTGGCCAGTGCTTTTATAACACTTTTTTTTATATACTTGGAATTGGAATTATATTGAGTTACAAAACGAGGTTGTAGGGATTTGTCTGAGCAATCTTTATTATTTACAGTTTTCTTTTTAGCTTGAAGAATGGTTGACCTCTCTAATCTACAGGCTCTTTCGAACCCACTCATGATGATTTCACTGGGATAACCTTTTTCTCTGAATCTTTGAGTTAATGTATTTGACTGTTCATAAAATGTATCTGTTGAACTACAGTTCCTCTTTATCCTACAGAATTGACTGTATGGTATATTGTTTTTCCATTGATGATGATGATTGCTACTATAATGCAAAAAATTATTACAGTCCACGGTTTTTAAATAAGTGGATGTGGATATGTTGTTTTCACTATCCCAAGTTAATGTTAAATCCAAGAATTCAATTTTATCAGGCTGAATGTTAGAAGTGAATTGGATACCCATTGAGTTATTGTTTAGGAATATTCAATCTATCCTCCCACGAGTTATCGAATGAAGAAGTAAGAATTTTAGGAAGGGGCTTATCATACTGCCCACCAAATCCTCACAAACATTTTGATCTGTTCGTCGACTTAAACAAATATACCAGAAAATTGTCATTACAAAGATACTTTGCCCTTAAAAATCTCAAAAAAAGAAATATAGAAGGTACTCCCATTCTCACTCATTCTATGAATAGTCAGGCAGTCACTTTTTATGCAGAACCGGAATTACTAATAGAGGATCTGTTTGAGGGATATATACATACTTCATTGGCACTGCCATCAAATTGTAATCCTCCTAAGGATGATGTTACATATATAGACCTATTCCAGCAATTAGTGATGGAAGACATTGATAAATTACCTAGACATTTGAACAAACACAAAAGACTATGGCCCAATGAGGAAAGAGCCCTCAAGTCTTTAGCTAATGATCCATCCTTAGTAATTAGGCGGACAAGGGGGGTGGGATAGTTTTGCAAGACTAAAAAGATTATGTAAGTGAGGCACACAATATCCTCCTGAATGCTGAATACTACAGGAAACTAGAATCTGATCCCACACAGGTTTTTTTGAAAAAACTCTTGTACATCTTGGAAAATGGTAGTAGTAAGGGTATTTTAAATATGAAAGAACGGAAATTTCTCACTCCATTACATCCATCTATCCTGTACTACTACCATCTTCCTAAGATTCATAAGAATCGTTTGAAACCACCCAGTCGCCCAATTATTGCGGGCATAAATAGCTTGACAGACAAATTATCTCAATATATTGACAGTTATCTCCAAAAATATGTACAAAACTTGCCATCTTTCAATCGGGATACCACCGATTTATTATTCAAAATTAAGGATCACAAACGGACCAATAATGTTATATGGGTAACGGCTGATGTTAGTGCCCTTTATTCCAATATATCTCATCAATTAGGTTTGATAACTCCAAAATATTATTTGGATGATGATTTAAATATGCCTAGCATTCAAAAGGAATATATTTTGACACTTATTGATTTCATTTTAAAACATAATTATTTTCAATTTTTAGATGATTTTTATTTACAGGTTAGGGGTACGGCCATGGGCACCAGGTTTGCCCCCAGTTTTGCCAATTTATTTATGAGCTATTTTGAAGAGAAATATATTTACAACTCTAACTGGAGGGCAAACCTGGTGTTCTATGGCCGCTATATAGATGATTTAATATTTATTTTTAAAGGGACAGTAGAAAAAGCCAAATCATTCTGTTTGGACCTAAACAATAACTCAATGGGTATCCAATTCACTTCTAACATTCAGCCTGATAAAATTGAATTCTTGGATTTAACATTAACTTGGGATAGTGAAAACAACATATCCACATCCACTTATTTAAAAACCGTGGACTGTAATAATTGTTTGCATTATAGTAGCAATCATCACCATCAATGGAAAAACAATATACCATACAGTCAATTCTGTAGGATAAAGAGGAACTGTAGTTCAACAGATAAATTTTATGAACAGTCAAATACATTAATTCGAAGATTCAGAGAAAAAGGTTATCCCAGTGAAATCATCATGAGTGGGTTCGAAAGAGCCTGTAGATTAGAGAAGTCAACCATTCTTCAAGCTAAAAAGAAAACTGTAAATAATAAAGATTGCTCAGACAAATCCCTACAACCTCGTTTTGTAACTCAATATAATTCCAATTCCAAGTATATAAAAAAAGTGTTAAAAAAGCACTGGCCAATCTTATTAAAGGATCCCATTCTAAAGAGAAACTTGGAATGTACACCAAATATTGTATTTAAAAGAGCACCCACAATTAAACAGTCCCTAGCTCCAAGTAAAGTGGTTATCTCCAAAAAGTCTACCAGAGGGGGGACACAAAGAGACACGACTGGTCGAAAGGGAGTTTTTAAGTGTGGCAAAACAAGATGTCACATGTGTAAACATATAACACTGTGCGAAAACGATTAAATCACACACCACTGGGGAAATTTTCCCTTTTAAAGATCATCTGACATGTAGTTCTTCATATGTAATATATGTGCTATCATGTAAATGTGGGTTGCAGTACTTGGGTCGCACAATACGAAATGTCC
Organism: Bombina bombina; assembly: GCF_027579735.1. Taxonomy (NCBI): domain Eukaryota; kingdom Metazoa; phylum Chordata; class Amphibia; order Anura; family Bombinatoridae; genus Bombina; species Bombina bombina. The sequence continues at coordinate 210,925,007 of NC_069499.1, read as the reverse complement.
GCACAAGATGGAGCGAACATAGTCGTAATATAAAGAATAAATCCACCAAACACAGTGTATCTAGACACTACATCCAGGAACACAATGGAGAAAATTGCTCTTTCTCAATAACACCACTTGAAAGCATTCCTAGTTCCAATAAATATAATAGGTTTACCAAATTACGCCAAAGGGAAACCTTTTGGATATATAGATTCGGTTCCTTATTTCCAAATGGGCTCAATGAAGTTATAGATTCTGCTGCTTTCTAGGGGTACATATTTTTAGGTGTTATTTTAGCAAATATATGTTGTTTTTAGTTATATGTGTACTAGTTTTGATTTATTGTATTGTAATTATTATTTGTAATTATTTTCAAATAATTGGGTTTGAATTTTCCAATTTTGTTTGAAACCACCCTCTCCAAATGTCAAGTGTATGTTTTAAGGGTTGATGATATCTTCTGGTTCCAAGGACATGTTATATACCATAAATATTTTAGCTAATGTTCAACTTTGAGTACATCTACATACCTATGCTATTCCTATATGCTGCATAGTACTAGAGGATGTCTGTATAACATAGGGCACACATACCATAAGTATGAGTGGTGATATACTTACAAGTGGTCGCCCATGATATTATCCACACGGAATTTTGATAGTTTTAATATCAAATGGAATTAGGTCAATTGTTTACTAACACATTATTTAGTTTATAATATAAACATTATTTCGTAACAAAAAGGTCCCATTCATAAATGCTAGTTTGAATCATTGAGTATCCTCATATTATTTTTATTTTTATTTTATATTTATAGATAAGAGCAACAAATAATCACCATTTACATAATTGCTAGTTGTAATATAGTTTATTTTAATTTTTATACTTATTATTATACAGCGCAATTAGGTTTATCACTTATTGTTATGCAAACTCATTATATACACATATATATCACTGTTACCATCTAAATAGTTTTATATATTATATTAAATAATTTAATAAACATGACTATATAGATAGTCGAGATAGCGAACACATCACAAACACAAGGGTTTTATTTTACCATTAATTTTATTATCACTATTAATTATTTGCACACTAAGATGTAGACTTTGATCCCCTTATTATATAAGTAATTTATACACACACAACACCAAGTAAATTTGGATAATTTATTATAACAAGAATACATAATTTGTCACATAACACTATCACTCTGAGGAGACAATTGCAGCACATTATAGGGAGTAAGGATTCACGAACAACACTAGCACTTTCTCTAACACATAAGTATTGTGGATATATTATGGGCCATTACTTCTACATTCTAGATCTATGATATATATTAGCGTGATTATTAACACCGGAGTTTGCACGCCCCTCGTTCTATCATATGAGCACTATTGGTCCTCACAGCGATCTTGCTTTTACAATGCATAAGTAAACGTGGTAGTAAGGGGGTGTGCACACTGTTGCCGGAATACGATAATATCATTGGTCAATCAATACACACCTAAAATAGAGGAGTGTTCGTCAAATTGTTTGGTAGTGGCGGCAATAAAAAGCCGGTTTTAAAATATGTTTAGTATGCCTGATGAAACGGCCAGGAGAGCCGAGAAACGCTCTGCTTGTTTTTATCTTTTGGATGTTCCAAGGTGTTTATGTGACACCTGCAAATAAAAGTTTTTACTTTATTACAGAACTTGTCTCTGGAAATTCTATTTCTCAAGCAACCTACTACCAAAACCCTGGCTATTTTGAGGAGAGCTGCATACCGGAGTGAGCCAGCTGGTCAGCTCTGATTACCAGCCTGCTTCCACAAGCACACTGGTGTGCTTAGATATATTGTGAGTACACTGTGTAAAGAACAACAGCAATATTATTTTTCATAGTCTTTAAGGTATTCAGGAGGTCTTCTGTTTTCTCTGAGATGGTATTTTCAATAAGTATCTGAGGACTGATCATGTGCTATGTTTTCTTCCCCCACACTGCTCTCTGTGTTATCCATATTGTCATCATGTTCTTTAAATAATTTGGGTATATCAGAATCATCATCTTCTGCATCAGATAATTCAGTGTCCTGTTTTTTTGTATTTTCTTGAAGAAAGAAAAACTCAGAGTAATTGTATGTTCATTTCTTACTGCAGTGATCATTGATCCTTGAATTCTTTTAATTGTATATGGAACAACATCATATAAAGTTTCCAACTTGTGTCATCTATCTTGCCGACACAGGACTCTGTCTCCAACAGCAAAATGAGCAGATTTGATATGATAGCATTTAGCTGCATAATCTTTCATCTTGGCTTTGGCATGACTGTCTTTTTGCATCAAGTCCTTGTTGAGTGTCTTTGTTAGTGAATCATTTATATCCGGAATTTTGATCTGAAGTTTGCGATTGAATAACAGCTTTGCAGGTCTTGAGCTGATTACTTCTACTACCGGGTATCTTGAATATTAGTCTATAACAATCGTCAAGTATTCTCCAGTAGGTAATGGGCCATAAAAATCTATACTCACATTGCACCATGGTGCTTCAGGCAATGCAGACATTTTAAAAGGTTCTTTGTGAGCTTCTGGAGAAGTGACTTGACACCAACTTTTCTGCTTGTTGATCTATTGATGGAAACCAAACTTTTTCTTGTAATAAACTTTTCATTTTAACTATTCCTTGGTGACCTTCATGTGCTAAGGATAATACTTGTTGTTGTAAACATGTTGGAACAATTATTCGATTACCTCACAAGATAATACTGTTGTCATTATTCACTGAGAGTTCTTTGCCAAATATTGCAAATGACTTCAACTATTTTCTACGTATTTTGTCAGTCAGCTGTGTACCATTTTCCATTCTGAACTAATACAGCAAGTTTTTGCAGTATTGGATCAGCTAATGTTGCTTGTTGCATTTCTTCTACACTCAATGCTTTAGGTATAGCATGATTAGTAAAAAAATTGATATAGTCTTCTGCATCCATGGAACTTGGAGAACTTGTGTGAATGTATCTGCTGATATAGGATGTTGAGACATATAGTCTGCTGGGTTCTCTTTTCCAGATTTATAGACCACAGTAAAATAGTATGATTGCAGCCTTAAACCCCATCTTTCTATTCTAGCGGGCGTTTTGAATTTTGGATTATTCCAGATCAACTTTAAAGGCTTATAATCTGTGATCAGTGTGAATGGACAACCATATAAATATAAATGAAAGTATCCACAACTCCAAACTATTGCCAGAGCTTCACGTTCTTCAGCTTGAGAATAGCGTTTTTCCATATAATTTAGAGAACAGCTACCATAAGCAATGATATAATGCTTGCCTTTGTCTCTCTGCGCCAGAATAGCACCTAAACAGGGCTAGCATCTACTAAAATAATAGTTTGTCGTTGGGGGTTAAAATAGGACATTGTCTTGTCACTGGTCAAACTCAGTTTCAATTTTTGAAAAACTTGTTGTTCAGTTTCAGTCCAACTCCATGGCACACTTTTCTTTGTTAACTCTCTTAAAGGTGTGGCAATAGTAGAGAAATTAGGGATAAATCGAGAACAGTAATTAACCATCCTTAGGAAACTTCTGACTTCACTGGAGTCTATAGGAAGATTTGCATTCTGAATTGCTTCCACTTTCTTTGGATCTGCTGAAAAGACAAATCCATAAAATTCTTGTTTAGTTTTGTTAAATTCACACTTACTACAAGGTAAGTCCTTTCTCATGAAGTAGCTCAAAAACTGCAGTGAGATTTTTATCATCATCCTCTTGAGTAGCTCCAAACACAATAATATCATTGCTGAAGTTCTTAACTCCTGGAATTCCAGATAATTTTTGCTGTATTTAGAAATACTTCAGCAGGAGAAAAAACACCAAAACTTAGGTGCTTGTATCTCCACAATCATGTGTGTGTTGAGAATGTAGTTATATAAAGTATCTGCTTGTTGGATCCAATTCCAGTTAATGATATAAAAGTCGAAAAGTCCAGCAGCACAACAGTATAATAGAAAGAGAGACAAACATGGACAAATCGTCTGATGCGTTTCGTGCCCCCTAGTGACGCTTCCTCATAGACTGATGATAGTACACATATATATATACTCTTATATACTAGTCATATATGATCACATATTAACTATTTAATGTCAAAACCTTATTACAACCTAAAACATTAAAAGAATATATTTAAAATAAAATGTAATATGCCACAGTTGATAATCTGTTCTCAATATGCAGAATGGCAAATTAGTGAGTAAAATGTATATATATATATTTTGTTACTTTGCTTATACTAAACAATTAATAAATTATACAATTAAATCACATCAGGCAACAATGGACAATGTCTGTTAGAGATATGCATATATTATGATGCAATAAAGACGCAGTGTTATTAAATTACCAATTCCAAACAGTCCATAAAAAATCCATAAAGAACATGGTACATTGGAATAAAAACCAAATGAGTCCTATACTGCATTGCAATATTGCAAAGCAAAAGAATAAGAAATAAAAATTAATTAATTAACAAAATAACAAAATAACAATGTTCTCGCATATGTTATCATCTCATACTTTGCAAAAGGCAAACAATATACAATATTATCACACATCTTTGAATTCCCCACATAGCACTTCAGAATTTATCCTGTTATCATCACAGTTTGGTTGCAGTGAAAAAAACATTTTTAGCGTGAGCTTTCTAACGAACCTGTTAATATCTAGCAGGGTGTTGAAAGGAGAGAAATCTCTCATTGGCGCAAAGCCCAAACCTCTGCTTAAAATATTTGTTTGATCCTCTCTTAGTACATAGGTGGACAGATTGATGACATTAAGGTCCAATAGTCCAAGTTTATAATGATTCACTTCTTTTTCTTCTTGTTTTTGGATCTTCTGACCCGTCTAAAGGGACTTTTTTTTTTATTGAGGTTTAATTCCGGCATACAAACATAAAATAAACAACAGTGAAATCAAAACATACTGTTCTTGCCAACATTAGATACACCGTAAGTCATACTGGATAAACATATCATGGTCATATGAAAATATTGAAGATTATAAGCTTGCCGGAAAATAACTCTATGCCCTCTAAATGACACATAGGGCCACTTTTGGACCCTGCAGTGTAACAAAGTAGAAAGAAACAAAAATGCAGAAGGCAATAATGGTCAGATTGTGGCCACTCTTGGATCCCAACATATAACCTCGCTTTTCTTGTTTTATATAATATGTAGTTGTGGTCATGTGTTGAGCCCTAGTATCTAAATTTGTCTATATACATATAAAGTTATCAAGTATGCAACATATAGAGCCATATTTAAGCCCTACTATCTAAATTTGCTCAAATAAAATAAAATGAGATAGGAGCACTATGGATCTTAGTCAAAAAGAAATGAGCAACAATAGAAACGTAGGATATTGTGTAGTTCTCTCTCACTGCACTGAAGCTTGCAATTATATCTTAATTAGGTAAAGATTTAAAGAACAGTATAAATGTCTAGACTATATGAGACTATTTAAAATCAGTATCAGCAATATGTGGGGAGCAATCAGCAGGGGGGAGAAAGGAGAGAACCTGAAAAATTAGCACTCTAAAGTAAGTGGAAAAAAAATATGAAAAAGCATACACATAGTAAATCCAATTTCCATCAGCCCTGTAACAAAACTGATCAAGCAGCTTTCCTGAAAAAATCTCTAAAGACATTACATGGCTATCATTTCTGAATAATTACAAACAATTTAAAGATAGCATGGATCTATGCACAATATTTGAGAATTAGAAAATGGGGATCAAAAACAACTAGTACCAATTATGAGTATATAAATCACCTAAAGGACCAGTCAATTAAGGATATAAAACATATACGCATATAATTATAGAAAATGTCTCTACTGGGCCATAAATGAGAACATACTGCATAAGATTATGGAAACTGTCCGTACGATACTCATCATCTGGGTTATAAAATATAACTAAATGCTGCAAGCTAAAGGGCTGTCCGTATGGTTCTCTTATCCTTTACCCTACTCCAGCTCTATCAGGTAGGGACCGATAACTGACACTGGTGATACAGTTCAGTCCAGTGAACCAGAGGAGAAATAGCCAGAAGGATGTGGTTGTGGCAGTGAGCCTTGCACCTTTGTCTCAAAGACGTAAGAGCACTGTATCCGTGGTGCCAGGTACACTGTTTTAGCTTGTCTTATGAAAGAAAAATGCAGAAATCCCCCTAACGATGATTGCACTGCATCCACTAAGCTTAAGCGCTGTATTCCAACTAAGCGCTGCAGTACCTGGGATCCGGTAGGTCTTGGTAGTATCTGTGGCGGGTCATTAACCCTCTGATGGTCTGAGACAATTATCTTTGCGGCCTAGGGAATCTCGCCATGGCGTCAGGGTTTAATACAGCCGACTCCCTCCCTGAAAGAACTGTGGCTCCGCCACCCTCTTCCAGCTCCATCACGGGTAGCTTCTCCAACTCCCCTCGGAACCTGTAACTAGTGCTCCGGGCATCATATACAGTCAGGTAGGCAAGTGGTCGATGCCGGGGCCCCCAGCTCTCTCTCTTGGTGTCCAATGCAGCTTGGTTTGTATAACACACGTTTGCAGGGTTACTGTATGGCCTGACAGAAAATGGATTTTCAATGACGCAAGAGGCTGAAGTTTCAGCCATCTTTCCTAACAGTCTCACAGTTAGATCCAACTTCTCCCCATAATCCCTCTCCGGAACAGAATCATTACCCTCAATGTGAAATGTAGCTGTACTCACACAGCTCAATATTATCCCCGATAGGGTCTGTTGAAAAGCTATAAAATGTTCGGTAGTCAGCTCCGTTACTGACCTCTCCCATTTTTCAACTGCCTCCATTGCAAGCTCAGTTATTTGTTGATGCTCAAACATAGCAGCTCATATACCACTGTAAACAGCTTGTAGTAGTTTAAAATGATACAGATAGTGTGCTTCAGCACAAGCGGCTGGTAGAATCTGATGTGTCAGAATTATGGAGGGGTGGATGAGGTTCCAGGGCTCAAACAGGCCTCCGCTGCGCACCTTATAAACTCTGGACTGCTGGGCTAAAATCAACAACAAATAGTGCTTAAGTCTTCTCCACAAATATTAAATATCTTCAGATTTCAAGTATTGAGCTTGGAATGTAAAGTATAGAAGTGCTAAACAACGGTTTTAACATCTCCTCTGGTGAGCCCAAGTGAAAAAGCAGCCATGTCAGTCGGTAGTCGGACACGCCCCCCCATCTAAAGGGACTTTTGATCCTTTCTTGGACTCTTTTCTAGATTCTTGGGCTCTTTGGAACTTGTTGCTGGACCCTCACTTTCATTATCATCAGACCTGGCAACCTGCAGAGAATGGGAGGATAGGGAAGAAATAGAGGAGAGAGAAGAAGAGGGAGAAGATGATTCAGCTGATGCAGTTGATTCTTGGTCTGAAGTATCCACTTCAGTTGAAGTGAACAACACCTTCTCCCTCCCCCTCTTCTTCTCTCTCCTCTATTTCTTCCCTATCCTCCCACTCTCTGTAGGTTGCAAGCATTGATGATACTGAAAGTGAGGGTCTGGCGACACATTCTCAAGAGCCCAAGAAGGAATCTAGAAAAGAGTCCAAGAAAGGATCAGAAGATCCAAAAACAAGAAGAAAAAAGAAGTGAATCATCATAAACTTGGACTATTGGTCCTTAATGTCATCAATCTGTCCACCTATGTATGAAGTGAAGATCAAACAAATGTGTTAAGCAGAGTTTTGGGCTTTGCTTTCAACACCCTGCTGGATGTTAACAGGTTCGTTAGAAAGCTCACGCTAAAAAGGTTTTTTGCACTGCAACCAAACTATGATAATAACAGGGTAAATCCTAATGTTGATCAATCCCTAATACAAAATTAAGAATAATTTCAGAATTTTTAGGGGAGCTGCTATAAATAGCTTCCAAACAAATGTTGAGAGGGATATCTTAAATTTGTCATCCTCCAAAAAACGTTATTTCAGTGATACTTCCACATATAGACTTCTTAGTGGTAATCCTACATTAGTGTTTAAAAGACAACTGTTGGCATTACTGGATGATGGTATTCACTTAGGAAGTTTTATCACTTCTGATAGCAGAATTTCCCATTGTGCCCTTATTTCACTATTTGCCAAAGGTTCATAAGAATCCTGAATGGCCGCCAGGGAGGCCCATTGTCCTTACTTGAACCCCTTTCTGAGTGGTTGGATTCCATCCTTCAGCCAATAGTGAAAGGATTAATTAATTATCTCAGAGATTTGTCTCACCTTCTTGAAAGTTTGAAGGATCAAGAATGGAAGGAGAATTATTCTTGGGTAGTAGTGGATATTGCCTCTCTATATACCTGCATTCCTCATGCTTAGAGCTTAAAAGCTGTAAGATACTTTTTAGTTTTCAGCAATAGCATATGAGGATAATATTAAGGCATATATTTGTTATATTTTAGAATTAGTACTAACCCACAATTTCCTAACATTTAATGATAAAAATGTTATCTTCAATGTTGCGGAATGGCGATGGAGGCGGAATTCACCCCCTATTTAGCTAATTTATATGTAGGATATTGGGAGATGAAGTATATGTACAACAATGAGTACAAAGAACATACTGATAAGATACTTTATTTTAAGAGGTTCATTGATGATCTCATTATGATCATAAGTGGGCCTCTAGATGAAGTTGAATTTGCTTTGTTTCTTGCTTTCTTAAATGGAAATGATATGTGTCTGAAATTTGTTGGAGGACATGATTCCAAGAAAACTGACTTCTTGGATGTGACACTGGAAAGTGATGTTGAAAATATGTGAATAGTATCAAAGACTTATAGAAAACACACAGCGGGGAACACTATTCTCCATGCAAGTTCATGCCATCATCCTCACCTTATTTGTGCCATACCAAGAGGTCAGTTGATTAGATTGAGGCATAACACTAATAATGACTTGATATATTTGCAGCAGGCAAATTAACTCACAAAACGGCTGATTGCTAGGGGTTATGATCCAATGAAATTAGAAAAAACTAAGTTGGAAATCAGCACTATGATAATAAGAAAAGTAGTAGTACTCCTAGTTCATTCAGTGATAGTATTGTATTTACGACTGAATACACTAACCAATTTTCACAGATAGTTAAGATTCTAAAGAGAAATTTGCCAATATAGGGGGTGACCTTGATATCTAGGTTAGCCCCTAGTATGGTTCCAAACACAATGGACACCAGGGGAGATCACTGGTTGAGAAGGAGAGGGAATTTTAAATGTGGAGTAAGAACATGTTTAACATATAGTATGATGGTTGTAACTAATACATTCGGATCATTTGCTGAAGACTCGCCAGAAACACGGGGCATCAAGCTCCTTTCGGAGCTTGATAGATAGGCCCCTATATCTGCAGTTTAGGGGTTAAAGATAGTAAAATTGCAATAAATTATAAGCTTTGCTATTTTATATTAATATGTTAAATCAATTTAAGACGCATATTACTTAAGCAAATGAGATGTGTTTTTAAATATACTGTGTGTTTAACAATTGTGTGCTTTGCTCATAGGTGTTTCTGGAGAAATAAGCCAGTTACAGAGACAAATGATCCTTGTTTCTATAGAAATATATATTTTTCCACTTCATTCAACAAAACTAATTTGTAATAAGCTGTTTAACTATGGAACATTCATTATCAGAAGTGACACTGAACTGTCACACATTAAGCAAGATAATATATGGTGTGTTAGTTATGGAATCATTTCTGTGTTGTTTGCCTCATGCATATGAAAATAAATAGTTTGTTTGATGCCACACAATATTTTACTTATATATTCCATGTAAATGATTAATGTATGCACTGTAGCAAACTCGTATTAGGTGCAAATTGTAAGATAAAAGGGGAAGCATAATGTTTTTTATCTGTTAATATGTGTGTATTTTATTATGTGTGTATTTTATTACGTGTGTATTTAATTTTAACATTTTTAAAAAATGTTGGGCCCTAAATAACTTTTTCGCTCCTGCACTAACTGCGCTCAAAGTAAAATTTCACAGACAGGTTAGCACATATTACAAGTCAAAAGAAAAAGTTAGCTTGTGAGAAAAATTCAGATTTGCGTTAACTTCAGGACTTCAGATACCATCACTCACACTCTAACCTGGCACCGCGTTAGACTAACTGCGCTAAAAATCAAATGAGTTACAAATACTTTACATTCCAATGTTCTTCACATAGAAGAGAATGGTATTTTTGTTATATATATATATATATATATATATATATATATATATATACTAGTCCTAAAGCCCATTCACACGGGTCATTTTTTGCAGTACAGCACTCCTTGCGCTCTCTCCCCCTCTCTTTTGCTCTCTCTCTCCCCCTCTCTTTTGAGCTTTCTCTCTCCCCCCCTCTTTTGAGCTCTCTCTCCCCCCCCTCTCTTTTGCGCTCTCTCTCTCTCCCCCTCTCTTTTGTGCTCTCTCTATCCCCCTCTCTTTTGTACTCTCTCTCCACCCTCTCTTTTAAGCTCTCTCTCTCCCCATCTCTTTTGAGCTCTCTCTCTCCCCCCTCTCATTTGAGCTCTCTCTCTTCCCCCCTCTCTTTTGCGCTCTCTCCCCCTCTCTTTTGCGCTCTCTCTCTCCCCCCTCTCTTTTGCGCTCTCTCTCCCCCTCTCTTTTGCGCTCTCGCTCTCTCCCCCTCTCTTTTGCGCTCTCTCTCCCCCCTCTCTTTTGCGCTCTCTCTCCCCCTCTCTTTTGCGCTCTCTCTCTCTCCCCCTCTCTTTTGCGCTCTCTCTCTCTCCCCCTCTCTTTTGCACTCTCTCTCTCTCCCCATCTCTTTTGCGCTCTCTCCCCATCTCTTTTGCGCTCTCTCCCCCTCTCTCCCCTCTCTCCCCTCTCTTAGGTGCTCTCTCTCCCCCCTCTCTTTGTGCTCTCTCTCCCCTCTCTTTTGCGCTCTCTCTCCCACCCTTTCTTTTGCGCTCTCTCTCCCCCTCTCTTTTGTGCTATCTTTACCCCTTTTTTTGTGCTCTCTCTCACCCCCTCTCTTTTGCGCTCTCTCTCCCCATCTCTTTTGTGCTCTCTCCACCCCTCTCTTTTGCGCTCTCTCTCCTGCTCTCTTTTGCGCTCTTCCCCCTCTCTTTTGTGCTCTCTCTCTCCCCCCTCTTTTGCACTCTCTCTTCCCCCCTCTCTTTTGCGCTCTCCCCCCCCCTCTCTTTTGCGCCCCCCCCCCCCTCTCTTTTGCTGTCTCTCTCCCCCTCTCTTTTGCTGTCTCTCTCCCCCCTCTCTTTTGCTGTCTCTCTCCCCCCTCTCTCTTTTGCTGTCTCTCTCCCCCTCTCTTTTGCTGTCTCTCTCCCCCCTCTCTTTTGCTGTCTCTCTCCCCCCCTCTCTTTTGCTGTCTCTCTCCCCCTCTCTTTTGCGCTCTCTCTCTCCTCTCTCTCTTTTGCACTCTCTCCCCCTCTCTTTTGAGCTCTCTCTTCCCCTCTCTTTTGCGCTATCTCTCTCCCCCTCTCTTTTGCGCTCTCTCTCTCCCCCATCTCTTTTTTGCTCTCTCTCACCCCCTCTCTTTTATGCTCTCTCTCTCCCCATCTCTTTTACACTCTCTCTCTCCCCCATCTCTTTTGCGCTCTCTCCCCCTTTCTCTACCCTCTCTTTTGCACTCTCTCTCTCCCCCTCTCTCTTTTGCTGTCTCTCTCCCCCTCTCTTTTGCTGTCTCTCTCCCCCCTCTCTTTTGCTGTCTCTCTCCCCCCCTCTCTTTTGCTGTCTCTCTCCCCCTCTCTTTTGCGCTCTCTCTCTCCCCTCTCTCTTTTGCACTCTCTCTCCCCCTCTCTTTTGAGCTCTCTCTTCCCCTCTCTTTTGCGCTATCTCTCTCCCCCTCTCTTTTGCGCTCTCTCTCCCATCTCTTTTGCGCTCTCTCTCACCCCCTCTCTTTTGTGCTCTCTCTCTCCCCATCTCTTTTACACTCTCTCTCTCCCCCATCTCTTTTGCGCTCTCTCCCCCTTTCTCTACCCTCTCTTTTGCACTCTCTCTCTCCCCCTCTCTTTTGCGCTCTCTCTCCCCTCTCTTTTGCGCTCTCTCGCCCCCCCTTTCTTTTGCGCTCTCTCTCCCCCCCTCTCTTTTGTGCTCTCTCCCCCCTCTCTTTTGCGCTCTCTCTCCCCCTCTCTTTTGCGCTCTCTCTCCCCCCCTCTCTTTTGTGCTCTCTCTCCCCCTCTCTTTTGCGCTCTCTCTTCCCTGCTCTCTTTTGCGCTCTTCCCCCTCTCTTTTGTGCTCTCTCTCTCCCCCCTCTTTTGCACTCTCTCTTCCCCCCTCTCTTTTGCGCTCTCCCCCCCCCCCTCTCTTTTGCGCTCTCCCCCCCTCTCTTTTGCTGTCTCTCTCCCCCCTCTCTTTTGCTGTCTCTCTCCCCCCTCTCTTTTGCTGTCTCTCTCCCCCTCTCTCTTTTGCTGTCTCTCTCCCCCTCTCTTTTGCTGTCTCTCTCCCCCTCTCTTTTGCTGTCTCTCTCCCCCTCTCTTTTGCGCTCTCTCTCTCCCCTCTCTCTTTTGCACTCTCTCTCCCCCTCTCTTTTGAGCTCTCTCTTCCCCTCTCTTTTGCGCTATCTCTCTCCCCCTCTCTTTTGCGCTCTCTCTCTCCCCCATCTCTTTTGTGCTCTCTCTCACCCCCTCTCTTTTGTGCTCTCTCTCTCCCCATCTCTTTTACACTCTCTCTCTCCCCCATCTCTTTTGCGCTCTCTCCCCCTTTCTCTACCCTCTCTTTTGCACTCTCTCTCTCCCCCTCTCTCTTTTGCTGTCTCTCTCCCCCTCTCTTTTGCTGTCTCTCTCCCCCCTCTCTTTTGCTGTCTCTCTCCCCCCTCTCTTTTGCTGTCTCTCTCCCCCTCTCTTTTGCGCTCTCTCTCTCCCCTCTCTCTTTTGCACTCTCTCTCCCCCTCTCTTTTGAGCTCTCTCTTCCCCTCTCTTTTGCGCTATCTCTCTCCCCCTCTCTTTTGCGCTCTCTCTCTCTCCCATCTCTTTTGCGCTCTCTCTCACCCCCTCTCTTTTGTGCTCTCTCTCTCCCCATCTCTTTTACACTCTCTCTCTCCCCCATCTCTTTTGCGCTCTCTCCCCCTTTCTCTACCCTCTCTTTTGCACTCTCTCTCTCCCCCTCTCTTTTGCGCTCTCTCTCCCCTCTCTTTTGCGCTCTCTCGCCCCCCCCCTTTCTTTTGCGCTCTCTCTCCCCCCCTCTTTTTTGTGCTCTCTCCCCCTCTCTTTTGCGCTCTCTCTCCCCCTCTCTTTTGCGCTCTCTCTCCCCCCCCTCTCTTTTGTGCTCTCTCTCCCCCTCTCTTTTGCGCTCTCTCTCCCCCTCTCTTTTGCGCTCTCTCTCTCCCTCTCTTTTGCGCTCTCTCACCCCCCTCTCTTTTGCGCTCTCTCACCCCTTCTCTTTTGTGCTCTCTCTCCCCCTCTCTTTTGCGCTCTCTCTCCACCCCTCTCTTTTCCGCTCTCTCCCCCTCTCTTTTGCGCTCTATCTCCCCCCTCTCTTTTGTGCTCTTCCCCCTCTCTTTTGCGCTCTCTCTCTCCCCCCTCTTTTGCGCTCTCTCTTCCCCCCTCTCTTTTGCACTCTCTCTCCACCTCTCTTTTGTGCTCTCCCCCTCTCTTTTGCACTTTCTCCCCCTCTCTTTTGCTGTCTCTCTCCCCCTATCTCTTTTGCTGTCTCTATCCCCCCTCTCTTTTGCTGTCTCTCTCCCCCCTCTCTTTTGCTGTCTCTCTCCCCCTCTCTCTTTTGCTGTCTCTTTCCCCCCTCTCTTTTGCTATCTCTCTCCCCTTCTCTCTTTTGCTGTCTCTCTCCCCCCTCTCTTTTGCTGTCTCTCTCCCCCCCTGTCTTTTGCTGTCTCTCTCCCCCCTCTCTTTTGCTGTCTCTCTCCCCCTCTCTCTCTCCCCCCTCTCTATCTCATTCCCCCTCTCTCCCCCCCTCTCTATCTCTCTCCCCTCTCTATCCCTCTCCCCTCTCTCTCTCTATCTCTCTCCCATCTTCTATCTATCGCCCGACCATGCCCCCTTCATGGCCGGCCACGCCCCTTCACAGTAATTCACGCCTGGTCACGTCCCTTCATGTTGGTCACGCCCACTTCTGCCGCAGATCATCAGCTAGGGACTCAAAGGCCAGGTGTGTTTGTCCTCGTGCTGTCTCTACTGCGCATGACAGCTTCGGACACTTGGCCTTTTATTATATAGGATATATATATATATATATATATATATATAATTGTTTAATATATATCTATAGCTACAGTATATATCTATTGTATATGTATATGGATAGATGATAGATAGATAGATAGATAGATAGATAGATAGATAGATAGATAGATAGATAGATAGATAGATAGATAGATAGATAGAAAGAAAATATGACTTTTAAAATAAAAAATACAAAACATTTACTTTTTTGGAAAACACAAAATAAATACACATGCCTGAAGAATAACCCCTTAGTTATTCTTCAGGCATAGGTTTACCGTTTGAAATTTCTTTGTATTGTATTGTTTCATTGTTGAACAGTAAATGCCTTTATTTGTTAAATGGTTTACTAAACGTTAAAATGTGTCACCTGAAAAACAGTTACAATCAGAAATCAAATAAAGATGTGCCATAAAAAAGTAATTACTGATTGAATATTTCAGTCAAGCTGCTACTTTGAACAGATCTGTTGAAGAATTTGAAAAGTCCAAAAATCTGCTGAATTTCTGATTAACTGGAATACAGCTGTTGGATTGCCCCCATGTAAAGTATATGGGGTGTTAGTATGACACAAATGCATTTTAAAAGCTTGTGATAGATGGGTTTTAAATGGATTTAAATGACATTGAATTGTAAAAATCCATGGGATAAAAATCCCAATGAGGCCAAGTTTTTTGAAAAGCTGTTTTTTTTTATTAAACCATTGAATTATTATTTTGTATTAATATATTAATTGTACAACACAAACACTTTATCACTGAAAGAAAAAAATCATTGGAACAGAAAAGATATGTACTTTATACATGGGATTTCATTAGTTCCAGCCTGATGAAATAGTAACGAGCAAAAGGAACGGTGTAAAAGCCGGAACGGAACGGAACAGGCCGGAACAGGCCTTTTATGAAGGAAATTGATTTAAAATATAATGGGATGTGTTAGAGACTCTTGAGAACAATTTTAGGAACAAGAATATTTGTGATATAATAATTAATTAACCCTTTAACTACCAAAATAGTGTCCAAACATAAAAGCCCGGAACAGCACCTTCCCAGAAAACCAGATACACCAAATTCACAAGTCACATGTGACTAAATGTAATAAGTGTAATCAGCCACAAACCATCCACAGAAACCACGTTCCAATACCCGTTCCGGCCTGTAAAACGCTTTTTCATGAAAAGTGATGGAACAGCACCTTACCAGCAAACCAAATACACCAAATTCACCAGTCACACATGACTAAATGTTATAAATGTAATCAGCCACAAACCATCCACAGAAACCACATTATGATATCTGTTCCAGCCTTTAATACACTTTTTTATAAAAAGTGACGGAACGGCACAATCCCAGCAAAATATACAGACCAAATTCACCAGCCACACATAACTAGATGTGATAAGTGTAATCAACCACAAACCATCCACAGAAACCACGTTCCAATACCCGTTCCAGCCTGTAAAACGCTTTTTCAGGAAAAATGTTGGAACGGCAACTTACCAGCAAACCAGATCCAAAAAATTTACCAGTCACACATAACTAAATGTTATAAGTGTAATCAGCCACAAACCATCCACAGAAAACAAATTATGATATCTGTTCCTGCCTTTAATACACTTTTTTATAAAAAGTGATGGAATGGCACCTTCCCAGCAAAATATACAGACCAAATTCACCAGCAACACATAACTAGATGTGATAAGTGTAATCAACCACAAACCATCCACAGAAACCACGTTCCAATGCCGTTACGGCCTGTAAAACGCTTTTTCATGAAAAGTGATAGAACGGCACCTTACCAGCAAACCAGATGCACCAAATTCACCAGTCACACATAACTAAATGTTATAAGTGTAATCAGCCACAAACCATCCACAGAAACCACAACATTATGATATCTGTTCCGGCCTTTAATACACTTTTTTATAAAAAGTGACGGAACGGCACCTTCCCAGCAAAATATACAGACCAAATTCAGCAGCCACACATAACTAGATGTGATAAGTGTAATCAACCACAAACCATCCACAGAAACCACGTTCCAATACCTGTTCCGGCCTGTAAAATGCTTTTTCATGAAAAGTGACGGAACGGCACCTTACCAGCAAACAAGATACACCAAATTCACCAGTCACACATGACTAAATGTTATAAGTGTAATCAGCTACAAACCATCCACAGAAACCACATTATGATATCTGTTCCAGCCTTTAATACACTTTTCTATAAAAAGTGACGGAACGCCACCTTCCCAGCAAAATATACAGACCAAATTCACCAGCCACACATAACTAGATGTGATAAGTGTAATCAACCACAAACCATCCACAGAAACCACGTTCCAATACCTGTTTCGGCCTGTAAAATGCTTTTTCATGAAAAGTGACGGAACGGCACCTTACCAGCAAACTAGATACACCAAATTCACCAGTCACACATGACTAAATGTTATAAGTGTAATCAGCCACAAACCATCCACAGAAACCACATTATGATATCTGTTCCGGCCTTTAATACACTTTTTTATAAAAAGTGACGGAACGGCACCTTCCCAGCAAAATATACAGACCAAATTCACCAGCCACACATAACTAGATGTGGTAAGTGTAATCAACCACAAACCATACACAGAAACCACGTTCCAATACCCGTTCCGGCATGTGAAACGCTTTTCCATGAAAAGTGACGGAACGGCACCTTACCAGCAAACCAGATACACCAAATTCACCAGTCACACATAACTAAATGTTATAAGTGTAATCAGCCACAAACCATCCACAGAAACCACATTATGATATCTGTTCCAGCCTTTAATACACTTTTTTTTATAAAAAGTGACGGAACGCCACCTTCCCAGCAAAATATACAGACCAAATTCACCAGCCACACATAACTAGATGTGATAAGTGTAATCAACCACAAACCATCCACAGAAACCACGTTCCAATACCCGTTCCGGCCTGTAAAATGCTTTTTCATGAAAAGTGACGGAACGGCACCTTCCCAGCAAACAAGATACACCAAATTCACCAGTCACACATGACTAAATGTTATAAGTGTAATCAGCTACAAACCATCCACAGAAACCACATTATGATATCTGTTCCAGCCTTTAATACACTTTTTTTATAAAAAGTGATGGAACGCCACCTTCCCAGCAAAATATACAGACCAAATTCACCAGCCACACATAACTAGATGTGATAAGTGTAATCAGCCACAAACCATCCACAGAAACCACGTTTCAATACCCGTTCCGGCCTGTAAAACGCTTTTTCATGAAAAGTGATGGAACAGCACCTTACCAGCAAACCAAATACACCAAATTCACCAGTCACACATGACTAAATGTTATAAGTGTAATCAGCCACAAACCATCCACAGAAACCACATTATTATATCTGTTCCAGCCTTTAATACACTTTTTTATAAAAAGTGACAGAACGGCACAATCCCAGCAAAATATACAGACCAAATTCACCAGCCACACATAACTAGATGTGATAAGTGTAATCAACCACAAACCATCCACAGAAACCACGTTCCAATACCCGTTCCAGCCTGTAAAACGCTTTTTCAGGAAAAATGTTGGAACGGCTCCTTACCAGCAAACCAGATACAAAAAATTCACCAGTCACACATAACTAAATGTTATAAGTGTAATCAGCCACAAACCATCCACAGAAACCAAATTATGATATCTGTTCCTGCCTTTAATACACTTTTTTATAAAAAGTGACAGAATGGCACCTTCCCAGCAAAATATACAGACCAAATTCACCAGCAACACATAACTAGATGTGATAAGTGTAATCAACCACAAACCATCCACAGAAACCACGTTCCAATACCCGTTCCGGCCTGTAAAACGCTTTTTCATGAAAAGTGATGGAACAGCACCTTACCAGCAAACCAAATACACCAAATTCACCAGTCACACATGACTAAATGTTATAAATGTAATCAGCCACAAACCATCCACAGAAACCACATTATGATATCTGTTCCAGCCTTTAATACACTTTTTTATAAAAAGTGACGGAACGGCACAATCCCAGCAAAATATACAGACCAAATTCACCAGCCACACATAACTAGATGTGATAAGTGTAATCAACCACAAACCATCCACAGAAACCACGTTCCAATACCCGTTCCAGCCTGTAAAACGCTTTTTCAGGAAAAATGTTGGAACGGCGCCTTACCAGCAAACCAGATCCAAAAAATTTACCAGTCACACATAACTAAATGTTATAAGTGTAATCAGCCACAAACCATCCACAGAAAACAAATTATGATATCTGTTCCTGCCTTTAATACACTTTTTTATAAAAAGTGATGGAATGGCACCTTCCCAGCAAAATATACAGACCAAATTCACCAGCAACACATAACTAGATGTGATAAGTGTAATCAACCACAAACCATCCACAGAAACCACGTTCCAATGCCGTTACGGCCTGTAAAACGCTTTTTCATGAAAAGTGATAGAACGGCACCTTACCAGCAAACCAGATGCACCAAATTCACCAGTCACACATAACTAAATGTTATAAGTGTAATCAGCCACAAACCATCCACAGAAACCACAACATTATGATATCTGTTCCGGCCTTTAATACACTTTTTTATAAAAAGTGACGGAACGGCACCTTCCCAGCAAAATATACAGACCAAATTCAGCAGCCACACATAACTAGATGTGATAACTGTAATCAACCACAAACCATCCACAGAAACCACGTTCCAATACCTGTTCCGGCCTGTAAAATGCTTTTTCATGAAAAGTGACGGAACGGCACCTTACCAGCAAACAAGATACACCAAATTCACCAGTCACACATGACTAAATGTTATAAGTGTAATCAGCTACAAACCATCCACAGAAACCACATTATGATATCTGTTCCAGCCTTTAATACACTTTTCTATAAAAAGTGACGGAACACCACCTTCCCAGCAAAATATACAGACCAAATTCACCAGCCACACATAACTAGATGTGATAAGTGTAATCAACCACAAACCATCCACAGAAACCACGTTCCAATACCTGTTTCTGCCTGTAAAATGCTTTTTCATGAAAAGTGACGGAACGGCACCTTACCAGCAAACTAGATACACCAAATTCACCAGTCACACATGACTAAATGTTATAAGTGTAATCAGCCACAAACCATCCACAGAAACCACATTATGATATCTGTTCCGGCCTTTAATACACTTTTTTATAAAAAGTGACGGAACGGCACCTTCCCAGCAAAATATACAGACCAAATTCACCAGCCACACATAACTAGATGTGGTAAGTGTAATCAACCACAAACCATACACAGAAACCGCGTTCCAATACCCGTTCCGGCATGTGAAACGCTTTTCCATGAAAAGTGACGGAACGGCACCTTACCAGCAAACCAGATACACCAAATTCACCAGTCACACATAACTAAATGTTATAAGTGTAATCAGCCACAAACCATCCACAGAAACCACATTATGATATCTGTTCCAGCCTTTAATACACTTTTTTTATAAAAAGTGACGGAACGCCACCTTCCCAGCAAAATATACAGACCAAATTCACCAGCCACACATAACTAGATGTGATAAGTGTAATCAACCACAAACCATCCACAGAAACCACGTTCCAATACCCGTTCCGGCCTGTAAAATGCTTTTTCATGAAAAGTGACGGAACGGCACCTTCCCAGCAAACAAGATACACCAAATTCACCAGTCACACATGACTAAATGTTATAAGTGTAATCAGCTACAAACCATCCACAGAAACCACATTATGATATCTGTTCCAGCCTTTAATACACTTTTTTTATAAAAAGTGATGGAACGCCACCTTCCCAGCAAAATATACAGACCAAATTCACCAGCCACACATAACTAGATGTGATAAGTGTAATCAGCCACAAACCATCCACAGAAACCACGTTTCAATACCCGTTCCGGCCTGTAAAACGCTTTTTCATGAAAAGTGATGGAACAGCACCTTACCAGCAAACCAAATACACCAAATTCACCAGTCACACATGACTAAATGTTATAAGTGTAATCAGCCACAAACCATCCACAGAAACCACATTATTATATCTGTTCCAGCCTTTAATACACTTTTTTATAAAAAGTGACAGACCGGCACAATCCCAGCAAAATATACAGACCAAATTCACCAGCCACACATAACTAGATGTGATAAGTGTAATCAACCACAAACCATCCACAGAAACCACGTTCCAATACCCGTTCCAGCCTGTAAAACGCTTTTTCAGGAAAAATGTTGGAACGGCTCCTTACCAGCAAACCAGATACAAAAAATTCACCAGTCACACATAACTAAATGTTATAAGTGTAATCAGCCACAAACCATCCACAGAAACCAAATTATGATATCTGTTCCTGCCTTTAATACACTTTTTTATAAAAAGTGACAGAATGGCACCTTCCCAGCAAAATATACAGACCAAATTCACCAGCAACACATAACTAGATGTGATAAGTGTAATCAACCACAAACCATCCACAGAAACCACGTTCCAATGCCGTTACGGCCTGTAAAATGCTTTTTCATGAAAAGTGACGGAACGGCACCTTACCAGCAAACCAGATGCACCAAATTCACCAGTCACACATAACTAAATGTTATAAGTGTAATCAGCCACAAACCATCCACAGAAACCACAACATTATGATATCTGTTCTGGCCTTTAATACACTTTTTTATAAAAAGTGATGGAACGGCACCTTCCCAGCAAAATATACAGACCAAATTCACCAGCCACACATAACTAGATGTGATAAGTGTAATCAACCACAAACCATCCACAGAAACCACGTTCCAATACCTGTTCCGGCCTGTAAAATGCTTTTTCATGAAAAGTGACGGAACGGCACCTTACCAGCAAACAAGATACACCAAATTCACCAGTCCCACATGACTAAATGTTATAAGTGTAATCAGCTACAAACCATCCACAGAAACCACATTATGATATCTGTTCCAGCCTTTAATACACTTTTCTATAAAAATTGACGGAACGCCACCTTCCCAGCAAAATATACAGACCAAATTCACCAGCCACACATAACTAGATGTGATAAGTGTAATCAACCACAAACCATCCACAGAAACCACGTTCCAATACCTGTTTCGGCCTGTAAAATGCTTTTTCATGAAAAGTGACGGAACGGCACCTTACCAGCAAACTAGATACACCAAATTCACCAGTCACACATGACTAAATGTTATAAGTGTAATCATCCACAAACCATCCACAGAAACCACATTATGATATCTGTTCCGGCCTTTAATACACTTTTTTATAAAAAGTGACGGAACGGCACCTTCCCAGCAAAATATACAGACCAAATTCACCAGCCACACATAACTAGATGTGGTAAGTGTAATCAACCACAAACCATACACAGAAGCCATGTTCCAATACCCGTTCTGGCATGTGAAACGCTTTTTCATGAAAAGTGACGGAACGGCACCTTACCAGCAAACCAGATACACCAAATTCACCAGTCACACATAACTAAATGTTATAAGTGTAATCTGCCACAAACCATCCACAGAAACCACATTATGATATCTGTTCCAGCCTTTAATACACTTTTTATAAAAAGTGACGGAACGGCACCTTCCCAGCAAAATATACAGACCAAATTCACCAGCCACACATAACTAGATGTGAAAAGTGTAATCAACCACAAACCATCCACAGAAACCACGTTCCAATACCCGTTCCGGCCTGTAAAATGCTTTTTCATGAAAAGTGACGGAACTGCACCTTACCAGCAAACAAGATACACCAAATTCACCAGTCACACATGACTAAATGTTATAAGTGTAATCAGCTACAAACCATCCACAGAAACCACATTATGATATCTGTTCCAGCCTTTATCACACTTTTTTATAAAAAGTGACGGAACGCCACCTTCCCAGCAAAATATACAGACCAAATTGACCAGTCACACATAACTAGATGTGATAAGTGTAATCAACCACAATCCATCCACAGAAACCACGTTCCAGATATACCAAATTCACCACTCACTTTTTATAAAAAATTGTATTAAAGGCCGGAATAGATATCATAATGTGATTTCTGTGGATGGTTTGTGGCTGATTACACTTATAACATTTAGTTATGTGTGACTGGTGAATTTGGTGTATCTGGTTTGCTGGTAAGGTGTCGTTCCATCACTTTTCATGAAAAAACATTTTTCAGGCCGGAACGGATATTGGAACGTGGTTTCTGTGGATGGTTTGTGGTTGATTACACTTATCACATCTAGTTATGTGTGGCTGGTGAATTTGGTCTGTATATTTTGCTGGGAAGGTGCCGTTTCATCACTTTTTATAAAAAAGTGTATTAAAGGCTGGAACAGATATCATAAAGTGGCTTCTGTGGATGGTTTGTGGCTGATTACACTTATAACATTTAGTTATGTGTAACTGGTGAATTTGGTGTATCTGGTTTGCTGGTAAGGTGCAATTCCGTCACTTTTCATGAAAAAGCATTTTACATGCCGGAACGGGTATTGGAATGTGGTTTCTGTGGATGGTTTGTGGTTGATTACACTTACCACATCTAGTTATGTGTGGCTGGTGAATTTGGTCTGTATATTTTGCTGGGTAGGTGCCGTTCCGTCACTTTTTATAATAAAGTGTATTAAAGGCCGGAACAGATATCATAATGTGGTTTCTGTGGATGGTTTGTGGCTGATTACACTTATAACATTTAGTCATGTGTGACTGGTGAATTTGGTGTATCTGGTTTGCTGGTAAGGTGCTGTTCAATCACTTTTCATGAAAAAGCGTTTTACAGGCCAGAACGGGTATTGGAACGTGGTTTCTGTGGATGGTTTGTGATTGATTACACTTATCATATCTAGTTATGTGTGGCTGGTGAATTTGGTCTCTATATTTTGCTGAGAAGGTGCCGTTCGTCACTTTTTATAAAAAAAAGTGTATTAAAGGCCGGAACAGATATCATAATGTGGTTTCTGTGGATGGTTTGTGGCTGATTACACTTATAACATTTAGTTATGTGTAACTGCTGAATTTGGAGTATCTGGATTGCTGGTAAGGTGCTGTTCCGTCACTTTTCATGAAAAAGGGTTTTACAGGCCAGAATGGGTTTTGGAACGTGGTTTCTGTGGATGGTTTGTGGCTGATTACACTTATCACATTTAGTTATGTGTGGCTGGTGAATTTGGTCTCTATATTTTGCTGGGTAGGTGACGTTCCATCACTTTTTATAGTAAAGTGTATTAAAGGCCGGAACAGATATCATAATGTGGTTTCTGTGGATGGTTTGTGGCTGATTACACTTATAACATTTACTCATGTGTGATTGGTGAATTTGGTGTATCTGGTTTGCTGGTAAGGTGCTGTTCCGTCACTTTTCATGAAAAAGCATTTTACAGGCCAGAACGGGTATTGGAACGTGGTTTCTGTGGATGGTTTGTGACTGATTACACTTATAACATTTATTTATGTGTGACTGGTGAATTTGGTGTATCTTGTTTGCTGGTAAGGTGCTGTTCCATCACTTTTCATGAAAAAGCGTTTTACAGGCCGGAACGGATATTGGAACGTGGTTTCTGTGGATGGTTTGTGGTTGATTACACTTATCACATCTAGGTATGTGTGGCTGGTGAATTTGGTCTGTATATGTTGCTAGGAAGGTGCCGTTCCATCACTTTTTATAAAAAAAAAAGTGTATTAAAGGCCGGAAAAGATATCATAAAGTGGTTTCTGTGGATGGTTTGTGGCTGATTACACTTATAACATTTAGTTATGTGTAACTGGTGAATTTGGTGTATCTGGTTTGGGTGGTAAGGTGCCGTTCCGTCACTTTTCATGAAAAAGCGTTTTACAGGCCGGAACGGTATTGGAACGTGGTTTCTGTGGATGGTTTGTGGTTGATTACACTTACCACATCTAGTTATGTGTGGCTGGTGAATTTGGTCTGTATATTTTGCTGGGTAGGTGCCGTTCCGTCACTTTTTATAATAAAGTGTATTAAAGGCCGGAACAGATATCATAATGTGGTTTCTGTGGATGGTTTGTGGCTGATTACACTTATAACATTTAGTTATGTGTAATTGGTGAATTTGGTGTATCTGGTTTGCTGGTAAGGTGCCGTTCCGTCACTTTTCACGAAAAAGCTTTTTACAGGCCGGAACGGGTATTGGAACGTGGTTTCTGTGGATGGTTTGTGGTTAATTACACTTACCACATCTAGTTATGTGTGGCTGGTGAATTTGGTCTGTATATTTTGCTGGGTAGGTGCCGTTCCATCCCTTTTTATAAAAAAGTGTATTAAAGGCCGGAACAGATATCATAATGTGGTTTCTGTGGATGGTTTGTGGCTGATTACACTTATAACATTTAGTCATGTGTGACTGGTGAATTTGGTTTATCTGGTTTGCTGGTAAGGTGCTGTTCCGCCACTTTTCATGAAAAAGCGTTTTACAGGCCGGAACGGGTATTGGAACGTGGTTTCTGTGGATGGTTTGTGGCTGATTACACTTATTACATTTAGTCACATGTGACTTGTGAATTTGGTGTATCTGGTTTTCTGGGAAGGTGCTGTTCCGGGCTTTTATGTTTGGTTCCGGACACTATTTTGGTAGTTAAAGGGTTAATTAATTATTATATCACAAATATTCTTGTTCCTAAAATTGTTCTCAAGAGTCTCTAACACATCCCATTATATTTTAAACCAATTTCCTTCATAAAAGGCCTGTTCCGGCCTGTTCCGTTCCGGCTTTTACACCGTTCCAGAGCAAAACACAATTGAAAAGTGTTAGCAGGAATCTTGATACATATACATAGCCCCCTATTTAACTAAGTTCAGCTCTCCGTATTAAGCATTGTACCAGCAGCTCTTGTGAGCTGCTGGTGCAATGCCGACCCTGCAGATTCGCGGCCAATCGGTTGCCATCAGGGGGTGTCAATAAACCCGATCGTACTCGATCGGGTTGAATTGCGGTGATGTCTGTCCGCCTGCTGGCTCGCCAGAAAAGTTTCCTATCCATTTCAAGAGTATATATAAAAATATCAGGGATCAAGAGCTCAAAACTAAATAATAAAATACAAATGAACATAAAAAACAGATTTCAGAAACAGTAGTTAAAAAGCAGCGGTCTTAAGACCGCAGCTCCTTAACTCGTCCACTGCCTCTGAGGCAGCGGTCATCAATCCGCCCGATCGAGTACGATCGGGTTGAATGAAACCCATGCTAGCGGGGGCGATTGGCCACGAATCTGCAGGGACGGCATTGCACAAGCACTTCACCAGAACTGCCTGTGCTATGATGTCAACAGCGTATGTTGTAAGCATTTATCGATGTCTGGCGGACATGATCGATACAGCAGATCATGTCCGCCAGACACTTGATAAATTGGCCCCAATGCCTGATTTTTTTCTTTTATAATTCAGATAATGAATACAATTTTAAACAACCTTTCTATTGTACTTCTATTATCTAATTTGCTTAATTCTCTTGGCATCCTTTGTTGAAAAAGCAGAATTGCAAAACTGGGAGCTAGCTGAACACCACACTGGATGAGCCAATAGCATAAGGCATGTATGTGCATCCACCAATCAGCATCTCCTTAACCTATCTATGTAGGATACCAAGAGACAAAAATAAATTAGATAACAGAAGTAAATTGGAAAGTTGTTTAAAATCCCACATTCTATCTTAATAATGAAAGAAAACATTTGGGTCCCTTTAAAATATGCACAAAAGAAATAGTAAAAGAAAAATTAAAAACAAAAGAACCTCAACATCTCAGAAATAGCAAGAATGGAATGCAAGATGTGATCCTTCACACTGCAATATATTCTCAGCAATACAGGGAGTGCAGAATTATTAGGCAAGTTGTATTTTTGAGGATTAATTTTATTATTGAACAACAACCATGTTCTCAATGAACCCAAAAAACTCATTAATATCAAAGCTGAATAGTTTTGGAAGTAGTTTTTAGTTCGTTTTTAGTTTTAGCTATTTTAGGGGGATATCTGTGTGTGCAGGTGAATATTACTGTGTATAATTATTAGGCAACTTAACAAAAAACAAATATATACCCATTTCAATTATTTATTTTTACCAGTGAAACCAATATAACATCTCAACATTCACAAATATACATTTCTGACATTCAAAAACAAAACAAAAACAAATCAGCGACCAATATAGCCACCTTTCTTTGCAAGGACACTCAAAAGCCTGCCATCCATGGATTCTGTCAGTGTTTTGATCTGTTCACCATCAACATTGCGTGCAGCAGCAACCACAGCCTCCCAGACACTGTTCAGAGAGGTGTACTGTTTTCCCTCCTTGTAAATCTCACATTTGATGATGGACCACAGGTTCTCAATGGGGTTCAGATCAGGTGAACAAGGAGGCCATGTCATTAGATTTTCTTCTTTTATACCCTTTCTTCCCAGCCACGCTGTGGAGTACTTGGACGCGTGTGATGGAGCATTGTCCTGCATGAAAATCATGTTTTTCTTGAAGGATGCAGACTTCTTCCTGTACCACTGCTTGAAGAAGGTGTCTTCCAGAAACTGGCAGTAGGACTGGGAGTTGAGCTTGACTCTATCCTTAACCCGAAAAGGCCCCACAAGCTCATCTTTGATGATACCAGCCCAAACCAGTACTCCACCTCCACCTTGCTGGCGTCTGAGTCGGACTGGAGCTCTCTGCCCTTTACCAATCCAGCCACGGGCCCATCAATCTGGCCCAGCAAGACTCACTCTCATTTCATCAGTCCATAAAACCTTAGAAAAATCAGTCTTGAGATATTTCTTGGCCCAGTCTTGACGTTTCAGCTTGTGTGTCTTGTTCAGTGATGGTCGTCTTTCAGCCTTTCTTACCTTGGCCATGTCTCTGAGTATTGCACACCTTGTGCTTTTGGGCACTGCAGTGATGTTGTAGCTCTGAAATATGGCCAAACTGGTGGCAAGTGGCATCTTGGCAGCTGCACGCTTGACTTTTCTCAGTTCATGGGCAGTTATTTTGCGCCTTGGTTTTTCCACACGCTTCTTGCGACCCTGTTGACTATTTTGAATGAAACGCTTGATTGTTCGATGATCACGCTTCAGAAGCTTTGCAATTTTAAGAGTGCTGCATCCCTCTGCAAGATATCTCACTATTTTTTTACTTTTCTGAGCCTGTCAAGTCCTTCTTTTGACCCATTTTGCCAAAGGAAAGGAAGTTGCCTAATAATTATGCACACCTGATATAGGGTGTTTATGTCATTAGACCACACCCCTTCTCATTACAGAGATGCACATCACCTAATATGCTTAATTGGTAGTAGGCTTTCGAGCCTATACCGCTTGGAGTAAGACAACATGCATAAAGAGGATGATGTGGTCAAAATACTCATTTGCCTAATAATTCTGCACACAGTGTTGATTGCTGAGGTTAAAGGGACAGTCTACACCAGAATTTTTATTGTTTAAAAAGATAGATAATCCCTTTATTACCCAGTCCCTAGTTTTGCATAATTAACACAGTTATATAAATACACGTTTTACCTCTGTGATTACCTTGTATCTAAGCCTCTGCAAACTGCCCCCTAGGTTTAGCTTTCAACTAAGAATACCAAGAGAACAAAGCATAATTGTTTAGAAAAGTAAATTGGAAAATTGTTTAATATGACATTCTCTATCTGAATCATGAAAGTTTAATTTGGACTAGACTGTCCCTTTTAGGTGAAAGATCATGATCATGTCCATGGAATGTCCACTTTGAGACCATAGTTCTGTCTGTGAGGTTTTTGAAATACTTATTCACAAGGATTACTTTTCTGTAACTAAACAGACTTTATACCATCTTAGACACTTAAATTTACAATTTTCAAGTTGTGGTTGTAAATTTTTAACCACTTAATAGGTTTTTGTTTCATGTGCAAGATCTATTTTAATGCAACTATAAGTATTAATGGCAGAAATGCCAACTAATGATACTCTCAGAAAGATGAAGCAAGCGGAAGTTTGATCATGACCTCACCTTTACAACCAGTCTCCTTGGCAATCTCACAAGCTTCTATAAATCTAGCTTTCTGTCCCAAAATGGTATGTGTGATAATATCATAATCAAGAAAGAGTGAATGAAAAAGTATTACTATTATTATTATTGGTTATTTGTAGAGC
Source organism: Bombina bombina (assembly GCF_027579735.1). Taxonomy (NCBI): domain Eukaryota; kingdom Metazoa; phylum Chordata; class Amphibia; order Anura; family Bombinatoridae; genus Bombina; species Bombina bombina. The sequence continues at coordinate 210,896,638 of NC_069499.1, read as the reverse complement.
GCCAACAGATTCTGCAGCACTATAAGGTGGAATACAAGAAAATATTTATTGGGATCAGAGAGGTAGAGGGCCCTACCAAGATTTGCACTGTTGTAGTCACCTCTAAAGAAGGTGATCTACAAACAGCATGTCTCTTAGGCTTAAATGCTAAGGGGGTTCAAGGGGATAGCAATGGAGGAGATGAAACGGTATAAAGAAAGGTTAGTGTAGGTTGTATGCATCCCTGAACAGTAGAGTCCTTAGGAGGAACTTTAAAACTAGGGGAGAGTCTTGTGGAGTGAGGCAGAGAGTTCCACAAGATGGGAGACAGTCTGAAGAAGTCCTGTAAGTGGGAGTGTGAGGAGGTAACATGAAAGGAGGAGAGTACGAGGTCATGAGCAGAGTGAAGGGGATGGGAGGGAGAGTATCTGGAGACAAGGTCGGACATATAGGGGGAAGCAGTGCAGTTGAGGAGTTTGTATGTCAGATTAAGAATTTTGTGTTTAATCTTCGAGGCAAGAGGAAGCCAGTGAAGGGATTGATAGAGAGGTGCAGCAGATGAAGAGTGACGTGTAAGGAAGATGAGCCTGGCAGAGGCATTCATTATGGATTGTAAAGGAGCTAGGCGGCAGCTGGGGAGACCAAAGAGGACAGAGTTACAGTAATCGAGGTGAAAAAGGATGAGAAAGTGGTTTAAAATCTGAGTTGTGTCTAGTGTAAGGAAATGTCTAATTTTAGATATGTTTTTAAGTTGGAGGTGGCAGGATTTAGCCAAGTACTGAATGTGAGGAGTGAAAGAATGATTTGAATCAAGTGTGACCCCAAGACATCGGGCATGCAGGGTAGGGGTAATGATGAAGTTTTCAACAGTTATAGAGAGATTGGAAGAAGGGGGGGGGATAAGGAGCTCAGTTTTGGAGAGATTTAGCTTGAGGTAGTGAGAGGACATCCAGGAAGAGATGTGAGAAAGACAGTTAGTGATACAGGTTAGCAAGGAAGGAGATAGGTCTGGTGCAGAGAGTATGTTGGCATACAGATGATATAAGAACCCATGGGACTTTATTAAGGAACCTAATGATGACATGTTAGATTGAGAAGGGGACCAAAGACAGAGCCTTGCGGTACCCTAACAGAAAGTGGTGACGGGGAAGAGGAGGCCCCAGAGAAGGCTACACTAAAGATATGGTTTGACAGGTAGGAAGAGAACCATGAGAGGCCATGTGTCACAAATGCCGAAGGATTGGAGGGTTTGGAGCAAAAGAGGGTGGTCAACAGTATCCATTGCTGCGGACAGATCAAGTAGGATAAGCAGAGAGAAGTGGCCTTTTGATTTTGCTTTAAGTAGGTCGTTGGTAACCTTAACGATCTGTCTCTGTGGAGTGATGGGGATGAAATCCAGATTGCAGTGGGTCAAGGAGGGAGTTTATTTTAAGGAAATTGGATAGGTGTTAATATACTAGCTTTTTGAGAAGCTTTGAGGCAAGAGGGAGTAGGGAAATAGGGCAGTAGTTGGTTGAGGAGGTTGGATCAAGAGAAGGTTTTTGAGGATAGGTGTGACCAGTGCATGTTTCACAGATGAGGGAAATATATACCAGTGCTGAGGGAGAGGTTGAAAATGTGTGTGAGTTTAGGGGAAATACAATGGTACATAACTCCTGTTTTCCAAATTGTAGCTTCATCAATATATATATATATAAATATATATATATATATATATATATATATATATATATATATATATATATATATATATATAAACTATATACAGTATCATTCCCTTCTTTACCAAGGTTCCTGTTATGGATTAATATACTGGGACAATGATTATAATTACAATAAACATATCTTATAAAATACAAAAATATAAAACAATGCAGAATAATAGTTACTTAGGGATTCAGACCTATCAATGTAACAATACCATGGCCTCTAGTTATGAAGTCGTCTACTTACCTGCATTCGCCGGCCCAATACGCTTGCCTAAGCTCGCCTACCATCGCCGCCTCGGACCTGAATACGTTCGCCAAAGTTATCAAAAAAGCTGTCAAGAAGCCGCACACCAAGTACGGAGCGATGAGCAGCGGACTGTTGTTAACTGATCGTCATCGATCTCGCTGCTCATCGGCTTCTTCGCAGCTTTCTTGATAGCCTGTAACTAAGCATCCACACTATACTATACTGTTTTACCCCCTAAACCGCTGCTCCTGGATCCCCCCGCACCTAAATAAACTTATTACCCCCTAAAACGCAGATCCTGGACCCCGCCGCAACTCTAATAAATGTATTAACCCCTAAACCGCCGCTCCCGGACCACGCCGCCACCTACATTATACCTATTAACCCCTATCCTGCCCCCCACTACACCGCCGCCACCTACATTAAACTCATTAACCCCTAAACCGCCGCTCCCAGACCCTGCCGCCACCTATATTAAACTTATTAACCCCTATCCTGCCCCCCCTACACAAATTATTAGCCCCTATCCTGCCCCCCCATACCGCCACCACCTATATTAAACTTATTACTCCCTATACTGCCCCACTACACCGCTGCCACCTATATTAAAATTATTAACCCCTATCCTGCCCCCCCTATACCGCCGCCACCTATATTAAACTTATTAACCCCTATCCTGCCCCCACTACACCGTCGCCACCTATATTAAACTTATTAACCCCTATCCTGCCCCCCCTATACCGCCGCCACCTATATTAAACTTGTTAACCCCTATCCTGCCCCCCTATACCACCGCCACCTATATTAAAATTATTAATCCCTAAACCTAAGTCTAACACTAACCCTAACCCCCCCTAACTTAAATATTATTTTAATAAATTTAAATAATATTACTCGTATTAACTAAATTATTGCCATTTTAAAACGAAATACTTACCTGTAAAATAAACCTTAAGATAGCTACAATATAATTAATAATTATATTGTAGCTATTTTAGGATTTATTTTTATTTTACAGGCAACTTTGTATTAATTTTAACTAGGTACAATAGTTATTAAATAGTTATTAACTATAATTAAATCCTAACCTAAGTTACAATTAAACCTAACACTACACTATCATTAAATTAATTAAATAAATTAATTACAATTACCTAAAATTAAATTAAATAAACTAAACTATAGTACAAAAAACAAACAAACACTAAATTACAGAAAATAAAAAAGAATTACAAGAAATTTAAACTAATTACACCTAATCTAAGCCCCCTAATAAAATAATAAAGCCCCCCAAAATAAAAAAAATGCATACCCTACTCTAAATTACAAAGTAACCAGGTCTTTTACCAGCCCTTAAAAGGGCTTTTTGCGGGGCATTGCCCCAAAGTTATCAGCTCTTTTACCTGTAAAAAAGAATACACCCCCCCAACATTAAAACCCACCACCCATATACCCCTACTCTAACCCACCCAAACCCCCCTTAAAAAACCTAACACTAAGCCCCTGAAGATCACCCTACCTTGAGCCGTCTTCACCCAACCGGGTCGAAATCTTCATCCAAGTGGTGCAGAAGAGGTCCTCCATCCAGCAGAAGTCTTCATCCTGGCGGCGTCTTCAATCTTCATCCATCCGGAGCAGAGTGGAGCCATCTTCCAAGGAGACAACGCGGAGCCATCCTCTTCTTCTTCTGATCAGAACAGCCAATAGAATGCGAGCTCAATCCGATTGGCTGATTGAATCAGCCAATCAGATTTTTCCTACCTTAATTCCGATTGGCTGATAGAATCCTATCAGCCAATTGGAATTCGAGGGACGCCATCTTGGATGACGTCCCTTAAAGGAACCGTCATTCATCGTTCAGTCGTCGGTTGAAGAGGATGGCTCCGCGTCTGCTCCTTGAAAGATAGCTCCGCTCCACTCCGGATGGATGAAGATTGAAGACGCCTCCTGGATTAAGACTTCTGCTGGATGGAGGACCTCTTCTGCGCCACCTGGATGAAGATTTCACCCCGGTTGGGTGAAGACGGCTCAAGGTAGAGTGATCTTCAGGGGGTTAGTGTTAGGTTTTTTTAAGGGGGGTTTGGGTGCATTAGTGTAGGGGTATGTGGGTGGTGGGTTTTAATGTTGGGGGGGTTGTATTTTTTTTTACAGGTAAAAGAGCTGGTTACTTTGTAATTTAGAATAGGGTAGGGCATTTTTTTATTTTGGGGGGCTTTATTATTTTATTTGGGGGCTTAGATTAGGTGTAATTAGTTTAAACTTCTTGTAATTCTTTTTTATTTTCTGTAATTTAGTGTTTGGTTTTTTTGTACTATAGTTTAGTTTATTTAATTTAATTTAATTTTAGGTAATTGTAATTAATTTATTTAATTAATTTAATGATAGTGTAGTGTTAGGTTTAATTGTAACTTAGGTTAGGATTTATTTTACAGGTAATTTTGTAAGTATTTTAGCTAGGTAGTTATTAAATAGTTAATAACTATTTAATAACTACTGTACCTAGTTAAAATAAATACAAAGTTGCTTGTAAAATAAAAATAAATCCTAAAATAGCTACAATATAATTATTAGTTATATTGTAGCTATCTTAGGGTTTATTTTACAGGTAAGTATTTAGTTTTAAATAGGATTAATTTAGTTAATACGAGTAATATTATTTAGATTTATTAAAATAATATTTAAGTTAGGGGGTTAGCGTTAGTGTTAGACTTAGGTTTAGGGGTTAATAATTTTAATATAGGTGGAGGCGGTATACGGGGGGCAGGATAGGGGTTAATAACTTTAATATAGGTGGCGGCGGGGTCCGGGAGCGGCGGTTTAGGGGTTAAACAATTTATTTAGTTGCAGCAGGGTCCGAGATCCACAGGATAGGGGTTAATAAGTTTATGTAGGTGGCAGCGGTATAGGAGGCGGCAGATTAGGGGTTAATATGTATAATGTAGGTGACGGCGGGGTCCCAAAGCGGTGGTTTAGGGGTTAACATGTTTATTATATTTGAGGCGGGGTCCGGGAGCGGCGGTTTAGGGGTTAATAAGTTTATTTAGTTGCGGCGGTGTAGGGGGGCAGATTAGGGGTGTTTAGACTCAGGGTACATTTTAGGGTGTTAGGTGCAGACATCTCCCATAGGAATCAATGGGATATCGGGCAGCAGCGAACATGAGCTTTCGCTATGGTCAGACTCCCATTGATTCCTATGGGATCCGCCACCTCCAGGGCGGTGGATTGAAATCCAGGTACGCTGGCCCGGAATAGTGGCGAGCGTACCTGGTAGTAGTTTGATAACTACCAAAAGTAGTCAGATTGTGCCGAACTTGCGTTCAGAACATCTGGAGTGATGCAACCATCGATTTGTGTCGGACTGAGTCCGGCGGATCGTAGGTTATGTCACTATATTCTACTTTTGCCGGGCTGTAGGGCTTGATAACTAAGGCGAATCAGCCGCGCCACAAATACGCTGTGGAATTCCAGCGTATTTGCGGTTGATGGCTTGATAACTAGAGGCCCATGTCTATATCAGAATTTATAAGCTCAGTGTATATAACCTGAATATTCTGAATCTATACACCCAATACATAAAAAAAAAAACTATAATAGGCAAGAGATGCAAGAAATGTAAAGGTAAAGGGGTCAATTTATCAAAGCGTCAATCTCAGTCAAAACGCTCTCCAGAAATCGCTGATGTGGATCTGAATACGGTCCCCTTATTTATAAAAAAAGCCATCAAAAACATGTGCGCCAAGTACGGTGCGAAGAGCATCAGACTGTTGTTAACTAAAAGTCATCGATGTTGCGGTTATTCAAGTTTTTCCAAACTTTATATATACTATTTCATTAATGTCCATGAACAAGCACATTTCTCTAAAGCTAATCTTTTATTTTTCAACTGTGAATGTCCAAGAAATAGCTACATTTATACCTCAACAAACAATATATCATAATAAGTTATTTTTATATTTAATTGTTATACAAAAAAATGTGTTATATGATACTTTCACATAAATACATGTGTATTTGTATTTCTAGAAGTCATGATATGCTTTTATATTTTTTATCTTTTTTATAAATGATTATTAATGCTAGAATTTGTAGATATATCTTTGCTAGTGATGTCGCAAACATAAAATATTCCGTTCGCGAACGCGAACTTCCGCAAAAGTTTGCAAACGGGCAAACCGGGCGAACCGCCATAGACTTCAATAGGCAGGCGAATTTTAAAACCCACAGGGACTCTTTCTGGCCACAATAGTGATGGAAAAGTTGTTTCAAGGGGACCAACACCTGGACTGTGGCATGCCGGAGGGGGATCCATGGCAAAACTCCCATGGAAAATTACATAGTTGATACAGAGTCTGGTTTTAATCCATAAAGGGCATAAATCACCTAACATTCCTAAATTGTTTGGAATAACGTGCTTTAAAACATCAGGTATGATGTTGTATCGATCAGGTAGTGTAAGGGTTACGCCCGCTTCAAAGTGACAGACCAAACTCCCCGTTTAACGCACCGCAAACAACCGCAAACAGTCCATTTGCACAACCGCAAACTCCCCATTTGCACAAGGTTGGATACCAAGATAGCCATGTCCCGTTCCTTGTCCTCACTGATGTCATTGAAGGTCTCTTCCTCCACCCAGCCACGAACAACACCAAGGGTCCCCTGAAAGGTGACAACAAGCCCACTTGGACGCCTGTTGTGTTTGGTCTTCCACCTCCTCAAAGCCACCTTCCTCCTCTGACTCCTCTTCTTCAGACTCCTCTCTCTGCATTGCCTCTCTCTGAGTTATTATAAGGTGTGTTAAAGGGACAGTCTACACCAGAATTTTTATTGTTTTAAAAGATAGATAATCCCTTTATTACCCATTTCCAAGTTTTGCATAACTAACATATTTATAATAATATACTTTTAACCTCTGTGATTATCTTGTATCTAAGCTTCTGCAAACTGCCCCTTTTTTCAGTTCTTTTGACAGACTTGAAGTCTAACCAATCAGTGCCTGCTCCCAGATAACTTCTCGTGCACGAGCACAGTGTTATCTATATGAAATACGTGAACTAACACCCTCTAGTGGTGAAAAACTGTTAAAATGCAATCTGAAAGAGGTGGGCTTCAAGGTCTAAGAAATTAGCATATGAACCTCCTAGGTTAAGCTTTCAACTAAGAATGTCAAGAGAACAAAGCAAAATTGGTGATAAAAGTAAATTGGAAAATTGTTTAAAATTACATGCTCTATCTGAATCATGAAAGTTTATTTTGGCCTAGACTGTCCCTTTAAGTAGTACTATTCCTATCAGTTTAATCTCTGTTACGTCCCCTATCAGGGGACGTGTATATGGCATCGATTTTAGGAACCGGGAGATGGAAAAAGATGCTTGGTCGGTCCTCCTACTTCAAATTTGGGACCCTGCGCATGCAATCTAATGTGCCACCAGATAGGAGTGGTGTGTTAAGTAGTACTATTCTTATCAGTTTAATCCCTGTTACGTCCCCTATCAGGGGACGTGTATATGGCATCGATTTTAGGAACCGGGAAATGGAAAAAGATGCTTGGTCGGTCCTCCTACTTCAAATTTGGGGCACGGCACATGCAATCTAATGTGCCACCAGATAGGAGTGGTGTGTTAAGTAGTTCTGTTCTTATCAGTTTAATCCCTGTTACGTCCCCTATCAGGGGACGTGTATATGGCATCAATTTTAGGAACCGGGAGATGGAAAAAGATGCTTGGTCGGTCCTCCTACTTCAAATTTGGGGCACTGCGCATGCAATCTAATGTGCCACCAGATAGGAGTGGCGTGTTAAGTAGTACTATTCTTATGAGTTTAATCCCTGTTACATCCCCTATCAGTGTTGTTTTTTTTAAATGTACACTACTGTTACACCAGATATGAGTTGCACTGGTGTGACACTGTGCCCTGGCAGGCAGGCACTGAAACGCACACATGTGAAGGAAACTGACTGCTATTATTTCACAGTCAAAAAAGTTTTTTTTTTTTTTTTTAAATGTACACTACTGTTACAACAGATATGAGTTGCACTGGTGTGACACTGTGCCCTGGCAGGCAGGCACTGAAACGCACACGTGTGAAGGAAACTGACTGCTATTATTTCACAGTCAAAAAAGTGAAGTTATTTTTAAAATGTACACTACTGTTACAACAGATATGAGTTGCACTGGTGTGACACTGTGCCCTGGCAGGCAGGCACTGAAACGCACACGTGTGAAGGAAACTGACTGCTATTATTTCACAGTCAAAAAAGTGTTGTTTTTTTTTAAATGTACACTACTGTTACAACAGATATAAATGGTGGCACTGGTGTGACACTGTGCCCTGGCAGGCAGGCACTGAAATGCACACGTGTGAAGGAAACTGACTGCTATTATTTCACAGTCAAAAAAGTGATGTTTTTTTTTAAATGTACACTACTGTTACAACAGATATGAGGTTTGTGATTGGTACACTTTGTTTGTAAAACACTATAAAATGCTTTATTATTATCACTGTTGTATGCTGATGATGGGGTTATAATACCCCGAAAACGTTCCACATTAAAAGTTTGAAAAAAGACCTGTGAGTGCAAACGTCTGTTCCTGTATTTTGCCATATCTTTGCACCCAGGCTGTCGGCATTTGGTGGGTTAAGCTGGAAGATGTATATTATATATATGATGTATGTGTGTGTGTGTGTTATGTCAGAAATCTTTTCCAAACATACTTACATGTCCCTAAATTTCTTTTTTTGTTCTAAACATTGTTGTCTTTCATATATCTGTGTTTATTTATACCACTATATGTATATAGTGTAAATGTATTATTATTCTGAGCAGGAATAATTGCAAATATAACATGTAAACAAGGTATTATATGTATTTATTTGCAATCAATGGATAGTTTAAGAGATGGACCAGTTTTCTCTCTGTACCTGTGTAACCCCTCCTGATTGCAATCTAGTTTTAAAAACCTCCACTTCACTGGTGTTATATAATGGGCTGGCATATAAGATGACATATCTTACTGAAAAAGAAATTCAAGAGAAGTAATAAATACACTGAAAATAGCATGGCAGTAAAGAGGTGATTTTAATTTCTGCTGTATCTGAATCATGAGGTGGGCTATCCCTTTAAACTATCAGTTTAAGATTATATTGAATCAAACATCAATTCAAATTTTAAAAAATGTGTCTAAATATTACACTGTGCGTCCTTATGTCAGCATAAATGTGTATCTTTAATTCTAAATTCACATATACATACTTTAAAAGTATAATACACAATGTAACAAATGGCACTTACATGAGTGATCAATCAATAACACAAGTATCGAGCAATTTGATTCGTTAGTGATAGTTTAAAATGTATATTTGAATCAGATTGACTGATGTCATAGATCATGTGATTATGCATATTCCAAACAAAAGTGGTTGAAAAATTGATGCGAAGTGGAGAGTGTGACTTGCAATACATGGTTTAAACATGGTGTACATAGATTTTTCCAAAAAAATAAAATGGAAGTTAGCTATATTATGTTGTGTATTTATTTAATTTGTATCTCTATATCTAAGTTTGGGGCAAAACTTTTCAACAAATTTGTAGAAATAATATTGTCCCCTTACTTTTTATCCCCTTACAAGTATCGAGCAATTTGATTAGTTAGTGATAGTTTAAAATGTATATTTGAATCAGATTGACTGATGTCATAGATCATGTGATTATGCATATTCCAAACAAAAGTGGTTGAAAAATTCACAAGTGTGTGGGTTGTTTAGGAGTTGGCGTCATAATTGGTGAAAAAAGTGTTGCGTCAAAATTGATGCGAAGGGGAGAGTGTGACTTGCAATACATGGTTTAAACATGGTGCACATAGATTTTTCCAAAAAAATAAAATGGAAGTTAGCTATATTATGTTGTGTATTTATTTAATTTGTATCTCTATATCTAAGTTTGGGGCAAAACTTTTCAACAAATTTGTAGAAATAATATTGTCCCCTTTTTAATGAGAGACACATTTGTAGCATAATCCATAAGTAGTAATGCATTTTTCATTTTTATCCCTATAGCTACTAGTGGACCAAATGTGGAGCAATAAGATTGTTTTATTTAGAAAGGGTATACAATTTTAATAGAGTTTCTAATTTGCTTTTATTAAGTAATATACTTCATTCTCTTGCAACATTGAACATAAGCTTTCTGTGTTTTCAGACTCCCATTGACTTATATGGCATCTGCGACCTCAAGGGTGGGGGATTGAAAACTAGGTACACTGCGTCAGAATACACGCGAGCATACCTGTTAAATGTTTGATAAATTTGGAAATGGTTCAAATAGAGTAGAATCTGAATTTGAATCATCTGTAATGATGCAAGCATCAATCTGAGTCGGCTTGAGATCGCGGGATCATATATTATGTCACAAATTTCAACATTTGCCGATCTTGACACTTTGATAACTATGGCGGATCAATCTCGTGACAAATACGACAAGGAATTCAAACGTATTTTCAGTTGACACTTTGATAAATAGACCCCAAAGTGTCAATGAATTTTAAAAGTTTATAATGTTTGCTTCCTTTTCAATTTACATAGGGCCGGATTACAAGTGGAGTGCTAAATTATTCTGCTCCCACAAACGGAGTGCAATAATTAACCAGCCCTTACAAGTGGCTCTGAAAATTAACCAGAAATTAAATCTCTGGTTAAGTTTCTAAAAATGCTCCATTATATATATTATATTAAAAAAATCTGCACTAAGCAGTTTTTGGGCTTTAAAGTTGGTGGGAATGGGGCGAACTGAAAAGTGCCTTTACAGTGCGGTCTATGGGAACTGTATGTTCCCTCAGACCCCAATGTAAATATATAATTAATAATTATATATATATATGTTTTTTGTGTTAATATGTGCATATACACATATTAACACATAAATATATATGTTTATATTTATATAAATCCTAGAAGAAAGTGATAAGCTGGCACTGCTTATATTAAAAGTCCAACATTTATTTGTACAAAAATTAAAATAAAAATATAAACAGCAACATCAGTAGCAATTTTCTGACATGTTTCGGCCTTGGGCCTTACTCATAGACATAAACTTTATAGCAATACCACCAAATTTAAAAGCAAATACTGACATCCGATTGGCTGTTACCTAAACAGGTCAGTTAATTACAACAAATGAAAAATGGCAAAATTCTAATCATTAATTAGTGAGCCATCACATATGGTTAATGGTAGAACAATCTTAACCAGATATACACATTTAAAATATGGAAAGCAATAAAGTAGTGCAGGAACATACATACAACCCTAAGGTATAAAGTTTATACAACAAAGGTCAGTTTGATTAGAATGCTGAGGCATATTAGGATAGAAGCATAATTAATTAATAGTAAACATTAGCTTAAACTTAAATTTAGGCATATAGCGAGAGCAAGAGGATAATGTAAGAAACATGTGTCAAAAAACAGCTAATAACACATTATACTAATAATTATCCTAGTATAAGGTGGTAGCAAGGAAAATATAAATAAACATATTATATTGTGATATCCTGTCTTACAGGGATAGTGACAGTAGTCTGATGCAAAATTTCCAATATGAGACTTACAGTCATCCATTATTGATTGCTAGAGGCTTGACCTGACTAAGCTGGTGGATGATCATACAAGGTATTCACACTATAAAGGATGCTAACCAGGGATGCATAACTTACATAATATTATAGTTGCTATTATTAACATAATACCTAGTATCAAACATAGAATAGTGAATACACAATAGTCATACATTTCCAAATACTAGCTGATCAAGGGGGCATTATTATTATTATTATTATTATTATTATTATTACCCCTTTAGCCATAAAGTGAATAAACTCCTGCTTGCTCTCTAAGAAAGTTTAATGATCTGATGTTACAGATAGTTAGTTCATTCCCAGAAATGAATGACGTCATATAAAGAATTATAGCCTTTGGGGATATGTGACTCTAAGGTGAAGATCCAGTAGGTTTTCCTTTTTAAAAGGAGTTTGATGGTATCCCCTCCCCGTTTGGATGCTATAACTTTCTCTATAACCATCAATCTAAAGGTGGTCTTGGAACTTCCATTTTCACTTATAAAATGTTTAACCATCTCATAGCAGGGATCGGACCATTTGATATCTGAGAGATGTTACCTTATTTTTTCCCTGACCTCTCTGGTGGTACATCCAACATAGTGCCTATTTGTGCATGTGCACCATATTAGATAGACAGCATTTTGTGTCCTACAGTTGACACATGATGTTACTGTATAACTTTTTCCTGTAGAATGAGATTGAAATGAGTCTCCTCTTTGAATAAAGCCACAGGGTATACAGGTACTATACCCGCACCTATACATGCCCTTTGAATCTAACCAAGACCTAGTAACACTTTGTGTGGGTAAAACACCTTGGATGAAAACTGATTACCAATTGTAACCCCTATTCTATAGGAGAATCTGCACCCTTGTTTAATAGTCTTAACCAAATCGTCATCGGCCAAAAGCATAGGCAAATACTTTTGAATAATCTTACAAATGTCATCGTAATCAGATGAATACTGTGTGACAAATGTTACTGATTCTAGACTCATGTGTCCGTCTAAAATGTTGACTTCAAGTTTGGCTCTCTGTTTTACATCTTTTTGTACCCCCTCTGTTTTAACCTATTAGGTCGTCACTTTGGGCTTCATAGTCAATATTGTTGGAACAGTTTCTCTTACTTCTGATAAACTGACCTTTTGGGATAGAATAAGGGATTCGGCGGGGGTGATTACTCTTACCGTGTAGTAAGGTATTGCCTGATATAGGTTTTATGTATATTGTGCACTCTATCTTCTGGCTTGAAATTTTAGAATTTAACTGTAAGTCGAGAAAATTGATTGATGTTTTGTTAGTCTCAAATGTAAACCTCAGACCCCATTAGTTGTCATTGGGAAATTGTACAAACTGTTCCATAGTAGACACTTCACCCATCCATACTAGAATAAGATCATCAATATAGCAATGATAAATGTTAATATATTGGGTACAGGGATTACTTTTGCCATATATTTGAGTTAGCTCCCACCAACCCATTACTAAGTTGGCATATGGCGGATCAAATTTAGCCCCCATGGCGGTCCCTTGGAGCTGTAAGTAAAACTTATCCTCAAATCTAAAATAATTATGTGTTAATAAAAATTGTAACACTTCCAGTATGTAATGGGTGAAGACCTCACTAAAGTTTGTAACTGTTTCTAAAAAAATACTTTATCGCTTGTCTACCCATAGTGTGGGGAATAGAAGAATATAATAATATATACATACATATAATTATATACCGTACATATATGTTTTGGGGTTAATATGTGTATATACACATAAATATATATTTCTATATTTCTATTCATATATTTTAAAAAAAGTACCACCTTCGATGCGTGAGGTTCTGATGCCATCTCTCGTGAGCACAATGCTTCCTAGCAATGCAAATGTGAGCTCCCATTTGCATTGCAATTAACTTTTAATACCAGCGCACATTATCATGTGCTGGTATTACAAAGTGGAGCGCTAATATGGATTGCAAGTGTTATTTAGTGCTCCACTTGTAATCTGGCCTAAAAATTTTAAATGAAAAAAATCTGCATTTATATAACAATGATCAATTTACTTCTTTGCTTATCTATTCAAATTGTCAGTGTCTCTTTATGTTTTTCACAATAGTAAAGGATTATAAATGCCATACAGTTATATTAAGAAGGTCTTGTTTTAAATTTATATTTTGAAAAATATTCTAAAACAGAAAACTAGCGTTCCTGACCACCACACAAAATGACAAATAGCATAAACATATGTTTGTGATGATCTTTAATTCTGCTACTGCTTTTTCAAATGAATACACAGCTGTCTCATTATTTTATAATTTAATGAGGATGTGGCACAAATAAATCAAACAAAAAGCTGCTTGAAATAATAAATAGTCTAAACTTGAAAGTTTTCATAGTTTTAAGTGTTTACAACTGTGCCACCTATTTCTTCATTTGAAAAGTTAAAGAAAGTTCTTCATTTAGATTTCCATTTATTTACTTTCAATGTAATTACATTTTAGCATGATTTTATTGATATTCGTCAATGAGATCCCTTACCAACAGTATTTTAGAAAACATGTTTTTGTGTCTTTTTTATTATTCTATAATTTTTATATGTTTATGTTATTTATTAAAGTTAAAATTCTTGATCACTTTATTTTTGTATTTCGTAAACAGCAAAGCTTGGCATTTTGCACAACTTTTCTTTAATCATGTTTTTACTTAGTTTATATGTTAATCACTATGATCATTCTATAATCCACATCAAGGGCTCCATGTACGAAGCAGTGAGAGCTGCTCTGGGGCCCTCGCAGGGCAGGTTCGCACATGCAAACTTGCTTCCCGCAATGTAAGAAGCAGCGGTCATTAGACCACTGCTTCTTAGACTCTTTGCCACCCCAGAGGCGGTGAGGAGAGAGCTTGCTTGCTATTGGTGATTGACAGTCCCTTCGCTCACGCAATTAGTTGCGTGGATGAAGGGGCAGGCATTACACACTCATTGGAGTGTGTAATGATACTTACGGGCAGCGGATCTGTTCGTCCACTGCCCATATGCAGCAAAGGTGGGTGGAAAGCTTCGCAAGTTGAGAAGCTGTCAGCCACCTTTTAATAAATGGGGCCCAAAAACTTTAAAATATGACACCTGAACTGAACTGATCATATCACATTTATGATTACTTTAAGCATTAGAAGTTTTAAAAAAAATACAAAACTATAAAATGGTAATTAAATTCCTTATAGCTCACATCTTGAATTTGTATTGGCTGATTAAAAAGTGTTTAAACAATTTGGGGTCAATCACAGTCCTGTAGAAAAGCTTATCAAATAATTTATCTACAAAAATCACCATAGACTTTAAATTGATGATACATTTGCAGTATCAACTATGAAACATTACAATACTCACTATTAATAAGTATAAATTTCATTCATGACGTCCCCTATATTATGTCTACAACAGATCATGCTTTCTAAATTTACTTAAAAATAGATCTTTGCTCTGGCCCCCCTTTGCTAAACAAGCTTTTTTTTTGATGATTTTTTTTCAACATTTAAGCAAAACGCTTGCCGTACGGCATTTAAAGAAAAAAAAAGTTATGACAGAGCTGCTTATGCACTCATGTTCCTGAAAGATTTATGTCTGCGGTAGAGAGCAAGTGGGGGCGGCTAGCGACGTCACTGAAGAAAACAAACTGGAAATTAAAAAGGAAGAGGAAGCTGCCCAAGAACAGTAAGACTAAAATACGAATATAAAAATAAGTAAGAAATTAACAAAATAAAAAGTAGCATTTTCAATAAAGAGGTTTTAAAACCTTCAAACTTGATTTGAACAGCCAATATGATTTCAGTAGCTCTCATCCTATTTGCTGCTTTGAACAGCAAATAGAATTTCAGAAGCTCTCCTCCTATTGGCTGATTTGAATTTGAATAATGAAATCAGCCAATACGAATGCAAGGTATGCCATTTCGAAACGGGTCCCTTGTATTCATCTTCAGTGTACGGCGGTGACCATATCAAGAGGACACTCCACTCAGGATGTCATCGCCGGTCCAGGATGGCTCCACGCCGCCGGGATGAAGATAGAAGACGCCCCCGTGATGGATAAAGATGCCCCTGCCTGGATGAATAATTCTCGCTGCCTGGATGAAGACTTCTCGCCAAGATGGCTGTCCGTACTTCAGGAAACATGAGTTTATATTCTGGGGTTAGTGTTAGGTATTTTTTTATTTTTTGAGGTGGGTTTGTTTTCAGATTAGGGTTTTAGGTAAAGTGTAAAAGTGCTGAATGCCCTTTTAAGGGCAGTGAAAAAAGATCTGAATGCCCTTTTAAGAGCAATACCCATACAAATGCCACTTTGGGGCAATGGGTAGCTAAGGTTTTTTTAGAGTTAGGTTTTTATTTTGGGGGGTTGGTTTGGTGGTGGGTTTTACTGTTGGGGGGACTTTGTATTTTTTACAGGTAAAAGAGCCGTTTAACTTAGGGCAATGCCCTACTAAAGGCCCTTTTAAGGGCTATTGGTAGTTTATTGTAGGTTAGGGGGTGTTTTTATTTTGTTTATTTTTTTATTTTTATAGGTCTATTACATTAGGTGTAATTGTTTTTATTTTTGATCATTTTGTTAATTATTTTTTATTTCACAAGCAAGTTTTTATTTATTTTAAGATAGTTATATTGTAATTTTAATCTAAAGTTAGGGGGTGTTAGGTTTAGGGGTTAATAATAATAGGATATTGGAAGTAGAGAGAGTGGATGTAGGGATAGGGGCCGTGGAGTTAGGGAGAATGTAAGCAATAGGGATAGTGATCATAGAGGTAGGGATAGGTAATCCAACCGACAAAAGTAAAATAATCTAATTATTGGACTAGAAGACTATCACTTTGACAGTAATCCAACCCACAATACAAAAAGAATTAGCTGATTGGACAAGAAGTCCATAGAAGAATATGACACTATGCTCATTTGAATAAAACAAATGTATTCAAAATGATTTGTTGTCACTCGTTAGTTATGTTACGTTGATTCAAATTGGTCAAAAAAATATCCAAGTTATACAAATACATAACCATACTAGTCCAACACCGAAACTTAAAACTTTTACCTGTTCAATCTCACACATATTTTAATTATTTGTTAATTATATCTCATTATCTACCAATTTAATATGTCTTTGGATTTAATAATATTATTTACACCAAATCAGACACGCACATCCGAATGAAACTGAATAACTCAGAACGATTAAAATCTTTGGAACAAATTCATTCAGATTAGTATGATTATCTAATTTGTTTCATTCTTTATATATCCTTTGTTGAAGAAATAGCAATACACATGGGTGAGACAATCATACAAGGCATTTATGTGCAGCCACCAATCAGCAGTTATTGGGCCTATTTAGATATGCTTTTCAGCAAGGGCTATCAAGAGAATGAAGCAAATTAGGAAATAGAAGTATGTCCCTTTATGATAATGAAAACATGTAAAAACATATTTATGCAAAATTCATATTTAAAAAAGGTTTTAACTATGTATTTATTGTAAATATTTCACATTCCAATGTTCTGTACATAGCAGAATATGTCCTAAGTATTTTTAAATAGACATTCCTATATATCAGCTAGATTACAAGTTATGGTGTAATGGCTGTTTGCAATGAGCATGTGCGTTATTTTCATTGCACACTTTTAATAACGTCAGGATTACCAGTATGAAAAGAACCTCATTGCGCATTGCGGTAATACGAGTATCACGTTTATTTCCCTAGCAGAATCACTGACGCCTAATGGAATCTCCCATAGAGATCAATGCAAAATTAAGAACACATGGATTTGTCTTCTAACACTCAATATTGCGAGAACTACACACTGCTCTGTCATATCACACATGCAACATCATGGGCACGGACTAAAATCAGATCAAATGGATAAACAACAATAGCTCACACAACATAGCACATACACATTCAACATTCACAATCCTTTACAACTAATACTACACAACATTTACACTAAACAAGGATTTGGAAAATATGTTACGATCTGCATCATGGAACACTGATACACAAACAAAACATTTGCATTGACGATTACAAAACATTATTACAAAATAAACATTTACAAGTCTTAAAAGGACATTCTACACCAGAATTATTATTGTTTTAAAAGATAAATAATCCCTTTATTACCCATTCCCCAGTTTTTCATAACCAAAACAGTTATATTAATATACGTTTAACCTCTGTGATTATCTTGTATCTAAGCCTCTGAAAACTGCCCCTTTATTTCAGTTCTTTTGACAGACTTGCAGTTTAACCAATCAGTGCCTGCTCCCAGATAACTTCACGTGCACAAGCACAATGTTATCTATATGAAACACATGAACTTACACCCTCTAGTGGTGAAGAACTGTTAAAATGCATTCTGAAAAGAGGTGGCCTTCAAGGTCTAAGAAATTAGCATATGAACCAACTAGGTTAAGCTTTCAACTAAGAATACCAAGAGAATAAAGCAAAATTGGTGATAAAAGTAAATTGGAAAATTGTTTAAAATTACATGCTCTATCTGAATTATGAAAGTTTATTTTGACCTAGACTGTTTTTTTAACTAAATACTATACGAACAGAAATCAACACCAAGAGAACAAAGCAAAATTGGTGATAAAAGTACATTGGAAAGTTGGTTAAAATTACATTTACGATTTAAATCATGAATCGTTTGTTTGACATGACTTTCCCTTTAAACAAAACCATATGTTAACATATACTAATCCTTGGGGCTTGTTGGTATATATATATATATATATATATATATATATATATATATACTGTATATACGTGCTTGTTAAAACAAGAAAATATTTGATTGCTATAATAAGCCAGTATGCCATATTTATCTAGATGTGTTAAATAAAGTGTTTATTTTTAAAGCGAGATTAAAGTCTTTTATTTTGGAAATCTATTTCATTAAAAGGGGCATCAAAACAGAAAATTTGCCTACATGATTTTGACAAAGCATAACACTTTAAACAACATTCACGTTTATTCATATTCTTTGAATTGTTATACTTTGCAGAAAGGTTTATCTAGGAAAGCTCAGGAGCAGTAAAGAACATAGCTTCGATCTGCTGATTCGTGGCTGCATATCTACCGATTGTCTAATCTGACCCCCCTACACTGCCGCCACCTACATTAAATATATTAACCTCTAATCTGACCCCCCTACACTGCCGCCACCTACATTAAATTTATTAACCCCTAATCTGACCCCCCTACACCGCCGCCACCTACATTAAAAATATTTACCTCTAATCTGACCCCCCCTACACCGCCGCCACCTACATTAAATATAGTAACCCCTAATCTGCCCCCCTACACCGCCGCCACCTATATTAAATTTATTAACCCCTAATCTGACCCCCTACACCACCGCCACCTACATTAAATATATTAACCTCTAATCCGACCCCCCTATTTGCTGTTTTGAACAGCAAATAGAATTTCTGAAGCTCTTCTCCTATTGGCTGATTTGAATTTGAATAATGAAATCAGCCAATACGAATGCAAGGTATGCCATTTCGAAACGGGTCCCTTGTATTCATCTTCAGTGTACGGCGGTGACCATATCAAGAGGACACTCCACTCAGGATGTCATCGCCGGTCCAGGATGGCTCCACGCCGCCGGGATGAAGATAGAAGACGCCCCCGTGATGGATAAAGATGCCCCTGCCTGGATGAATAATTCTCGCTGCCTGGATGAAGACTTCTCGCCAAGATGGCTGTCTGTACTTCAGGAAACATGAGTTTATATTCTGGGGTTAGTGTTAGGTATTTTTTTATTTTTTGAGGTGGGTTTGTTTTCAGATTAGGGTTTTAAGTAAAGTGTAAAAGTGCTGAATGCCCTTTTAAGGGCAGTAAAAAAAAAGTTCTGAATGCCCTTTTAAGAGCAATACCCATACAAATGCCACTTTGGGGCAATGGGTAGCTAAGGTTTTTTTAGAGTTAGGTTTTTATTTTGGGGGGTTGGTTGGGTGGTGGGTTTTACTGTTGGGGGGACTTTGTATTTTTTACAGGTAAAAGAGCCGTTTAACTTAGGGCAATGCCCTACTAAAGGCCCTTTTAAGGGCTATTGGTAGTTTATTGTAGGTTAGGGGGTGTTTTTATTTTGTTTATTTTTTTATTTTTATAGGTCTATTACATTAGGTGTAATTGTTTTTATTTTTGATCATTTTGTTAATTATTTTTTATTTCACAAGCAAGTTTTATTTATTTTAAGATAGTTATATTGTAATTTTAATCTAAAGTTAGGGGGTGTTAGGTTTAGGGGTTAATAATAATAGGATATTGGAAGTAGAGAGAGTGGATGTAGGGATAGGGGCCGTGGAGTTAGGGAGAATGTAAGCAATAGGGATAGTGATCGTAGAGGTAGGGATAGGTAATCCAACCGATAAAAGTAAAATAATCTAATTATTGGACTAGAAGACTAACACTTTGACAGTAATCCAACCCACAATACAAAAGGAATTAGCTGATTGGACAAGAAGTCCGTAGAAGAATATGACACTATGCTCATTTGAATAAAACAAATGTATTCAAAATTATTTGTTGTCACTCGTTAGTTATGTTACGTTGATTCGGATTGGTAAAAAAAATATCCAAGTTATACAAATACATAACCATACTAGTCCAACACCAAACTTAAAACTTTTACCTGTTCAATCTCACACATATTTTAATTATTTGTTAATTATATCTCATTATCTACCGATTTAATATGTCTTTGGATTTAATAATATTATTTACACCAAATCAGACACGCACATCCGAATGAAACTGAATAATTCAGAACGATTAAAATCTTTGGAACAAATTCATTCAGATTAGTATGATTTCGGCAAGGATTTGATTCGGATATTTAAATAGGTCGGAAGCTCCGAATTCGATCATTTTCGTCCAATACAAATTATTAACGAAACGAAACACACATGTCTACATTCTAATTTACTTATATTATCTAATTTGTTTCATTCTTTATATATCCTTTGTTGAAGAAATAGCAATACACATGGGTGAGACAATCATACAAGGCATTTATGTGCAGCCACCAATCAGCAGTTATTGGGCCTATTTAGATATGCTTTTCAGCAAGGGCTATCAAGAGAATGAAGCAAATTAGGTAATAGAAGTATGTCCCTTTAAGTTAATGAAAACATGTAAAAACATATTTATGCAAAATTCATATTTAAAAAAGGTTTTAACTATGTATTTATTGTAAATATTTCACATTTCAATGTTCTGTACATAGCAGAATATGTCCTAAGTATTTTTAAATAGACATTCCTATATATCTATATATCAGCTAGATTACAATTATGGTGTAATGGCTGTTCGCAATGAGCGTGTGCGTTATTTTCATTGCACACTTTTCATAACATTGGGATTACAAGCCTGAAAAGAACCTCATTGCGCATTGCGGTAATACGAGTACCGCGTTTATTTCCCTAGCAGAATCACTGATGCCTAATGGAATCTCCCATAGAGATCAATGCAAAATTAAGAACACACGGATTTGTCTTCTAACACTCGATATTGCGAGAACTACACACTGCTCTGTCATATCACACATGCAACATCATGGGCACGGACTAAAATCAGATCAACTGGACAAACAACAGTCGCTCACACAACATAGCACATACACATTCAACATTCACAATCCTTTACAACTAATACTACACAACATATACACTAAACAAGGATTTGGAAAATATGTTGCGATCTGCATCATGGAACACTGATACACAAACAAAACATTTGCATTGACGATTACAAAACATTATTACAAAATAAACATTTACAACACTTAAAAGGACAGTCTACACCAGAATTTGTATTGTTTTAAAAGATAAATAATCCCTTTATTACCCATTCCCCAGTTTTGCATAACCAACACAGTTATATTAATATAATTTTAACCTCTGTGATTATCTTGTATCTAAGCCTCTGCAAACTGCCACTTTATTTCAGTTCTTTTGAAAGACTTGCAGTTTAACAATCAGTGCCTGCTCCCAGATAATTTCACGTGCACGAGCACAGTGTTATCTATATGAAACACATGAACTTACACCCTCTAGTGGTGAAGAACTGTTAAAATGCATTCTGAAAAGAGGTGGCCTTCAAGGTCTTAGAAATTAGCATATGAACCAACTAGGTTAAGCTTTCAACTAAGAATACCAAGAGAACAAAGCAAAATTGGTGATAAAAGTAAATTGGAATTTTTTTTAAAATTACATGAAAGTTTAATTTAGCCTAGACTGTCCCTTTAACTAATACTATATGAACAGAAATCAACACCAAGAGAACAAAGCAAAATTGATGATAAAAGTACATTGGAAAGTTGGTTAAAATTACATTTACGATTCAAATCATGAATCGTTTGTTTGACATGACTTTCCCTTTAAACAAAAACATATGTTAACATATACTAATCCTTGGGGCTTGTTGGTATATATATATATATATATATATATATATATATATATATACTGTATATACGTGCTTGTTAAAACAAGAAAATATTTGATTGCTATAATAAGGCAGTATGCCATATTTCTCTAGATGTGTTAAATAAAGTGTTTATTTTTAAAGCGAGATTAAAGTATTTATTTTGGAAATCTATTTAATTTAAAAGGGGCATCAAAACAGAAAATGCTTACATGATTTTAACAAAGCATAACATTTTAAGCAACATTCACAATTACTCATATTCTTTGAATTGTTATACTTTGCAGAAAGATTTATCTAGGAAAGCTCAGGAGCAGTAAAGAACATAGCTTCGATCTGCTGATTCATGGCTGCATATATACCGATTGTCTAATCTGACCCCCCTACACCGCCGCCACCTACATTAAATATATTAACCTCTAATCTGACCCCCCTACACCGCCGCCACCTGCATTAAATTTATTAACCCCGAATCTGACCCCCCTACACTGCAGCCACCTACATTAAATATATTAACCTCTAATCTGACCCCCCTACACCGCTGCGACCTACATTAAATATAGTAACCCCTAATCTGACCCCCCTACACCGCCGCCACCTATATTAAATATATTAACCTCTAATCTGACCCCCCTACACCGCTGCGACCTACATTAAATATAGTAACCCCTAATCTGACCCCCCTACACTGCCGCCACCTACATTAAATATATTAACCTCTAATCCGACCCCCCTACACTGCCGCCACCTACATTAAATGTATTAAACCCTAACACCCTCTAAATTAATTATTATTTAAATAAATCTAAATAATATTAATATTATTAACTAAATTATTCCTATTTAAAACTAAATACTTACCTATAAAATAAACCCTAAGATAGCTACAATATAATTAATAATTACATTTTAGATATTTTAGGATTTATTTTTATTTTACAGGTAACTTTGTATTTAGCTAGGTAAAATAGCTATTAAATAGTTAATAACTATTTAATAGCTACCTAGTTAAAATAATTACAAAATTACCTGTAAAATAAATCCTAACCTAAGTTACAAATACAGCTAACACTACACTATAAATAAATTAATTAAATAAATTAACTACAATAAAATACAAACTAAACTATATTACAAAAAAACAACAACACTAAATTACAAAAAATAAAAAAATATTACAAGAAGTTTAATCTAATTACACCTAATCTAAGCGCCCTAATAAAATAAAATAAAATAATAATAAAATTCCCTATCCTAAACTAAATTACAAATAGCCATTAAAAGGGCCTTTTGCGGGGCATTGCCCCAAAGTAATCAGCTCTTTTACCAGCCCTTAAAAGGGCTTTTTGCAGGGCATTGCCCCAAAGTAATCAGCTCTTTTACCTGTAAAAAAAAGAAATACAATACCCCCCAACATTACAACCACCACCCACACACCCCTACTCTAAAACCCAATTGATCCCCCCTTAAAAAAACCTAACACTACCCCATTGAAGATCACCCTACCTTGAGCCGTCTTCACCCAGCCGGGCACCAGAAGATGCCACTTCGATGAAGATGTTTACCGGTCCGGATGTCCTTTTCTGCCCGGATAGGATGAAGAATTCTGTCGGTCTGGATGTCCTTTTCTGCCCCATCGAATGACCACTGGTGCCCGGCTGGGTGAAGATGGCTCAAGGTAGGGTGATCTTCAATGGTGTGGTGTTAGGTTTTTTTAAGGGGGGGTCAGGTGGGTTTTAGAGTAGGGGTGTGTGGGTGGTGGGTTGTAATGTTGGGGGGGTATTGTATTTCTTTTTTTTACAGGTAAAAGAGTTGATTACTTTGGGGCAATGCAACACAAAAGGCTCTTTTAAGGGCTATTTGTAATATAGTTTAGGATAGGGAATTTTATTATTTTGGGGTTCTTTTTTATTTTATTAGGGGGCTTAGATTAGGTGTAATTAGATTAAACTTCTTGTAATATTTTTTTTTGTAATTTAGTGGGGTTTTTTGTAATATAGTTTAGTTTATTTAATTGTATTTTATTGTAGTTAATTTATTTAATTAATTTATTGATAGTGTAGTGTTAGGTGTATTTGTAACTTAGGTTAGGATTTATTTTACAGGTAATTCTGTTTTTTTTCATAATATAGTTTAGTTTATTTAATTGTATTTTATTGTAGTTAATTTATTTAATTAATTTATTGATAGTGTAGTGTTAGGTGTATTTGTAACTTAGGTTAGGATTTATTTTACAGGTAATTCTGTTTTTTTTTCATAATATAGTTTAGTTTATTTAATTGTATTTTATTGTAGTTAATTTATTTAATTAATTTATTGATAGTGTAGTGTTAGGTGTATTTGTAACTTAGGTTAGGATTTATTTTACAGGTAATTTTGTAATTATTTTAACTAGGTAGCTATTAAATAATTATTAATTATTTAATAGCTATTGTACCTAGGGGGGTCAGATTAGAGGTTAATACATTTAATGTAGGTGGCGGCGGTGTAGGGGGGTCAGATTAGGGGTTACTATATTTAATGTAGGTGGCCACAGTGTAGGGGGGTCAGATTAGAGGGTAATAAATTTAATGTAGGTGGCGGCGGTGTAGGGGGGTCAGATTAGCAGTTAATAAATTTAATGTAGGTGGCGACGGGGTCTGGGAGCGGCGGTTTAGGGGTTAAACACTTTATTTAGGTGCGGCGGGGTCCGGGAGTGGCGGTTTAGGGGTTAATACATATAATGTAGGTGGCGGTGGGCTCCGGAAGCAACGGTTTATGGGTTAATACTAGGATAGGTTTATTGCGGTGTGGGCTATGGCGGTTTAGGGGTTAATACTTAGGCTTTTTGCGTTGTGGGGGGTTGTCGGTCAAGGGGTTAATACATTTATTATTTGGAGTGAGAGGGGGGATTGCGGATATAGGGGTATACGTGTCGTGCTTTTTTTTGTGAGGCAGGTTAGACAGTTCCGGGAGATTTTATATTTTAGTTAGTTTTTTTAGGTGCAGGCAGTTTCTAAAGTGCCGTAAGTCACTAGCGACTCAAGAAATTTGTAGTTACGCTAATTTCTGGACATCGCTAGTTTCTCCGACTTACGGCACTTTAGCAACTGCTGGCAGGGTATATGTAATACCCCAATGTGCAAGGTGAAACTACGGGCAGCGCGGGTTCCCTCGCTTGTGCCGAAAACTATGCTGTATATCAGATCGCGCCCCATATTTTTTTTCAAGATCATTTAATATACCTAGGTTACCTTGCAAATAATGATAACATAATAATTAAGCTATATTTATTGTTAGAATATGTTAAACTTTATAAAAATATAATATTAGAATGTGACTATATAAATTAAACTACATTGTCACTTTAATCTAATAAGTTCACCTACACATTTCGTTAAAGTGACATGACCAAGGTTGTTATGTAGACTTTATACTGCATAGCCTCGTCATTAACATTTTATGGTTTGTACATCTCTAAATCACACAACCAAAAATTAGATGGCTGTATCTAACTCCACCTTCACTTTTATAAGATACAAGACTTTAACCTCTTAAGGATATATGACGGAATTTTTCCGTCATAAAACAATTGAGCAAACTGAAAGCTGTGTCCTTAAAGGGTTAACACTCATTATCTGTTTGAGCTGTGTTGATAATTAAAGAAAAGTGCAACTGTATTATATTTAATATCAGGCATGATAAAAAAGATACTTTAACAAACAGTCATGGAACTAATATTTTGTTTACATGTCCTAATATTAGAAGGATGTATTTCTTTTTATCTTACTTAGATAGAGAATATGAATATATATATATATATATATATATATATATATATATATATATATTCAAAATATGTATTTAAATAAATAAAATAATATAGTATATAAAGATATTTATTTAAAACAAAAATAAAATCTATATTCGTTTTGGAATTCATCAAAAATGAAAATCTGTAAGAGAAAAAAAAATATATTAGAATCTGAAGTCAATTATATTATTTAATGAACACATGAATAAATAAATATTTGTTAAATCTAATAATTGTAAATTCCTCTTCTGTCTATGCTCTAACATGTATTGTTTGTTTTGAGATTAAAGCCAGGTTCAAACTGGAGATCTATATCTATATCTATCTATACATAATTTTAAATTAATCACATTAAACCTATACAAATCTAAAATACTTACAAAAAGCTCCAGTTAAGCTTTACTAACCTCACTAAAAGGTGACCCGTTTAATACTAGCAATCATATCCATGAATTTTTTTTATATACAGAAATGTATCCAGGTTATTTTTAAACGTTTCTAGGCTATTGGCATTCACTACCTCCTTTGGTAATGAGTTCCACAATTTTATTGCTCTTACAGTGAAAAAACGTTTCCATTGCAGGAGATTAAAACTCCTTTCCTCCAACCTTAAATTGTGACCTCTTGTCAGAAACAATTTTCTTGGAATAAACAGAGCTTCTGCCATCTCTGAATATGGGCCTTGAATATATTTATGTAAAGTAATCATGTCACCTCTCAAGCGCTTTTTTTCTAAAGAAAACAGACCCAGTTTGGCTAGCCTCTCCTCATAGGTTAATTTCTCCAGAATTATGCTTTCCTCCCTTGAATCAATGCCTCTTTTAATACATGCTAGTTTCTGATTAGCCTTTGAAGCCGATGCCCTGCATTGTGCACCCATCTTCAGCTTGTTATATATTACTACTCCCAAATCCCTTTCCTCCTCTGTTTGGCTAAGTGTTGTCCCATTTAAAAAATATGTTGCCTGCTTATTTTTACTTCCAAAATATAGAACCTTGCATTTTTCCATATTAAATCTCATTTTCCATTTACTTGCCCATACTTCTAATTTTTGCAGATCCCTTTGTAATGAAAGTTCATCCTGCTCTGACCTAATGACCTTACTTAATTTAGTATCATCTGCAAAAATAGAGATGTTGCTCCAATTCATTTATCAAAATATTAAAAAGAACAGGGCCCAGTACTGATCCCTGGGGGACTCCACTGATTACCTTTGTCCAATCTGAGTATGATCCATGAGCTAACATTTTCAGCTATTCCCAGTCCCTTAATTTTGTGCATTAATCTATCATGTGGCACTGTATCAAATGCCTTTGCAAAATCTAAGTATATCACATCAACATATTCCCCTTTATCTATATTTTTGCTTACTTACTTGTAGAATCTAATTAGATTAGTTTGACATGATCAGTTTCTCCTAAAACCATGCTGATTAGAACTCATAATCTTGCTTACATGAATATTCTCATCAATATAATCCCTTATAATCCCTTCAAATATCTTCCCCACTATTGATGTCAGACTAACTGGTCTATAGCTTCCTGGATCATCCCTGCTTCCCTTTTTGAAGAGTGGCACCACATTAGCTTTACGCCAATCCTGGGGGTACCATGCCCGAGGATAATGAGTCTTGAAAAATTAAGAGTAGAGGTTTGTCTATAACAGTGCTAAGTTCCCTTAACACTCTTGGGTGTACTCCATCTGGGCCTGGAGTTTTATTTACCTTAATATTATCCAGTTTTTTCCTGATATCCTCTAAACATAACCCAGTTAATGGTATGGACTGTCATGTATTTTGTTCCAAAGTATCATCCAATGGTTCCTCTCTTGTGTATACTGAAGAAAAAAACTGGTTTAGAACCTCAGCCTTCTCCCTGTCGTTATTTATCATGCTACCCTCCACGCATTTTAATGTACCTATATTATCCTTCTTAGATTTTTTGCTATTTATGTACTTAAAGAGCCTTTTAGGGTTAGATTTAGAATCCTTTGCAATTAATTTTTCATTTTCAATTTTGGCTAATTTGATTGCTTTTTTGCATGCGTTGCTACATTCCTTATAAATATTGTATGTTGAGTCTGTACCATTTTCTTTAAATAATTTAAATGCCCTAAGTTTTTTCTCTTAACTCATTTTTATTTATCCACAACGGCATTGATTTTTTTTAAATTTTTTTATAACCATATGGTATTTGTCTGGAGTGATGTAACCATTGATCTGTGTAGGACTGAGACCGACGGATTGTATGTTACGTCACTAATCAGCCAATAGGATTGAGCTTGCATTCTATTGACTGATTGGAACAGCCAATAGAATGCAAGCTCAATAGAATGCAAGCTCAATCCTATTGGCTGATTGCATCAGCCAATAGGATTTTTTCTACCTTAATTCCAATTGGCTGATAGAATTCTATCAGCCAATCTGAATTCAAGGGACGCCATCTTGGATGACCTCATTTAAAGGACCATTCATTCATCGGGTAGTCATCGGTCTGGATGGATGCTCCGCGTCAGATGTCTTCAAGATGGAGACGCTCCTCGTTGGATGGATGAGGATAGAAGATTCCGCCTGGATGAAGACTTCTGCATTGAATTTTGCTTTTTTGAAGTTAAAAGTCTTGGTTAAAATTTTAAGGCACTGCATATGAAAAGAGATTTCAAATGTGACCATGTTATGATCACTGTTACCTAATTGTTCTTTGATATTATATCTGTATTGTTTGATAGCACTAAATCCAATATAGCTTTAATCCTAGTTGGCTCCTCTATTAATTGTGACAAGAAGTTATCCCTGAGAACATTTAAAAATCTATCCTCCTTAGCTGAATTACTAGTTTCATCGGCACAGTTTATATCAGGGTAGTTAAAATCTCCCATAATTGCAGCACTGTTATTAGCAGTCTTACCTATTTGCATTAGTAGTTGAGTTCCTCCAAGTCACTAATGTTAGGGGGCTTGTAGCATGTTCCTAGTAATATTTTTTTAGTAGTTTTCCCCCACCCTTTATATCAACCCACAGGGTCTCTACATTGTCCCTTGTATCATAAATATCTTCCCTTATTGTAGGTTTAAGGTTAGGTTTAATATACATGCAGATTCCTCCAGCCCTTTTATTATTCCTGCCCCTCCTAAATAAAGTATACCCCTCTAAGTTAACTGCCCAGTCATGTGAATCATCCCACCAAGTTTCAGTTATACTGATAACATCATAGTCCTCTTCTGCAACTAAGAGCGTCAGCTCCCCCATTTTACCTGTCATGCTTCTTGCATTTGTTGTCATACATTTAATTTTCATGTGCTTTCTGCTGCTACTTGGTGTGCTTTCCTCTATACTTTCTAATGTGACATTTCTTAACCCATCCCTTGAGATATTAAGGGAGTGACATATTCACAGACTGATCTCTCTGTTCTATTGTGTTCTAACTGACCCTCCCCCCCCTTTGCCTAGTTTAAAAGATTCACTAAACATGCTACCATCCTTTCCCCCAAGACACCAGCACCCATGTCATTCAGGTGCAATCCATCCTTACTGTACAAATTGTACCCTAATGAAAAATCAGCCCAGTGCTCTAAAAAGTCAAACCCCTCGTTTTTACACCATGTTTTTAACCATGAATTAACATACCTTAGCTCCTTCTGCCTTACTGAGTTAGCACACGGCACTGGTAATATCTCAGAAAATATTACTTTGGAGGTCCTTGCTGTAAGCTTGCTACGTAACTCCCTGAAGTCATTTTTTCGGACTCTCGATCTCCCGCCGATTCCTTCATTAGTACCAATATGCACCATGACTGCAGGATCAGACCCACATTCCTCCATAATCTATCAATACGCTTCACAATATGCCTAACACAAGCTCCTGGAAGACAGCAAACTGTTCTATTTAAAGGGTATGGCTGACAAATTACCCTATCAACCTTCCTAATAATATTCCTAATTATTCAAATGTATGAGGGACATAATTGAATATAATCTTTCCTGTCCCTTCAAAAACTAATATACCTAAATGTCAACTATGAAAATGTATCCCTTTATCTGTCTGATCAAAATCCAAGTCCTCTCTAGCACAAAGTCTTAAAAAAATAGGACATGGTGAAGTTTGTCAGACACATTCAATATATTATGAACTATTTTCACATTATTACTCCTATGATTCTTAATAGCATGCATTGTGCAAACTAACCTGGATGTATGGTCTTTACAAGTCGATTCTATTCAAAATAACAGTTTATCTTCATTATGTGTCATATTCATCACTTTCCAAATAGAGGATTGTGAAACAGTGGAGGCTCCTCCATAGGAGCACTACCGCACGTGAACCCCCAGGGGAAAGAAGAGAAAAAAGAAAGAAAATACATTTTTTGGCTGAATAAATATAATTTCTCTAATAGCCCCCCTATTGGAAAAATTATATTTATTCAGCCAAATAAGTTCTAGTCTAGACTACAGTTTCATAAACAATAAAAAAAATTCCTTTTATATAACTCTATACCTCTCTACCGCACGCAGGAGAAGTTTGTAATCAGTGCCTGATAAGCCATTATACGCCTTATACTAGTCAAGGCCAGCAGGCTGGTTGCCACATAGCAACCATACCTAACAACAATGCCCCCCCCCACAAAACAGGGAAAGGCATAATGTGGCCAATCAAGAGTATAGAAACATAGGAGCGCCCAACCCCCAGTCAGACAAAAGAATACAGCACAATAAGAAATGCAAGTAACTGCTTAATGTACTGTAACAACACGCTGTGTAAATCTAGCCCCTTGATTGGTCCAATATGACACACCTCTATACCGGGCTATTTTGGCTGTGCTGAGAATGCTGACAGTTTTACAGCACTTCTCCTGAGGTTGTTATTACGTATCAGCCAAACGGCATGTTTACATACACTGACTAGCTCTATTGTTTCTACTTAATTGTTGTTGCTACGGTACATTTAGCAGTTACTTGCATTTCTTATTGTGCTGTATTCTTTTGTCTGACCGGGGGTTGGGTGCTCCTCTATGTTTCTATACTCTTGATTGGCCATATTATGCCTTTCCCTGTTTTGTGGGGGCCATTGTTGTTAGGTATGGTTGCTATGGCAACCAACCTGCTGGCCTTGACTAGTATAAGGCGTATAATGGATTATCAGGCACTGATTACACACTTCTCCTGGGGATATATATATATATATATATAAATATATATATATTAGACAGCTATCTAAGCCAGTTATTTATTACTAAGCACATAAGTTAGTGTGTTACATTTTGTGATATATATATTTATATATATATGTATATATATATATCAAAGGATAGAGAGAGGGCGCCACAATAGCGTGATATCGTCTGGTCATACAGGTATAGGTGTAGACAGGTAATATGCTTACCGGAACGTATGGCACTGTGCTGTGACCAGTGCGTGAAAGCTTGCTAGCACTTAACAGTGGCTAGTACACTGTGGGAAAAATGCTCGTAAGGCTCTTCGCCTAGTTCTCGCTTGGTGAACACCTCCTGGTGACTTGGTTTCAGTAGAAAAAAAAAAGCCTCTTGTTTTGTTATATTAGTACTGAAGTAGCACAATACGGACAACTTCTCAAATAAAATTGCTTTATTTCTATGACGCGTTTATCAACCCCAACTGGGTCGTTTCATCAGATAAAAAGCTGATTCACTTTTTATCTGATGAAGAGCCTTAGGAGCATTTTTCCCACAGTGTACTAGCCACTGTTAAGTGCTAGAAAGTTTTCAGGCACTGGTCACAGCACAGTGCCGTACGTTCCGGTAAGCATATTACCTGTCTACACCTATACCTTTTAAACCAGACGATATCACACTATTGTCGCGCCCTCTCTCTATCCTTTGTTTTCTAAGAGCTTTCCCACACTCTCCGTGATCAAGAGGAGCTGCCAGGCCTCACCACACTCAAGAAGAAGATCACCTACTTCTCTCCATTCAAACACTGTTTTTTACGGACATATCCAGAAGTTGATACAGTAGACCCGTTTTTAGACTTACAAAGTCAAACTTTTGACATTTAACTGTTTTTATTTCAGCACGCTTTCATATCCCCTTCTGGGATACTGTATGTATATATATATATATATATATATATATATATATATATATATATATATAGAACTATTTTACTGTTTTTATTTCAGCGCGCTTTCATATCCCCTTCTGGGATACTGTATGTATATATATATATATATATATATATATATATATATATATATATAAAACTATTTTACATAACTGGTCCGTGAACCCCCATTTGAATAACCCACGAGCTGCCACTGTTGTGAAATAACATCTAAAAGAAAAGAGGAAACATAAGTGTTTCCCATATGATGTATCCTGCACCCCCAGTCTTGTTCCATAGAATTGTGTCCACTTATCATGTGAACGTGTCTTTGTATGTTTTTAGAAGTCAGCACAGTTTAAAGACAATGCCACAGACAGGATCACATAGGTATTCTTCACCTTTAGTCTGGTATTCTTTACTTTCTGTCTGTATATGAAGTCAATCTCCCTAATGGAAAATAAAGTGTAAATCAAATCTCTAATAACATAGTACATACTGTAGTTGTGCACTAAATACTAAATGTAAACTAATTGTATGCCATATGATGGATCATTGGGCAAAATTCCCCCCCCCCGACTCTGTCCATACATTGTGTCTACATCCATCTGATCCATCAGTCCATCTGATGTTGTCTTTAAAAATCAGGTGGCAAAGTCATTACAGGAGCCAATGCCAGAATCATATTACCTATTATGATAAAATATATTTTAGATTTTTCTATAATCATTTCTTGACATGTTCGCAAAATTCTTTCATTTTACCCAAAGTCTCACATATTCGCAATGCTCCTATATAACGTATATTATTTACTGTCTGAAATGGCGGTTGATGATGTTTGCTCTGACATTGACCCCCTCATCCGGGAATGGCCCCGCTAGAACTGGCTCGTCCTCCTCATCTTGGAGGAGGTCTCAGGGTGTCTGGATGGCCTGCAGCATCCCAGCCCGCTGAGAAATGTTATGAAGGACACTGCAGGCTATAATGATCTTTGCTACCTTACCAGGGCTGTATTGGAGGGTTCATCCAGACCTGTCCAGGTATTGTAACCACATTTGAGGAGCCTAAACATCTGCTCCACTACAGCCAGGGTCCACTTGTGCGCCCGATTATAGCGCACCTGGGCGTCGCCAGCTGGGTTACGCAATGGAGTAATGACCCAAGTCCGGCTCATGTAACCCGAATCACCTATAAATAATGAACATTACAAAAATGTCAATATTAACAATATCTTACACATTATGATATGAAAATACATTTAAATAAAATGATACAATGCATTTGTGTATACGAAAATCACCTAAACTAGACATTTGTGGAAATTGACAAATAAATGGTTAAATCACATCCTATAGCTGCCCATTTAAGCTATGACCTGCTACATATTTGTTTTTCACTAAAACTAGACATTTGCTGAAAGAGAAATAAATGGTTAAAGCGCATCCTATAGCTGCACATTTAAGCTATGACCTGCTACATATCTGTTTTTCGCTAAAACTAGGCATTTGCTGAAAGAGAAATAAATGGTTAAAGCGCATCCTATAGCTGCACAGTTAAGCTATGACCTGCTACATATCTGTTTTTTGCTAAAACTAGACATTTGCTGAAAGAGAAAGTAATGGTTAAAGCACATCCTATAGCTGCACATTTAAGCTATGACCTGCTACATATGTGTTTTTTGCTAAAACTAGACATTTGCTGAAAGAGAAATAAATGGTTAATGTGCATCATATAGCTGCACATTTAAGCAATGACCTGCTACATATCTGTTTTTCACTAAAACTAGACATTTGCTGAAAGAGAAAAATAAATGGTTAAAGCGCATCCTATATCCTCAAATTTTTCACATTACACAAATACAACTGTTAGCGAACATTACAGTGGCAATTGTCTAACTACTTAGCCATGCTGTGCACAAGTACTCTCACCAACGAGCTACCCATGGGGAAACTGTCTGTTCTCAAACTACAGTGACTACTGCCTGAGGATGCTGGCATCATTACTAGCCCCACCGAAATTCACACACATCTGCATAATCTGCATCCGTGCATTGCAAACAAACTGCATGTTCAGAATATGAAAGTGTTTGGATCTCTTCTGCTCCCAAGACATTGGGCATTTGAGTTATTGCATAGAATTCACTCTTCAGTCTCCTCCAATCGTCCTCATTTTGAGGGAATCCTATGTAAAGCTTACAAACTCGTACCATGGTGTCCAGAAACTTGGCAAAAACAACAGAGAAGGTGCCCTGAGACAACCCATGCATGTACCCCTCTGAGGATTGAAAATTTCCGGAGGCCAGGACATGTATGCAGCCAGAACATGTATGCAGCATAGCATCTTGGTCATGCCAGGGATTGCAGTCCGCATATGTTTACATGACTCCAGATGAGGTTTAAGTACTTTGTAAAGGCCCATGAGTTGCTCTTGATTGAGCCTATACTTTTCATAAACATCGGATTTGCTCATGTTCTCAAAGGTGGGCCTCACCCTTTCAACACGAAGACCTCTGAACAGACGTTCCCTACGCCTCTCTTGGAGACGCCGAGCCTGCCTGATTCTGTTGTACAAAACTTGTCCAACAGCACCTGCACAAGCTAACTGAGGATCATCCATATTTGCCAAGCCAAGCAGCCCAAAGCCAAACAGCAGAGCACATGCACAAGGAGTAACAAGGTATGCAAAAACACAAAAGTGATTTGATACAATGTCGATCACAAGGGATGCTTGGCCATGTTGTTTGGGGGATTTATAGCGCAAAATGTCTAATGGTAGCGTGTTCGCAATGATTGCTAATTGTATACACTTGATTGTACCTGAGCGGTGCGAATGCTTTCAAAGTGGGCGTTTTTTAGGTGTTTGATGACATTTTCCCCCCCAATAAATCGTAATGTGAAAGTGTAAAATGTAACATATACAGTGCATCTTTGTGATGTTTGTTCATATGCTTAACAAATACTTAGTAAACGCAATGTTATAGTAAAAACCACACGTCCACGCTAACATGATTGAAAGTGCATACTTGTGTATAATGTGTGATAGATGGTATAGAATCTGATCGATCAATGTTGCTGCAATATTGTTGCAAACAATAAAGTAACGGCTGACATCTATAATATTCTATATATAAGTGATTGGCGAGATATCAATATTTTACCCATCCCATTAAAATCGCAATAATAATGAAGATCTTCCAGCTGACATCTATAATATTCTATATATAAGTGACAGTAAAGCCATAATTTCTCTTTCCTGATTGAGAGAGAAAATCCAATGTTAACCAACCTTCCAATTTACTTGTATGATGTAAATGTGTTCATTGTTTCTATATGGTTTGTTGAGTAAAGAGCAATGCACATGTGTGAGGCGGTGACAAAAGGCATGTATGTGCAGCCATCAATCATCATCTGCTGAGCCTATCTAGATATGCTGTTCTTCCAAGCATATGACCTGAATACATGAAATGCTATAATAGACGTAAATAAGAAAAGTGTTTAAAATGGTCTAGTGTTTGTGAATAATGAAATCTTAAAAAGTATTTTTTCTGTCAGTTTAAATATGATTTAATTCTTGAAACCGATTTCGTATTGTTGATGATCGAATTGATGGTGATTTCTAGTTGATGTAATGTAATTGCGTAAAAGATTTTGATGTTGTAGTGATGTTCACACAAGTAAAAGCCAAAACTCCAGTGTGAAATAGTCTATTTCTTGATCTATTTCTGTCTTGCGTTAGCAAAATCTGCAAGTCGCGTGCACTAGCATGTATTCCCCATAGAAGTCAATGAAGGCTAGAAATTTCCTTAAAAAAAACTTCCAACACTTGTGTTGAGCGTAAAGTGAGTGACGTCATGTCCTTCTGTGAAAAAGTAGCTAAATCATTTTAATTTCCTCTTTGAAATATGTTTTGTGTACGTAATGTGCTGTATATTGTTTGTATATATCTAATTCTGTATATATGTGATGATATTTCTACATAGATGTAGCTAAATGAGTGTATGTTCACGTATGTCTATGTAAGTCAATGTGAAAAAAAATTCTGTGCCTTTTTTTCTAACACCTGAGATCTCGTATCTTTTATTCGTTATATATTTTTTTCTAAATACATTCTTAAAAAAATAAAAATTGTCGAGTGTAAGTGTACTTTGTATAATATTTTTGAAGAGATTTGTGAATGTTTTTGTTAATGATCTATCAATAACTACTGGTCTGGGAGAGCTTTCTGGATTTGAGCGTAGATGGTGATTTTTGTGGCGCTACAGAAACTTGTAATAGCAGCAGTAGGAAAAATTAGGAGTTATGACCCGTAACGATGCTATTTGAGTCATAACGCAAAACTCGTAATCTAGCTGTATATTTGTATATATGTATACCTATGTATAATCATGTATTTATATAGGTATAGATATATATTGTACGGAAATATAATCAGATATATGGAGAAATATTTATATATGAATAAATAGAACATATTCTTCTATGTAAAGAATATTGGATTGTGAAATATTCATATTTTCATGTCGGGTTAGCGACTGGGGTTTGAGTTTGAGTAGGGTATTTTTTTCACTTTTTTTCTCATTTGATTTTCATGGCGAAATACATGAACATGCATGCAATATTTTAAGTTCAGGTTTTTGGGCTCCTTGGGTTAGCGCGCGAGTGAAAACAGTTTACTTTTAATTCATAATAAGAGAGCAACCTGGGTGAGGTCCTCCATTTGTAGTCTGGCTCTAAATGTTGTTGAAAAGCCTAAATAAAATGTTGTTAAGGCTAAATCTGTTTAAAGCAGTAACACAGCTCACAGTCGATCAATGAAGAGACAAGCACAGACTTACAGCTCCCGCAAAGTGTCATCATTTAGCTCCAATTAAATCATTTTTTCTTAAGTGTAGTAGCTTTACCCACAAAATGGTAAAAACCTACAGTAATGTCAGCTAATAGCTATAATCACTGTTTTATATATATATATATATATATATATATATATATATATATAAAGTCTGTCTGAACACAAACTAACGGTGCCTCTAGTTAGAAGACATCCAAACAATGTGTGTCATAAGCAGGAAAGCAGGAAGTGAAAGCAAGAATATGGAGGGAAAACTATTCCTAGGAATATTATAACTACTTTTTTACACTTTAAATATCAGGTGCATCTTTACCCAGTAGCATATTAGGTTCAGTATGTCTTTCCTTGACCTTCATAGTCTAACAAGGAATAGTTTATAGCATTCCATACAGTAAATACTTTATAGGGTTCCTTTGTTAAGGAACATATAATACCTTTTATAATTATATTTTTTTTGTTGTTGTCCAGTACTGTTTCCTAGACCAATGCTACTGGACTTAAAGAGGCCTAGAAGTTTAGTTTCTTAGACTAAGATAGTTTTTATTAAAAATGTTTAAGCTTTTAACTCCTTAAGGACAAGGCCATTTTTCAATTTCTTTCCCTTAAAGGGACACTAAACCCCAAAAAACACTTTCTTAAAGGGACAGTCTACACCAGAAGTGTTATGGTTTTAAAAGATAGATAATCCCTTTTTTACCCATTCCCCAGTTTTGTATAATCAACACAGTTATATTTATATATTTTTTAGCTCTGCGATTATCTTGTATATAAGCCTCTGAAAACTGCCTCTTTATTTCAGTTCTTTTCACATACTTGCAGTTTAGCCAATCAGTGATGGCTCCCAAGTAACTTCAAGTGCATGAGCACAGTGTTATCTATATGAAAAACGTGAACTAGCACCCTCTAGTGGTGAAAAACCTGTTAAAATGCATACTTAAGAGGCGGCCTTCAAGGTCTAAGAAATTAGCATATGAACCTCCTAGGTTTAGCTTTCAACTAAGAATACCAAGAACACAAAGAAAAATTGGTGATAAAAGTAAAATTGTTTAAAATTACATGCCCTATCTGAATCATGAAAGTTTTTTTTTGACTAGACTGTCCCTTTAATTCACAAAGAGAATACAATTTTAAACAGCATTCCAATTCACTTCTATTATCTAATTTGCTTCATTCTTTAGATATCCTTTGTTAAAGAAATAGCAATGCACATGGGTAAGCCAATCACACGAGGCATCTATGTGCAGCCACCAATCAGCAGCTACAGAGCCTATCTAGATATGCTTTTCAGAAAAGTATATCAAGAGAATGAAGCAAATTAAATAATAGAAGTAAATTGGAATGTTGTTTAAAATTATATTTTCTATCCGAATCATGAAAGATTTTTTTTGGGTTTAATGTTCCTTTACCCTTGAGTGCTAATGACGGCTCTGAGCCATCACAGAGTTTCCCACTCTGGTGCTACTGATGGCTCAGAGCCATCACTAGCACTCTCCCACCTTGAGGGAGATCTGGGGGCTCCCATCCGCTCTTACCCCGGTGATTGGGCCTGCATAGTGACAGGCATCGCTGGGGCTTCACGTTATTCGCAGTGACCTCACGAGCAATGACGTGATGATGTCACCACGCAACTTTATTTAACTTTATTTAACATTAATAATGTTAAATATAGGAGCAGGGGGCATGCTTCTTAGAAGCCTATATCTCAGGCATCTAAGCCGCTACAGACCCCCAAGACCCACCATTGGAAAAGTAATTGCCTAACCTTTCAACAGTGTTAGTCTTGGGGATCTGAAATAAAAATAAAAGTTAAAAAAAAATATTTTTAAAAATATAAAATAAAAAACCCTTTAAAAAACCTTAGCACACAGGTGGGAAAATGCTTAGCACTCAAAGGGGCATATTTATCAAGCTCCGTATGGAGCTTGATGCCCCGTGTTTCTGGCGAGCCTGTAGGCTCGCCAGAAACAGCATTTATGAAGCAGCGGTCACAAAGAATAACCTGTCCACCTGCTCTGAGCAGGCAGACAGACATCACCGGAAATCAACCCAATCGAGTACGATCGGGTTGATTGACACCCCCCTGCTGGCGGCCCATTGGCCGCGAGTGTGCAGGGGGCGGCGTTGCACCAGCAGCTTTTGTGAGCTGCTGGTGCAATGCTGAATACGGCAAGCGTATTGTTCGCCGTATTCAGCGAGGTCTGTCGGACCTGATCCGCACTGTTGGTTCAGGTCCGACAGACCTTGATAACTTGGGGCTATTTTTAAATTTCTGCGGTGTTTGTGTTTGTCTGTAATTTTCCTCTTACTCATTTACTGTACCCACACATATTATATACCGTTTCTTTCATGTAATTAGCAAGAGTCCATGAGCTAGTGACGTATGGGATATACATTCCTACCAGGAGGGGCAAAGTTTCCCAAACCTTAAAATGCCTATAAATACACCCCTCACCACACCCACAATTCAGTTTTACAAACTTTGCCTCCCATGGAGGTGGTGAAGTAAGTTTGTGCTAGATTCTACGTTGATATGCGCTTTGCAGCAGGCTGGAGCCCGATTTTCCTCTCAGAGTGCAGTGAATGTCAGAGGGATGTGAAGAGAGTATTGCCTATTTGAATTCAATGGTCTCCTTCTACGGGATCTATTTCATAGGTTCTCTGTTATCGGTCGTAGAGATTCATCTCTTACCTCCCTTTTCAGATCGACGATATACTCTTATATACCATTACCTCTACTGATTCTCGTTTCAGTACTGGTTTGGCTATCTACTATATGTAGATGAGTGTCTTAGGGTAAGTAAGTCTTATTTTATTATGACACTCTAAGCTATGGTTGGGCACTTTCTATGTAAAGTTCTAAATATATGT
Source organism: Bombina bombina (assembly GCF_027579735.1). Taxonomy (NCBI): domain Eukaryota; kingdom Metazoa; phylum Chordata; class Amphibia; order Anura; family Bombinatoridae; genus Bombina; species Bombina bombina. The sequence continues at coordinate 210,857,039 of NC_069499.1, read as the reverse complement.
CTTTAAACTTATATTTGCCATGATTCAGGATAATCAGTATTCCTTTAAAATTTAGACTGTCAGTTTCATTATTTGGGATAATGCATTTTAATTCAATTTATTTTTCTTTACTTTGAAAATTTTCAATTGATAATTTTTCCCTGTGTGCTGTTAGGCTTGCGGGGGCAAAAATGTTTCTTTTTATTGCGTCATTCTTGGCGCTGACTTTTTTGGCGCAAAAATGTCGTCATTTCCGGCGCCGTAGTTGACGCCGGAAGTTGTATTCTGTTAATACGTCATTTTTGACGCATGTCTATTCAGACTTTTTTTGCGCCAAAAAATGTGGGCGTCGGTTCTGGCGTCAGAGGATGTGGCGTCATACTTGGCGCCAAATATATGGGCGTTGTATTTAGCGCCAATAATTTTTTGTTTCACTTTTTTTTCCTCACATTATTTAAACCTCACTTTTTTATTGCTTCTGGTTTCTAGAAGCTTATTATTTTGCATTCTTGTCCCATTCCTGAAACTGTCATTTAAGGAATTTGATAATTTTGCTTTAAATATTGTTTTTTTCTATTACATATTGCAAGATTTCACTGTTCCTGTTTCAAAACAATCTAAGAGGATTCCTGTTGACTGAGTTCAGTCCTACCAAAGCTAAGTTCATTTATTTTAAATGTTATGAATGTTTATCTTTAGCTATGGTTTGTAATAAGTTATCATGATAATCTTTTACATGCAGAATCCATTAGTATTTATGCTTTATATATTGCCATTCTTTTTACATCTTATGTGCAAGAAATATTTAGAAGATTTATAAGAAATATTTTTCTGATTCTTTTTTAAAGGCTTTGTCTGACATCGTGCCTTCTAATAAAAAATTTTAGGTCTTTTTTCAAACTTCTTTTTTAATTATTGAAGTTTCAAATGACCAACAACATACTGATTTATCCTTCTCTGATGATGTTTTTTCTCATTCAGAATTTTCTTCATCAAATATTGACACTAACAGATCTACTTTTTTATTTTATTTTTTTATTAAAGTACATTTGTTCTTTGTTGAAAAGGTGTTGATTATTTTGGATATTAAGGTAACTAGTTCTTTTTCAAGACTAGCTAACACTATTTCTGCTTATTTATTCTTCTGTGTTTTCAGAGGTTTTTTTCCAATTCCTCATACTAGGGAATGGAATAGGCTGAGAATTTTCTTTTATTCCTTCTTCAAAGGTTTTAAACTATATTCTTTGCTGGCAGTTATATTCAATTTGGAGGGTTCTCCAATTTATTGGGGCTATCTCTACTCCTACTAATTATGCTATTGTTTCTATAGCAAAATAGTATTTATTTTCTTTTAGATGGTTGTATCTTATTTATGGAAAATTATTTAGTTTCAGGTACTTTTCTTGGACCTGTGATTTATTTGGATGTTGCAATTGCTTCATTTTTTTCTGTTTACTTTAAGATCAAGTATCAGATTATGATTTATTTTAGCATTGTTAAAGGGACAAAATTTACTAGACTAGGTGCTGTTGCATTTGTCTTGTTGTTTTGCATTTATTGTTTATGCAAGTCCACTGTATTGACTGGTCCTTTAACTGGACTATCATGCTAATAATTTCATTTGTGTCTTCATTTTATTGAATATTTTCGCAAATGAGGTTTAATCTATGTCTTTAGCTAGAAGAATTTTGTAATTTCTAAAAATCTTTTGTTCTAAGATAATCAATTATTTGTTTTATAATTGGATTCAATTCTTTACTGTTACTCTGGGCTTCAAGATTGAGTTCTAAGATTAAAACTTTAAGCTTATACTAGTTTGGTTGTTCTTATTAAGGAACGAATTCCTGAATTCTTTCCCAAGTAACATGTTTTTAATTGGAAATTTTTCAGTTCGAAATCAGCTCCCTAAAATTGTGATGTATGTGCCGTATTCCAGCTTGGCTGGCAAGGGGCAGGTTAAGACTTTTTTTGAAATTTATTTGGTTCTATTCGGTCCAAATTTCTTTGATTTTATTCCAGTAAGGCTAACACTTTCTTTAAGTGTGTTTCGGTCCTATATATTTTGGGTACTGTTGAAGCACGGCTGATCACCCGTGGGGTTCAAGCGCTGCTCAGACCTGGAATCTTCTGGGGTATTTCTTCCATTTCCATTTTTAGGAACTGGGTTTTGGAGTTTTATTCAAACTATTCTGCCTTTTTTTGGTCAGTGATAGCATTATTTGTTTTCATTAGATACAATAAATGCATATTTTCATTTTTCTGTTTTCATTCAGATTATTTTCTGAGGATGCGGAATCTCATATGATTCACTTTGTTCTTCGAAGACATAGTTAGAGGATCTTTTTTTCAAAAGCTCTTGATTCCTCACACAAGGGTCACCTTTTTTAGGTTTCCAGATAGTTTGTGTCACTGTCTTTGTCTCTATCAGACAAGGGACAATTTTATTGGGTTCCGTCTGTCGGTACCTTTAGTCTCTATTATTTCCTTCAGTTGCTATATATGCATAGAAGTTTTAGGTCTTATGGCCACAGCATTGAGTTCAATTCCCTTTGCTCATTTTCAATAGAAAGAACCTTTCCAGTCTTTTATGCTGAATTATGATGCAGGGATTCTAGGATTTCGCATTTTAAATCTTCGAATCCTAATATTTATCTCTCTTGATTTGGTGGTTAAGATCACCATCATTTAGTTCTACAGGTCTCTTCGTTTCTTTCAACCTGGACCATGATCTCTACAGATGTGAGTCTTTTTGGTTGGGAGGCTGTCTGAGGATCTCTGTCAGCACAAGGGGTTTGGAAATCTCAGGAGGCGAGATTACCATTTGATATTTAGAACTCCGTGCTTTCTCAGAGTTTTTCAGTTAGTTTCTTTTTGAAGAAGAGACGTTTATTGTTTTTCAGACAATATCACAACTATGGTGTATGTCAATCATCAGGGTAGGACTATCAGTCCTTAGGCTGTGACAGAAGTGTCTCGGATATTAGCTTGGGCTAAATCCAGCTCCTATCTAAATTCTGTGTTTTTTTTCCCAGGTATAGATATTTGGGAAGCGGATTATCTCTGTTAATCAAGCTTTACTTCCGGGAGAATGGTCTCTCTTACCCAGATATGTTTTTCAATTTTTCAGATGTGAGCATTTCTAGAAATAGATCTGTTGGCATCTCATCTGAATAAAGAACTTCCCAGGGGCCTATTCAGGTCCGGGGATCTTCAGGCGGAAGTAGTGTATTCATTGACATTTCTTTGGAATTATCTTTTTGCCTATTTCTTTCCGCCTCTAGTTCTTCTTCCAAAGTGATTTCCAAAATTCTTATGGAGTATTTGTTTGTTATGCTGGTGGCTCCAGCATGGCCTCTCAGGTTATGGTATGCGGATCTCATTCGGATGACCAGTTGCCAACCTTGGACACTTCCATTTAAACCAAACCTTCTTTCTCAAGGCCCATTTTTTCCATCAGGATCTCAAATCATTAAAATTTGAAGGGATGGAGATTGAACGCTTGGTTTTTAGTCATAGAGGTTTCTCTGACTCATTGATAAATACTATGTTTCAGGCTCATAAATCTTTCTCTAGAAAGATTTATTATTAAGTCTGGAAGACCTACTTTTTTTTGCATTCTTTTAAAATTCATAGGCCTAGATTTGGAGTTTGGCGGTAGCCATGAAAACCAGCGTTAGAGGCTCCTAACGCTGGTTTTAGGCTACCTCCGGTATTTGGAGTCACTCAAAAAAGGGTCTAACGCTCACTTTTCAGCCGCGACTTTTCCATACCGCAGATTCCCTTACGTAAATTGTGTATCCTATCTTTTCAATGGGATTTTTATAACTCCAGTATTTAGAGTCGTGTCTGAAGTGAGCGTTAGAATTCTAACGACAAAACTCCAGCCGCAGAAAAAAGTCAGTAGTTAAGAGCTTTCTGGGCTAACGCCGGTTCATAAAGCTCTTAACTACTGTACTCTAAAGTACACTAACACCCATAAACTACCTATGTACCCCTAAACCGAGGCCCCCCCACATCGCCGCCACTCGATTAAATTTTTTTAACCCCTAATCTGCCGACCGCCACCTACGTTATCCTTATGTACCCCTAATCTGCTGCCCCTAACACCGCCGACCCCTATATTATATTAATTAACCTCTAACCTGCCCCCCACAACATCGCAGCCAGCTACCTACAATAATTAACCCCTAATCTGCCGACCGCAAAGAGCCGCCACCTACATTGGATCAGGTTAAGGTAGGAATATTCTGATTGGCTGATTGGATCAGCCAATCGGATTGAACTTGATTCTGATTGGTTGATTCCATCAGCCAATCAGAATATTCCTACCTTAATTCCGATTGGCTGATAGAATCCTATCAGCCAATCAGAATTCGAGGGATGCCATATTGGATGACGTCATTTAAAGGAACCGTCATTCGTCGTTCAGTCGTCGGCCAGGATGGATGTTCCGCGTCAGAGGTCTTCAGGATGCTGCCGCTCCGCTCCGGATGGATGACTATAGAAGATCCCGCTTGGATGAAGACTTCAATCGGATGGAAGACCTCTTCTGCCCCGCTTGGATGAAGACTTCTACCGGATGGAGGACCTCTTCTTGCTCCGGTTGGATCAAGACTTCGGACCCCCTTCTGGACCGATCGCTGAACCCGGTGAGGTGAAGACAAGGTAGGGAGATCTTCAGGGGCTTAGTGTTAGGTTTATTTAAGGGGGGTTTGGGTTAGATTAGGGGTATGTGGGTGGTAGGTTGTAATGTTGGGGGGGGTATTGTATGGGTTTTTTTACAGGCAAAAGAGCTGAACTTCTTGGGGCATGCCCCGCAAAGGGCCCTGTTCAGGGCTGGTAAGGTAAAAGAGCTTTGAACTTTAGTAATCTAGAATAGTGTAGGGCATTTTTTTATTTTGGGGGGCTTTGTTATTTTCTTAGGGGGCTTAGAGTAGGTGTAATTAGTTTAAAATTGTTGTAATATTTTTCTTATGTTTGTAAATATTTTATTATTTTTTGTAACTTAGTTCTTTTTTATTTTTGTACTTTAGTTAGTTTTTTTCATTGTAGTTATTTGTAGGTATTGTATTTAATTAATTTATTGATAGTGTAGTGTTATGTTTAATTGTAGGTAATTGTAGGTATTTTATTTAATTAATTTATTGATAGTGTAGTGTTAGGTTTAATTGTAACTTAGGTTAGGATTTATTTTACAGGTAAATTTGTAATTATTTTAACTATTTTAGCTATTAAATAGTTCTTAACTATTTAATAGCTATTGTACCTGGTTAAAATAAATACAAAGTTACCTGTAAAATAAATATTAATCCTAAAATAGCTATAATATAATTATAATTTATATTGTAGCTATATTAGGATTTATTTTACAGGTAAGTATTTAGCTTTAAATAGGAATAATTTATTTAATAAGAGTTAATTAATTTTGTTAGATTAAAATTATATTTAATTTAGGGGGGTGTTAGTGTTAGGGTTAGACTTAGCTTTAGGGGTTAATACATTTATTAGAATAGCGGTGAGCTCAAGTCGGCAGATTAGGGGTTAATGTTTGAAGTTAGGTGTCGGCGATGTTAGGGAGGGCAGATTAGGGGTTAATACTATTTATTATAGGGTTAGTGAGGCAGATTAGGGGTTAATAACTTTATTATATTAGCGGTGCGGTCCGGTCGGCAGATTAGGGGTTAATAAGTGTAGGCAGGTGGAGGCGACGTTGTGGGCGGCAGATTAGGGGTTAATAAATATAATATAGGGGTCGGTGGTGTTAGGGGCAGCAGATTAGGGGTACATAGGGATAATGTAAGTAGCGGCGGTTTACGAAGCGGCAGATTAGGGGTTAATAATAATATGCAGGTGTCAGCGATAGCGGGGCGGCAGATTAGGGGTTAATAAGTGTAAGTTTAGGGGTGTTTAGACTCAGGGTACATGTTAGAGTGTTAGTTGCAGACGTAGGAAGTGTTTCCCCATAGGAAATAATGGTGCTGCGTTAGGAGCTGAACGCGGCTTTTTTGCAGGTGTTAGGTTTTTTTTTCAGCTCAAACAGCCCCATTGTTTCCTATGGGGGAATCGTGCACGAGCACGTTTTTGAGGCTGGCCGCTTGCGTAAGCAACTCTGGTATCGAGAGTTGAAGTTGCGTTAAATATGCTCTACGCTCCTTTTTTGGAGCCTAACGCAGCCTTTATGTGGACTCTCAATACCAGAGTTATTTTTATGGTGCGGCCAGAAAAAAAGCCAGCGTTAGCTTTTTGGGTCGTTACCGACAAAACTCTAAATCTAGCCGATAGAATTTTATTATTTTTTCAGGTTGGTTTGGATAAGGTTTTGTCTTCAGTTTTTTGTTAGGACAAATCTCTACTCTTTCTGTTCTTTTTTTCACAGAAAGATTGCTAATCATCCTGATATTCATTGTTTTGTACAGGCTTTGGTCCGTATCAAGCCTGTCATTAATTCAATCTCTCCTCTTTGGAGTCTCAATTTGGTGCTGAGGGCTTTACAGGCTCCTCCGTTTGAAACTATGCATTTTCTGAACATTAAATTACCTTCTTGGAAAAGTATTGTTCCTTTTGGTTATTTCTTCTGCTAGAAGAGTTTTTGAGTTATCTGCTCTTTTTTTCTGAATATCCTTTTCTGATTTTTCATCAGTATAAGGCAGTGTTACTTCCTGATATTCATCATTTTGTTCAGGTTTTGATTCGTATCAAACCTGTCATTAAGCCAATTTCTCCTCCTTGGAGTCTTAATTGGGTTCTGAAGGTTTTTCAGGCTCTTCTATTTGAGCATATGCTTGCTCTGGACATTAATTACTTTCATGGAAAGTATTGTTCTTTTTGGACATCTCTTCAGCTAGAACAGTTTTTGAATTATCTGTTCTTTCTTGTGAATCTCTTTTTTTCTGATTTTTTTCATCAGGATAAGGTGGTTTTTGCTGTCCTCATTTCAATTCTTACCTAAAGTTGTAAATTCTAACAAACATTAGGGAGGAATTATTGTTTTCCTAAGACTTCTTTGGTGAGATTCTTACTTTCTTTGGATTTGGTAAGAGTTTTTTGAAATTCTATGTTGAAGCTATTCAGATTTCAGATAGACTTCTAGTCTATTTTTTATCTTTTCTGGTTTTAGGAAGGTCAAAAAGCTTCTGCCATTTTTTTGGCATCTTGCTTAAACTTCTGATTCATCATGCTTATTTGGAGTCGGGTGGATTCCTGCCTCGGAGGATTACGGCTCATTCTACTAGGTACGTTTCTACTTCCTGGGCTTTTTAAGAATGAAGCTTCTGTTGATTAGATTTGCAAAGCAATGACTTGGTCTTCTTTGCATACTTTTACTATGTTCTACCATTTTGATGTTTTCTCTTCTTTAGAAGCAGTTTTGGTAGAATGGTACTTCAGGCAGCTGTCTCAGTTTGATTCTTCTGCTTATAATTTCAGTTTTTTTCATTATAAAAATTGAAACTTTTTTGATTTGGGTAGTGGATTAATTTTTCAGCGGAATTGGCTGTCTTTATTTTATCCCTCCCTCTCTAGTGACTCTTGCGTGGAAGTTCCACATTTTGGGTATTTATTATCCCATACGTCACTAGCTCATGGACTCTTGCTAATTACATGAAAGAAAACATAATTTATGCAAGAACTTACCTGATAAATTCATTTCTTTCATATTAGCAAGAGTCCATGAGGCCCACCCCTTTTTTGTGGTGGTTATGATTTTTTTGTATAAAGCACAATTATTCCAATTCCTTATTTTTTTGATGCTTTCGCTCCTTTCTTATCACCCCACTTCTTGGCTATTCGTTAAACTGAATTGTGGGTGTGGTGAGGGGTGTATTTATAGACATTTTAAGGTTTGGGAAACTTTGCCCCTCCTGGTAGGAATGTATATCCCATACGTCACTAGCTCATGGACTCTTGCTAATATGAAAGAAATGAATTTATCAGGTAAGTTCTTACATAAATTATGTTTTTTCTCGCCATTAAATGGACTTTTTAAGGATACCATTATTTTCACCATATCTTACAATTTACTATAAAAAATATATAAAATATGATGAAAAATTAAAAAAAAAAAACTTTTTCTAACTTTGACCCCCAAAATCTGTTACACATCTACAACCACCAAAAAACAACCATGCTAAATAGTTTCTACATTTTGTCCTGAGTTTAGAAATACTCAATGTTTACATATTCTTTGCTTTTTTTGCAAGTTATAGGGCAATAAATACAAGTAGCACATTGCTATTTCCATTTTGTTTTTCAAAATTAGCGATAGTTACGTTGTAACACTGATATTTGTCAGGAATCCCTGAATATTCCTTTACATGTATATATTTTATTTTAGGAGACAACCCAAAGTATTGATCTTGGCCCATTTTGGTATATTTCATGCCACCATTTCACCGCCAAATGCGATCGCTAACTTTTTCACAAACTTTAGGTTTCTCACTGAAATGATTTACAAACAGCTTGTGCAATGGTTGTAAATGCTTCTCTGGGATCCTCTTTCTTCAGAAATAGCAGACATATATGGTTTTGGTGTTGCATTAGAAGGCAGCTAAATGCAGCTGCGCACCACACTTGTATTATGCCCAGCAGTGAAGGGGTTAATTAGGGAGCTTGTAGGGAGCTTGTAGGGTTAATTTTAACTTTAGTGTAGTGTAGTAGACAACCCAAAGTATTGATCTATGCCCATTTTGGGGCTCCATTACATATGCGGCGTCGCCAGCAAAAGCTTGTGCCACCGGTTTTAACGCGATTTTGGTATTACATATACGGCGTAGCATACAAGTTACACGCGTATATTTCACCAGTCGGCCGTATTTTTTTCTCCCATAGATTAACATAGAACAGCCGTGCAATTTGGTATCCAATATACAGAGTAAGGATTTACATGCGCAGATTTCAGAAAATCTCCTCCATTCTCATCTTGCCACATATTGCAGGCGCAGCAACCCTTGCACTGACTAAAATCCAACATAACTCCCTGGAAGCCTTAACAAACACATACATTTAAGCAGCATCTCAAATAGTTAAAGGGACAGTATACTATGAGATTAGTTTTTTTAAGCTTTATTTGTTTATTTGAAATAGCTTATTTTGTATTTTGAAGCCACAACCTAATCAAATGCATGGCGCTTGTAGGTATAATCATATCTCATTACTTTATCACATTGTATACATATACTTGCTTATTTATGTTATATTTATTCTTAAAACAATTACCTATACTTAGAGAGAACAATGGGCAATCATAATTGTATTACCTTTATCTCTTTAGAACCCATTGGGAGTTTAATTTATTCTACTGTTAACACAGCTTGGCATTGATGCTACAATATATAATGGGACAGTCAAGTCTAAAGCAAACCTTCTTTTTTCAAATAGGGCATGTTATTTCAAACAGCTTTCCAGTTTACTTCTAACACCAATTTTGCTTTGTTTTCTTGGTATTCTTTGTTGAAAGATAAACCTAGGATGGCTCATGATAATTTATAAGACCTTGAAGGCCGCCTCTTTGCAATTGTGTCAAACAAATCACAAACAACACAACCTCTCACCTGCAGCCTTAAAACACCTGATAATTCACACCTATCAGTAACATCAGTATTATATGTCAATTTATATTGGATGTGAGATTCATTGATTTACATCTTAGAAGTGAATATTACTATATGTACCCTTCATAAACAACTGTTGTGCATGTGAGTTATAGTACAAGAATATGTCATAAACATGATAATATTACCTGTTGTTATTGCCATTTCCACACAGGTCATATTATATTTTTTAACAATATTAGTATAATAAAACACACCTTACATGGATGTGTATGACAATGACATGGTAAATAACAGAGGACAAGGTTTATGGTGAACTATAATAATATTTATTTATTTTTTGGGCTTCTTGGATGAGGGAGCTGAGGTCAGCTCCCTCATCCAAGAAGCCCAAAAAATAAATAAATATTATTATAGTTCACCATAAACCTTGTCCTGTAGTAGATTTCCTTGTTTTCCTGGGTTTAGAAGATTCAGTTGTTTCTGCTGGGGTGCTGGCCACAGATGATAGGCTGTAGGCAGTGTCCTGCTGGTGTGTAAAGTGCTCAACCAACACACCCAAGAGTTGATTTTGTTCTCTCCATCTATTGCCCATCTGCACCTGCATATCAGACAGAATTTGCATCATCTGTGACTAGTTCTGAACACTTGCACTTAACAATGCTGCCATTTCCCTCTGCAGCTCTATGCTACAATGTTGTATCCTCTCTTGCCTCCTGATGAACCTCTCTTGGCATCTTTGTATGCTCTCAGTGCTTGTTATGAGCCTCCTCTGGAGTGCAATGTATTCCTCACCCAGGGGAGAATACAATGCATCCACAGGCTCTTGAGCAACAGGGCTTCTAGTTACTTATGGGGTATTTTCGGCTGAATCTGCGTGTGCTTGTGGGGCAGGTTCAGCAGGATCTGCTTGTGCTTGTGGGGCAGGTTCAGCTGCATCTGCTTGTGCTTGTGGGGCAGGTTCAGCTGCATCTACTGGTGCAGCTGTAGTTTCAGATATATTTCCATCTGCAGATGGTGGAGCTCGTCAAATGGATGAGGATAGGGAGGTCGTCCCATGGATGAGGATGATGGAGCTCGTCCCATGGATGAGGATGGTGGAGCTCGTCCCATGGATGAGGATGGGGGAGGTCTCATGGTTGATTGATAGTTCCACTGATGACCAGTGTGTGACCACTCAGCCTCTCCAATTGGCAATTCTTGTGACATAGTCTGTGGGTAAAATCCATGACTGACAGATTGTGTTGTGGGAGGGGTAAATACATGGACCCTTTGTGGCTGTCTTGGCTTCCCCTCAAAGCCAAAGGAAGGATATTTCTCTGGTCAGGAATCTTGCCAGGGGTCATATGTCAATGGCTGTGGCATCACTCCCGGGTCCTCAACTGAAGCCATCCAACCATGCTCATGTCTGGGAGAATACTGTTCTTGTGGTTGCCTGAAGGCTGATGGTGGTGTTTGTGGCATCCTCATGACAGGAGGTTCTGTGGAGGAGTCAAAGGATGAGAGCGATTAGTACAGTCAGATATATGTCCATGGGGGCATACAATTACATGTGGCTTTTGTTACTCTGAGACATGTTAGTATTGCACTATTCCACCTCATATCATGAATTGCATTGTGTTAAGTAGCAGTAATGTCGTTAAGTAGCAGTAATGTCAAGTATAATTGTAGATGTTTTTGTTAGTATGCCAAATACCATGCACCTCATCGTGTACATGAATGTGTGATATTAAAGGATGTTATATCTCAAATACATATAATACTGTTGTGTGGGATGTTACTCACCAGCATGCTGTGCTGTGGTTGCAGCCCCTGAGTCATGAGCCCCTGGAAGTCCACGGACTGCTGTGATACTCAGGGACCTGCATATCATCTCCTGCCAGGTATTATACTTTATATCCAGGGATGGACCACCGCCTGTTCCCTTCTGGTGCATAGCTTCCTATCCCATCTTTTATTTGACCCGCCTCTTGCAGTCTTTCCAGCGCTTTTTCAGGACCTCAAAAGTCCTCCTCACACTGTTGATGACATTCTCTACCGCCTACCATGCCGTTTTCCTATTTATTTATTTTTTTGTTGAAATTTTTCTATTTATTTATTTTTTGGTTGAAATTTTATTATTATATTGAGGTAGCAATGACACATTTTTGCAAACATGTTCTCCAGGAATACAAAGGTATTACAAAATTCTACAATACAATGAAGACTGTTTCACAGTAAAATGATAACGTTACAATCTTATAGACCGAGCCATTCGGCTCCTCATTTTATTTTTAAGCTTCTGTGTGTCCTCAATGACAGCCCGATCTTCTGGTGAGATTAAACTCTCCAAGGTACATGGAGGACACCATTAATTATCAAGGTCAGCATAAATTAACATCAGACAAAGCAATATTAATAAAAATAGTTATGACAGAACAAACTTCCGGTATCATTATGTCTAGTAAGAAAGCAACACTTACCAATTTTTTAAATAAAGATAATACTGAGGGAAACTGTTAGCTAAACAATCATAAATCATCATGGAAAACACACTGAAACCTTAGGAACATGCTGACCATAGATATTAGAAAGCATACTGAGAAAAAAAAACATAGCCATTTCCATGTTATGACCCGAAGAGCCTTTTTATTTGGCTAGGAAAGAGAACTTGATCATAGATTCTTTGGGCTGGGCAGAGACTATGGAACTCTTCCAAAACAAAATGATGCGGAGGATAAATCACTCATCCCTAACCGCACAAGAGGGGTGGGGGGCAGAGGATATGCTAGTTATAATGTTCCCCTCCACTACTAACATAACTAAGTAACAAATAAACAATACCTGCGCTAATCAACTTTGAACATATAGCTAGTATAGAAACACTATGGGTAATGGAGCACCAGAAATTAAAGAGGAGAATATGAGGCCCTGGGCAATACTAACCACAGGATGAGTAGTATACGTATAACATGCAGAATTTGTGCAGGTCTGTAGGGATCTATGGTAGGAACTTTTAATAAGCACTATAGGTTCAAAGCAGTCCTCCTGTAAGGTATCTAATAGAGTCAACCTAGCGCAGGGATATAAACTTGCATTGAGCTTTATCTTGGTCACCTGACTGTATTAATGTCACACAGTGTGTACAGTGAGTGCTTGGGATAATAAATGCATGGGTCTCCCCATGGCCTAGAGATACTAAAAATGCTAAACAGGCATAGTTCAAACAGATAGTGGTATTTCTAGGAGACCTAAATACATATGCACACCATTTACCTGCTTAGGTGTGGAGACAGTATAATACTACAACAGACCATTTATACCCTTCGGAAATCATTGTGGTACTAGACACCAGTAAGGTGTTAAATATTACATTATGCAGCAATTCGCACTACCTACTCTTAACCTTGCACATATGTTCCAACTACACAGTGACCAAAGTAAGCTAGTATGTAATAAATGGTACAGTTATTCCCTAGCCAACAGAGGGCTGTTAGAGAAAGGCTCAAGCTGTACAGATCTATATAGGAATGCCCTAGTACAAAGGGTCATTAACATAGAGGTTTCTTGGATTAGTGTAAATAATTAGATGCTAAATTATGTTAAGGCTGCGTATGAAAGGCCTGCCTTACCCTAGATCCCATGGCTTCATAAATACAGTGTTCCCTCCCAAAAGCATGCTCTATTACACCTCTCACTGTAAAGCTGTTTCAGGGCTGCAAACAACATAAACACAGACTCAAAAAAAGATATAGGTACAAGATCTACACGGTCTCAGGCAGCATCCCACATAAGTGCAGAATCAGGTAGTAGGTAAGCGGCCGCTCCAAACTCTCAGGCCGGCGTGGACTGTGGCTCAGGATGATGATGTCACGGACGCCGCTGTGGTATCGGCAAAGTGGGCAAGTAGAGCATGCGGTGACTGGGTGCAATGCCTGAATGGGCAACGAATCGATTGCCACAACCAGCGATAAAAAATAGAAAAAGGCAGCACCAGCATTAAACTTCCAAAAAATCCTTTAATTTTTCTTTAGAGGCAAAACAAATGTGACACAGAATGAACGTCTGATGCTTTTCACGCACCCTAGTGGTGTTTCATCAGAGACCTAGTGGTCTCTGATGAAACGCCACTAGGGGGCGTGAAACGCGTCAGACGTTCATTCTGTGTCACATTTGTTTTGCCTCTAAAGAAAAATTAAAGGATTTTTTGGAAGTTTAATGCTGGTGCTGCCTTTTTCTATTTTTTATAAGTGCAGAATCCCCAGTTTAGAACTCAATAGCTAGGACACATCGAACAAAAACATAGTACAGTAACAAGGAGACAGATGTCACTGCAAAAAGTCACTGGAACGTATGTCAAGTGTTCATCTCTCTCCTGACCTTTAGTTCCTCATATAGGCTCCTTAGTAATGTCTCAGCCTACATCGTCATCATAAATCAGGAGAAAGAGGGAAACAAACAAAAAAAAGAAAAGAAAAGAACCGGGAGTCACTGAACAGTCTGCACTGGGGATTTACAATGCGTGAAATTAGCTGTCTGCAGTCGCGTAAAGTGCGAGAGTATATAGTCTACTCCGGTTCTCCTGTAAGGGAGGCTCTGAGTGAGTATGACCCTGCCAATCCCTCCATGTCCTTGGGGAGCCAGCACAAGCAAATGTACTGCGGAGTGAGTACACTGCGAATCGACAGGGTTGTGGGAAGAGTGAGGCCATCTGGTAGGGTAAGTCGCCCCTAGCGTTACAGCCACAGGTTCAGTCACAACCACAGATCTGTATTCAATCGTCTCAGAGAACCAATCCTCAGCGTCACCCACGGTTGTTCCCCTCTGCAGGCATATACCGTTCACATCTTGCTCCCGTAGGTCAGCTGCCCCCTCCAGGTTAGAGGTGCATTGGTAAGTGTCTGCTACTCCCATGAGCTGTAGCAGTCTCTGAGGGGCAGGCTGTATCTGATAGAGGATGTGTCGAGTGGTATTCCATTGGGTAATGCTCCCTTGTGTGTCAGGTGCCACAGCCGCTCCTTCATATGACTCAGCGTCGTCATCCTCTGCACCCTGGGGTCTAATATTCTGTATAAGCCGGTCTAGTCTGCGGTCGTAGTCTTCAAAAAGGGCTAGCATAGCCATGTGGCGATCTGCCATGTTCGCACCGCCTCGTGATAGGGCCACAATGAGTAGTCCTGACAATAAACTGTGAAAGCACTCCTGGTTATTATGCCAATCTTTTAGCAGGTTCTTAGATAAGGGTTATAGTATGTCTCCCCTTTTCTATGGGATATCAGATCGGAAATAACCCCAAAATCCATGTTAAAACCGGGAGCTACAGCAACGCGTGTCTAATCACTTTGGCGGTTAGCTCCGCCATTCCCGTTTTTCTCTTTTTGGCAATGCCTTTGCCCTTCTCCTGCCCGAAGAGGGCACTGTAATTGTCCATGATGGCCTGGACAAGGGCAACATTTTCCGCAAATGAGAAGTTAGGACATCTCAGCCTCTCATCCTCCATGTCCACTTGGCTTCCTCCCTCTGATGTCCCTGGTGTGGGTTCCGCCCTATCCTCTCCCTAATTCCCCCTTCTGTCCCCATGTGCACCCTCTGTCCCTCTCCTGGATGTGACTGCTCTCTGGGGCTCTCGGGCATCTTCTCTCCCATCATCCCTTCTGGCTCTCCCTCTCCCCACTCCACTTACTCCCTGACGGGGACCCCACTGCTCCTCCTGTCCTCTCCAATACTCCTCTCCCCTCCTCCCTACCTCTCCCTGCCATCCTCACACTAAATCACACACTCACACTCCCAGTTCAATCACACACAATTACAACCAAACACTCAGCCTATCACACTGTAAAACTCAAATAAAATATGTGTGAGGTGTTAGAAAAAAAAATGTTGTGTATTTGTATATGTATGTATGCAATGTGTGCAATATGTAAGAATATGTGTAAGTGTACAAGCTTACTCAACAACAATGCAACCTAACTAACTCCTCTGTTTGTGCCTCTCGCTCTACTCTTAATAATCCTCCACTCCAGTGTAGTGTGTTGTTGTTATAACCCTGAACAAAAAGTGTGAGTGTACTTGTTTTTGTGAGGATTTTCTGAAAGCAGTCCTGTAGAATTTATGCAGCTTACTTGAATAGGTTAACTTAAGCAAAGTGATAGATGTTACAGATAGCTTAATTACAATATGCAATTGGCAATATTAAACTATCTGTCTTAATGTTTGCCTTTAAACTATTTCTCCAGAGTCACTGCAGACTTGGAGGTTATAGCTTTAAGCAGAAGGTAACCATACAAATACAATCAGGTATAAATGAGAGAGATTTCGGTAACAATTCACAGGTTACTAAGCATGAAGCTAAATTGACTTAGCATAAGATAATAAGTTATACAACCTGCCTTAGACCTTAGTCAGTTAGAGTCCAGTGCTGCTACAGGTTTCCCAGGAACAGAAGAGTTCAGCGTGTATGAGAATGCTGAACTGCAGGTAACAAGCTTGAGAGTGAGAGGTGAGAGCTGTGGCAGTAGCTGATGATGTCAGTCCTGCACACAGGTGGTTCTGTGTGAAAGGGAGAGAGCTGCAGCACAGGAAGTGGTTGCTCTGTGTAGCAGAAGAATGATTCCCCTATGTCAGATAGCAGATTGGCTCAGAAGCTTTCTCATGCAGGGATGTGAAAACATTAATCCAGCAATAAGGTAAGAGAAGTGGGAGGTTATATAGAGAGTAAGGACAATTGCTTAAAGAGACAGCATAAGCTACACTGTAGAATCTGACATAGCCCCCCCGAAAAGGAACCCACCACGAGGGTTCAGGGAGCTGGACGGTCTGGGTTTCGGCGATGAAACAGGGAAACACATCTCGGAGCAGATACAGAAGCAGCTGGTTCCCAAGTATCCTCAGAATGATCAAAGCCCTTCCAGTGAATCAAGTATTCCAGTGTCCCGCGTTTACGTCTGGAGTCAATGATAGACTGCACCTCATACTCTTGATCGTCTGAGACTGTATGCGAGACTGCATTTGCAGATAATTTGTCAGAAAGACAAGGCTTTACCAGAGAGACGTGAAATGTGGGATGAATTTTATAGATGTCGGGAAGACGAAGTGTAACAGTAGCAGGATTTTTAATATCCACAATTGGAAATGGTCCAATGAATAATTTACTCAATTTCTTTGAGGGAGTATTTAATTTTAAATTTTTCGTTGACAACCATACCATTTGGCCTATCTGATACGTTGGTTGAGGAGTGTGACGTAAGTCATAGTATTTTTTCTGCGAATTTTGAGCATGTTGTATATTTTGTTGAGCAATGGTGAAAGTTTGAGAGATATCGTTAACTGTATCATTCACTTTTGGGTTGGAACTTGGTAAGTATGGGTAAAAAGAGATTCTAGGATGTAAGCCATAGTTGACGTAGAATGGACTAAGTCGAGTGGAGGAGTTGGTAGCATTGTTGTAGGCAAACTCTGCCAAAGCTAAATGCTTTGTCCACATTTCTTGTTGATTTGAGCAAAAGCAACGCAGATACTGCTCCAACCATTGGTTGGTTCGTTCCACTTGCTCGTTGGATTGGGGATGGTAAGAGGTCGTAAGTTTTTGAGTGATATGCAGAGTTTGACAAAGAGATTTCCAAAAACGTGAGGTAAACTGTGAACCCCTGTCCGAGAGTATCACCGTGGGAAGTCCATGTAACCGAACAACTTCTTTAATGAATAACTCACTGGTTTCCTGAGCTGTCGGCAACCCAACTGCTGGAATAAAATGTGCCATTTTACTCAAAAGATCTACAACAACTAGTATTGTAGAAAAGGAAAAAGAGCTTGGGAGGTCAACGATAAAATCCATAGCAATATGGCTCCAGGGAGTTTCGGGTACTGGATAAGATTGGAGTAACCCAACAGGGAAATGACGAGACGGTTTGGAAGTAGAACAGGTTGTACACTGTGTGATGTATTCCTGAACTGTTGAGGTCATCGCTGGCCACCAATAGTGTCGTCGTAGTAAGTCCAGAGTTTTATTAAGACCTAAGTGTCCAGATGTTGGAGAGTCGTGGCAGGAGTAAAGGAGTTGTAACCTATATTGCGGTGGTATGTAAAGGAGGTTTCAATGGTAGTATAAGCCGTCCGCCTTTGCTTGCAAGAGATGCAGTGGCTTTGAGGAATCCTGGGTTTGACAGGTTTGGAATTCAGGATGTGGGGATATAAGTAATCCCAGAATTTTAGAACTAGGAATGACTGTGGATGGAACTTCTTCAGAAGAAGGTCTAGAATCCCATCTGGATAGTGCGTCCGCTTTACCATTACGACTTCCTGGACTGTACATAATCAGAAAGTCAAAACGAGAAAAATATAGATTCCATCGTAGTTGTCTGGAAGATAGGGTTCTGTTCTGCTGTAAATATTAAAAGTTTTTGTGATCAGTTATAACTATAACAGGGAAAGTAGCACCTTCTAGAAGGTGTCGCCACTGTTCAAATGCAGTTTTAATTGCCAATAATTCTTTTTCCCCCACGGGATAATTGCGTTCAGCAGGAGACAGGAGTCTGGAGAGATATGCTACTGGATGTAACTTATCTGTTAAAGATATTTTTTGCGAGAGTATAGCCCTGAGAGCATAATCTGATGAGTCCACTTCGACAATAAACTGTAAATTGGGGTCTGGGCACTGCAGAATGGGTGCTGTGGTGAAATCTGTTTTTAGTTTTTCGAATACCATTTCACAGTCCTTAGTCCAGTCAAATGAGTTTTTTCCCTTAGTTAGGTCAGTTAGAGGTTTAGCCGTGTGTGCAAAATTATGTATACATTTTCGGTAAAAGTTGGCAAAGCCAAGAAACCTCTGTACCTGTTTCTTGGTTTTAGGAGTTGGCCACTGTGTTATAGCATGTATTTTTGAATCGTCCATAGTGATTCCTGTGCTTGAGATAACATAACCCAGAAATGTCACTTTAGGCCTGTTGAACTCACATTTCTCTAATTTGGCGTACAATTTGTGTTGTCTTAAACGAGCTAATACTGTTCTAACATGAGTTAAATGTTGTTGTTGGGATTCAGTGAAGATAAGTATATCGTCTAGGTACACGACTACAAAATTTTCTAAGATGTCATGAAAGATGTCATTAATAAAGCATTGAAATGTTGCTGGAGTATTACAAAGACCAAATGGCATGACAGTATATTCGTAAAGGCCATATCGAGTTGTAAATGCTGTCAACCATTCATCTCCAGCCCTCATTCGTATGAGGTTATATGCACCCCTGAGATCCAATTTTGTAAATATCTTGGCAGTGCGTAACCTCTCAATAAGTTCGGGTATTAACGGGAGTGGGTAACGGTTTTTCTTTGTTCTTTTATTTAGCTCCCGATAGTCAATTATGGGCCTAAGTGACTGGTCTTTATTTTTAACAAAAAAGATTCCAGCTCCAGCTGGGGACGTGGATGGTCTAATAAAACCTTTTGCTAGGTTTTCTTGTAGGTATAACTTTAAGTGATCTAATTCAGGTCTTGATAGAGGATATATGTGTCAAACGGGAATTGTTGCACCAGGCAAAAGGTCAATGGGGCAAACGTATGACCTATGGGGCGGTAGAACCTGTGCCTCTGTTTTGTTGAACACATCCTGAAAATCCTCTAGATCACTAGGTAATATAACATCCTTTGTGAGTAAAATATGAGGTAATTGAAAACAAGTCTGAGTGCAGTAGGAAGAAGTTAAATCAACAGTCATACGTTGCCAGTCAAAGGTTGGTTTGTGTATGTGTAACCAAGACAACCCAAGGATAATTGGGTATAGAGGACTTGGAATTAAATCGAAAGATATCGATTCCCTATGTCCAGATCTAGTACAGAGTAATAAAGGTGTTGTTTCATGTGTAATAGAGCCTGTGGAGAGAGAAGAGCCATCAACTAAATTAATGGAGACAGGAGACTGTTTTGCTAGGAAGGGAATTTTATTTAAATTGACAAAATGAATATCAATATAACGCTCCTGTGTCAATAAGAGCTTCAACTTCTATGTGGTGGCGATCCCAGTGCAAAGTAAAAGGTAACGTTATATGAGAATGAGTATGTTTAGATAGAGACAGAGGGGGGTAGTTATCAAGCCGTCAACCTCAAACACGCTGGAATTCCGCAGCGTATTTGTGGCGAGGCTGATTCGCCTTAGTTATCAAAGGCTCGAGACCGGCAAAAGTAGAATTTTGTGACGTAAGCTTCGATCCGCCGGACTCAGTCCGACACAGATCGATTCTTACGTCACTCCAGATGTTCCGCACACAAGTGCGGCACAATCTCACTACTTTTGCTAGTTATCAAATGACTAGCAGGTACGCTCGGCACTTTTACGGCCCAGCGTACCTGGTTTTCAAACCACCACCCCTGGAGGCGGCGGATCCCATAGGAATCAATGGGAGTCTGACCATAGCGAAAGTACAAGTTCGCTGCTGACAGACATCCCATTGATTTCTATGGGAGCTGTCTGCACCTAACACCCTAACATGTACCCCGAGTCTAAACACCACTAATCTGCCCCCCCTACACTGCCGCAACTAAATAAAGTTATTACCCCCTAAACCGCCGCTCCCGGAGCCCACCGCAAGCTACTCTATACATATTAACCCCTAAACCGCCGCTCCTGGAGCCCACCGCAACTATAATAAATGTATTAACCCCTAAACCGCCGCTCCCTGAACCCGCCGCAACCTATATTAAATGTATTAACCCCTATCCTGCCCCCCTACACCGTCGCCACCTATAATAAATTTATTAAGCCCTAATCTGCCCCCCCTACACCGTCGCCACCTATAATAAATTTATTAAGCCCTAATCTGCCCCCCCCTACACCGTTGCCACCTATAATAAATTTATTAACCCCTATCCTGCCCCCCACTACGCCGCCGCCACTGTAATCAAATTATTAACCCCTAAACCTAAGTCTAACACTAACCCTAACGCCCCCCTAACTTAAATATTAATTAAATAAATCTAAATAATATTTTTATTATTAACTAAATTATTCCTATTTAAAACTAAATACTTACCTTTAAAATAAACCCTAATATAGCTACAATATAAATAATAATTATATTGTATCTATCTTAGGATTTATTTTTATTTTATAGGCATCTTTCAACTTATTTTAACTAGGTACAATAGCTATTAAATAGTTATTAACTATTTAATAGCTTACCTAGCTAAAATAAAGAGAAATGTACCTGTAAAATAAAAACTAACCTAAGTTACAATTACACCTAACACTACACTATACTTTAATAAATTACTCCTATTTAAAACTAAATACTTACCTGTAAAATAAACCCTAATATAGCTACAATATAAATAATAATTATATTGTAGCTATCTTAGGATTTATATTTATTTTACAGGTAACTTTGTATTTATTTTAGCTAGGTAGAATAGTTATTAAATAGTTATTAACTATTTAATAACTACCTAGCCAAAAGAAATACAAAATTACCTGTAAAATAAATCCTAACATAAGTTACAATTAAACCTAATACTACGCTATCATTACATTAATTAAATAAACTACCTACAAATAACTACAATTAAATACAATTACATAAACTAACTAAAGTACAAAAAATAAAAAAAGCTAAGTTACAAAAAATAAAAAAATAAGTTACAAACATTTTAAAAATATTACAACAATTTTAAGCTACCTACACCTAATCTAAGCCCCCTAATAAAATAACAAACCCCCCCAAAATAAAAAAAAAATGCCCTACCCTATTCTAAATTAAATAAAGTTCAAAGCTCTTTTACCTTACCAGCCCTTAAAAGGGCCATTTGTGGGGGCATGCCCCAAAAAGTTCAGCTCTTTTGCCTGTAAAAGAAAAATACAACCCCCCCAACATTAAAACCCACCACCCACATACCCCTAATCTAACCCAAACCCACCTTACAAAAACCTAACACTAATCCCCTGAAGATCATCCTACCTTGTCTTCACTCAGCCGAGCAGCGATGGAACCGAAGTGGACATCCGGAGCGGAAGAAGTTAATCCTCCAAGCGGCGCTGAAGAAATCTTCCATCCGATGAAGTCATCATCCAGGCGGCGCTGAAGAAGTCTTCGATCCGGGCGATGTCATCTTCCAAGCCGGGTCTTGAATCTTCCTCCCGCCGACGCGGAACCTCCTTCTTCACCGACGGACTACAACGAATGAAGGCTCCTTTAAGGGACGTCATCCAAGATGACGTCCCCTCAATTCCGATTGGCTGATAGGATTCTATCAGCCAATCGGAATTAAGGTAGGAAAAATCTGATTGGCTGATGGAATCAGCCAATCAGATTGAGCTCGCATTCTATTGGCTGATCGGAATTGAGGGGTCACCATCTTGGATGACGTCCCTTAAAGGAGCCTTCATTCGTCGAAGGAGGTTCCGCGTCGGCGGGAGGAAGATTCAAGACCCGGCTTGGAAGATGACATTGCCCGGATAGAAGACCTCTTCAGCGCCTCTTGGAAGATGAGATCGCCCGGATCGAAGACTTCTTCAGCACCGCCTGGATGATGACTTCATCGGATGGAAGATTTCTTCAGCGCCGCTTGGAGGATTAACTTCTTCTGCTCCGGATGTCCACTTCGGTTCCATCGCTGCTCGGCTGAGTGAAGACGACTCAAGGTAGGATGATCTTCAGGGGATTAGTGTTAGGTTTTTGTAAGGGGGGTTTGGGTTAGATTAGGGGTATGTGGGTGGTGGGTTTTAATGTTTGGGGGGTTGCATTTTTCTTTTACAGGCAAAAGAGCTGAACTTTTTGGGACATGCCCCCACAAATGGCCCTTTTAAGGGCTGGTAAGGTAAAAGAGCTTTGAACTTTATTTAATGTAGAATAGGGTAGGGCATTTTTTTATTTTGGGGGGGTTTGTTATTTTATTAGGGGGCTTAGATTAGGTGTAAGTATCTTAAAATTGTTGTAATATTTTTAAAATGTTTGTAACTTATTTTTTTATTTTTTGTAACTTAGCTTTTTTATTTTTTGTACTTTAGTTAGTTTATGTAATTGTATTTAATTGTAGTTATTTGTAGGTAGTTTATTTAATTAATGTAATGATAGTGTAGTATTAGGTTTAATTGTAACTTAGGTTAGGATTTATTTTACAGGTAATTTTGTATTTCTTTTAGCTAGGTAGTTATTAAATAGTTAATAACTATTTAATAACTATTCTACCTAGCTAAAATAAATACAAAGTTACCTGTAAAATAAATATAAATACTAAGATAGCTACAATATAATTATTATTTATATTGTAGCTATATTAGGGTTTATTTTACAGGTAAGTATTTAGTTTTAAATAGGAATAATTTATTAAAGTATAGTGTAGTGTTAGGTGTAATTGTAACTTAGGTTAGTTTTTATGTTACAGGTACATTTCTCTTTATTTTAGCTAGGTAAGCTATTAAATAGTTAATAACTATTTAATAGCTATTGTACCTAGTTAAAATAAATTGAAAGATGCCTGTAAAATAAAAATAAATCCTAAGATAGATACAATATAATTATAATTTATATTAAAAATATATAATTAGTGCGCCAGTGGTCTGATTGAAGCTAACACTATAAATATAAATATATAGTGTATATAAATGATCAAAATAGTGATAATTTAAGGAATATTAAATAAAAAATAAAGTGATTCCTAGGCCAAAAACTCAAATAACAGTGAGTGTTAGTGTGTAAATGTGATTTTGACAATA
This sequence comes from Bombina bombina, assembly GCF_027579735.1. Taxonomy (NCBI): domain Eukaryota; kingdom Metazoa; phylum Chordata; class Amphibia; order Anura; family Bombinatoridae; genus Bombina; species Bombina bombina. Next base: position 210,833,831 of record NC_069499.1, on the reverse strand, counting down.
TAACCCTTATCAAAAAAGGGGTACTAGCATAACAAGCAAAGCAATGGTCGTATGTTAGACACAAAGTTGTAATAATAACGTCCCAAAAATAAATTTCTTGTGATTATAATTGTGGTGGATGTAATGTCCAAATCACAGGAGGCAAGCACTTCTTCAAACGATCCCTGTTGGTAACCCAGGGGTAGATACTAAATAGATAAGGAGATAAAAGAAGGCGCCAACATAGTGCGATTACCAATGATACGGAACACGCAGTGCAAGTAAAATCATATACTCACAAGATAAAAGACACTTGAAAAGTGTCACAAGTGCATCCTGGACCCTCAGAGTCGTCCAGCTAACTCCCACTCCACTGTGGTAGTAAGAAACCGCTCGTCACTGCCAATCGAGGTAGCTACGCTGGTGGTCTCAGCTGTGTTGGTGATCTCAGTTGCAGTCAGTGTTGTAAGGGAACTGACTGAAGATCCACTCGATTCTGAATGTAACAGTTCTGATCCGTAATCTCCAAAGAGGATTTTAGACCGCAAGGCAAATTTGGAGTTGGTAATGAGATGGCAAAATAAAACTTTGGCAAAATGAAACTTTACCAAAGGTAGAAAAGAAAGTTCGTGGCTGCAATCTTAAAATGTATAAGACTTTAATGGCACAAAATCGGTACCTGACCAGTGCCTTTAAGTTTTTTATCACAAAAATATCTTTGGATTGACAATTTTCGCACAAATTTGTTCAGGTCTACGAATAATTCGAACAAATTGTGATTCTTAGAGGGGCAAAAAGAGAGTCCTCTGTTAAGAACTCTCACCTCCTCATTGGTTAAAACATGATCTGATAGATTAAAGATATTCTCCCTCATTCGTTTAAATTTCTCCTTTTGGGATGACTTAGCTCTCCCTCTGCTGCCACGTTGGCGTATGATCTTTTTTTCGGAGTAGTTGTTACATTCTCTCTTTCTGGGCCTCTTTCTAATTGTTTCAGTCGTATTGGTGTATGCCTTACCTGCGGGGAGTTGTGTGGTAATCCCTGTGCCTGGTGAAAAACCTGCGGGCTGTTTGTGTGTTCTCTCTCGTGTCTTTGTGTAAAATTACTGTTATTCGCCATATGGCTTTTGACCTCCTTGTGATGGTTATTTCTAGGTATATAGGTGTTATGATCTCTTGTGTTATCAGAAAATTGGTGAGGTCTATATTGTTGGTGACCAAATTCATTTTGATGATCCCTATTGGACCAATGTCTCCAGTCATTAGTGTAATCACTTTTAGGCATATAATAATGATTATCAACCCCTCTCTCTTGATGGGAGGCCTGATTCCAATAGTTGGATGAATAATTACTATTACTAGCAGAAGTCCTCCTATCTCCATTAGGGTTATTATTTCTAAAATGGACATTTTTCTTTTTGTCCTTAGGTTTCCTGTAGTTTACTTTAACCCAGGTGTCTGCCCTAATTTTGTTAGATGTAGACTCCTGGTTTTCAGGTTCTTCTGCTTTATTACTAGAATGTACCTCATATACTCTGTCTTCTAGATAATCTTGTTCATCCCTTGCTAACTTTTTAATTTTGGTGGATATAATTTTCTTTTGGAAAACATCAGACTTATCTTGTACTTCTTGGGTAAATTTTACATAATCTGTACTAGACTCAAACTTAAGTAAGTTCTTTTGGATTTCCTCTATCTCTGTCTCAGTTTTATTCAAAAGAGTCTCCCGATATTCAATTAAAAGATCTATAAGTTTGAATGAGCAATCAGTTAAAATACTAAGCCATTTAGTAGTAAGTTCAGGGTCCTGTTTAAAGGAACATTGTTTAGATATCCTTAAACCCCTGGGTAAATGTCCCCTCTCTTTGTATTTACGAAGTGTATCTATGTCCCACCAATGTCTGTGTTCATTATTAAGAGCTTCCTCAAGTTTATGAAATAATTGAACCATAGACAGATCATTAGTGGATTCATTACACATGTCTATAGCGTTTTCATTGCAACTTAAGGCTTTTCTATTATTGATCCTTTGATCTTTACTCTGCATTTTACTACTAAGTGATGTGCTTTTATAAAGAAAAATATATAATTATATATGAAAAAATATATATATATATGTGTGTAAACGATATATCGTAATAATAAAAATATGTAATATACACAGTGATCTAGTGGTATGTATTCAACAGGTGGATGTTGGTACTAATAAAAAAAAACCAAAATCGTGAAGTCGTGTGAATATGCAAACTCGTGTGAATCAGTGTTGATAGTTTCCACTGAATAAGGTGTACAGTAAGATAATACCTCTGCTAATCGGTTATTGTTCAAGTGAAAATCAATACTTAGTGTGAAGTGGTCTAAGTGACCAACAAATACCAATACTTATTGTATACCAATCGGACCCTGTCGCAGCCTAATCAGTTCCCAAAAGTGTAATCAAAAAATATAAAAATATATAATTAGTGCGCCAGTGGTCTGATTGAAGCTAACACTATAAATATAAATATATAGTGTATATAAATGATCAAAATAGTGATAATTTAAGGAATATTAAATAAAAAATAAAGTGATTCCTAGGCCAAAAACTCAAATAACAGTGAGTGTTAGTGTGTAAATGTGATTTTGACAATATAACCCTTATCAAAAAAGGGGTACTAGCATAACAAGCAAAGCAATGGTCGTATGTTAGACACAAAGTTGTAATAATAACGTCCCAAAAATAAATTTCTTGTGATTATAATTGTGGTGGATGTAATGTCCAAATCACAGGAGGCAAGCACTTCTTCAAACGATCCCTGTTGGTAACCCAGGGGTAGATACTAAATAGATAAGGAGATAAAAGAAGGCGCCAACATAGTGCGATTACCAATGATACGGAACACGCAGTGCAAGTAAAATCATATACTCACAAGATAAAAGACACTTGAAAAGTGTCACAAGTGCATCCTGGACCCTCAGAGTCGTCCAGCTAACTCCCACTCCACTGTGGTAGTAAGAAACCGCTCGTCACTGCCAATCGAGGTAGCTACGCTGGTGGTCTCAGCTGTGTTGGTGATCTCAGTTGCAGTCAGTGTTGTAAGGGAACTGACTGAAGATCCACTCGATTCTGAATGTAACAGTTCTGATCCGTAATCTCCAAAGAGGATTTTAGACCGCAAGGCAAATTTGGAGTTGGTAATGAGATGGCAAAATAAAACTTTGGCAAAATGAAACTTTACCAAAGGTAGAAAAGAAAGTTCGTGGCTGCAATCTTAAAATGTATAAGACTTTAATGGCACAAAATCGGTACCTGACCAGTGCCTTTAAGTTTTTTATCACAAAAATATCTTTGGATTGACAATTTTCGCACAAATTTGTTCAGGTCTACGAATAATTCGAACAAATTGTGATTCTTAGAGGGGCAAAAAGAGAGTCCTCTGTTAAGAACTCTCACCTCCTCATTGGTTAAAACATGATCTGATAGATTAAAGATATTCTCCCTCATTCGTTTAAATTTCTCCTTTTGGGATGACTTAGCTCTCCCTCTGCTGCCACGTTGGCGTATGATCTTTTTTTCGGAGTAGTTGTTACATTCTCTCTTTCTGGGCCTCTTTCTAATTGTTTCAGTCGTATTGGTGTATGCCTTACCTGCGGGGAGTTGTGTGGTAATCCCTGTGCCTGGTGAAAAACCTGCGGGCTGTTTGTGTGTTCTCTCTCGTGTCTTTGTGTAAAATTACTGTTATTCGCCATATGGCTTTTGACCTCCTTGTGATGGTTATTTCTAGGTATATAGGTGTTATGATCTCTTGTGTTATCAGAAAATTGGTGAGGTCTATATTGTTGGTGACCAAATTCATTTTGATGATCCCTATTGGACCAATGTCTCCAGTCATTAGTGTAATCACTTTTAGGCATATAATAATGATTATCAACCCCTCTCTCTTGATGGGAGGCCTGATTCCAATAGTTGGATGAATAATTACTATTACTAGCAGAAGTCCTCCTATCTCCATTAGGGTTATTATTTCTAAAATGGACATTTTTCTTTTTGTCCTTAGGTTTCCTGTAGTTTACTTTAACCCAGGTGTCTGCCCTAATTTTGTTAGATGTAGACTCCTGGTTTTCAGGTTCTTCTGCTTTATTACTAGAATGTACCTCATATACTCTGTCTTCTAGATAATCTTGTTCATCCCTTGCTAACTTTTTAATTTTGGTGGATATAATTTTCTTTTGGAAAACATCAGACTTATCTTGTACTTCTTGGGTAAATTTTACATAATCTGTACTAGACTCAAACTTAAGTAAGTTCTTTTGGATTTCCTCTATCTCTGTCTCAGTTTTATTCAAAAGAGTCTCCCGATATTCAATTAAAAGATCTATAAGTTTGAATGAGCAATCAGTTAAAATACTAAGCCATTTAGTAGTAAGTTCAGGGTCCTGTTTAAAGGAACATTGTTTAGATATCCTTAAACCCCTGGGTAAATGTCCCCTCTCTTTGTATTTACGAAGTGTATCTATGTCCCACCAATGTCTGTGTTCATTATTAAGAGCTTCCTCAAGTTTATGAAATAATTGAACCATAGACAGATCATTAGTGGATTCATTACACATGTCTATAGCGTTTTCATTGCAACTTAAGGCTTTTCTATTATTGATCCTTTGATCTTTACTCTGCATTTTACTACTAAGTGATGTGCTTTTATAAAGAAAAATATATAATTATATATGAAAAAATATATATATATATGTGTGTAAACGATATATCGTAATAATAAAAATATGTAATATACACAGTGATCTAGTGGTATGTATTCAACAGGTGGATGTTGGTACTAATCAAAAAAAACCAAAATCGTGAAGTCGTGTGAATATGCAAACTCGTGTGAATCAGTGTTGATAGTTTCCACTGAATAAGGTGTACAGTAAGATAATACCTCTGCTAATCGGTTATTGTTCAAGTGAAAATCAATACTTAGTGTGAAGTGGTCTAAGTGACCAACAAATTTTATATTGTAGCTATATTAGGGTTTATTTTAAAGGTAAGTATTTAGTTTTAAATAGGATTAATTTAGTTAATAATAAAAATATTATTTAGATTTATTTAATTAATATTTAAGTTAGGGGGGCGTTAGGGTTAGTGTTAGACTTAGGTTTAGGGGTTAATAATTTGATTACAGTGGCGGCGGCGTAGTGGGGGGCAGGATAGGGATTAATAAATTTATTATAGGTGGCGACGGTGTAGGGGGGGCAGGATAGGGGTTAATAAATTTATTATAGGTGGCGATGGTGTAGGGGGGGCAGGATAGGGGTTAATAAATTTATTATAGGTGGCGACGGTGTAGGGGGGGGCAGATTAGGGGTTAATAAATTTATTATAGGTGGCAACGGTGTAGGGGGGGCAGGATAGGGGTTAATAGGTTTAATATAGGTTGCGGCGGGTTCAGGGAGCGGCGTTTTATAGGTTAATACATTTATAAGAGTTGCGGCAGGGTCTAGGAGTGGCGGTTTAGGGGTTAATACTTTTATAAGAGTTGCGGCAGGGTCTAGGAGCGGCGTTTTAGGGGTTAGTAACTTTATTGAGTTGCGGGAGGCTCCGGGGGCGCCGGTATAGGGATAGAACAGTGTAGTTTAGTGTGAGTGCTTAGTGACAGGCTAGCAATAAAGCTGGAAAAAAGCCGAAGAGCAGCGAGATCGGATGAGTGATAACTCTCACAGTCCGCTGCTCATCGCCCCGCGGCTTTTTGATAGCTTTATTTGATAACTTAGGCATATTTTTTCAGGTCCGCGGCGGCGAAGGTAGGCGAGCTTAGGCGGGCGTATTGGGCCGGCGAAGGCAGAAAAGTAGACGGCTTGATAACTACCCCCCTATGTGTGTTAAATTCTATCTTACCAGCTTTTGTCTTTTTAAGAAGTGGACAAGATGACACATCATGCTCTGGGGAGGCACAGTACAAGCATAGTCTCAATGCCCGCCTTCTACTTTTCTCGTCAGTGGAGAGAGGACCACGCATAATACCTATTTCCATAGGTGATTCGGTTTCCTTGGAACTTGATGGAGAGGGGGTGAACCTTTTGTAGGGAGCTGACGTATTAGACCTCTCATGTTTACGCTCACGTAGTCGTCAGTCTATAGTGGTACAGAGATTGCAAAGATCCTCCAGTCTCTGGGGTACACCTGTGCGGGACAACTCATCCTTAATATCTTCACTAAGCCCACTTCTAAATTGGTGTCTCAGTGACGCCTCATTCCATTTTGACTCAATGGCAAATATTTTAAATTGTGAAATATAATCCTCCACAGGATTCCGGCCTTGTTTTAAGGCCCTGAGTGAAGCCTCAGCAGATTCCTGCTTGAAAGGATCGTCATACAGAGAAGAAAGTGCTTTTAGAAAGTCTTGAAAAGAATCCAATAAGGTATTTTGGTTTTCAAATAAACTATCAGCCCAACTGCGAGGCTCTCCCCTTAAATAGGAAATCATGGTTAAAACCTTAAGGCGATCAGTGCTATAGGTTTTAGGCTTGAGCTCAAACAGGAGTAAACAGGCATTTCTAAATTCTTTAAAATTAGACCTATTACCGCTAAATTTATCAGGTAATGACACTTGCGGTTCAGGTTGAGCGGTTTTTGAAGCGTACATTTCTCTAACACAATCTTTCAAGAATTGATACTCAGTTTGCAATTCTCTAATTGACTGAGTAACGTTATCCATACGCTGTGAAAGTGCTGTGACTTGATTAGTGATTTCAGTTAATTCCATAACTGCTTTCAACCTCTACAACTTTATGCTGGATTAATCTGTTATAACCCTGAACAAAAAGTGTGAGTGTACTTGTTTTTGTGAGGATTTCCTGAAAGCAGTTCTGTAGAATTTATGCAGCTTACTTGAATAGGTTAACTTAAGCAAAGTGATAGATGTTACAGATAGCTTAATTACAATATGCAATTGGCAATATTAAACTATCTGTCTTAATGTTTGCCTATAAACTATTTCTCCAGAGTCACTGCAGACTTGGAGGTTATAGCTTTAAGCAGAAGGTAACCATACAAATACAATCAGGTATACATGAGAGAGATTTCAGTAACAATTCACAGGTTACTAAGCATGAAGCTAAATTGACTTAGCATAAGATAATAAGTTATACAACCTGCCTTAGACCTTAGTCAGTTAGAGTCCAGTGCTGCTACAGGTTTCCCAGGAACAGAAGAGTTCAGCGTGTATGAGAATGCTGAACTGCAGGTAACAAGCATGAGAGTGAGAGGTGAGAGCTGTGGCAGTAGCTGATGATGTCAGTCCTGCACACAGGTGGTTCTGTGTGAAAGGGAGAGAGCTGCAGCACAGGAAGTGGTTGCTCTGTGTAGCAGAAGAATGATTCCCCTATGTCAGATAGCAGATTGGCTGAGAAGCTTTCTCATGCAGGGATGTGAAAACATTAATCCAGCAATGAGGTAAGAGAAGTGGGAGGTTATATAGGGAGTAAGGACAATTGCTTAAAGAGACAGCATAAGCTACACTGTAGATTCTGACAGTTGTAGCTCAACGAACAATCCAAACACACTGAATAAAATGGCGGCTGCGCATGGGTTTATATATGAATTTGAATATTGTAATTACTTATGACATTTTTATTTGAATTCCGGGTTCGTTTTTCCACGTGTTAACCTAATTTGCATAAAACTACTCTTTATTGACACTTTCCATTGGCACAGGACTGGTGTAAGTTACTTGCAACGACTAAAATGTATTTGCGCGAAATTCAGAAGATGCCAGTTTGTCCTACTTACGCCAGATTAGCATCTAACGGCGCAGTATATGTAATACCTCGATGTGCAAGGTGAAATTACAGACTCCCCAGCTTTCAACGCTTGCGCCAAAGCCTGTGCCGTATATTTAATCGCGCCCTTGGTATATTTCATGCCACCATTTCACCGCCTTATGCGATCAAATAAAAAAAATCGTTCACTTTTTTACCTACTTTAGGTTTCTCACTGAAATTATTTACAATTAGCTTGTGCAATTATGGCACAAATAGTTGCAAATGCTTCTCTGGGATTCCCTTTGTTCAGAAATAGCAGACATATATGAGTTTGGTGTTGTTTTTTGATAATTAGAAGGCAGCTAAATGTCGCTGCACACTACACTTGTATTATGTCCAGCAGTGAAGGGGTTAATTAGGAAGATTGTAGGGAGCTTGCAGGGTTAATTTTAGCTTTAGTGTAGCAATCAGTCTCCCACCTGACACATCCCACCCTCTGATCTCTCCCTGACCCCTCACAAACAGCTCTATTCCCTCCCCCATCCCACAATTGTCTCCGCCATCTTAAGTACTGGCAAAAAGTCTGCCAGTACTAAAATAAATTATTTTTTTAGCTTTTTTTTAAATAAATACATACGCCTAGATTACGAGTTTTGTCGTTAAAAACTTGCGGAGCTAATACTTCTTTTTTTTCTAGCGCTCCCTTAAGCCAACGCTGGTATTATGAGTTTTCTGAATGACTGCGTTAGCCTCAGAAAAGTGAGCGTTGATCCAAATTTAGCTCCACTTCTACCCTCAATACCAGCGTTGCTTATGGTAGCTCTAAGCTGGAAAAACATGCTTGTGCACGACTTCCCCATAGGATACAATGGGGCTGAGCTGGCTGAAAAAAAACCTAACACCTGCAAAAAAGCAGCGTTCAGCTCCTAACGCAGCCCCATTGTTTCCTATGGGGAAACACTTTCTAAGTCTACACCTAACACCCTAACATGAACCCCGAGTCTAAACACCCCCAACCTTACACTTATTAACCCCTAATCTGCCGCCCCCGCTATCGCTGACAGCTACATTATATTATTAACCCCTAATCTGCTGCTCTGGGCACCGCCGGCACCTACATTATCCCTATGAATCCCTAATCTGCTGCCCCCAACATCGCCGACACCTATATTATATTTATTAACCACTAATCTGACCTCCCTAACATCGCCGCAACCTACCTACAATTATTAACCCCTAATCTGCTGCCCCCAACGTCGCCGCTACTATAATAAAGTTATTAACCCCTAAACCTAAGTCTAACCCTAACATCCCCCTAAGTTAAATATAAATTATATAAAACAAAATAAATTTACTATAATTAAATAAATTATTCCTGTTTGAAAATAAATACTTACCTATAAAATAAACCATAAGATAGCCACAATATAACTAATAGTTATATTGTAGCTATTTTAGGATTTATATTTATTTTACAGGCAACTTTGTATTTATTTTAACTAGGTACAATAGCTATTAAATAGTTAATAACTATTTAATAGCTACCTAGTTAAAATAATTACAAATTACCTGTAAAATAAATCCTGACCTAAGTTACAAATACACCTAACACTACACTATCAATAAATTAATTAAATAAATAAACTACAATGATCTAAACTAAAATACAATTAATTAAACTAAACTATATTACAAAAACAAACATTAAATTACAAAAAATAAAAAAATATTACAAGAATTTTAATCTAATTACACCTAATCTAAGCCCCCTAATAAAATAAAAAAGCCCCCCAAACTAATAAAATTCCTTACCCTATACTAAATTACAAAAGTAATCAGCTCTTTTACCAGCCCTTAAAAGGGCTTTTTGCGGGGCATTGCCCCAAAGTAATCAGCTCTTTTACCTGTAAAATAAAATACCCCCCCAACATTACAACCCAACACCCACACACCCCTACTCTAAAACCCACCCGATCCCCCCTTAAGAAAACCTAACACTACCCCATTGAAGATCCCCCTACCTTGAGCCGTGTTCACTCAGCTGGGCACCGATGGGCCAGAAGAGGACATCCAGAGCGGCAGAAGTCTTCATCCAATCGGGGGCAGAAGAGGTCCTCCATCAAGCATAAGTCTTCATCCAAGCGGCATCTTCTATCTTCAGCCATCCGATGAAGATAGAAGATGCCGCTTGGATGAAGACTTCTGCTGGATGGAGGACCTCTTCTGCCCCGATCGTATGAAGACTTCTACCGCTCCGGATGTCCTCTTCTGGCCCATCGGTGCCCGGCTGGGTGAACATGGCTCAAGGTAGGGTGATCTTCAATGGGGTAGTGTTAGGTTTTTTTAAGGGGGGATCGGGTGGGTTTTAGAGTAGGGGTGTGTGGGTGGTGGGTTGTAATGTTGGGGGGGTCTTGTATTTTATTTTACAGGTAAAAGAGCTGATTACTTTGGGGCAATGCCCTGCAAAAAGCCCTTTTAAGGGCTGGTAAAAAAGCTGATTACTTTTGTAATTTAGTATAGTGTAGGGAATTTTATTATTTTGGGGGGCTTTTTTATTTTATTAGGGGGCTTAGATTAGGTGTAATTAGATTAAAATTCTTGTAATATTTTTTTATTTTTTGTAATTTAGTGGGGGGGTTTTTGTACTATAGTTTAGTTTATTTAATTGTATTTTAGTTTAGATCATTGTAGTTAATTTATTTAATTAATTTATTGGTAGTGTAGTGTTAGGTGTATTTGTAACTTAGGTTAGGATTTATTTTACAGGTAATTTTGCAATTATTTTAACTAGGTATCTATTAAATAGTTATTAACTATTTAATAGCTATTGTACCTTGTTAAAATAAATGCAAAGTTGCCTGTAAAATAAATATAAATCCTAAAATAGCTACAATGTAACTATTAGTTATATTGTAGCAATCTTATGGTTTATTTTATAGGTAAGTATTTATTTTTAAATAGGAATAATTTATTTAATTATAGTAAATTTATTTTGTTTTATTTAAATTATATTTAACTTAGGGGGGTGTTATGGTTAGACTTAGGTTTAGGGGTTAATAACTTTATTATAGTAGCGGCGATGTTGGGGACGGCAGATTAGGGGTTAATAATTGTAGGTAGTTGGAGGCGACGTTGGGGGGGGGCAGATTAGGGGTTAATAAAATTTATTATAGTTTTTGCGAGGTGGGATTGCAGTGGTTTAGGGGTTAATACATTTATTATAGTGGCAGCGATGTCCGGTCAGCAGATTAGGGGTTAATAAGTGTAGGTAGGTGGTGGCAACTTTGGGGGGGGGCAGATTAGGGGTTAATAAATATAATATAGGTGTCTGCGATGTTAGGGACAGCAGATTAGGGGTTCATAGCTATATTGTAGGTGGCGGCGGTGTCCGGTCGGTAGATTAGGGGTTAAATAATTTTATTATAGTGTTTGTGATGTGGGGGCCTCGGTTTAGGTGTTAATAGGTTGTTTATGGGTGTTAGTGTACTTTGTAGCACTGTAGTTAAGAGCATTATGTTCCGGCGTTAGCCCATAAAACTGACTTTTTTATGCGGTAGGAGTCTTGGAGGTAGAGGCTGTACCTCTCACTTCTTCCAAGACTCATAATACCGGCGTTAGGCAAATCCCATTAAAAAGATAGGATACACAATTGACGTAAGGGGATTTGCGGTAGCCAAAAGTCGCGGAAGAAAAGTGAGCGGTAGACCTGTACCTGCCATACTCGTAATACCAGCGGGCGTTAAAAAGCAGCGTTAGGACCCCTTAACGCTGCTTTTTAAGGCTAACGCAGAACTCGTAATCTAGGCGATAGATTCAGCAGTGTAGGTTCCAACCTATTCCCCCCAAATAGCTCAACCTCCTACCTCTTCCTATTTGTGGCCATTTTAGGTACCGGCAGCTTCCTGCACATCTAAACAAATGTGCTTTTTTTATTTTATTTTTTTATTTCATCCAATTTTTCTGTAGTGTAGCTGCCCCCCCTCAATATCCTACCCCCTCCCAGATCCCTTTTCCAAACAATATTTCCCCTCCCCCTCCTCCCTCTCCCATAGATTCAGCAGCATTGATTGTTGAGATCGATGGGCCGCGCACGTGCGTTCCCGCCCACCTTGTGGCCCTCTCTGCATCGGTGTGCCAAAAAAGGTATTGCAGTGATGCCTCAATATCAAGGCATAACGGCAATACCTTGAAAGCGTCTGGAAGCGATCAGGATCACTTCCAGGCGATTTAAACCCCTAACGACGTACAGGGTACGTCGCTGGTCTTTAAAGACAAGTTTGTGAATCGTGTGTCGTTAAGGGGTTAAATTATGTTTTTAAAGCTTATTATAAGGTTCATAAACATTTAACCCCTACATCTTTTACTAATATCCATGAACACCTATACCCTAAAAAAAAGAAGAAAATAAAACATCCATATACATTTAGTTTGTAACATTCATATTAATATAGTTCTAGTTCTCTGCTACATTGTGCATCACTATTCTGAGAACCACCCTTTTTAATCTAATATCTTTTTAATTGTTTAGACTATTCTATCATTAGAACCTCTCTTGATGTTGCCTCACCTATAGATCTCTGATCTCCAGAATTCTACAACTCGTTACTGTTTCCTCTTTTAAGGACAGCCTCTAACGCCTGATTCTATATTTAAATGAGCTATGTTTTTGTTTACTTGTATGTTTGGCTGTTTTTGTATTTATTTATTTGAATGAGTTAGCCATAAAATAATAACATAAAAAAAATTGTTTGGATACATTTCTGGCTAGAAACAGAATTCAGGGATATGATTGCTTATCTTAAATGGTTCACCTTTTAATGGCATTGTAAGTATATTGTAAGTAGTGATGTCGCGAATAGTTCGCCGGCGAATAGTTCCCGGTGAACATAGCTTGTTCGCGTTCGCCGCGGCGGGCGAACATATGCGATGTTCGATCCGCCCCTTATTCATCATCATTGAGTAAACTTTGACCCTGTACCTCACAGTCAGCAGACACATTCCAGCCAATCAGCAGCAGACCCTCCCTCCCACCTCCAGGACAGCATCCATTTTACATTCATTCGGAAGCTGCATTCTTAGTGAGAGGAGGGACAGTGTAGCTGCTGCTGATTTAATAGGGAAATCGATAGCTAGGCTAGTGTATTCAGTGTCCACTACAGTCCTGAAGGACTCATCTGATCTCTGCTGTAAGGACAGCACCCCAAAAAGCCCATTTTAGGGCTAGAACATCAGTCTGCTTTTTTTTTCCTGTGTAATCTAATTGCAGTTGTCTGCCTGCCAGCATGTGTGTCACTTTCCCAGTGCCACCACTCATATCTGTTGTAACAGTAGTGTACATTTAAAAAAAACAACACTTTTTTGACTGTGAAATAATAGCAGTCAGTTTCCTTCACACGTGTGCGTTTCAGTGCCTGCCTGCCAGTGCACAGTGTCATACCAGTGCCACCACTCATATCTGTTGTAACAGTAGTGTAGATTTAAAAAAACAACACTTTTTTGACTGTGTTAAATAATAGCAGTCAGTTTCCTTCACACGTGTGCGTTTCAGTGCCTGTCTGCCAGGGCACAGTGTCACACCAGTGCCACCACTCATATCTGTTGTAACAGTAGTGTACATTTAAAAAAAACAACACTGATAGGGGACGTAACAGGGATTAAACTGATAAGACTAGAACTACTTAACACACCACTCCTATCTGGTGGCCCATTATATTGCACGCGCAGTGCCCCAAATTTGAAGTAGGAGGACCGAACAAGCATCTTTTTGCATCTCCCGGTTCCTAAAATCTATGCCATATACACGTCCCCTGATAGGGGACGTAACAGGGATTAAACTGATAAGAATAGAACTACTTAACACACCACACCTATCTGGTGGCACATTAGATTGCACGCGAAGTGCCCCAAATTTGAAGTAGGAGGTCCGACCAAGCATCTTTTTCCATCTCCCGGTTCCTAAAATCGATGCTATATACACGTCCCCTGATAGGGGACGTAACAGGGATTAAACTGATAAGAATAGTACTACTTAACACACCACTCCTATCTGGTGGCACATTAGCTTGCACGCACAGTGCCCCAAATTTGAAGTAGGAGGACTGACCAAGCATCTTTTTCCATCTCCCGGTTCCTAAAATCGATGCCATATACACGTCCCCTGATAGGGGACGTAACAGGGATTAAACTGATAAGAATAGTACTACTTAACACACCACTCCTATCTGGTGGCACATTAGATTGCACGTGCAGTGCCCCAAATTTGAAGCAGGAGGACCGACCAAGCATCTTTTTCCATCTCCCGGTTCCTAAAATCGATGCCATATACACGTCCCCTGATAGGGAATGTAACAGGGATTAAACTGATAGGAATAGTACTACTTAACACACCACTCCTATCTGGTGGCACATTAGATTGCACGTGCAGTGCCCCAAATTTGAAGTAGGAGGGCCGACCAAGCATCTTTTTCCATCTCCCGGTTCCTAAAATCGATGCCATATACACGTTCCCTGATAGGGGACGTAACAGGGATTAAACTGATAGGAATAGTACTACTTAACACACCTTATAATAATGCAGAGAGAGGCAACGCAGAGAGAGGAGTCTGAAGAAGAGGAGTCATAGGAGGAAGGTGGCTTTGAGGAGGTGGAAGACCAAACACAGCAGGCGTTCTAGGGGCTTGTTGTCACCTTTCGGGGACCCTTGGTGTTGTACTTTGCTGGGTGGAGGAAGAGACCTTCAATGACATCAGTGAGGACAAGGAACGGGACATGGCTAGCTTGGTATCCAATCTTGTGCAAATGGGGAGTTTGCGGTTGTGTAAATGGACTGTTTGCGGTGCGTTAAACGGGGAGTTTGGTCTGTCACTGTGAAGCGGGCGTAACCTTTACAATACCTGATCGATACAACATCATACCTGATGTTTTAAAGCATGTTATTCCAAACAATTTAGGAATGTTAGGTGATTTATGCCCTTTATGGATTAAAGAAGATCAGAAAAAAGGTAACACGCTCCTTGTATTAGAGTAAAACATAACATTTATTTTCTATCGTTAAAAGTTGTATGTACAGCGGTCAAATTCGGATTGCTAGTAAGCGTGGCACACTGGCTTACGCGTTTCGGGCGTTGCCCGTAATCATAGCCTAATGATGTGAGATGCCTATTGCATTTAAAAACCCCTCGCTAGATGGTAATTGGATAAAAACAAAGTTAACACTGTCTAGTCATTACTAAGTTAGCATATGCACTCATTATCACTTGAAATACAAAATGTACTGAGCATTGGTGATAACTAAGGAAAAACTGTCATAAGGATCTTATTTTGTCAAACCTGAATGTTTATACTATAATTAATTATTATCTACAGTCTACAGTGTGGAGTCTACGTGTAGTATATTTATTTCAATAGTATAAGTGTATGCCTTTAAATAAGCCTATGAAAATAGGGACAACATTTGTCTACCACATATATATTAGGCTTTTATTTGTCACATATATTCTGTTCTATAGAGAATCCCTCTTTTATAAAAAATGCAATAATTTTATGTGATTACCAGAATCTAAAATGCAATTGAAAAATGCACAATAAGACAAATAGTGTGTGTCCTTTAAAATTCAAGAGGAAAAAAGATATATTTCTGTTGCAACTAAATACACAATAGAATATAAACACTGCAAATATATTATAAATACAAATAGTTTATGTTGGATCTTTTAACTTACCCTCTGGTAGTTCTTAATTTTTGCATACCTACTATTTCTTAATATAATATTTCTGAGATATTGTTGTTTTTTTTTTTTTTTGTGTGTTTACCTGTGAAATAATAAAGAGAATTAATATGGTATGGGAAAATCTGTCTAAACACTAAGAATTAATAATCTTATTAATAAGTATGTGGATATATATACTAACACTCTAAGATTATAGTGTATAGAAAGAAACCCTGACCCTAGTTCTAGAGAATACATAGTGTTATTACAAGACATTATATGTATTAGGAACATTAGATATAACTTCAAACTTATTGCCTAACTTAATATATACAAAGTATATTGTTAATGATAGTGATTACATTTAAATTTTAAATTTTATGTTTCAAATTTAAACTAAACAAAATTAATTAGACATGTAATATATGTGTGATATTATTTGAACTCCTTGTATTAAATATCTGGGCATGGGTATAATGTTATAACCTGAGTAAACAAATGTATATTGAGGAAAATAAATCCAAATTTATTCCCAGAAGTTAATAATATCGTATTTTGAGTTTAGACCTTGTGGATGCCTTGTCTGAAGCTTAAATATCCAGAATATCTCTCTTTTGGCGAGTAATTTGTCTACATCCCCCCCCTCTGTTCGGCACCTTAACCTGTTCTATAGCACACCATTTCGTGGTTTTTAGATTTCCATTATGCAGTTCAGAGAAATGCCGAATGAGGGGGGTCGTTGACTTGCCCCTCTCCAGAGTGGAGAGGTGTTCTCTAATTCTAGATTTCATATCTCTGGATGTGAGTCCTATATATTGGACATTGCATTTGGTACATCGAATCATATAGATTATATTTTTCGACATGCAGTTCATTAGTTATTTAATTAAAAAAAAAACCTCTCCTGTGACACAAGAGGTGAACTCCCTGGTTTTATCCATATAATCACAGGGTTTACATTTGTTGTGTCCACAACTATACATACCCCTACTACTAAGCCAACTACTGGTATTGCTGGCTTGTTGTTTTAGTAATGTAGAGGATAGTATATTCCCTAGAGTGGGACTTCTTCTGGGACTACATCTGATTCCCTCCTTAACTAGTTCTGTCAGTTTGTCGTCTGCCGCTAAAAGGGGAAAGTGTTTTTTTACAATTTGTGTAATCTGTTGTTATTGAGAGCTATAAGTTGTTACAAAATTAACTCCTTCTTATCTTATTCTCAAAGAGACTTACTCTGTTAATTTTATTACATTGTTTTCTGGCTCTAATGATAGTATTCTTATTGTATCCTCTCTCCTTTAACCTAGTTGCCAATTCATTAGCTTGTTTTTGATACTCTGACTCTTGCGTACAATTACGTTTCAGGCGAATAAATTCACATTTGGCTACAACAGCTGCTGTTTGTTTGGGGTGAAAACTACTCCCATGTAAAAGGGAATTGCCTGATATTGGTTTCCTGTATGTTTTAGTTATTATTCTCTCTCCTGTGCCTGTGAGTGTTAGATCAAGATAATTTATGTTGGTATGTTGTAATTCAAATGTAAACGAGAGTCCTATGGAGTTAGTGTTTAGGTACTAGATCGTTTGATCCCCTCCATATAAAGATGAGGTTGTCTATGTACCTTTATGGATTAAAACCAGACTCTGCATCAACTATGTAATTTTCCATGGGAGTTTTGCTATGGATCCCCCTCTGGCATGCCACAGTCCAGGTGTTAGTCCCCTTGAAACAACTTTTCCATCACTATTGTGGCCAGAGAGAGTCCCTGTGGGTTTTAAAATTCGCCTGCCTATTGAAGTCTATGGCGGTTCGCCCGGTTCGCCCGTTCGCAATCTTTTGCGGAAGTTCACGTTCGCCGTCCGCGAACGGAAAAATTTATGTTCGCGACATCACTAATTGTAAGTATATGCAGATTTGTATAGGCTGAACTCGATGGACTTCGGTCTTTTTTCAACCTCATCTACTATGTTAATATGTTACTATAAGCAATTGTTCTTACTGTTTCCTTGCTTGTACTGTAGAAGGAATCACCAAACCCTCCCAATTTTCTGTATACTTTTAAAATTATTTAAGCTAAAAAAATGTTGTAGTAGAAGCCAAATAATCCCAATCATTGTCTATAAGTATAAAGAAAGTTTGGAATTCAATGATATCTATTTCTACTGTATTTAAAATAAAAATAAAAAAATGTAATACTCTTCAACTACTTTTGATCATTTAAATCTGTTTTCCATCCATCTACAAAATAAGTAATTGATAACATGTTTGACTTTGATACATAACACTGATAAGTATCAAAACTGCTGCATTTCCTTCTGATTTTGAAAATGAGTATTACCATGCCTGTAATGACAATCTGTATACTTTCTGGCACATTACTTAGAAGAAACCATCAATAAACAATTTACAAATGGCACATCATCTCAAATCAATACATTGTTTAGCCCTATATAAGACAAATGTTTGTTTGTATTGATAGACATATATTGGTATATTGATGTTTTCAGTTTGTGCATAACAATCAGTTGGTTGTAAGTCATTCATTATCAAAATTGTCATTAAAAGAATGGCATACGTGTAATAAAGCTTGCCTGAAAAATGATCTACCTCATTCAGTTTGCAAGGTCCTTTGTGAGATTCATAAAAAAAAGAGACTACAGTAAATTCAGAAGCTATTTTTTGTGTTGTTCACTTGATTTCTGGAGTAGAAGGCAAGAATAATCACTGCAACTGATTAGAGCATGAATGTGCATTTAATGTTTTTGTTGTCTTTTGCATTTAATAAAACTATGAGGCCGAATTATCAAGTGTCTGCTGACAGTGCGGATCAGGTCCGACAGACATCGCTGGATGCAGAGAGCAATACACTCTCCGTATTCAGCATTGCAGCTCTTGTGATCTGCTGGTGCAACACCGCCCCCTGCAGATTCGCGGCCAATGGGAGGTGTTAATCAACCTGATCATACTCGATCGGGTTGAATTGTGGCGATTCCTGTCTGCCTCATCAGAGCAGGCAGACAGGGTTATGGTCCATAACTTGTGTTTCTGGCGAGTCTGAAGACTCGCCAGAAACACGGGCCCTCCGTACGGAGCTTGATAAATGGGCCTCTATGGATCTATATATTTATTACTATTTAAAGAGACATAAAACTCTATTTTTTTTCTTTCAGGATTCAGACAGAACATACAATTTTAAATAATGTTTCCATTGAATTTTATTTATTAAATCTGCTTTATTCCAATGATATCTTTTGCTGAAGGAGCATTACTGAAAGCTAACTAAACACTTCTATCCAGCCAATCACAAGAGACAAATGTGTGCAGCCACCAATCCACTAGTGTAAGATACTGTATGTACATATTATTTTTCAACAATGGATACCAAGAGTACAAAGAACATTTGAAAATAGTAAATTTAATGTAACGTGCTCAATCTGAATCATGCAAGTTTAATTTTGACTTTTATATCCCTTTAAATTGTTTTTCTTCCTACACACTCACAATAAATTATAAAATGAATTTTGATTGCAAACTTTATTCCAATTAGTATTATGAAAAATTAAATCACTCTATAATGTGGATTTATGTTATATCTGAATACAGTAGTAGAAAACAAATTAAAATAGTTGCAATAATACATATAGATTTCCATTGATCAAAATCCTGATGGGGGGGGGGGTCTAAGCCGCAGCCATGGTCGGACGCTGTTTTCAGTAGCTCTTGAGCTCATTTAGGCAATCCACTGACCATCTCCCTTCTAACATCTCATCCTGCAATGCACTTCTAACTACTACTTTTGAGGAAGATTCTAAGTGAGATGATGCCTACATTTCAACACCGCTTCATATGTTTAGCTCACCATGCTTAGCTGACGAGGGATCAGTATCAGCAGGGTCTATCCCGGTCACCACCCAGCACTGCAGCACCTCAAGCATCCTCTCCCTCCCGGCCTGTGTCCCTGACATGAACGGAAACATGATCCCTTACCTGTGATCACGTCTCGGGAGGTGCGGCTGACTCCCACGGGCGAATACCAGAAAATTCTCACTCTTCATTTAAGTAATATACGGGGCAGGAGAGAGAAAACTGGATCGCAGGACTGTCACTCACATAAAAATTGAATGCTCTACATGGGTTTCTGCCACAGAAGCCCTACTGAATCATATGGTTTAATCCAAGTGTCGATCGTGACAAGCAGTCTGATTATCAAATAGGAGTGGGCTAGAAAAGTTCCCTACATGATCGAGGAGACTTTTCCCTTTACATATATGGACCTAAATATATATACATGGCTGACACTTTTTCCAAGGCTCCCCTTAGTTCTTAATTTCTTTCTCTACTAAGCACATTTAGAAGTTCATTAGGAGGTCAGGATAAGGGCTCATAGGTATATTGTCTGTACTGAATTGTATCGACTGCCCTTAGCATATGTTTTACATACTGATGTTTACTCTGTTTGTAACACAAGCCCTAGCTAAGTTTCTTTAATTTACCCTAGATAATTTGGAAATGTGATCTATAGACACCCTTATTTGGTCTATATGCTTACGGAGTCACTACCAGACCTTAAATGAAGGTGTTTTTTCACACTAACCTTAATGATCTCCTGTATATAATTATATATTTGTGTTAAAATTATTTACATGTTCATCAACTTTATCACAATTATTTTACTTTGTGATGTACTCATATCCAGTTCTTCCATGTGGATCTAAGCTACATGACCTTTAAATTCAACTGTGTATTTCAGTATCCTATATCTATTTAGAGCACATCCTAGTAGCCTCAGTAATAGGCCTTGGAGCGACAGTATATACCACTTAAGACTTGAGATTAAGTAACTCTACTTAAAATTAGATTTCTTACTAAAATGTCCGTCTACATCCCTAATGTAAAAGCACTTCATGTGATGGTCCCTTCGAGGATCTTACCTGGACTACTATCTAAGAGCTATCTTTGTTTACCTGCAATTTACTATCATACTGTGATACATTTTTAACTTATGCAGAAGAGTCTTGTGTACCTGTTGCTAGATCATACATACGTATATATTTCCTAAACCAATGTAATGTTTCTCTGCATCTGCTCCTGTTGTACATTGGCATATACTGTTTTGTTTTTGTTCATGCTAACAAATCTCAATAAAAATTTTATTTAAAAAAAAAAATCCTGATGGGAAGCTTGCCGTCTGGCATCAATGTGAGTGGGCATAATCTGCTGCCTGCAGTTATCATGGCACAAGAAAATGCTTGTGCAGCCGCTCCCTGCTCTTGCACATCCAACTGCATGAGAGCAGGGATTATCAATTACCCCAGTCTATCCTGATCAAACTGTTAATAAAAAGCCAACTAGGATATCCCACAAAAAATGGTACATTTCCCTGCAACCAAATGTAATGCAAAACCTGCCCAATCTCACTACCCAGTGAAAAGTAGGAATACAAAATCCAGGGGTGTTTTACTTGCCCCTCATCAAATGTGGTGTACCTCATAACATGTAAATAATGAAAAAAGGTTAACACTAGATTGGAGAAACAGGGAAAAAACCAAGGAAAATAATGAATCTCCAACAAAATAATGGATACACCAGTAGGGAAACATTTCAACAGACCACATAACAATGACCAGGATTTTAAAATAACAGTACTTAAAGGAAACTTCAGATCCCAAAGGGAAAGAAGGACAAATTCAAAAGCCTGTTTGACTTTTTCAATGTAGGATGGAACCTGACCTGTGGCTATATTAACTCTTATATTCCGTAGGACATGGTAAATCGAATTTCTTGAAATTAAAACACTCACTCAGAACTATTTATCATTCAGATGATTAGTATAATACCTCTACACAGACGAGACAGACAATTTCTTCACACATAAGAGACACCATCATCCTGCACAGTGATTCCTGAACATGACTACTTAGATATGCTTAACAAACATCTTTACACATCTCTTTCCCAAAGTCCCATACAACATATCAAATGTTCAGGGTTTACAGATGTAATTTTAAATGCATTTACCTTAACCTGTATACTGCATGCAAATATGACTGAGCTTCACTTGTTTATCAGGCCTGACAAAGGGACCTCAGTGTCCTGAAAGCTTGCAATGCTGGCAATTGTATCCACTAGTCAGCTATTAAAGGTATTAAATACTTCCCTGCACAATAATTTCAAATAATCTGCACATACCAATTTATAGACTGGCTGCTATAGGCCCCCCAGCACCTGGACCAATCTGGTCTTAAGTCTGCAGACAATTCATAATATTAGTATAAAAGTATTTTGTTTTGCAGTTTTTATCAGTAAACACAATTTAGGGAAAGCTAAATAGCAGGGTTAGCCTTGATAAATCAGCAGGGTGCTCTTCAAGTTAATGTTTTAACCCTGTTGCTACCAGGAATTTTAGAGAATAACTTGCCCAAAATACAGAAGTACTTTTTAGCATTTTAGCTATTACTCCATTTAAACAGAAGTATATTATATTGTATATTATACATTACCTCCCAAAACTATATATATATATATATATATATATATATATATATATATATATATATATATATATATATAATTCATTAAAATTATAAAATGATGGGGGAGATAAACAACTGAAATTAAAATCCTTCATGTCTCAAAATTAAATCAATATAAATATTTGCATAGGAAATTAGCACATCTAGGCAAGATTCCCCGCTTGCTTTTTCCCAGAAATACTTCATATACAATGTTACCAATGCACAAGAGAATTCTGGGTAAGATATGCACATTAGATATGCAAATTCTCAGTTTTTTTGCTTCAAATACTGTTTTAACACATCGATCCTTTTAACAGGATTATTGCAGCAATCCAGAAATCACTCACTAGACAGCCTGTTTCGTTCTTTTTGGAACTCATCAGTAGGAGATAGATATCTGGTTGCTGCATTGGTAAAGCTACTTTCAGGGTTAAACCAAAATTCATTAAAATTATGTTGGAGATAAAAAACTGAAATTAAAATCCTCCATGTCTCAAAATTAAATCAATATAAATATTTGCATAGGAAATTAGCACATCTAGGCAAGATTCCGCGCTTGCTTTTTCCCAGAAATACTTCATATACATTGTTACCAATGCACAACCAGAAATCTATCTCCTACTGATGAGTTCCAAAAAGAACGAAACAGGCAGTCTATTGAGGGATTTCTGGATTGCTGCAATAATCCTGTTAAAAGGATTGCTGTGTTAAAACAGTATTTGAAGCAAAAAACTGAGAGTTTGCATATCTAATTTGCATATCTTACCCAGAATTCTCTTGTGCATTGGTAACATTGTATATGAAGTATTTATGGGAAAAAACAAGCAGGGAATCTTGCCTAGATGTGTTAATTTCCTATGCAAATATTTATATTGATTTATATACAGTATATATACAGTATATATACAGTATATACACAGTATATATATATATATATATATATCTTTTAGTAAGCAACCCAAGGTATTAATTTAGACTAATTTTTGTATATTTCATGTCACTGTTTCGATGCCAAATGCAATCATATTAAGTTTTTTTTAACTTTTTCACAAACTTTTGGTTTTTCACTGAATTAATTTACACAGAACTATGGCAGTCATAAGACAAATGGTTGGAAAAGCTTCTCTGGTGTCCCTTTTGTCCAAATATAGCAGACATGCATGGGTATGCAATTAGAAGGCCACTTATTGCAACTGTGCACCATACTTCTAAAACTCCTGGCAGTGAAGGGGTTAATTAATTAGCTGGTAAGCGTATTAATATTTTAATGCAGGGATTACCATCCTACCTGACACTTCCAACCTCCCGAATCCCTCCTAAATAGCTCTCCCCACCCCCACACTCCTGATTACTATCTTAGGTACTGGCGGATTTTTTTATTTTTTTTTATTTTAATAAATTAATTGTATTTATTTATTTAGTGCAGTGTATGACCCCCCCCCCTCTCTTATCCCTCCCTAACAAATCTCTAACCCTGTGCCCTCCCAATTTTGCTTGCCATCTTAGGTACTGGCAATTTGCCTGTACCCAGTTAATAGATTTTTTTTTTTTAAATGTATTTATTATTATTTATTTATTTTGTTAGTGTAGCAGCCCCCCCACTCCCTATCTCTATCACTATTGTGGGGTCCTTTCCCTCCCTCTCCCATCCATACTTTCTTTAGGTAGGGTCTCTCCCCTCCCTCCGCCACTGTGCCGCTGACTGCCTCTCTCTATCCCACCAGCATAAACAGAGATTATTACAAACAGTGACACAGACCATGTCACTGTCTGTAATGATCAGGAAGTCTTCATACACATGGTAACGGAGTAGAAATTGTGCTCTGTAACCATATGAAGGCAGGTGCCTACAGCCCAGGAAGAGCAAGTCTTGCTTGTCACCAAAGGTTGGGCGTAGATATACTGTAAATTATGTAGTACGATGGGTTATGTATTGCATGGTGTATATCTAGGTACGGTTGGCGCAAAGGGTTAATTGTTTGTGTACCAATTTGTGTATATCTAGGTACGATCAGCGCAAAGGGTTGATTGTTTGTGTACCAACTTGCAACAAGTCAAAAATGTTGTAAAAAACATTCACCTAGATTACAAATTATGCCCGCTATAGGGAAATTAATGAACTCAGCGAAAGTTGCGTTATTTAACCCCCTACAGCGCAGCCATAACAAGTTTTTAAAAACCCGGCTTGTGCCTAGGATATGGGGTTTTTAAGCTCCATACCGCACACAAAACAAGCGCTGTTTTGACATGCTCATGCACGCTTTTCCCATAGACATCAATGGGGAGGAATGTCTGAAAAAGTCTAACACCTGCAATTGTGGAATGAAAAGCTCCATAACGCAGCCCCATTAAAGTCTATGGGGAAAAGAAAAGTTACATTTAAACCTAACACCCTAACATAAACCCCACGTCTAAACACCCCTAATCTGCCCCGACCAACATTGCCGACACCTACATAATGTTGTTAACCCCTAATCTGCCGCTCCCGATATCGCCACCACAGAGCTAAACTAAAATAATTCCTATTTAAAACTAAATACATACTTACCTGTGAAATAAAACCTAACAAAACCTCTCATTCTATTGACTGATTTGAATCCACCAATAGAATGAGAGCTGCTTTAAACTTATTGGCTGATTTGAACAGTCAATAGGATTTTAGCAGCTCTAATTCCTATTGGCTGATTCAAATTTTTCAGCCAATAGGAGGGGGCGGAGCCAACTACCAAGCTGATCGGTCGCATACAGCAAGAGCTCTGGCTTTTAATGTTCTTATTAGAGGATTATTGTCAACTTTTGGAAATTCCAAAATGCCTACCACTGTCAAGTTCTTTTTGGAAACTAAGTAAAGATTGGAGCTAAGTAGTAAGGGAGTGGAACTTTACTTTGCACTGCATATTTCCTACACGCCACGAGGTCACAGAGCTTTGTTGCAACTTTTAAAATCTTAGTACTGGTTTGGTTTCTGGGCTATTGTTATAACAATCTCTCCTATGCACCCGAAAGTATCTGCAAAACAAGGAAAAAAAAGATGACACTTGTTAATGACGAAGAAAACTTCTACGCCATGGTGCAATCCCTGCTACTAAATTTAACATGGCGGATGGAGGAGAATTTCAAAGAACTCTCAGAGCTCTTGCAGCCAGCTGCGCAAGCTTTGGCTGACGAACCTACACCACCAGCTGAGAATCTATCTACGCCTGAGCAGACCCCTGGGATGACACCCACTTTGCCTGTTGTGGAAGCGACTCATAGTGCTCACACCCCAGACAGGTCCCGTCAGTGCGGGGATGACTGCCCAGACACTGCAGGACTCCAAAAAAACAAAAAAACAAACATAGGGGGCGCCCTATCAAGGGATGGAACTAAGAGCTTTACGGGTGATAGTAATAAACCAGTTGGTATGCAAATCTCAGAGATTATATATGCGCACCTCCTAAGAGGGAGACAAAGTGTAGTAATATGCATAAATATATAACACACAATGTTAGATAATCAACACTCAAAAATGGAGTAACCACGGTATAAATTATATAGTCCAATAACAGTATTAGAGGATAGTAGAGGGCAATGAGTCCTATGATAATGGTAATAGTGATGTTGGATAATCACTGGGATGGGCACAGGCAGCTATCTGTGAAGATCCAGGCCGGGATCCAAAGCAGCAATCTAAAAAGACAAGAATAGACAGAAGCGCCACATGGCCCAATATTGTCTGGTCCAGAATATAAATCTGTGTGAATATACAATATCAACTCACATTCAGGAAAGCACTTCAGATAGTGCTATAGCAGCAGTCTGGGATTTCTATTAGTCACCCAGGAGACCAAATTCTGTTGTAGATGAGATATTTTATCAGATACAAGAGGTCTCTCACATTGCTGTCATCATCATGAGACAGCAATGTGAGAGACCTCTTGTATCTGATAAAATATCTCATCTACACCGGAATTTGGTCTCCTGGGTGACTAATAGAAATCCCAGACTGCTGCTATAGCACTATCTGAAGTGCTTTCCTGAATGTGAGTTGATATTGTATATTCACACAGATTTATCTTCTGGACCAGACAATATTGGGCCATGTCGCGCTTCTGTCTATTCTTGTCTTTTTAGATTACTGCAGGACTCCAGGCACTCCTAGACTCGGAGAATCACTCTAACTGTTGCAGGATTATACAGAGCGCTATTCACACTAACATAAGGAAGACGGGCAGTCAGCTATTAGCAACACACGGACTACGAAGTTCCCTGCAAGGTTCTATTTACCTTGAGTCACAGTGGGCTAAAGGACAAAATACTTTAGGGGGGCTGGATCTTTTACAAGGAAGCTGTGCCAGACGATGGTTCAACCAGCGATCAAGCCAGACTCTATACTTGTGTCCATATCTACATCATCGAACTGAACTTGTGGCTTCTGTAGTAGGATAAACATATTTGTCCTCAGACCTCGCTCAAATACTTGAGATAGTTCACAGCTTGTTAATAGGGCTGAGTTATAAATAACCATAGCTACTGCCTATGCTATTCTGTCTTTGTACATGTTTGCAGCTACTAATCCATATAGTTTCCTACAATATTAGTTATTATATGAGTGAGTTATGTCTTGGTAGGATCGAGTCTCTTGTTGCTGTTTTTCTAGCAGACAACAGCTATGTTTTTTTTTTAGTTATGCCGATCACTGATATGACGTTATTTAATTTTTACATTTTCTCTCTTCACTAGCACTAGTTCTAATGTGTCTGAAGCTGTCTGCAATGTAAACTTTTATACTGCATTAACTGTTTAATGCTAACCTATGCTTTTTCACCTAATACACTAATGTTCATGCAGGATACTACTACTTTTTGTACCTAAATAGGGGTAATGCCTAGTGGATATATTTCACCCACGACTGCCATAGTTTAGAGCTCTATTTTCATTAATATGGGGTGCATGTTCTTATTGTGCTCTGTATATGGTCCTACAGGGAGTACAGTCAATTTATTAACAAGTTGTCATACGTTTTATCCAGAACATGCGATTAGAGGATTATGTTGTAATGTGCCACGCTAACTCTTATTTCCCCCCTCGACTGTAGTCATATTATTGTTGTTAAGTTACATACATTGGTCAAAACTGCCTAGGTTTATGCTGGTGATATCAGACCCAGTTAGATTATGGTTACTAGCTAAATAATATTACCAGCTTTTCTGTGTGATAAAATTGGCTACTGGTCTTCGCTTTAGTAGTGTGTTCCCTATCATCCGTTTACCATAGTTTACTTTAGCAGTTTGTTAGGATTTTGTGTTACTGGACATGATAATAATTATATTTCATTTCACAGAGAAAGAGAGGAGACCTATGTATTTTATTAACCTATACTTAGCAGGGAAAGATTGAACTTCACATTTTATGACTAGCACTACCTGACTTAGCAGACCATATGGCGACTCAACATTCCCTGGTTTATATTTCACAAGAACTTTTGTTGATTAACTTCCCACTCTGTAATATAACAAAGATTTGCCCTGAGGGGAGACAGACTCCTTTATATCCCTGCTCTATTTGTTCACAATCCTTGAACTGTTTTTATTTTTTTATGTGGCTTAGATGTCTGTAATACAGTTTATTGGAAAGCATTGCCCCTAGCATATAATATTTCACCCTGTTATCATCACTTGTAGTTTATATGTATAAGGGTGTATTCACATAAGGGTTTTGTAGAGGGTCCTAATAGTACACAGTAGTTGGTATCTTTTATACTGTTCTTGGTTATGTCATGCTCTTACTATGTCTATTCCTCCCTCCTATATAATGGAATACTCCCCTATGGTACTAGTACTATTAATATATATTTAAGTCTACTGGAGCTAGTATAAATATTTAGTCCCCAATACTCATTAGTTGAGCTAACTAAGGCCTATTGGTAAAACGCCATTATACATTTAATCAGATATAAAGCTATACCTCCCATTTGATTGCTAATGAGCATATGTAGCACTACTACTTTCCATATCTAAGCTGCAGTACTACCTCAGGCACGCAGCTCACTCACGCTCATTATAAAGGGGAGTACTTTGTTGCAGTAACCTGTATCTGTTTTTTTCTGTATCTTATGCCTACTCTTATAACAGGTACAATCAATACATTAATAGGTTGATGCGTACCAACTGCTGGTTTTGAATTCCTACCTGTTTGTTTAACTTTACTATGGCTAAAGCCAGCATGTTCCCCTAATCTCCTGTCCCATAGTTTATAAGTCTTACTATAAATATAGAGCTAAGACATTCTAAGCCCTGATAAAGCTCCCTTACTAGTTATTATTACCTCAACCTTATGGCTATAACCATATTATTAGAGGGGAAACTTAATGACAGAGACTAACTTAATCTGCACTCTAATTCGCAAGATATAATTTTGTTCTGACAGTCCTGAGGTCCCTTTGCTTGAACACTTCTAAGATCCCACCACGTACCTTAAACTACCCACATTCATATATGGCTCCGCCCCCCACCCTTCACCCTTTTCCCTATAGGCATAGCGGTGCTTATCCGCTGAATCTCCCCCCCACTATATATGCATTTTCTACTTTTTATAATTATGGTCCATTGGGCCTAAAGCTATGTTATCAACTGACTAGTCATTCATACTATCTTACTGAAAAACTGAGGTTACATTGGCCTAATAGTAATGTCTTATATAACTGCTGAAATGTTTCACTTAATTTTGTTTGTACTTTTTCCTGTTATCAAAAAGGCGTATTATGTTTGGTCTGCTAAACCTCAATAAAAAATATTAAAAAAAAAAAAATTCAGCCAATAGGAATGCAATGGACACCATCTTGAATCGCATACCTTGCATTGAAGGTTCAGTGTACGGCGGAAACCGTATGAAGAGGATGCTCCGCGCCGGATGTCTTTAGGATGGATCCCCTACGCGCCGCTGGGATCAAGATAGAAGATGCCGTCTGGATGAAGATTGAAGAGGCCACCTGGATGAAGACTTCACGCTGCTTGGATGAGGACCTCACCACCGGGATGAAAATTGAAGAGGCCATCTGGATGAAGACTTTTCACCGCCTGGATGAAGATCATTCAAACGGGACTGCAAAAACTGTGAGTGGGTCTTCAGGGGTTAGTGATATGTTTTTTATGGATTTTCTGGGTGGGTTTTTTTTTTTTAGTTTAGGGTTTGGGCATGTAAAAGAGCTAAATTCCCTTTTAAGGGCAATGCCCATCCAAATGCCCTTTTCAGGGCAATCGGTAGCTTAGGTTTTTTTTAGAATTAGATTTTTTTTATTTTGGTGGGTTGGTTGGGTGGTGGCTTTTACTGTTGGGGGGTTCTTTGTATTTTTTTTACAGGTATTAGAGATAATATATTTGGGGCAATGCCCCATAGAAAGCCCTTTTAACGGCTATTGGTAGTTTTTATTTTGATAAAGCAATAAGATTAGGTATAATTATTTTTTATTTTTGATAATTTCATTTGTTATTTTCCGTAATTTAATTTCTTTTTATTTTTTGTAATTTAGTATTTTTTTGTAATTAGATACTTTGTAAGTTTTAGAGTAGTGTTAGGATTTTTAAAATGTGTAGTTTAGTTTTATTTAATTGGTAGTTAGTTTTAGTTTAATAATTATATTAGTTTAATTGTTAGTTTAAAATTAGTTTTTTTCATGTGACAGGTAAGTTTTAATTTAATTTAAGATAGGGAAATTGTAATTTTAATATAGAGTTAGGGAGGCATTAGGTTAAGGGGTTACCAGTTTTAAATTAGTTTATTGCGATGTGGGTGGCATTCAGTTTAGGAGTTAATAGTTTACTTTAGTATATTTCATTGTGGGGGGCTTGCGGTTTAGGGGTTAATAGGTTTATTATAGTAGCTACGGTGTAAGGCTTAATAACTTTAGTTTAGTGGGGGCGATGTGGGCAGACGGCAGATTAGAGGTTAATAATATTTAAATAGTGTTTGTGATGTGGGAGGGTGGCGGTTTAGGCGTTAATAACTTTATTATGTCGGGAAGTGGCGGACAATGTCGGGGAGTGGCGGAATAGGGTTTAATACATTTTATTAGTGGCGTCTATATCGGGAGTGGCAGATTAAGGGTTAATAAATTTAATTTAGTGTTTGCGATGCGATAGGGCCTCAGTTTAGGTGTTGATAGGTAGTGTATGGTTGTTTAGTGTACTTTGTAGCAGTTTAGTTATGAGTTTTATGTTATAGATTTGTAGCATAAAATTCATAACTACTGCTTTTAGATGGCGGTATGGATCTTGCCGTTTTAGGCTGTAACGCAGGTTTTTTTATCCAGAACGCAAAACTCATAATGTGAGCGCTATGGGAATCCCATGAAAAAACATCATTTTTACAAGTGCGGGACTGACGTTGCGCTACAAGCTAAAAGGCTTGCGGTATACCGACAAGACTTGTAATGGCTGCTTTGCTGTTTTAACGCTGAAAATACCATATTTTTGGCGTTAAAAGATGAACGCACAGACTTGCAATCTAGCTGATTGTCTTTTTATTGTGTAAATTCTAGGTTACCTATTGTTGGTAGTTTGTGAGGTTGAATCTTGGCGTGCACACTAATTTTATACATTTTTCAAATTTGAACTTGTTTTATCACAGATTATGTTTTCTAATGTCCTTAAATACATTTAAAGTACCAGCCATTGGGAGAAAGGTCTCTGAAATCCCAATCAAATGTACCTCCTCAATTTAAAAACCATTCTGCCAAACAAACCCAATTTATCAATTATTTTACAGATGCTGATCAGTTATAAGGCCAAGGCTTCCCAAAGAAGTGGTTAAGGTCTTTATGTTGAGTCATGCTTTTTTTTAAAATAAATTAACGATCGACTTCCGGTGGGCGGGACGACCGAGTAGCAGCAGCGGTAAAGAGCTCCGTATACACACAGCTCTAATAAGTGTCTCCGCTGCTGATATTCCACTCCCCGTGACTTCTTTTCTTGCCGGGCTGTCTATTAGTGCCTTGGCTGATCTCCCACACGCAGGACTTGTCATCCGGTCCTGGTCCCCGGGGGCAAATTTAAAGAAAAAGGAAAAGGGCGCGAACAGACGCCATCACTGCAGGGGTCACAGAGCTGTCTGGTTCCTGATCCCTGCTCAACTATCTTGACACCTCGGCCTTTGGCAGTGCAGCAGAGAGCTCCTCTCCCCTGGGCAACATCAATCCTTCTAGAATTGAATACAGACAGGCACCGCAGGCGGAGGTGAATGGCCCTAGGGCTCAGTACTTTGCTCCCAAGTTTTGTGGGCCTCGGAGCCAGAGGATAATTGTGAGTACGCACATAACACACTGCAGGCTACCTTGTCTCAAACACAAACTACTGAAAATAGGTAAACACTCAGGAGCTAAGGAGATGGGACTGATCGGCTAATTTTGACCACTCTAATAACCCTGCCAACAGCTTGTTTGTTTTTCCTTCTTTGCATCATTGGAGTTAAATGCACACATCACCTGCCTAGAGACTTGCCTCATATATATACCACTGTGTTGGGTGCGACTTAATAGCACTGTATGCCTCTTCCCCCTTTTGTCCTTTTCCTTGCTAACTTAAAGGGAGGGAGTGAGACAGAGGAATCTGGAGAGATAACGAAGTTTGCATTTGTCCGTTTACCACTTGCTGACGCACATGGCTGTTTTAAACTTATTATAACAACTCATTTATGCAGGCATCAGACAACATCTACCTACAACAGTGGACAAATACTACAATCTTACTAAACATCATTGTTTTAGACACAAGGACTTAGACCTTAATCGTATCTCACTTTGTGTGGGCCCTATACCTCGCCCTTCCTAAATTGGGCTTATTGAGACCTCCTGTTGCACACACAGCTTGCCAGCGCTCTGTTCTATGAAAGTTGACGAATATTTCCACAGAATTCCCCATTCTGGGACAGACAATATGAGTTGCAGGTCAAAAACACAAGAAAAGCGGCTGAAACAGGTTGCTGAAACCATCATTCATAACTCCCAACAGGAGGGTGAGGGGAGCTCATCAAGTGACCATGCTGCCTTATTGCAAGAGTTGAAGGCTTTTTTCTTACCTAAAATGGACAACCTACAGGCAGGGGTAGACACGCTTACTACTGAAGTGCGTGCCTTTTCTACTCGCTTGAATAATGCGGAGCAAAGAATTTCTGAGGTGGAGGACAGGCAACAGGAATCCGAAGTATCTCTGAAGAATCTTCTGAAGCAAAACCAATACTTACAAGACAAGGTCGAGGACTTAGAGAATCGCAGCAGGCGAAATAATCTGCGCATAGTAGGGGTACCAGAAACGATTAAAGATAAAGACCTGCTGGATTTTACTGCCTCCACCCTCCCCGCACTTCTTGGCATGCCTCAAGATTGCCTGCCCCTTGACATAGAGAGAGCCCACCGCATCGGTCCTGACAGACATCTGGAGAACTCTAAAGAAAGGCCGCGTCAGGTGATTTTCAAGTGTTTAAACTACCAAGACAAGATCACGATACTACACGCTTATAGAGGTACAAAAGAAGTCAAATATGAGGATCACAGTCTCTTACTTTTTCAAGACTTCTCTGTGGAAGTCACTAGAAGACGCAAAGACTTTGCACCACTCTGCTCTCTCCTTCATGAAAATGGTCGTCGGTTTGCTCTCCTGTACCCAGCTAAGCTTAGGTTGCAGACGTCTTCTGGGCCTAAGATTTTCCACTCCCCTGCAGCGGTACAGGCCTACTTATCGTCTGAACGGAGACAGGACAATGGCTGAAATATTCTCTAATGATAGTTTGTATTTTGTATCTGTGAAACATAATTCGTGTGTCTTTACATGATGTGTACTTTTCTTTTTCAGGTATTGCTTTTTCTTTTTCCCCTTGTTATTATAGACAAGGGAGATCAAATCCATGCTCTAATACCACATTTTGGCTTAGGTTTCCCAGCCCAAAGTTGTCAGCCTGAACTCTCCTACCTACCTTGGCTGAACCCATTTCCTGGAGAATACCCGGGGTGCCCTTTTCTGCACGCTAATTCCCCTTTGGTCCCCCCCTCTAGTTTTGGGCACCTAATAGTTCTGTGTAGTCTGATCAGGGCTTCTCCTCTTTGCCTGGTAGGCATGCTGGTTAACATATCCCAGTTCCTTTTTATTGCTCATTTAGAATTACTATCCCATGTTATAGTTCATTGGAGCCACTGCCACCCTTTGGCTCAGAATCCTAAATGCCCCATACCCTACTTAGGGCATACCCTGCTAATGTCTTTTTATCTTGGTTGTCATGTTCTTCATGCGATATGGTCACTGTTTCATACTAAAATGTTTATGCCAGAAATGTCACTGTACTGCTTACATGTGCCTTTTTTTTGTCTCCCTTCCAGCTTCTATCATGGGGAGTCCCGGGCCCCTCTGGGCTTGCCCTCCGCAGACCACTTCATCAGGACTTCTGACACACTCTTACAACTAACGGTTTATCACAGTGAGTCACCTTGGGTACAATATGGTGCTTGGGGGCTGCTATTCCTTCTTCTTTGCAGGAACGCACTACACGCTACCTTCCCCACTCAAGACGACAATAGAGCACACTCTCTTTACAGTCTAACACACGACCATAAGGTAACTCTTTGCCTAATATTAGCATTCTTACACTATTTCTATGGCAGTACCTGTTAGAATAGTTTCTTGGAATGTGGGAGGCATTACATCACCTGCAAAGAGAGGTACTATCTTGCAACATTTAAATTCACTACAGGCTGACATAGCATTGCTTCAGGAGACTAGATTGACGGCAGACGAACACGATAAGCTAAAGAGGCGTTGGGTAGGTCAGGCACTATACTCTCCAACAGAGGGCAGAAAGAGAGGGGTAGCTATTTTGGTTAGGAAGGGTCTCCCAATTTCCTTCTCGCAGGTTGACATTGATCAGAAAGGCAGGTATATTATAGCTCTGTTGCAAATTCATCAATTTACCTACACCATTTGTAATATTTATGGCCCGAACGAGGTTAACCCCAATTTCTGGTCAACTTTACTGGCAAAATTATTAACCTACAATGCCCCGATGATTATGGGAGGGGATTTTAACCTGGCCCAGGCTGTTCCTCTAGATAGATTTAAAGATCCATCAGTGCTAGGTCACATGACACAACGTGCCCCACATAGTAGAGAGGTAACTCTAATTAGCTCTTTTAAAGAGACACTAGACTTGGTAGATGTCTGGAGAGCAAAAAATCCAGAGGAAAGAGACTTTACTTGCCTATCTAAGACACACCATACAATGTCAAGGATAGACTATTTCCTTACCTCTTCAACATTAACACCTCAAGTTCACACTAGTACCATAGCACAGATTACAATCTCGGACCATGCCCCTATCATACTACTATTGCAACCTACACCAAGGACCCCCCCTAAGAAATCTTGGAGATTCCCCACGTATCTCTATAACAACATAAATTTTCGCAATCACCTAAAGTCCTCATGGGTACACTATACGTCAGACAATAATACACATAAAGATACCCCCGACCTATTCTGGCATGCCTCTAAGGCGGTAATGAGGGGCTGTATCACGGCCTTTACGGCCCAATACAACAAAAACAACAGACGAATTGATGGTGACTTTCTGGCGCAGTTAACCGCGGCGTACAATGACTACCTTTCTGACCCCTCCCTCGCATCTCAAAAAAAGTACTACGAGCTTAAGCAGGCCAGGGACACGTTTTTAACTCAACAACATCTCAAATTTGACATACATAGGCAGGGTAGATACTTTCGCCAGGGTAATAAATCTGGTAAGCTCCTGGCCAAACTGGTTCATTCTTACCGCCCCAAATCCTATATAGCGGCTATAAACTCCCAGTCCAAACTGACTTCAGACAATAAAGACATTATGTCGGAATTTGTTAAGTATTATAAGGAACTATACACTAGCCAGACAATAGACCATGAGGCAAAGTTGAGATTCTGGGGCTCGGTGCAGTTACCCACTATTTCTGAGGAGCAAAAATCGGCCCTTAATGCCCCGATTCATGTACAAGAGATCATCAAAGCCATACGACATAGCAAATTAGGGAAGGCCCCAGGCCCAGATGGGCTGCCATCTGAATATTTCAAGCTTTTGAGTGAGGAAATGGCTCCCACTTTAGCCTCTCTGTTCTCAGCATATCTGGAAGGGGCATCACGATTAGATAAGCGTTTCTCAGAAGCGAACACTTGCTTGATTCCTAAACCTGACAGGGACCATACCCAGACCTCATCATACCGCCCAATCTCCCTTCTTAATGGAGATTACAAACTTCTTACAAAGATCCTGGCTGACCGTCTAGCGACGGTCTTGTCGTCTGTCGTACACATGGACCAGACAGGCTTTGTAAAAGGGAGGTCCTCGGTACTTAATATCTGGAAAGTCCTAGCCATCTCTTCACATTATTGGTATAATGCAACATCTCAAACCCCATCCAAATTGCCAGATGCGTGCCTTCTGGCACTTGACGCGGAAAAGGCATTTGATCGGATTGAGTGGGATCATTTGCACACCTCCCTAGAACGATTTGGAATTTCGGGTTGCTTTGCTGACTTCCTCCGTACACTGTATCAGGTCCCTATGGCATCCCTTATAGTCAATGGAGAGCTTTCCCCCTCTTTTACACTTCAAAGGGGAACTAGACAGGGCTGCCCCCTTTCCCCCCTGTTGTTTGATCTGGCCATAGAGCCCCTGGCCTCATACATTAGACAACATTGTGCAGGACTTGATGTGCTTGGACATAAATATCATCTCTCATTATACGCAGATGACCTGCTCCTGTTTGTGGGTGACCCCAGTAACAACCTCCAGCCCCTCCTGGATACCATCAAGATATTCGGGTCCTTTTCGGGGTATAAAATCAATGTTGATAAATCGGAGGTAACCTGGTTGCAGAACCTCGGTGACACCACACTGTCGGGCAGTGGCCTCAGGGTCACAGAGGGATCCTTCAAATATCTTGGGATCCTTTTACACATTGATCCCACGAAACTATACCACCTCAACCTCACAGGAGTCATTGCAAACATCAAACAATTATTGTCAGGTTGGACAAGGCTCCCCTTGTCCCTTTCGGGGAGGGTTCAGCTTTTTAAGATGATCGCCCTTCCTAAGCTCCTCTATCCGTTACAGATGCTGCCTCTTCTATTGACACATAAAGATGCTGCCTCTCTCCAGACCTCATTGGGTCACTTTATCTGGCAAGGAAAAAAGCATAGGATAGGTAAAAAGTATCTATTTATGTCCTCGAGTGAGGGTGGGCTCCGCCTTCCAAACATTATCTGGTACAACTGGTCCACATTGTCTAAGATTGTCTTGGACTGGATGGTAGGGAATACATATTTCACCGTCCCTGAGTTAGAGGGTGGTCTTATTAGGCCTTTACATCTTGCTTTCCTGTCCCACTCACCTCTCAAATCGCTTCCTTTATCCATACAATCTCATATATTATTCAAAGATCCTTTGAGGGCGTGGTCCGGGATTTGTAAGCTATGGGGGACACAACATCTAGTGACTAAATATTTGCCGATTCAGGGCAATCTACAGTTCATCCCTGGTTACACGACTGAAGTGTTTGCTACATGGCACCACCGACATCTTACAAGACTTCACCAACTTTTTAACCCACTCACTTTAGACATCATACCCTTTTCTGAACTGCAAAGCTCACACGATCTCCCAGGGACACATAGGTTTGCGTATTTTCAATGCAGGCATTATCTGTATAAACTCATCTCGGACAAGCTGTTGACTACCGAGCCTTCCAACATTGATAAATTGTGTGCTCTAGCTAAGCAGGGCTCTTATAAGATATCGCACACTTATGACCTATTGCTTAAACACTGTGAAGGGCACACTAGACAGGGACTTGTAACGAAATGGGCAAACAGTAGAGAACTGACGGTGGACTCTGACCTCATTACAGGGAGCCTCGGGAAAGTACATGCTAGTACAATCTCAGCCAATCTAAGGGAGACACATATGAAATTTATCCACCAGTCCTACATCACACCTGGCATTCGAGATAGATGGGTCTCGGGGGCGGAGAATATCTGCAATAGATGTAGGTACCCATCCCCAGATTGGATTCACTTATTGTGGGATTGCCCCAAGCTGAGAGGATTTTGGTTTAGAGTTTCTTATTGGTTGACAAAAGTAACAAATCAACAGGTGACCCTTACACCTGCCGCCACCTACCTAAACTTATTAACCCATAATCTGCCGACCGGACCTCGCTGCTACTATAATAAAGTTATTAACCCCTAATCCGCCTCACTAACCCTATAATAAACAGTATTAACCCCTAATCTGCCGACCGGACCTCACCGCTACTCTATTAAATTTATTAACCCCTAAAGCTAAGTCTAACCCTAACACTAACACCCCCCTAAGTTAAATATAATTTTTATCTAATGAAATAAATTAACTCTTATTAAATAAATGAATCCTAATTAAAGCTAAATAGCTTATATTATAGCTATTTTAGGATTAATATTTATTTTACAGGCTACTTTGTATTTATTTTAACCAGGTACAATAGCTATTAAATAGTTAATAACTATTTAATAGCTACCTAGTTAAAATAATTACAAAATTACCTGTAAAATAAATCCTAACCTAAGTTACAATTAAACCTAACACTACACTATCAATAAATTAATTAAATAAAATACCTACAATTATCTACAATTAAACCTAACACTACACTATCAATAAATTAATTACATAAAATACCTACAAATAAATACAATTAAATAAACTAACTAAAGTACAAAAATTAAAAAAAGAACTGTTACAAAAAATAAAAAAATAATTTACAAACATTAGAAAAATATTATACAATTTTAATCTAATTACACCTACTCTAAGCCCCCTAATAAAATAACTGTTACGGTTACCCTTAGTCTCGCTGAAAGATGGACCGCTTAGTAGCCTGGATCCCTATTGCTGAAGAGGGGAGAAGCTGCTTTCCATAGTATTCTATATGAGTCTCGCAAATGTAGAATAATCCCCCTTAGCTGTAGTACAGCTAGGATACCCTTCTGCCCACAAAAACGAGTCAACGCTGCGATTGAGGGTCAACCAAGAACTCAGGACTGGGATGCCCAGCCTGCTTTTTATTGAGGTTACATGAACACAGGGCACTCCCAGGGGGGGAAGCATAAAATCCCCCATCACACATTTAGATTCTGTTTCGCAGGTCTGTAAGTAATGGTGAAATTGAAGGGTTGCAACGATAAACTCCAACGTAATAGCCTGCCGTTATCTCCAGAGACCCGGTTCAGCCACACCAATGGGTTATGGTCGGTGACTCCTGCCCATATAAATAGGGAGTCAATTTCTTTAATGCCCACACCAAAGCCAAACACTCCTTTTCGACCGCTGCATAGCTGACTTCGCGGGGCAGGAGCTTCCGGCTGATGTAGGCAACTGGATGCTCCCCTCCATCTTCGCCTACTTGGCTGAGGACGGCTCCCAGCCCGAACATGGAAGCATCTGTATGGACGATAAAACGTTTGTTAAGGGCTGGGGCCGCCAGCATTTTTGAGAGCCTGGAAAGCCGTTTCACAGTGGGGAGACCACAGGACCTGTCGGGGGAAGTTCTTCTTGGTCAAGTCAGTCAGGGGTTTGGCAAGTGTGCTGTAGTCTGGTACGAACCGTCTATAGTACCCTGCCGTGCCCAGGAAGGCTAGGACCTGAGTCTTAGTGATGGGGGTGGGCCAATTGGCGACAGCTTCTATCTTGGCCGGCTCTGGTCACTGCTTTCCACACCCCACCCCGTGACCCAGGTACTGTACCTCGGCCATCCCAAAGTGGCATTTTTCTGGCTTCAGAGTCAGGCCAGCAGCCCAGATCTGATCCAGAACCATTCCTACGTGAGCTAAGTGGTCCTCCCAGGACTCACTGTGGATCGCTATGTCATCCAGGTAGGCGCAAGCAAAACTCTGGAAGCCATCCAGGAGCCTATCCACCAAGCGCTGGAATGTAGCTGGGGCATTCTTCATCCCAAACGGCATTACCCTAAACTGATATAAGCCGAATGGGGTGACAAATGCCGACTTGGGGATAGCCTCCGGGGCCAGGGGAATCTGCCAGTAACCTTTGTAGAGGTCAATAGTGGTCAGGTAATTTCCCCTGGATATACGATCGAGTAGCTCGTCTACCCTGGGCATAGGGTAAGCGTCCGTCACGGTTTTTTCATTGAGCCTCCGATAGTCTACGCAGAACCGGGTGGTCCCATCTTTCTTGGGCACCAAGACAACTGGGGAGGCCCAGGGACTATCGGAGGGCTCAATTACCCTAAGTTGGAGCATCTCATCGATCTCCTTCTTCATTCCTGTCCTAACTGCTTCAGGGATTCGGTACGGAGCCTGGCGCAAGGGAGCTTGTCCCGGAGTATCTACCTGGTGGGTGGTTAAAGTAGTATACCCTGGCTTCGGGGAGAAGGTGAGGTGTTTGGACTGTAGGAGTTGGTTGAGCTGCTCCCTTTCAGTGGGGCTAAGTCGGTCTCCTATCTGAACCTGAGCCACTATACCTGTGGGGAGACTCTTTTCTAATAGGTCTGGAATGGGTAGACTGTCGGGGTCTTCCTGAGGGGAACAACATACGGCCGTCACGTTCTCTGGTCGCTCAAAATATTCCTTGAGCATGTTTACATGGAATGTCTTTCTAAGATTGTTGTCGTGGCAGCTAGCTATCACATAAGTGGTGTCTCCCCTTTTCTCAACGATCTGGTAGGGACCCTGCCAGGAAGCCTGCAATTTGTCTGTCTTCACCGGCTTAAGTACTAACACCTTTTGTCCTATGGTGAAGATTCTCTTTCGGGCCCCCCGATCGTACCATACTTTCTGTCTTCTCTGGGCTGACTGGAGATTAGCATGGATTTGGCTAATTGCTCCATTCGGTCCCTGAGTTCCAGCACGTATGGCACAATGGGGACACCATCAGTGTCCATCTCTCCCTCCCAGTGCTCCCGGATCAGGTTTAGGGGTCCCCGTACCTTTCTTCCATAGAGCAACTCGAAGGGAGAGAACCCTGTCGTTTCCTGGGGCACCTCCCGATAAGCAAATAGGAGGTGCGGCAGGAAGCGTTCCCAGTCTCGGTATTCCTGAGTGAACGTCTTGAGCATTTGCTTGAGGGTCCCATTGAACCTCTCACACAGCCCGTTCGTCTGGGGGTGGTATGGGGAGCTCAAGAGGGACTTAATTTTGCAAACCTGCCAGAGTTGTTGGGTCAATTCAGCCGTAAATTGGGTGCCTCGGTCGGATAGGACTTCTTTTGGAAATCCTTCCCGGGAGAACACCTGTACTAGTGCATTCGCTACCGTATCCGCTTGTATGTTGGATAGGGCGACAGCCTCTGGGTACCTGGTAGCGTAGTCCACTTCGGTAAGAATGTAGCGCTTACCGGAGGGACTAGGGGTAGCCAGTGGTCCCACTAGGTCAATAGCAACCCGGCTGAAGGGTTCCTCTACAATGGGCATATTTACTAGATGGGCTTTAGGGTGATCGCCTCGCCTTCCTACTCGTTGACACACATGTTTCATTATCTGCCCCGCCCCTCCGGTCTCTGCTCGTTCCCGGTACTTTTGTAAGGTCGGATCAGTCTTAGACTCTGTCTCGAAAGCATCTGGGGTGTCCCAGGGTATGGGGCCTAACATGTCAGGCAAGGTCGGGGTAGGTCTTACCTGTGTCTCCCGCACTGGTGAGAGCTCTCGCTCTGTCTGGGCTTGGGCCCGTGTAGTCACTGGGTCCGCCTCGTTGTTGCATACTGGAGCATAGGCAGAAGTCATGGGGCCCAAATCGTTGCCCAGTAGTACTTCGGCATGTAAATTATCCATTATGCCCACGTTCACAGCCCCCTTTCCCGCTCCCCAATCAAGATGCACTTTAGCTGTTGGAATTTTGTACACATCCCCCCCGCCACTCTAACGGCCACAGTCTGTCCGGATCGCTTGTGCTCCGGCACCAAATGACTCTGTACCAGCGTGATAGTAGCCCCTGTGTCTCTCAATCCCTCGGTAGAGCGCCCCTCGAGCCATACCTTCTGCCGATGGTGCTGGCGGTTATCTGAGGCAGCATATACAGGGTCCGCCTCATGAAGCGGCCCCAAATATTCCTCCATAGGGGCCTCTTGGTTAACACAGAGGGCCCGGGCCGGACGATATGACCCAGAGGGGTAATTGTAATTCCTGGGTGTCTGGTGCGTATTAAGGGGGCAACTAGCCATGAAATGCCCTGGTTGCTTGCATCGGTGGCAAGTCGGTCTGGGACGCTCAGAGCTGTTATTGGCTGATCCTGAGTGTCGGGCGGGCCCTGTGGGCACCGGGGCTCGGAATTCAGCACGAGGGGGTGCACGGTAAACCTCTCTGGGTTCGACCCGTGCTGGAGCTCGGTAGTTCGTGGGTTCGTGAAGACGGGAGTCATAATGTTCATCGGCCAATTTGGCGGCTTCTTCTAAGGTAGAAGGCTGCCTGTCTCGCAGCCATTCCTTCCCTTGCTGTTCCATGCCATTATAAAAATGTTCTAAGAGAAACAATTGTAAAATTTCCTCACCAGTCACCGCTTTACTTCCGCTCATCCAGTGATTTGCCGCTCTCCGCATTCGGTGCGCCCATTCCATATGGGTATCGTTAGGCTTCTTTTTCGTGCCCCGAAACTGTCGGCAATACGTGTCCGGAGTTACCGCGTACCGTCGCAACAGTGTCTCCTTAACTAGCTCATACTGTGTCACTTCCTCAGCACCCAGAGTACGAAAGGCTTCCAGGGCTCGCCCGGATAGTTTCCCAGACAATATCGTGCACCACTCTCTGTTGGGAATCTGGTGCAGGGCACATTGCCTTTCGAAGTCCGCCAAATATTCATCAATCCCTGTCTCGCTCTCTAGGAAGGGTCGAAATGCTGCATAGGGTATCTTGGGCCTCCCAGCATTTTCGACAGGGATGATTACCTGCGGGGCTTCAGCATTGCGGTGTGCATTCGCTAGGTTGAGTTTGCGGGCTGGAGTCTCTCGTATATCCTTGTCCGCTTCCGCCATCAACTGCTGTACCAATTCCATGGAGGGGTTCGGCCCGTACAGTGAGAGCCTCTCCCGAACAATCCTGTTTTTTTCATCACTAATCGTGGTCGGTGTTTCCGCCATTGTGAAGCTCTGATCCAGTTCGGTCAATTCTGCGATCAGCTCTCTCCTCGGCCGGTTGCTGGTGTACCCCCCTCTGCTTTCAAGTAAATCCTTTAGGGTTGTACGCTTCAATTTTTCGTAAGCGCTCTCCATCCGTTCTGTACCTCTCCTAGGAAATCCAGGAAAATCCCACCGCTGCCGCCAAATGTTACGGTTACCCTTAGTCTTGCTGAGAGATGGACCGCTTAGTAGCCTGGATCCCTATTGCTGAAGAGGGGAGAAGCTGCTTTCCATAGTATTCTATATGAGTCTCGCAAATGTAGAATAATCCCCCTTAGCTGTAGTACAGCTAGGATACCCTTCTGCCCACAAAAACGAGTCAACACTGCGATTGAGGGTCAACCAAGAACTCAGGACTGGGATGCCCAGCCTGCTTTTTATTGAGGTTACATGCACACAGGGCACTCCCAGGGGGGGAAGCATAAAATCCCCCATCACACATTTAGATAGAGAGACAATGTCCTTTGACAGGCCACAATAGGATTACAGTACTTCAGATAACAAGTTACACATAAAAAAACAATGCAGTCCATCTTATCAATTAGCAGTCTGACTCCGGAGGTGATTAGACAATGGGAATGTTTTATCACTAAACTTAAATAGAGCTGAGGCCAGCAAACTTGTATTTAGAGAATAGTTTCTAAAAGCTGAAAAAAAGTTAACTCTTTATGAAATGATACTTGTTACGGTTTTCTTGGAGCCCTTCTTAGGCGCTGGCTTGGCTGGTTCAGGCATTGCAATAGGATTACAGTACTTCAGATAACAAGTTACACATAAAAAAACAATGCAGTCCATCTTATCAATTAGCAGTCTGACTCCGGAGGTGATTAGACAATGGGAATGTTTTATCACTAAACTTAATTAGAGCTGAGGCCAGCAAACTTGTATTTAGAGAATAGTTTCTAAAAGCTGAAAAAAAGTTAACTCTTTATGAAATGATACTTGTTACGGTTTTCTTGGAGCCCTTCTTAGGCGCTGGCTTGGCTGTTTCAGGCATTG
Organism: Bombina bombina; assembly: GCF_027579735.1. NCBI lineage: Eukaryota > Metazoa > Chordata > Amphibia > Anura > Bombinatoridae > Bombina > Bombina bombina. The sequence goes on along the minus strand of NC_069499.1, from coordinate 210,790,723 downwards.
CTGCTGGGAAATAAGCTCTTCACAACAAAATAACTAATGCTTTTGTAACAATAACAAAGCCCCCCAAAATAAAAAAATGCCCTACCTTATTCTAAAATACAAATAGAAAAGCTATTTTACCTTACCAGCCCTTAAAAGTGCCTTTTGCGGGGCATGCCCCAAAGAATTCAGCTCTTTTGCCTGTAAAAAAAAACATACAATACCCCCCCAACATTACAACCCACCACCCACATACCCCTAATCTAACCCAAACCCCCCTTAAATAAACCTAACACTAAGCCCCTGAAGATCTCCCTACCTTATCTTCACCACGCCGGGTATCACCGATCCGTCCAGAGGAGCCTCCGAAGTCTTCATCCAAGCCCAAGCGGGGGCTGAAGAAGTCCATCATCGGGCTGAAGAGGTCCATCATCGGGCTGAAGAGGTCCATCATCGGGCTGAAGTCTTGATCCAAGCGGGCGCTGAAGAGGTCCATCATCGGGCTGAAGTCTTGATCCAAGCGGGCACTGAAGAGGACCATCATCGGGCTGAAGTATTCTATCAAGCGGCATCTTCAATCTTCTTTCTTCCGAATCCATCTTCATCCCGCCGACGCGGAACATCCATCCTGGCCGACGACTTCCCAACGAATGACGGTTCCTTTAAGGGACTTCATCCAAGATGGCGTCCCTTGAATTCCGATTGGCTGATAGGATTCTATCAGCCAATCGGAATTAAGGATCCAATCAGCCAATCAGAGCTCAATCTGATTGGCTGATTGGATCAGCCAATCGGATTGAACTTGAATCTGATTGGCTGATTCCTTCAGCCAATCAGAATTTTCCTACCTTAATTCCGATTGGCTGATATAATCCTATCAGCCAATCGGAATTCGAGGGAAGCCATCTTGAATGACATCCCTTAAAGGAACCGTCATTCGTCGGGAAGTCGTCAGCCAGGATGGATGTTCCGCGCCAGCGGGATGAAGATGGATTCAGAAGAAAGAAGATTGAAGATGCCACTTGATAGAAGACTTCCGCCCGATGATGGACCTCTTCAGCGCCCGCTTGGATCAAGACTTCAGCCCGATGATGGACCTTTTCAGCGCCCGCTTGGATCAAGACTTCAGCCCGATGATGGACTTCTTCAGCCCGATGATGGACTTCTTCAGCCCCCGCTTGGGCTTGGATGAAGACTTCGGAGGCTCCTCTGGACGGATTGGTGATACCCGGCATGGTGAAGATAAGGTAGGGAGAGCTTTTCTATTTGTATTTTAGAATAGGGTAGGGCATTTTTTTATTTTGGGGGCTTTGTTATTTTATTAGGGGGCTTAGAGTAGGTGTAATTAGCTTAAAATTGTTGTAATATTTTTATAATGTTTGTAAATTATTTTTTTATTTTTTGTAACTTAGTTCTTTTTTTATTTTTTGTACTTTAGTTAGTTTATTTAATTGTATTTATTTGTAGGTATTTTATGTAATTAATTTATTGATAGTGTAGTGTTAAGTTTAATTATAACTTAGGTTAGGATTTATTTTACAGGTAATTTTGTAATTATTTTAACTAGGTAGCTATTAAATAGTTATTAACTATTTAATAGCTATTGTACCTGGTTAAAATAAATACAAAGTTACCTGTAAAATAAATATTAATCCTAAAAAAGCTACAATATAATTATTATTTATATTGTAGCTATATTAGGGTTTATTTTACAGGTAAGTATTTAGCTTTAAATAGGAATAATTTATTTAATAAGAGTTAATTTATTTTGTTAGATAAAAATTATATTTAACTTAGGGGGGTGTTAGTGTTAGGGTTAGACTTAGCTTTAGGGGTTAATACATTTATTAGAGTAGCGGTGAGGTCCGGTCGGCAGATTAGGGGTTAATAATTGTAGGTAGGTGGCGGCGACGTTGGGGGGGGCAGATTAGGGGTTAATAAATATAATATAGGGGTCGGCGATGTTAGGGGCAGCAGATTAAAGGTACATAGGGATAACGTAGGTTGCGGCGGTGTGCGGTCGGCAGATTAGGGGTTAAAAAATTTTAATAGAGTGGCGGCGATGTGGGGGGGGCCTCGGTTTAGGGGTACATAGGTAGTTTATGGGTGTTAGTGTACTTTAGAGCACAGTAGTTAAGAGCTTTATGAACCGGCGTTAGCCCAGAAAGCTCTTAACTCCTGGCTTTTTACTGCGGCTGGAGTCTTGTCGTTAGATTTCTAATGCTCACTTCAGCCAAGACTCTAAATACCAGCGTTAGAAAGATCCCATTGAAAAGATAGGATACGCAAATGGAGTAGGGGGATCTGCGGTATGGAAAAGTTGCGGCTGGAAAGTGAGCATTAGACCCTTTCCTGACTGACTCTAAATACCAGCGGGCGGAAAAAAACAGCGTTAGGAGCCCCTAACGCTGGTTTTGATGGCAAACGCAGAACTCTAAATCTAGCGGTTTGTAATTTACTCCTATTATCTATTTTTCTCTGTTCACTTGCTATCTTTTTTAAAAAAAAGCAGGAATGTGATGCATAGGACCTGGCCCATTTTAGGTTGAGAACTTGGGTTATGCTTGCTTATTGGTGGGTAGATGTAAGCTTCCAATAAGCAAGCACTATCCATGGTGCTGAACCTAAAATGGGCTGGCTGCTAAGATTTATATTCCTGCTTTTAAAATAAAGATAGCAAGAGAACGACAAATAATTGATAATGGGAGTAAATTAGAAAGTTGCTTAAAATGTCATGCTCTATCTGAATCATAAAAGAAAAAAATATGGGTTCAGTGTCCTTTTAAAGGAACAGTCTACTTGAAAATTGTTATCATTTAAAAAGATAAATAATCCCTTTATTACCCATTCCCCAGTTTTGCATAACCAGCACAGTTATATTAATATACTTTTTACCTCTCTGATTAACTTGTATCTAAGCATCTTCTTACAGCCCCCTGATCACATAACTTTTTATTTATTGACTTGCATTTAGTACTATGTTGTGCTTACTCTTAAATAACTCCTCAGGCCTGAACACAATGATAGCTCTATGGCACACATGAACTTTTACTGTCTAACTGCGAAAAACTGTAATATTTACTAAGAAAATAGGTAGTTTTAAACCGTTAAGAAATTATTTTGAGCCTACACTTTCAACAAAGAAAAACCAAGAGAACAAAGCCAAGTTGGTGATAAAAGTAAATTGGAAATTTGTTTAAAGTTACATGCCCTATCTGAATCATGAATGTTTAATTTTAACTTTACTGTCCTTTTAAAGGATTTACAGCAATAGGGTGAACACTTATGCAATCAACAAATGTCTGTGTGGCAGTAGGATGTTAGGGTTTTTTTCCACTTTTTTAGGTGGAGGTTTAGGTTTTTTAGGTTGTGTGATATTCAATGTTCAGCTTTTTACACTCATCAGCACACAAGCAAAAACATTTTACTTTTATCTTGTTTTACAAGTGCAACCCAACAGGCGCAAAAAGCTTCTAGCACAGTTAATGCTCGTGCAGGAGCAATAAATAATGCTCCACTTGTAATCTTGCCCTTGATATTTTTATTTAAATTATTGTGATTGACCCCAGTGGGACTAAACAATCACCCAACAATTGTAATAATAGTTATCATGTCTAACCAATATGACCTCAAGTAACCCTGTACCATTTCAATGTGATTAGAATTAGAATTATCACTGGCCCCTAACTGGGAATAGCCTAGTTCTCTATAATCAATATTAACCTCAATCCCTTAATTCTAATTAACAGTGGCCCCTTAAAGAACAGTTAGCACCTTGTAGTTATAACAGCTTTCTGCAATCTTGGAATAAGCTAATTTATTGGGCAATTTTAAAACATTTTAAAACATATGAAATGTATATCACCAAGTTTTCAGCCACTGGTTTTCAAAAACCAAACTCAATTCATCACTTGCCTTAGTTGGAAAATCTAATCAGGACGTGTTACTGAAATAGACACATCTAGCCATGGTCATTATTGTAGCAAAATAACCATTGTTTTGCAGTGATTTATAAGATTATCTCTGCTGAAGCCATTAGTGACAGAGATGTTGCAGGGTTATGTTTGTGAAGCCTGTCACGTACAATGGTTTTTAGAATTGAAAGATTCTCAATTTTCTAACATACATTACAGGATTAAAAGGAGCTAAATAAATATTGCAAATATGCTGCAAAGTTGTTTACAGGTAGAAAACCCTTTATCCAAACTGCTTGAGACTGGAAAAGGTTTGGGATTCGGAATAGTTTGGATTTTGGAATATTTGCACCTGTAAAATGGGACAGTTTGGATGGAACCAAGTATAAACAAACAGTATATTATGCCATTTAGGCAATATTTACATCTCATAATACATCTTATAAATCTAGCATAAAGGTAGTTTTATATAATGTTTAATACTTTTGAATACATAGTAGTACCCTCAGAAAGATAGTACAGCACTTTAAAAAGGAAGGTAATATTTGTTGTATTTAAACATTATATAGACCATTATTTTCATTTTGGAACACAAAAAAACCCCAAAGACCCAAAGATACTGGCATAGAAGATTGTAACTTTTCATAAATTTATATATATATATAAAATAATTGTGTATATATATATATATATATATATATATATATATATACATATATATACTATATAATATATATGTATATATATATATATATATATATATATATATATATATATATATATATATATATATATATATATATATATATATATATAAATTAAAAAGTCTGGCTTTCAGTATAAGTTTAGATTTTGGAATTCCGGATTTGAGGATTTGCACATATAATACACATAATGAAACTGCATAGACACTAACATTGTTTATTATATTTTGCACTTATTTATTCAACAACTAAACAACTTATATATTTAAAGAATAGCATCTCTATATTATTCTAAGGCTTATATTTGCTTTAAATACGTCTTGCATTTATTTAATGGGTAATGTCCCTTTAATAAGTCCAGTGGCATAACTGTTATCAGAAGGTTAGATGTAACTGTCTGCTCTGTTGATCACTTCAAAGTTGATCTTCACGTTATCTTTCCAATACAGTTATATCTTCAGTACTGTCTGCTTCCTGTGTGTGATGGCTGGTTTATCTCACTGAAAATGTCACAGTGATCAGATTGCAAAATCAATGGAAACCACTTCATTCTGTCTTTTATTAAATCCACAGAGAAAACAGAAATTGCTTTAAGATATATCTAAATAATACATGTTAAATCAGCATTCTGTATTATCCAACTATAAATATAAAAAGGGCACAGACTATATTTTGAGATTAAGATCAGTAAACATTTTGCAGAATTAGATATAGGAAGATTGACACAGAAAAGAACACAAGGTCATGAATCCTGTGCTAACCACAGTGAAGTTGGAGGCTCAAAACAGTAAGAGGATTTATTAGAGAAATAGTAAAGTTCTTTAAAAAAAAAAATACCTGAGTGGAAGCCGACATCCTCCTGATAGTCATTATAAGTGTGAGTATATACTATCAAAACTATCCTACTGTAGAAAATGTAAAAATTGGAAAGGCACAACTGAATAATATGTGATTTAAATTTAATTTTATAGCAAGAAAGATACCATATTGGTGACACCAAGTGAGGTTAAATAAACTGCACAACATTTCAAGGAGGAAAAAGTATAGAAATTAAAAATGTGCTTATTTTAATGGCAAAAAAGATAATACCAAACAAAGTGATGCTTTATATTCCTGTATAAATATTTCTTAACTGTAGTTTTTTTTTTTTTTTAAATAATGTAGTTACTTGCATTGATTTGCTGGTATAACAGTTAGGGCTAGATTAAAAGTGAGACGCAAACGGTTTTGTGCTGGAGCAACCGTGTTTTTGCGAGCCATTTTCATTTCGAAATCGCAATTGCTAGCACAATCACCCTTTTACGCTTCAATCCTTATCGCTATCTCAGAGCTGTGGTTAAATGTTTTCCAAAACTAAAAAGTTGAACAAAACACTTAAAAAATACATTACAAAGTACAGTTACACTCATATTAAAGTGAAGGTCAAGTCTGGCGCATTGCTTAACATTTTTCAATAGCTGACTAAAATTAAGTATTATGTTCATTCATCAATTTATTTATAAATATTGTTATCATTATTAATTTTCACCTTTTAATTCATCTCCGTTTTCGTCGTATTAACCGCCCGCCATACTCCCGTTATTGATTGACATTTCTGGTATCCAATATATCGTCTAACCCCGTGGCGTCCAGCCCCTTTTCTCTCGCGTCACTACAACGTTCTGCGCATGCGTTAAAAAAACTGCGCTACTGAGCTACTGTTCTGCGCTACTGAGTGTACGATACGCATGCGCATTTAGAAGATACTGTTGTGCACGAGCGTAGTCCGCTTGTAGGAACTACAGCTAAATAAGGAAGTGTGGTAGGGGCAGAGCGAATAGAATAACGGAGGTATTTTATATATATATTTTGTTTGAAAAAGAAGAGTTTTATAAAAATATAAACTTAGCGACTGTATTATTTGTATATTAAGGTTTACTATGGTGTATTGCAATATGCAAAAATTGACCTTCACTTTAACACTAATATAAATTATTCAACAAAATATTACAAAAAAAGTTATAAGGGCTCAAAGATAGGAGATCTCGGGTGTTAGGAAAAAAAAACAGGCAAATGGCTTTAACATTGAGAAACATACATATACAATGCTAAAGATGTATTTGTATGCATGTATGTATCTATGTATATATATATATATATATATATATATATATATTTATATGTATGTACATATATATTAATTTATTTATAATTGTATAAATGTATTTACAGTCATATGTATACACATAAAAAACATTAATATATATGTACACATATATATATAAGTATATATATACAGTATATATATATGCATTATATCCCTTTGCCATTAAGTAGATAAAACATGATATGAATTTACTGTAAATATTTTACTAATATGAATATGCTATGATGTTTGCGCTATTGGTGTTTTTTTTCAACAATGTTTTCCCCCCATTGATCTCTATGGGCAATACATGCACACGAAAACTTAAAGGGACATAATACTCATATGCCAAATCACTTGAAACTGATGCAGTATAACTGTAAAAAGCTGACAGGAAAATATCACCTGAGTATCTCTATGTAAAAAAGGAAGATATTTTACCTCACAATTTCTTCAGCTCACCAGAGTAAGTTCTGTGTAAAAAGTTATACTCAGCTGCTCCCAGCTGCAGGTAAAAAAATAAAAAAAATGAAGAAATGAACTGCAGCCAATCAGCATCAGCAGTGCTGAGGTTATGAACTCTTACTGTGATCTCATGAGATTTGACTTAACTCTCATGAGATTTCATAGTAAGCTTCCTTTACCTGATTGGTGAAATAATATGAGAGTGCACGAAGCTCATCCTTTCAGTTGTCCCGGGACAGACACACTAATATGCTGCTTAGAAATCCTTTACAATGGGAGGTGGCTACTGAGGAACTTTTGATGTAAAATATCTTTCTTTTTTACATAGAGATGTTCAGGAGATATTTTCTAATCAGCTTTTTACAGCTATGCTGCATCACTTTCAAGTGTTTAAACATTTGGGTATTATGGCCCTTTAAGTTAGGTTTTTCACGGTATTCGGGTTAACGCCAGTGCAAAAAGGAAATTTATGCTTACCTGATAAATTTCTTTCTTTTACGATATGATGAGTCCACGGATTTCATCCTTACTAATGGGATATTGCCTCCTGGTCAGCAGGAGGAGGCAAAGAGCTCCACAGCAGAGCTGCATAAATAGCTCCTCCCTTCCCCCCCAACCCAGTCATTTGACCGAAGTTAGGAAGAGAAAGGAAAAGCCAAGGAGCAGAGGTGACTGAAGTTTAATAAAAAATAAATACCTGTCTTAAAAATCACAGGGAGGGCCGTGGACTCGTCATATCGTAAAAGAATTAAATTTATCAGGTAAGCATAAATTTCCTTTTCTTTTACAAGATATGACGAGTCCACAGATTTCATCCTTACTTATGGGATACAATACCAAAGCTATAGGACACGGATGAAAGGGAGGGACAAGACAGGAACCTAAACAGAAGGCACCACTGCTTGAAGAACCTTTCTCCCAAAAACAGCATCTGACGGAGCAAAGGTATCAAATTTGGAAAATTTGCAAAAAGTGTGAAGAGACAACAAAGTTGCAGCCTTGCAAATCTGTTCAACAGAAGCATCATTTTTAAATGCCCATGAGGAAGCCACAGCCCTAGTAGAATGAGCAGTAATTTGTTCTGGAGGCTGCTGTCCAGCAGTCTCATAAGCAACACGGATGATACTCTTCAGCCAAAAAGAAAGAAAGATAGCCATAGCTTTCTGACCCCTACGTTTCCCAGCAAAAACAACAAATAATGAAGATGTTTGACGAAAACCCTTAGTCGCCTGCAAGTAGAACTTCAAGGCACGGACTACGTCCAAATTGTGTAACAGACGCTCCTTCTTAGAAGAAGGGTTAGGACACAAGGAAGGAACAACAATTTCCTGATTAATATTTTTGTTAGAAACAACCTTAGGAAGAAAACCAGGTTTGGTACGTAACACCACCTTATCAGAATTTAAAATAAGATAAGGAGAATCACATTGTAATGCCGAAAGCTCAGAAACTCTGTGAGCAGAAGAAATAGCAACCAAAAATAAAACTTTCCAACATAATAACTTAATATCTATGGAATGCATAGGTTCAAACGGAACCCCTTGAAGAACTTTAAGAAATAAATTCAAACTCCAAGGAGGAGCAAATGGTCTAAACACAGGCCGGATTCTAGTCAGGGCCTGACAAAAAGATTGAACATCTGGCACATCTGCCAGACTCTAGTGTAGCAAAATAGACAAAGCAGAAATCTGTCCCTTTAAGGAACTTGCTGACAACCCTTTCTCCAAGCCTTCTTGGAGAAATGATAAAATCCTGGGAATCCTAACCCTACTCCATGAGTAACCCTTGGATTCGCACCAATAAAGATATTCACGCCATATCTTATGGTAAATTTTTCTAGTAACAGGCTTGTGTGCCTGAATCAAGGTATCAATGACCGCATCAGAGAACCCCCGCTTAGATAAAATCAAGCGTTCAATCTCCAAGCAGTCAGCTGCAGAGAAACCAGATTCGGATGATGGAAGGGTCCTTGAATGAGAAGGTCCTGCCTCAATGGAAGCTTCCATGGCGGCAGAGAGGACATGTCCACCAGTTCGGCATACCAAGTCCTGCGAGGCCATGCAGGAGCGATTAGAATCACCAAAGCCCTCTCCTGTTTGATCCGTGCAATCAACCCAGGAAGGAGAGCAAACGGTGGAAACACATAAGCTAGGCTGAACGACCAAGGCACTGCCAAGGCATCTATTATTTCGGCCTGAGAATCCCTGGACCTGGATCCATATCTTGGGAGCTTGGCATTCTGATGAGATGCCATCAGATCCAATTCCGGTCTGTCCCACCTGAGAATCAGGGTGGCAAAGACCTCCGGATGGAGTTCCCATTCCCCTGGATGAAACGTCTGTCTGCTCAAATAATCCTCCTCCCAGTTGTCCACTCCTGGGATGTAGATTGCCGACAGATAACATGAGTGAACCTCTGCCCACCAAATTATCTTGGATACTTCTGTCATCGCTAAGGAACTCCTTGTTCCTCCCTGATGATAGATGTAAGCTACAGTCGTGATGTTGTCTGACTGAAATCGGATGATTTTGGCGCCAACTGAGGCCAAGCCTGAAGCTCATTGAATATTGCTCTCAATTCCAGAATATTGATTGGAAGAAGAGATTCCAACCGAGTCCATACACCCTGAGCCTTCAGGGAATTCCAGACGGCACACCATCCTAGTAGACTGGCGTCCGTTGTCACTATCACCCATGAAGGTCTGCGGAAGCACGTCCCTTGGGACAGATGATCCAGCGACAACCACCAAAGAAGAGAGTCTCTTGTCTCCTGATCCAGATATATCTGAGGAGACAAATTTGCATAATCTCCATTCCACTGTCTGAGCATGCTCAGTTGTAGAGGTCTGAGATGAAAACGAGCAAACGGAATGATGTCCATTGCCGCCACCATCAATCCAATTACCTCCATGCACTGAGACACTGATGGCTGAGGATTGGACTGAAGGGATCGGCATGTATTCAGAATCTTTAGCTTTCTGATCTCTGTCAAAAAGATCTTCATGGATACAGAGTCTATTAGAGTTCCCAGGAAGGGAACCCTTGTCTGTGGAATTAGTGAACTCTTTTCTAGATTCACCTTCCACCCGTGAGTCCTTAGAAAGGATAGAACAATGTCGGTATGAGACTTTGCCAGCTGATAAGACGACGCCTGGATCAGAATATCGTCCAGATAAGGCGCCACTGCAATGCCCCGCGGCCTGAGAACTGATAGCAGAGACCCTAGAACCTTGGTGAAGATTCTGGGTGTTGTGGCCAGCCCGAAAGGAAGAGCCACGAACTGAAACTGTTTGTCCAGGTAGGCAAACCTTAGGAACTGGTGATGATCCTTGTGGATAGGAATATGAAGATATGCATCCTTTAAGTCCACGGTAGTCATATATTGACCCTCCTGGATTAATAGGAGAATTGTCCGAATAGTCTCCATCTTGAAGGATGGGAATCTGAGAAACTTGTTCAGACTCTTTAGATCTAAAATGGGACGGAACATTCCCTCTTTTTTGGGAACCATGAAAAGGTTTGAGTAAAAGCCCTGCCCCTGTTCCTGATTTGGAACAGGACAAATTACTCCCATAGTGGAGAGGTCTTTTACACAATGTAAGAACGCCTCTCTTTTTGTCTGGTCTACAGACAATCGTGAAAGAAGGAACCTTCCTCTTGGGAAAGAATTTTTGAACTCCAACTAATACCCTTGAGGCACAATTTTCAGTGTCCAGGGATCTTGAACAAAGAGATCCAGTGTCCACGGATCCTGGACAAAGAGAGAAAGTCTGCCCCCTACCAGATCCGGTCCCGGATCGGGGGCCGCCCCTTCATGCTGTCTTTGGAGCAGCAGCAGGCTTCTTGGGTTGCTTACCCTTGTTCCAAGCCTGGTTGGGTCTCCAGACGGACTTGGCTTGTGCAAAATTCCCTTCCTGTTTAGCGGAAGAGGAAGAGGGTACTCCCTTGAAATTTCAAAAGGAACGAAAATTACTCTATCTACCCCTCTGCTTAGATGTTTTATCCTGCGGTAGGAGGTGACTCTTACCTCCCGTAATGTCAGAAATTATCTCTTTCAAATCAGGCCCGAATGGGTTTAGATTTAGATTTAGAGGACACATCTGCAGACCAAGATTTTTTTTTTTTTTTTAAATATTTTTTTATTGAAGTCAAGAGGAAATAATACAAACAAGAATTGTCCATGAGCTGTAGTAACACATCGATCTAATAAGCATTGTTGTCACACAAACATAAAGAATTAGACAATAAAACAGTAATAGCTTAGGCAATGGGGCCATTTGTTACCCATAAAAAAAATAGCTTGATCTGCGATAGTGACACCATCGTGGTATGTAGAGCTGTAACTAGTGAGAATTTATAAAAATATATCAAAATGTGCCATAAGGGGTAGATGTATAGAAGTGGAATCTTCAGAGAAGCTTAGTTACTGTGCGACAAACGGTCTGGACTAGGAGATATGGGACTTCATTTTAATATTATATCATATATCATTTGCTCCTCGCGATGCAATAGGGGCTACTCTTGGGCCCATCAAATCTAATTAATTTATTACGCGAGGAGGTAGCATTAAGGTGGCCACTCTCGGGCCACAATATATAAAGGGGGTGTGGATACAGTGGTCACGAGCCACTCTAATTATTAAAGGGAAGAGGAGGAGGCGGAGCCAACTAAGATGGTCAAGTGGATCAATGAGGGGAGTAAAAATAGGACATGTAGTAAGGATGCAGGAGTAGCTTTGCAATGAGGTAGCTATTTGTGGAAAGGGAAGGCCCTGCAGATACTTTACCTATGTTATAGTTTATATCAAAGTAAGAGCAGTACGTGCAAATATGTGTTATAATAGTGCTGGTCTTAGAAATGGAAAACCTATAATTTCTTATAATAGTGTAGAGAGTATGAAGCATATCTACTGAAGATTAAATCTAACCCAAATCATATAAAAAAAAATAAAAAAAAAAATATGTCAGCCAAGTTATCTATCATGGGGAAAAATCTGGGTCCTCTAATTTATATAGCAGAATGCAATAATTCCCTCATTAACCAAGGGGAATGGTTTTAGGAGTAACCAAAAATTATGTAAACTAAAGGAGGAACATTATTGTTTGAGGTTGGTGCTCCTGGACCTAATTACCTAAAGAAAAAAAAACAATTAGGACATTGTGTGATGCAGTGGGTAGTGAACAAAGTATATTAAGGCATTGCAAGGTTATGACATAAAGGCTATTAGGAAGGCTTCTCCCTGTGAGGTGCTGATATACCTTAGACATTTCAAAGACTATGGGCTAGACAGGGTCTTCAGACCTTACTCATGTATCCTGTGTCATTATATAGGAAAGTAGTCTAGTTTTCTCAGATCAGTATGTTAATTACAAGAGAAAATAATATAAACAGCCACTAGTGTGGTAGATGAGGGTTGCATAAAATATAACATTCTATAAAGTAGATCCCTCTAATATATATATACCTTAGACCATGATTTCCTACAATGTTTACTACCCTAGATGTGGGCTGCTGGTCCCATTTTTTTTGGGGGGGGGTAAATTGCTAAATTATAGGGTAAGTCCAATTAAGATCTCAAAGGTAGAGCCACCCTATAAGAGTTATATAAGTTTTATGCAGAGCACTATATATTACTATATAGCCTAAATACCGATGTATAAATGACCTTAACACTAAGTTCTGAGAGGTAGATGAACAGTTATATAGGTAATTAGTCACTTCATAGCTGTACTCTCATGAAAGATGACAAAGGAGTATACTACTACTGACAGGATTTCCTATTTGAGAGAGACATTTATAATGGATATCATGTTAGTTTTAGAAGGAGCCTGCTCATCATTTAACATTTTTTGGTAGAGGTTAGTTACAGTTTAACTATAGGTATTCAAAACTAATCACAATAAACTTCACTAGCTCGTCCGCCAACAGGGGGATCACAAGCAACCAAACAAGTAATGATAAGTACCATGTCACACCTACTCTTTTACTAGGTTTAACATAGAAGACTGTAAATTATATGCAAGCATTAGGGGTTAAAGTGTCTTATCCAGGAGGGGCTGAATAGGAGATATAGTAATTTGTCTAAAGGGAAATTTCACATGACATCCTCAAAAGCTCCCCTAAGCAAAGCTCTTCGCTATAGCTGGTTTAGAATCAGGCCTCCTTTATACTAATAGTACTTTGTTATAGTAGCGTGCTATAAATGACAAATATGTGGGAGAGAAAGTAACACCATATCTTGGCAAACATGGAACTCTGACAAAAACCAATCACACTAAAAGTTCAAACAGTAAACAAGTCAAGAGTCATAACCCAAACAGTCCTCTTAGTGAACCAAAGAGACTGGTAATGGTGAACCTGTATGGTTTCCTATTTTAACCAACCCCCGAACACCTCTGGCGTTGTATGGAGTAGAGCAGGAGCAGTTCACATATCAGACTAAATAAGAGGTTATAAGGCATCAGAGCTCCAATGTAGAATAGTGACTCCAGAGATCTCAGGCATCTGTTGTATCCGGTGTTATTTCTTTTTAGCCAAGTTAGTAAATGCTGGTCTCCCATGGCTCCTTCCCCAAAGGGGACCGAATTACCACCCTGCTGCATAGGATCGGCCTGATAAAGATCGCAATCCCTTCTGGGTTCTGGCCGTCTTCCGTCGGTCGACATATCATCCGGTAGGAGGCTAACTGTAGCAAAAGTGTAGATGTCCGAGTCTGAGGTGGGTATACGGCCCACAGTTGCATGAGTAAGTGGTTTAGGATATACTGGTATATCACTGAACACCGGTGATTGCGTCACAGGATCGGACTGGAGCTTCTCAGCAATAGAGTGGGACTCTAAGCCTTCTCCGCTAGGTATTGTGATCAATGGGCTAAGAGCGGCCAGGCACTCAAACATACCCCAAGTTCCATTGGTGTCCAAGGCAGCCGTCTGAATTGTTTCCCGCAATTGAGAGCCTTCATCAGGTGATGTCGGTAAAGTGATCTGCTCCTGTATAGAGGTATCATTCGTAGGGAGTTGTTTAACAGCTGTAGGCGTTAGCGGGAGTAAGTATGCTATCTCCTGCCTAAGGTCCAAAAGTTGTTCCTCCATTTTAGCCTGCAATTGCACCAATGCCATAGTAATCTCTGCCATGCTTGTATAAGGGGGTTCACTACTCTTGCGGAGAAGCTGAAAAAAAAAAAAAATGAGCCGGTAGTGTGATCCCAAGGCAGGCTCAATCGGTGGTCGCACAATTGTTTTAGTTATGATCTTCTGAGCCAAGTTGGAGATCTGTAATTAACTTAAGATCTTTAAAATTAATTCTGAAAGCCAGGAGCTACTGATAAGTATGTCTGGTCTCTTCGGCTGTTGGCTCCACCTCCCAGACCAAGATTTTAACCATAAGGCTCTGCGCGCTAGAATGGTAAATCCTGCATTCTTGGCCGCCAATTTGGCTATCTGAAAGGTGGCATCCATAACAAAATAATTAGCCATCTTAAGGGCCTTAATTCTATCCATTATTTCCTCTAAAGAAGTCTCGGTCTTAAGAGAATCTTCTAAGGCATCAAACCAAAAGGCAGCCCCAGTTGTGACTGGTACAATGCAGGCCGTCGGTTATAATAGAAACCTTTGGTGAACAAATAGCTTTTTTAGAAGACCCTCCAACTTTTAATCCATAGGGTCTTTGAAAGCACAACTGTCCTCAATAGGGATAGTCGTACGCTTAGCCAGGGTAGAAATAGCTCCCTCCACCTTAGGGACCGCTTGACAAGAATCCCGAACGATGTCAGGTATAGGGTACATTTTCTTAAAAATAGGGGAAGGTGAGAACGGGATACCCGGCCTCTCCCATTCCCTAGTAATAATTTCTGAAATTCTCTTAGGAACAGGAAAAACATCAGAATAAGATGGAACCTCTAAATACTTGTCCATCTTACACAATTTTTCTGGAGGGACCACAATAGAGTCACAGTCGTCCAGAGTCATCAGAACCTCCCGTAGTAACAGGCGAAGGTGTTCAAGCTTGAATCTGAAGGACATCACGTCTGAATCTGTCTGGGGTAAAGTACTACCTGAGTCAGACAGCTCCCCTTCAGACAGAGCCTCCCTACCCCCTCCCTCAGATCCCTGGGAGGGTACATCGGATATCGCCATCAAAGAATCAGAAGTTGCATGGCCCACCTGGGTCTCTTTTCTACTACGTTTGCCCTGTAATACAGGCAACTTAGATAAAACTTCTGTAAGAGTGGATGACATAACTGCCGTCATATCCTGCAGAGTAAATGACACAGACGCCGTGGAAGAACATGGTGTTACTTGCGTGGGCGTTAAAGGCTTTGACGCTTTGGGAGAAAGTAGCGGCATACCCTGAGTCTCATCAGTCTGAGGACAATCATTAGACATATCTTTATTAAAAAAAAAATTCTCTCTACACTCTAAGGCCCTCTCAATACATGGGGGACAGAGTGTAACTGGGGGTTCCACAATGGCATCTAAACACATAAGGCACGTGCTTTGTTCAAGTTCATCCATGATAACAGAACAAACAAGGCAAACTCGGTCAATTCACAGATATATAAAAATCAGAATAAAATACTGTGTCTTTAAATAATAAGTCTGCTACTATGCGATAAGCAACTGAGTAGATTGACCACGCTCCTGAGCTGTGAGCAAATAAGAATGATCACTACGCTTGCCTCTGAATTATTAGCAAACAAGTAGCTTAACTATGTATTGCCCCTGAGTAGTTAGCTTTTAATCAAAAAGAAAAGTCACCTCGCTGCAGCTCAGCTGCGGCTCCTACCTGCCTTGCGTGACACTGACACTTCTTATGCGGTGCACCTAAATATTGCCATAAGCGAACATAGGGCCCGTAAAACCTGCTGCCATCCGGTGCCTGAACAGAAGGGATACTGCGCAGCAAGTGCGCAAACAAGAAGCCCCGCCTTCGTGGGCATAAACATAACCCCTCAGCTCTGTGGCGTATTTACAAACTGAACCGCCATTAATCAGAGTCTAACTGAAGCCAAGTCCCCAATACATATGCCATAATCTCCCGCGTCAGCCACCTCTTATGTTTTACACCTATATTAAACATAAAGTGCCCAATAACGATTACAGTGCCTAAACACCATCCATTCCCCAGCACTTCTAGTTTACTCCATCTAGAATGTCTGCAGGAAAAAAGCAATGTGTCGGTTCTCGTTTTAATTAATGAGAATCAGCATATTGTTAAAGAGAAGCCTTTTAGCCCCTAATCTCTGATAGAGAATAAATAAGAAAAAGTCAAAGTACAGTCATTCTGATATTTTTGTCCCAGAATAAAAGACTGCACTTACCTCCATGCTGAGGAATAGCATGATAATTCACATTGTCAAGAGGTCCTCTTTATCCTCCTGAGGTCCTGTGAAAATAGAAGGGTCTTAGTTATGTTTCATCTAAGGCCATCACAGCAGAGCAGCAGAAGAATGGGAGACACAGTGAGAATAAAACCCCACCAGTTCCCATAGACAAAATTCTATAACTGCAGAAGCTGCTCCAAAGAAAAATAGTACACTTTGGCACCATTTAAAATAAAAAAACTCTTGATTGAAGAATCTAAACTAACACCTCACTTTACCTCACTCCTATCACTAACACAGGCAAAGAGAATGACTGGGTTGGAGGGGAAGGGAGGAGCTATTTATGCAGCTCTGCTGTGGAGCTCTTTGCCTCCTCCTGCTGACCAGGAGGCGATATCCCATAAGTAAGGATGAAATCCGGGGACTCGTCATATCTTGTAAAAGAAATACATTTTTTGTGAACTTGTAATACGAACTCAACCAGAAAAGATCAAAAATGAAAATCCTAGCAGAGTTTTCAAATACGCAAAAAAAAAAAAAATACTGCACCATTTGTAATCTATCCCATAATCTGTTAAAGGTGCAGTGGACAAGGATAACATATTTTCTTCTGTAAATTGTGTCTTTGGTGTCTTATATAGGAATCACAAATAAGTATACTTTGTTAGTGCAATACTCCCTAAAAGCATTATCTACTCTTCTTAAGATATGTGTGTTACCTAACTTATATCTCTCATCTAATCGAGCATGAAAATAGGGGCCATGCTCTGAGGACTGGAGTTGTAAAACACTGCTCTAGAATGGCTCCCTGCATCCCAGGTGCTCTTATGCAGATGCCTGGTTATGTGAAATGAAAACATGTATCAAATATAGAACACAACATTCTCCTTTTTAGAGCACATAAAAAAAAGAGTTAATGAGACCATAATTATATTAAATGCCTTTGCAGTGGGAGGAATATTTTTATCTAATCTCTGACACATTTTTGTGGTGCTAATTAACGCTCCCACTTGAGCGTTATCCGCGCTAGAAATCATTTTTGTTTTGCGTTTGTTGTGTTGAGCTTGTATTATGAGTTGAAAATAAACTGTTTTCGCTCTTGTGTTAACCTGATGAGCACAGAAAGCCGAACTTATAATATTGCATGCTCGTTCACGTATTCCCCCATAGAAGTCAATGGAGAACACCCAACCCGCACGCAAACCTGATAGCATATTCTAATGTGCTCTAACCAAACATGAAACTATTAATATTTTATATTCCAATGTTCTTTACATAAGAGAATATGTTCTATATATTCAGAAAACAAAATTTATGCTTACCTGATAAATTTCTTTCTCTTGCGATGTATTGAGTCCACGGATTCATCCAATACTTGTGGGACATTCTCCTTCCCAACAGGAAGTGGCAAAGAGAGCACCCACAGCAGAGCTGTCTATATAGCTCCTCCCTTAGCTCCACCCCCCAGTCATTCGACCGAAGGCTAGGAAGAAAAAGGAGAAACTATAGGGTGCAATGGAGACTGAAGTTTTTAAAATAAAATTATACTACCTGTCTTAAATAGACACGGGGGGCAGTGGACTCGATACATCGCAAGAGAAAGAAATTTATCAGGTAAGCATAAATTTTGTTTTCTCTTGCAAGATGTATTGAGTCCACGGATTCATCCAATACTTGTGGGATACAAATACCAAAGCTTTAGGACACGGATGAAGGGAGGGACAAGACAGGTACCTAAACAGAAGGCACCAATGCTTGTAGAACCTTTCTCCTAAAAATAGCCTCCAAAGAAGCAAAAGTATCAAATTTGGAAAATTTGGAAAAAGTATGAAGCGAAGACCAAGTCGCCACCTTACAAATCTGTTCAACAGATTAAAAGCCCATGTGGAAGCCACTGCTCTAGTAGAATGAGCAGTAATCCTTTCAGAAGGCTGCTGGCCAGCAGTCTCATAAGCCAAACGGATGATGCTTTTCAGCCAAAAAGAAAGAGAGGTAGCCGTAGCCATTTGACCTCTCCGCTTACCAGAATAGACAACAAACAACGAAGAAGGATTAGGACACAGAGAAGGAACAACAATTTCCTGATTGATATTCCTATTGGAAACAACCTTAGGAAGGAATCCAGGTTTGGTACGCAAAACCACCTTATCAGCATGGAAAACAAGATAAGGTGAGTCACACTGTAAAGCAGATAACTCAGAAACTCTTCGAGCCGAAGAGATAGCTACTAAAAACAGAACTTTCCAAGATAGAAGCTTAATATCTATGGAATGCATAGGTTCAAACGGAACCCCTTGAAGAACTTTAAGAACTAAGTTTAAGCTCCAAGGTGGAGCAACAGGTTTGAATACAAGCTTGATCCTGACTAAAACCTGACTAAAAGCCTGAACATCTGGGACATCTGCCAGACGTTTGTGTAAAAGAATAGACAAAGCAGATATCTGTCCTTTCAAGGAACTAGCTGATAATCCCTTCTCCAATCCTTCTTGGAGAAAAGACAATATCCTAGGAATCCTAATCTTACTCCATGAGTAACCCTTGGATTCACACCAATAAAGATATTTTCGCCATATCTTATGATAGATTTTCCTGGTGACCGACTCAGAAAACCCACGCTTTGATAAAATCAAGCGTTCAATCTCCAAGCAGTCAGACGCAGAGAAATTAGATTTGGATGCTTAAATGGACCCTGGATTAGAAGGTCCTGCCTCATCGGCAGAGTCCACGGTGGAACAGATGACATGTCCACCAGATCTGCATACCAAGTCCTGTGTGGCCACGCAGGCGCTATCAAAATCACTGAAGCTATCTCCTGCTTGATTCTGGCAACCAGACGTGGAAGGAGAGGAAACGGTGGAAATACATAGGCCAGGTTGAAGGACCAGGGCACTGCTAGAGCATCTATCAGTACTGCCTGGGGATCCCGGGACCTGGACCCGTAACAAGGAAGACAAGACAGATCATGACAGAAATGGGTATGTGAGACCTGTAAACAAATGTCAGAGGGCAACAAGAGGCCCACCAACTGGAACGATACAGCAAACAGAAATTACAAGTAACATTGCCAATCCAACTGAGATTTCAGGCCATTAGGATATAGAGTTCTGAGTTTGAAAATCCACTTTGATTCAATTTGAAGCAGGTGTAGATTTCTGTCCGCTCCCCTCTTCAGGGGCGGTATGTGGTCGATCAAAATGAATCTCAAGTCACTGACTATATGTTTATGCTTCATAAAATGTTTAGCTACAGGTAGTTCAGTCGTCTGTTTATCAATAGCCTCCCAAATAGAATGTCTATGATTAGCCATCCTAGTGCGGATGGTATCACTGGTTTTCCCCACATAAAACCTACCACACGTGCAATTCAGGAGATATACAACATGAGTAGTTGTGCACATCAGATAAAACTTGATGTCAAAACGCTGGTTTGTGTGAGAGTGTCTAAAATGGGTCTTCTGGATCATAGAGTTGCATGTGGTGCAACCTAACCACCTGTAACAACCCTTCTTCTTACTACGCAGCCAGTTTTTTTAATAACAATGCACCAGGTGAGTCAACATCAGCTGGTCCCTCAAAGAGCTGCCCTTCCTGAAAGCTACCCTTGGTGGACCATATTCTTTAAAAGGTAATGTTGGATCAGTGTTAACAACCATCCAATGGCATTTAAGATCCTCATAAAAATGCCTTTTATCAGGAGAGTATTCAGAAGTAAACAGTACTCTCTTGGTTTCAGCACTTACATCTTTATTCCTCTTTTGTGTTGTTAGAACATCAGCTTGAGTAAAATGCCGCATTTATTAACAGAGTTTATTAATCTCTGTGCTGGAATATCCTCTTTGGATAAAACATCTTCCCATGTCCTCTACCTGGGCCTGTTTTTTAGTCGGTCAGTGTTATTGCACACTGTTCTCAGCAGCTGAGCCTTGGGGATAGAATCTATCAAACTTTTTGGGTGAGCGCTTTTGGCGAATAGAATAGAATTCTTGTCAGTCGGTTTAGAGTAGAGTGTTGTAGCCAACTTGATTTACATATGTGACGTCTTGGGTGAACTATGATGGTGTGTAGCTGCAGTGTGAGTTGTTTATATTGATTATAGGTGCTGTTCTGTGGTTAAAGGTATTACCAATACTGAGCATATATTGTACATGTTTATATTTGACTCTGCTCCTTCCGATCATGTTATTTCCTCCTATATAATTTTTATTTTTATTTTTTATAGTATTTAATCTTAAACAATTTGGTTTATTCCAGTTTGATGTTTTGTTTACATATGTGTCACTTCCTTGTCAATTGGGGGCTGTTCTTCTCTGATTGGGGGTGGAGCTAACACCTGTTATATACACCTGTGTTTTGTTCACTTTTCACTTGGTCTGATGAAGGGGTGATTGATCCCCGAAACGTTACCTTTTTGTTTTTGATGTGCCAATAAAGCACCATATTTGCCCAAATTCAGCGAGTGCATGCCTTTTTTTAATTCTGTAATTTGTGCTTGCCTGCACCCTGGTAGCTGTCTGTCAAGGTGGGAGTGCGCTCTATTATGAACTTTTTTAATATATATATATATATATATATATATATATATGTAATTATACTGCATACAAAGAGAGAAGCGCTCTGCCAGGAACGAACAACAGCTCATCAACTATTTTGTGGCGATTTAACATCCAGGAGCAGCCTATTTTAGACCAGTGTGCTGTTCACATAGGAAAACTTTCCTGTAGTGTATCAGTCTGATCCCTCAAGTAAGGTCAGTCCAGTCCCGAAATTCCAGACAATTCTCCTCTGAACAAGAAACATGACAACCCCAGATGATAGTTTCGGTTTCCTATTGCATTGCCTAATAAAATGTATACCTTAATACATATGCTAAAAGCAATAATTGAACTGTTTGCTATTGTTAATAAATATAATAGTTTATTCACAAAAGAAAAAAACAATCTTAAACAATAATGTATAATAACAACATGTTAACATAAAAATAAAATAAAATACTACATCACCAGATCATGTATCATATATTTACCACTTTGGCTGGGGATTCCCGTCACTGCAGCCCGAACAATATAGGAGATCTGAGAGTTTCAGCTTAATATCCAAGAGGTACCTTTGCCCATGAACAGAGAATCAGAAAAGAGGAAGGCACAGCTCTCCTTTATACTGTTGCTGAGATAATACTGTGTATATAGTTCTTTTCATAGCTGTGTATGTGTCATTATTTGTACTGCAAGTTTATTCAGACAAATGTTCTTGGCATCTTAATAGTTTACGTGTTTGTGGTTTCCTGTTAGGCACTTAATTCTTGTCAGCAGTCAGCATTAATAATTATATAAGCATGGGGCATTATAACACCTAGTTAAGGTCTTCAACTAACATATAGATAAGTTAAAACAATGGTTCATCCAACAATTCACTCATATATGGCCTGCCATATCATATTTGTATCACATTTGGTACTTGAACCAATATTTTCCTGACCATATGAATATGACATGACTTTCAAAGGTCTGCAGAACATTTGATAAGCCATGTATTAATTCCATATAGTTAACACACAAATTAGAATTGCTATCACCAACACAGGGTGAAATATACAATTTAGCATCTTAGTAGCTGATGGTGAATATCCCATGAAAATATCATACCAATGATGTTGTGTAGCTGCCTCTATGTCTGATCCTATCTTTAACAATTAATTTCCTACAAATCTCGTGTATATCATTCTATGAGTAATTGACATAATGTTCCATTATGTTCATGTACTAAACTTGATTTGCGCATTATGACCTAGATTTGGAGTTTGGCGTTAGCCGTGAAAACCAGCGTTAGAGGCTCCTAACGCTGGTTTTAGGCTACCGCCGGTATTTGGAGTCACTCAAAATAGGGTCTAACGCTCACTTTTCAGCCGCGACTTTTCCATACCGCAGATCCCCTTACGTCAATTGCGTATCCTATCTTTTCAATGGGATTTTTCTAACTCCGGTATTTAGAGTCGTTTCTGAAGTGAGCGTTAGACATCTAACGACAAAACTCCAGCCGCAGGAAAAAAGTCAGTAGTTAAGAGCTTTCTGGGCTAACGCCGGTTTCTAAAGCTCTTAACTACTGTACTCTAAAGTACACTAACACCCATAAACTATGTATGTACCCCTAAACCGAGGTCCCCCCACATCGCCGACACTCGAATACATTTTTTTAACCCCTAATCTGCCGACCGCCACCTACGTTATCCTTATGTACCCCTAATCTGCTCCCCCTAACACCGCCGACCCCTGTATTATATTTATTAACCTCTAATCTGCCCCCCTCAACGTCGCCTCCATCTGCCTACACTTATTAACCCCTAATCTGCCGACCGCAAAGCGCCGCCACCTACGTTATCCTTATGTACCCCTAATCTGCTGCCCCTAACACCGCCGACCCCTATATTATATTTATTAACCCCTAATCTGCCCCCCTCAATGTCGCCTCCATCTGCCTACACTTATTAACCCATAATCTGCCGAGCGGACCGCACCGCTACTATAATAAAGTTATTAACCCCTAATCCGCCTCACTAACCCTATAATAAATAGTATTAACCCCTAATCTGCCCTCCCTAACATCGCCGACACCTAACTTCAATTATTAGCCCCTAATCTGCCGACTGGAGCTCACCGCTACTCTAATAAATGTATTAACCCCTAAAGCTAAGTCTAACCCTAACACTAACACCCCCCTAAATTAAATATAATTTACATCTAACGAAATTAATTAACTCTTATTAAATAAATTATTCCTATTTAAAGATTAATACTTACCTGTAAAATAAATCCTAATATAGCTACAATATAAATTATAATTATATTATAGCTATTTTAGGATTTATATTTATTTTACAGGTAACTTTGTATTTATTTTAACCAGGCACAATAGCTATTAAATAGTTAAGAACTATTTAATAACTAAAATAGTTAAAATAATTACAAAATTACCTGTAAAATAAATACTAACCTAAGTTACAATTAAACCTAACACTACACTATCAATAAATTAATTAAATAAACTACCTACAATTACCTACAATTAACCTAACACTACACTATCAATAAATTAATTAAATACAATTCCTACAAATAAATACAATTAAATAAACTAGCTAAAGTACAAAAAATAAAAAAGAACTAAGTTACAAAAAATAAAAAAATATTTACAAACATAAGAAAAATATTACAACAATTTTAAACTAATTACACCTACTCTAAGCCCCCTAATAAAACAACAAAGCCCCCCAAAATAAAAAATGCCCTACCCTATTCTAAATTAATAAAGTTAAAAGCTCTTTTACCTTACCAGCCCTGAACAGGGCCCTTTGCGGGGCATACCCCAAGAAGTTCAGCTCTTTTGCCTGTAAAAAAATAAAATACAATACCCCCCCAACATTACAACCCACCACCCACATACCCCTAATCTAACCCAAACCCCCCTTAAATAAACCTAACACTAAGCCCCTGAAGATCATCCTACCTTGTCTTCACCTCACCAGGTATCACCGATCCGTCCTGGCTCCAAAATCTTCATCCAACCCAAGCGGGGGTTGGCGATCCATCATCCAGTGGCTGAAGAGGTCCAGAAGAGGCTCCAAAGTCTTCATCCTATCCGGGAAGAAGAGGCGATCCGGACCGTCAACCATCTTGACCCAAGCGGCATCTTCTATCTTCATCCGATGACGACCGGCTCCATCCTGAAGACCTCCACCGCGGACCCATCTTCTTCCGGCGACGTCCAACTGAAGAATGACGGTTCCTTTAAGGGACGTCATCCAAGATGGCGTCCCTCGAATTCAGATTGAGCTTGCATTCTATTGGCTGTTCCGATCAGCCAATAGAATGCGAGATCAATCTGATTGGCTGATTGGATCAGCCAATCGGATTTAACTTGATTCTGATTGGCTGATTCCATCAGCCAATCAGAATATTCCTACCTTAATTCCGATTGGCTGATAGAATCCTATCAGCCAATCGGAATTCGAGGGACGCCATCTTGGATGACGTCCCTTAAAGGAACCGTCATTCTTCAGTTGGACGTCGCCGGAAGAAGATGGGTCCGCGGTGGAGGTCTTCAGGATGGAGCCGGTCGTCATCGGATGAAGATAGAAGATGCCGCTTGGATCAAGATGGTTGCCTGTCCGGATCGCCTCTTCTTCCCGGATAGGATGAAGACTTTGGAGCCTCTTCTGGACCTCTTCAGCCACCGGATGATGGATCGCCAACCCCCGCTTGGGTTGGATGAAGATTTTGGAGCCAGGACGGATCGGTGATACCTGGTGAGGTGAAGACAAGGTAGGATGATCTTCAGGGGTTTAGTGTTAGGTTTATTTAAGGGGGGTTTGGGTTAGATTAGGGGTATGTGGGTGGTGGGTTGTAATGTTGGGGGGGGTATTGTATGTTTTTTTTTACAGGCAAAAGAGCTGAATTCTTTGGGGCATGCCCCGCAAAGGGCCCTGTTCAGGGCTGGTAAGGTAAAAGAGCTTTTAACTTTAGTAATTTAGAATAGGGTAGGGCATTTTTTATTTTGGGGGGCTTTGTTGTTTTATTAGGGGGCTTAGAGTAGGTGTAATTAGTTTAAAATTGTTGTAATATTTTTCTTATGTTTGTAGATATTTTTTTATTTTTTGTAACTTAGTTCTTTTTTATTTTTTGTACTTTAGTTAGTTTATTTCATTGTAGTTATTTGTAGATATTGTATTTAATTAATGTATTGATAGTGTAGTGTTAGGTTTAATTGTAGGTAATTGTAGGTATTTTATTTAATTAATTTAATGATAGTATAGTGTTAGGTTTAATTGTAACTTAGGTTAGGATTTATTTTACAGGTAATTTTGTAATTATTTTAACTAGGTAACTATTAAATAGTTCTTAACTATTTAATAGCTATTGTACCTGGTTAAAATAATTACAAAGTTGCCTGTAAAATAAATATTAATCCTAAAATAGCTACAATGTAATTATAATTTATATTGTAGCTATATTAGGGTTTATTTTACAGGTAAGTATTTAGCTTTAAATAGGAATAATTTATTTAATAAGAGTTAATTAATTTCGTTAGATTAAAATTATATTTTATTTAGGGGGGTGTTAGTGTTAGGGTTAGACTTAGCTTTAGGGGTTAATCCATTTATTAGAATAGCGGTGAGCTCCGGTCGGCAGATTAGGGGTTAATAATTGAAGTTAGGTGTCGGCGATGTTAGGGAGGGCAGATTAGGGGTTAATACTATTTATTATAGGGTTAGTGAGGCAGATTGGGGGTTAATAACTTTATTATAATAGCGGTGCGGTCCGCTCGGCAGATTAGGGGTTAATAAGTGTAGGCAGGTGGAGGTGACGTTGAGGGGGGCAGATTAGGGTTTAATAAATATAATATAGGGGTTGGCGGTGTTAGGGGCAGCAGATTAGGGGTACATAGGGATAATGTAAGTAGCGGCGGTTTACGGAGCGGCAGATTAGGGGTTAAAAAAAAATGCAGGTGTCAGCGATAGCGGGGGCGGCAGATTAGGGGTTAATAAGTGTAAGGTTACAGGTGTTTAGACTCGGGGTACATGTTAGAGTGTTAGGTGCAGACGTAGGAAGTGTTTCCCCATAGCAAACAATGGGGCTGCGTTAGAAGCTGAACGCGGCTTTTTTGCAGGTGTTAGGTTTTTTTTCAGCTCAAACAGCCCCATTGTTTCCTATGGGGGAATCGTGCACGAGCACGTTTTTGAGGCTGGCCGCTTGCGTAAGCAACTCTGGTATTGAGAGTTGAAGCTGCGTTAAAAATGTTCTACGCTCCTTTTTTGGAGCCTAACGCAGCCTTTATGTGGACTCTCAATACCAGAGTTATTTTTATGGTGCGGCCAGAAAAAAGCCGGTGTTTGCTTTTCGGGTCGTTACCGACAAAACTCCAAATCTAGCCGTCAATCTTCTAATAATGAAAAGGATAAATTCCAATTAGGGATCTGAATAGCTTCGGGAATCTAAGTGGACAAAACATTAGTATGTACATCAGGGTATACTGTAAGTATGATTCAACCATTGAAATGTGGTTATATTTAATAAACACCCTTAAAAAGGAATATCCATTTGGGGTATTACCCTCTCATTAGTTACTATGCATAAAGTCTGAAAAGCTATTTCAATCAACATTTTCCATTTTATAGGTAAGATTGTCCAATCACAGACATTAATAGTATTTTGCAATACACATGATTCATATATTCTGGAATGAACAGTACATACCATTCCTTCTATCATCTCTTAAAGAAAAAATCATGTGTTAAATTATTAGTATCACTATGGGTACCTTTTAACTGAGGCATCCAATATGCACCTCCTAAAATCATAGGTAAAGCTATAAATTTGCACATAATATCTATGTCTGTAATATTATATAATTGTACATTTCCTTTACATACTGTATCATTACAATTGATTAAAGCACTTTCCAACTTTATCCACATGTTGGAATTTTTTATGTTCAATAATTGTTTACATAATCCTAAATTACCAGTCATCAATCTAGTTTGAGCAGCATTTTTTTTTTTTGGATTTGAGTTAATGTTTCATTATACACACTGTTCATTGAATAAAGGGAGATAAATTATGAGTTAAATCCTCCACCCCAATAAGTTATGGCATTAACTAAATCCAATACATCAAAACTAATATCTAATTGTTTTTGTTGTGTCTTAAAGGTATTAGGCATCCATCTAGCCTGATATCTTAAAGCCTTGTTCATGCCTTGTCCCACATTATGTAATCTATTTGCTAAAGTTTCTATATCAAATCCATTCAGTGTTCCTTCGGGTTCGTATTTGACACTCTGTTGTTGGTGGAAAATGAACTTCTACATCTACAAAGATCTTTTGTACATTTGTTATACACTTGTTATCCACTTACTATACACCTGCTATACACCTGATATACACCTGCTATACACTTGTTATACACATAAGGTAGATCTGTTGAACTATTTTGAGCTAATGTTTGTATAGTTTGTATTCTTTCTTGAACGGTTGTCCATATATACCCCAATTCGACTCTGGCACAGCGTACTGTCAGATTTTGGATATGTATAGTTCCTGTAGCATCATATAAACAGTAATTTGGTCAATACTTTTGTCCTGATGGGGTGTCCAAAGATATCGTGGATTAAGAGTCACATTGGCTATATTACAATAGGTGTTGCCATCACACATGTTATATCCTATTTTCAAATTTGATTTCGATTCACCCATCCCCACCTAACAGTTTGACTTTCTTTCTGTACAATCTCTTCTCCTGGTGTCATGGCTTGTGCCCCAAAAATCATTCCATCGAGGCCAAAAATAAGAATTCATATACTGAATTTCAGCCATATCTGTAAAAGGTAAAATACAATTTTATTCTCAAAGTTAACATTTGTCCTCAGGTATATATTCCTATTGTTCTTTACCTGTTCTCATTACTAATAAAGTTTTATTATTGCCTACAGCAATTACTTCCGCCGCATCTGGCGGTCCTTGAAGATTTTAAATCCATATTAGCACCTACATTTGTAATATTTGATGAACCAAAGCCCTTTTCCCCTCTCACTGTTAATGTAGTTGGGGGTTCACCCTCTTTAATAGTTGACATGAACAACTGAATTATCAACAACTGAGCTATTCTGTCCCCTTCTTGAATATGTAATATTTGTTTTCCATTGTACACTATAATTACTTTAATTTCTCCTTGATAATCAGCATCTATAACTCCTCCTAGTACTAATATGCCCCTCATAGCTAAGCTAGATCTTGAGGCTAATTGTCCATATTATTCATGAGATATCTGGCATTCTATTCCAGTTTTAATTAATTCTGCCTCTCATAGTTTCAATTATGCTAACTTATGCCCCCTTAAAACATTTTTTTAGGATTGCCATAAATTAAAGTAGCCTCCGCCCCAGTATCCTCTAAAGTGGGAACTTGTACATTACTGCCTTTCCAATGTATCTGCAAATTTACATAGGGACAGTTATTAATAATCTGTAAAACTTGTATAAGATTATCTCTCCGTCGTCCATATTCTCCCTTATTTAATTTTTCAAATGCTGTTTTAATAAACCATTCATTCACTTTACCAAACCTGCTGCTTGCGAATAATATGGAATGTGATATAAATGAAAATGAACACTAATGCCCTTAGCAAGTTCAGTGATCTAATTAATTCAAACATTCTTAAAAGAGCTCAGGTAAAATAAACAGCACATTTTCCCTGACAGCATCAACGTTCACTGTAGTTTATTGTCAAAATCAGGGGCATCTTTAACACAGGCAAAAGGGGCAGCTGCCCAGTGCCCAGTTTCTGTTGAGGGGCCCAAGAGTCATAATTTTTTTTTTTTTTTTTATGGTTCATACCAACTGCTGATGTGACTACTGTCACAGTACTCTGTTTATATATATTTTTTTAAAACTGTGCCAGACCCTGCTGGTGTCATGTGACATGACAAGCTATTGCCATGTGCTGTTTTAGATGTGCACTGTGCAGCACTGAATGCAAAGCCCTAACTCGGTATATAGACACTGCATCAGAAAAGGTCCTACTGGGGTTACCACTGTTACCAGGTCACTGCTCTGGTGGTGGGGATTGTTTCTGGGTAGAGCTGACTGAAGGCGCATGCAGCAGAAAGCTGGAGCGGCAAGGGCGTGAGGATTTGAGCATCTGTGCAGCGGCATACACTGCTCTCTTCAGTCTTGAGGCTGTATGACACATCTCTCACTGTATCCATGCATCCTTGGGCAGACAGCATGCTGGTCCCCTTAGCCCTGATCTTTCTGCTGTGGCAACTATCCGGTGTGATAAAACTACAAAGCACTGTTCAACTAAAAAAAGAGGTTTTGTAAAAGATGCTGACACTCTCTGGCTCTATAATGCTAACCCAGAAAACATTGGCAAATCTCCAAATTGCCAAAGAAATGTTGCAAGGAAAAAAGGGGGGGGATGGGTAGCGCTACTGAAAGCTTAGAGCGATGTAAATGTAGAACTAGTATAGACAATGCTAATGAGCTAAAAAGTTGTATTTACAACTAGCTATGTGGTGTAACATGGATAGATCAACTATCCGGTGTGATAAAACTCATAAATCCTTAATATAGTATTATTAAATGAGGGACAGGGAATAATGGTTGAATAAGGATGAACACTAGGATATTTAAATCCAAACTACACTACAATGAGCATCTTGATAAAGGCCTATAGGGCTGAAACGCGTTGGTTTGCGCTTTTATCTAACTCCTGCATACAATATACAAACCGGTTACAGGAGGTGTGGTGCATGAAGCCGCTTGCCATACTTTAAGTGGAATATATATGCTTAATTTTCCCACCCATGATCTGTATACCGTCTGTATCTAAAAGGCATTTGGTCTGTTCAGCTGCCTAAATATCTGGGACCTAACCATACAAGGTGTTCCAGCTCCTCACCTCTCACACCGGAAACGGTAGCAGGACCCGTAGGTACAGCTACTAAGGAGACGAAAGCTGCCAGCAAATACCTCGGTCCCAGGACCTACCTGCTCCCCTTCGCTATCACCGACATTCGAGGACGCCGAACTGTGCTTCACAAGTGATATCATTCACTAGGTCTGAAAGTCTTCAACAAACGTGCTTTACCTGGATTACTGCACGACCTCTCAAACCGGAGCGCTAATTTATTTAGCACAAAGACACAGGACTTTTTTAAAACGAATAACAGATACATCCACTATATCAAAGACTGTAATTCTGTAACCATCTTACTAGATAAGAACTTTCTCTCAATACGGCAATTATTGTCTGTTACATTTTTTGCAACAAGTTTAAATAAGCTACATTAAGTAAACAAGATATTAACTAGTCCGTGTACATTAAAACGGATTGTCAGCTCAATTATAAGCGTATCATCTGTCAATATCCATTTGTATTTTATTTTATTGTAGCACTCTGTTATATCTAGTGCTGGCACTAAAGTACATATATTTTTTATTATAACTACATTTTTTACTTTTATTAAATTGATTTTATTGTTAATTTTTTAAATCTTCATTCTTTTTTCTAATTATACTTACACTTATACATATTATTATTATTCTCTGTCCCTCATTTAATAATACTATATTAAGGATTTATGAGTTTTATCATACCGGATAGTTGATCTATCCATGTTACAACACATAGCTAGTTGTAGATACAACTTTTTAGCTCATTAGCATTGTCTAAACTAGTTCTACATTTACATCGCCCTAAGCTTTCAGTAGCGCTACCCATCCCCCCCTTTTTTCCTTGCAACATTTCTTTGTCAATTTGGAGATTTGCCAATGTTTTCTGGGTTAGCATTATAGAGCCAGAGAGTGTCAGCATCTTTTACAAAACCTCTTTTTTTAGTTGAACAGTGCTTTGTAGAAAGGTGTCAGTGGGAAGAATAAGTAAGTGCACACACACCAATCCCCATGCAGCATTGTCTAGTGCATGGTGAGAGGGAACTTGTTCCTAGCAAAAAAGTGACATGTGCTGCTGTGGCTGATGTATAGTGTAATGCTGACACTTCACACATTAATGTAAGGTTTATTTTTATAGTTTTTGTTTTCTCTCTGTCTCAGATTTTACAGCCTCCCATAGTAGTTCTGCTGTTCCAGTCAGTAAACTTATATTTGTCTGCACCTCCTCAGTCTTTACCTTGCTTTGCTACTGTTGGCTGGCCTAAATCTCTTTAACCAGCTAACCTCACACCAGAATCACATTCAAAAAATATTAAATGAATCCACAGTGGAGGAATTTATATATTTATTTACTTATTAGTTCTGCTTAGGTCCAGTTTCACATATTGCAATTTTTTTTAAAAATGATTATGATGATTCACTGCTGGGCTAATAATTTTTTTTAAAAATTGATTTAGTTGTTTTTTGGGATGTTGGGGTGGAGAGTAAAATTGCATAGGGGGGGGGGGGCAAGAAAATTTTCGCCCAGGGTCCAGTCAATATTAAAGACGGCCCTGGTCAAAATATTCATAAATTAACATAAACACATATATAACCTATGCATCTAAGAACGAGCCTCTCTGGCTTTATACACACTTCCAATGCACTATAATGAGAGCACCTGAGCAACTGTGTGGGGTGGGGTGCTAGAAACCATGAAGTCTTCCTTTAAATACAAATGTTTCTGCACACCTCACAAAATCATTTTATTCATATTACTTCTTAGGGGTGCAAGCAACCAACCAAATAATTACACAAAATAGAATATTGCAGCACATCCCCTTATATATTATCAAAACATTTTAAATATTACAAAATAAAAAAAAAGAATTCACCTAAGCTCATATTTTGCTTAAGCCAGTCTCCAACTTACACGTTGTCCCAAAGTTGACTGGTCCTAACACTGCAATGTAATGCCTTTCTGGGCTGGAACATTCCTGCTGTAACTATATATTTCCTGATTTTAACTTTACTAACTTTCCATTTTTTATTTTATATTTATTAGCTGCTACCTTCATCGCAGCTACTTCAGCTACAAGTACTCAACTTATCTGAAAGCAACCTATTGTTGCATTGTGCTAGTATAATATCACCCTCTAATTCAGCAATGTATATTTCTAATTTTAAATTACACTTAACGCCAATCTTCTACTTTCTTATGTTGTTCCCTATATGCTGTACACATTATCCATAGCCTCCATGCAGTGGGCTATTCTTTTCCTCTCTCAACAGGCACTTCCTCTAATGTTTTAACTGCATCAACAAGATTAGCTTCTGTAAGAGTCAAGTCCCATTGTTCACACAACCACGCTCCTTTAGCTACCTCATGTTCCACATCAGTATAAGGTAAATCCAGGGCCGGCCCTAGCCATTGCGGGCCCCAAGGCAGGATGACAAAATGGGGTCCCCATTATCCCTGCCCCCAACCCCACCCAATCTCCGCCCCCAACCCTGTCCAATCTCCGCCCCAACCCTGCCCAATCTCTGCCCCAACCCTGTCCAATCTCTGCCCCAACCCCGCCAAATCTCTGCCCCAAGTCCGCCCAATCTCCGCCCCAACCCCGCCCCACAGCTTTTAAAGTAAAAAAAAAAAAAGAAGAAAAATAATTTAAGGTAATGCACAACATTATATATATATATGTGTGTTTTTTATATATATAAAAAACATATAAATCCACTAATGTGGAGCACTATAACATTGTATGTATTGCAATATACCATTTGTACTATTGGAACAACTGTTTGTGTATATAATGAAGTATTATGCAGACAATTAGGAGCAGTTTAGTTGAACTGGGCCTTATTTTTATGTGTTTTCTTATGATAACAAGAACATTACAGAGACGCCAGGTCCGGCCCTAGCAAGTGCAGGTCCCTAGGTAGATTGACAGCGCGGGGCCTCTACCCAGAACAAACAATACTTAAAAGAATTGGGGCAATGCACTGTACCACACAAACACCCAGATATAATACACACAGAGATACTTATATACAAATACATCCACACACTCAGACACATACACAGGTACACAAATATATACATACAAAGATGTACATACACACAGCCCCCCCACACACACACAGCTCACACACACACACATAGCCCCCCCCACACACACACACCCACACACATTCCACACACACACACACACACACACACACAGCCCACATACACACACACACACACAGCCCACACACACACAGCCCACACATACACAGCCCACACACACAGCCCCCCCCACACACACACAGCCCCCCAAACACACACAGCCCACACACGCACACACAGCCCACACACGCACACACAGCCCACACACACACACACAGCCCACAGTCCACACACACACACAGCCCACACACACACAGCCCCCCCCCCCCACACACACACAGGCCACACAACACACAGCCCACACACACACACACACACACACAGCCCCCACACACACAACCCAAACACACAGACACACCCCACACACACTCAGCCCACACACACACACATACAGCCCAAACACACACACACACACAGCCCCCCACACAGAGACCCCACACACACACAGAGACCCCCCACACACAGCCCCCCCCACACACACACACAGTCCCCACACACACACAGCCCACACACACACACACAGACCACACACACAGCCCCCCACACACAACCCACACACACACTGTAATGTCCTTACATAGCAAATATTAACTCTTTATATGAATGATGCACTTGCAACTTCTAAATGTAAACTGGTACTTTATTTACTGGATTATACAACAAGGTGGCTCCTGTAGATTTGCACACAGTAATATGGATAGATACACATATATAGTCTTTTATAATGAATGGCTGCTGCACTCCTTATATTAACATTTCTGTACACTGTGTATGCAGCACTATAGTAATCTCAATATTAGGTAGTATGCAAGATGACAAGGGAACTACCTGACCAGCTGTATAAAGTCTGTTCTGTAGCCAGTAATCCAGAGTAATTTATAACTGTATAACTGTTAACTGTATAACTGCAATATACTTATAACTGTAATGTGTAACAGACAGTTCTTACTCTTCTGACTAGCTGATGCTGTATCCTGCTGAGGTGATCTGTAGCTGACATTATATTTATTAGTAGCAGCACTTGTCAGGACCGGAGGTTCAGTCCTTGTTACTTGTACTTTATAACTGCATCACAAACTGTCACAAGATGGCTGAACTGTTCTGATTCTAAACACAGCTCACTTGATAATGTCATCTTTGTATGGAAGCCTCAATGTGCCATCTAACCAAACCAGGAAGTAAGCACAACACTACACACACACACAGCCCACACACACACAGCCCACACACATACAGGACACACACACACAGCCAGCCCACACACACACAGCCAGCCCACCACACACAGTCCACACACACACACACACACAGTCCACACTCACACACACACAGCCCACACTCACACACACAGCCCACACACACACACAGCACACACACAGCCCACACACACACACACACACAGCCACACACACAGCCCACACACACAGATCCCCCACACACACACAGCCCACACACACAAACAGCCCCCCACACACACACACAGCCCACACACACAGCCCCCCACACACACACACAGCCTGCACACACACACAGCCCCCACACACAGCCAGCCGACACACAAACAGCCAGCCCACACACACAGCCCACACACACACAGCCCAAACACACACAGCCCACACACACAGCACACGCACACCCCACACACACAGCCCTCACACACACACAGCCCACACACACAAACACACACAGCCCACACACACACGCACAGCCCACACAGCCAATAACACACAGCCCACACAGCCAATAACACACAGCCCCCCCACACACACAGCCAATAACACACAGCCCACACACACACAGCCCACACACACACAGCCCCCCCACACACACAGCCCACACACAGCCAGCTTACACACACACAGCCCACACACAGCTAGCCCACACACACATACAGCCCACACATACACAGCTCACACCTACACAGCCCACACCTACACAGCCCACACCTACACAGCCCACACCTACACAGCCCACACACACACACAGCCCACAGATACAGCCCACACACACACACAACATACACACAGCCCACACACACAGCTCACACATACACACAGCCCCCCTGCAATAAATTAAATGATGCCTTCAGCAATAAAATGAAGCCCACAGCAATAAAATGAAGCCCCCAGATCACTGTAATAAAATGATGCTCCCAGCCCCACTGCAAAAAATGACGCCCCCAGCAATAAAATGAAGCCCCCCTGCAATAAAATTATGCCCAGTCCCCCTGTAATAAAATAATGCAGCCCACACACACAGCCCACACATTGCCGACACTATAATAAACATATTAACTCCTAATCTGCTGCCCCCAACATCGTCGACACCTACATTATGTTTATTAACCCCTAATCTCCCACCCCCAATGTCGCCGCCACCTACCTACATTTATTAACCCCTAATCTGCTGCCCCTAACGCCGCTGCCACTATACTAAAGTTATTAACCCTTAAACCTAATTCTAACCCTAACCCTAACACCCACTAACTTAAATACAGTGGGGCAAAAAAGTATTTAGTCAGCCACCAATTGTGCAAGTTCTCCCACTTAAGAAGATGAGAGAGGCCTGTAATTGTCCTCATAGGTATACCTCAACTATGAGAGACACAATGTGGAAACAAATCCAGACAATCACATTGTCTGATTTGGAAAGAATTTATTTGCAAATTATGGTGGAAAATAAGTATTTGGTCAATATCAAAAGTTCATCTCAATACTTTGTTATATATCCTTTGTTGGCAATGACAGAGGTCAAATGTTTTCAGTAAATCTTCACAAGGTTGTCACACACTGTTGCTGGTATCTTGGACCTTTACTGCATGCAGATCTCCTCTAGAGCAGTGATGTTTTGGGGCTGTCACTGGGCAACACGGACTTTCAACTCCCTCCAAAGGTTTTCTATGGGGTTGAGATCTGGAGACTGGCTAGGCCACTCCAGGACCTTGAAATGCTTCTTAAAAAGCCATGCCTTCATTGCCCGGGTGGTGTGTTTGGGATCATTGTCATGCTGAAAGACCTAGCCACGTTTCATCTTCAATGCCCTTGCTGATGGAAGGAGGTTTGCACTCAAAATCTCATGATACATTGCCCCATTCATTCTTTCATGTACATGGATTAGTCGTCCTGTTCCCTTTGCAGAGAAACAGCCCCAAAGCATGATGTTGCCACCCCCATGCTTCACAGTAGGTATGGAGTTCTTTGGTTGCAACTCAGCATTCTCTCTCCTCCAAACACGACAAGTTGTGCTTCTACCAAACAGTTCTACTTTGGTTTCATCTGACCATATGACATTCTCCCAATCCGCTTCTGGATCATCCAAATGCTCTCTAGCATACTTCAGATGGGCCCGGACATGTACTGACTTAAGCAGGGGGACACGTCTGGCACTGCAGGATCTGAGTCCATGGCGGCGTAGTGTGTTACTGATGGTAGCCTTTGTTACGTTGGTCCCAGGTCTCTGCAGGTCCCCCTGTGTGGTTCTGGGATGTTTTCTCACCGTTCTTGTGATCATTTTGACCCCACGGGGTGAGATCTTGTGTGGATCCCCAGATTGAGGGAGATTATCAGTGATCTTGTATGTCTTCCATTCTCTAATTATTGCTCCCACCGTTGATTTCTTCACACCAAGCTGCGTGCATATTGCAGATTCAGTGTTCTCAGCCTGATGCAGGTCTACAAATTTGTTTCTGGTGTCCTTCGATAGCTCTTTGGTCTTCACCATAGTGGAGTTTGGAGTGTGACTGTTTGAGGTTGTGGACAGGTGTCTTTTATACTGATAACAAGTTCAAACAGGTGCCATTAATACAGGTAATGAGTGGAGGACAGAGGAGCCTCTTAAAGATGAAGATACAGGTCTGTGAGAGCCAGAAATCTTGCTTGTTTATAGGTGACCAAATACTTATTTTCCACCATAATATGCAAATAAATTCTTTCCAAATCAGACAATAGGATTGTCTGGATTTGTTTCCACATTTTGTCTCTCATAGTTGAGGTATACCTATGCTGAAAATTACAGGCCTCTCTCATCTTCTTAAGTGGGAGAACTTGCACAATTGGTGGGCTGGCTGACTAAATACTTTTTTGCCCCACTGTATAATTCAAATAAATATAAATAAAAATTCCTATCATTAACTAAATAATTCCTATTTAAAACTAAATACTTACCTTTAAAATAAACCCTAAGCTAGCTACAATATAACGATTAGTTAAATTGTAGCTAGCTTATGGTTTATTTTTATCTTACAGGCAAGTTTGTACTTATTTTAACT
Source organism: Bombina bombina (assembly GCF_027579735.1). Taxonomy (NCBI): domain Eukaryota; kingdom Metazoa; phylum Chordata; class Amphibia; order Anura; family Bombinatoridae; genus Bombina; species Bombina bombina. The sequence goes on along the minus strand of NC_069499.1, from coordinate 210,753,357 downwards.
AGGTAGAATAGTTACTAAATAGTTATTAACTATTTACTACTACCTAGCTAAAATAAATACAAATTTACCTGTAAAATAAAACCTAACCTGAGTTACACTAACACCTAACCTTACACTACAATTAAATAAATTACCTAAATTAAAAACAATTACCTAAATTACAAAAAAAACACACTAAATTACACAAAATAAAAAATAAATTATAAGATATTTAAAATAATTACACCTAATCTAAGAGCCCTATAAAAAAAAAAAAAAAAACCTAGCCTAAACTAAACTACCAATAGCCCTTAAAATGGCCTTTTGTGGGGCATTGCCACAAATAAATCAGCTCTTTTACCTGTAAAAAAAAATACAAACAACCCCCCAACAGTAAAACCCACCACCCACACAACCAACCCCCCAAATAAAATCCTAAATAAAAAAAAAAGGGCATTTAGCTCTTTTTCAAAAGCCCAAACCCTAATCTAAAAATAAAACCCACCCAATAAACCATTTAAAAAACCTAACACTAACCCCTAAAGATCCACTTACAGTTTTGAAGACCGGACATCCATCCTCAACAAAGCCGGGAGAGGTCTTCATCCAAGCGGCAAGAAGTCCTCAACGAAGCCAGGAGAAGTCTTCATCCAAGCCGGCAGAAGTGGTCCTCCAGATGGGCAGAAGTCTTCATCCAGAAAGCATCTTCTATCTTCATCCATCTGGAGCGGAGCAGGTCCATCTTCAAGACATCCGGCGTGGAGCATCCTCTTCAATCAAAGTCTTCTTCCCGAATGAAGGTTCCTTTAAATGACATCATCCAAGAATTCTATCAGCCAATCGGAATTCAAGGGACGTCATCTTGGATGACGTCATTTAAAGGAACCATCATTCGGGAAGAAGACTTTGATTGAAGAGGATGCTCCGCGCCGGATGTCTGGAAGATGGACCCGCTCAGGATGGATGAAGATAGAAAATGCTGTATGGATGAAAACTTCTGCCGTCTGGAGGACCACTTCTGCGGGCTTGGATGAAGACTTCTCCCGGCTTTATTGAGGATTTGTTGCTGCTTGGATGAAGACTTCTCCCGGCTTCGTTGAGGATGGATGTCAGGTCTTCAAAACTGTAAGTGGATCTTCGGGGGTTAGTGTTAGGTTTTTTTAAGGGTTTATTGGATGGGTTTTATTTTTAGATTAGGGTTTTGGCTTTTGAAAAAGAGTTAAATGTCCTTTTAAGGGCAATGCCCATCCAAATGCCCTTTTCAGGGCAATGGGAACTTAGGTTTTTTTAGTTAGCATTTTATTTGTTTTTGTGTTTGTAGTGTTTGTTTGTTTTTGTAATTTAGGTAATTGTATTTAATTTATGTAATTTATGTAATTTATTTAATTTTTGTGTAATGTTAGGTGTTAGTGTAACTCAGGTTAGGTTTTATTTTACAGGTAAATTTGTATTTATTTTAGCTAGGTAGTTAGTAAATAGTTAATAACTATTTACTAACTAGTCTACCTAGTTAAAATAAATACAAACTTGCCTGTAAAATAGAAATAAACCCTAAGCTAGCTACAATGTAACTATTAGTTTATTTTATAGGTAAGTATTTAGTTTTAATTATAATTAGTTAATGATAGGAATTTGTATCTAGATTTATTTGAATTATATTTAAGTTAGGGGGTGTTAGGGTTAGACTTAGGTTTAGGGGTTAATACATTTAGTATAGTGGCGGCGGCGTTGGGGACGCAGATTAGGGGTTAATAACTAATTTAGGTGGCAGCGATGTTAGGGGTGGAAGATTAGGGGTTAATAATATTTAACTAGTGTTTGCGATGCAGGAGTGCAGCTGTTTAGGGGTTAATATGTTTATTATAGTGGCGGTGGTGTCTGGAGCGGCAGATTAGGGGTTAATTTATTTATTTTTAGTGTTTGCGATGCGGTAGGACCTCGGTTTAGGGGTTAATAGGTAGTTTATGGGTGTTAGTGTACTTTTTAACACTTTAGTTATGAGTTTTATGCTACAGCTTTGTAGTGTAAAACTCATAACTACTGACTTTAGATTGCATTCTGAATCTTGCTGTTTAGGCTGTACCGCCCACTTTTTGGCCTCCCAGAAATAGCTTGTAATAACGACGATATGGAAGTCCCATTGAAAAAAGACTTTTCGCAAATTGCGTAAGTTAATTTGCGTTAAGGCCAAAAAAAGTTTGCGGTGCCCCTAAATCTGCAAGACTCGTAATACCAGCGGTAGTGAAAAAGCAGCGTTATGAGCCTTAACGCTGTTTTTTCACTCATACCGCAAAACTCACAATCTAGCTATTTATTAGGTTTATTGCAATGTGGGTTAATGGTGGATTAGGGGTCAATATTTTTAATAGGTAGTTTGCGATGTTGGGGTTGGCGGATTTAGGGGTTAATACCTTTATTAGGTAGATCATGATGTGGGTGAATAGTTTAATTAGACTTATTGCGTTGTGGGGGGTTGTCAGTTTAGGGGTTAATACTTTTATTATTAGTTCCGATGTGGGTTTGATGGCGGATATAGGTGTTTTACGCGTCAGGTTTATTTTTGGGAGGTGGGTTAGACTTTTAAGGGAGATTTTAATTTTTTTTTTTAATTTCCTTAGGCGCCGGCAGAAATGTGTATTTACGCACATTTCTGAACATCGCTAGTTTATCCAACTTACGGCACTTTATGAACCCCGATGTGCAAGGTGAAATTACGGACGGCGCAGTTTTCAGCAGTTGTGCTGACGCTTGTGCTGTATATGTAATCTCGTCCCCTGTATAAAATATAAAGCAGCCTTTTCCGCAGTATATCTCAGGAAAATATCCCTTTTAATCTTGTGATTAAAAAAAAAGGAAATACCATTCTGAATCCTTTACATTTCAGTGGTTACAGCTTAAGGCATACCTTGTTACTCTTTGATTTGCTATGCTTCAATAAATGTATGTTTTTTTATCCAACAACGGCTCTGTCTCTCCTCTCTGGTACTTCTAAATTGTCTTTTGAAATAAATTTATTTTTAAATTAACCCGTGAACGTACCTTATTTAAGCTACTAATTTTGTAGTGCTCTTACGTTTATTTTATACAGAGATGTCAAAACCTTACCAAAGTGCAAAAAGTATGAATTGAATCCTTGTGTTTCAGTGTAAGAAACATTCAGGACCCATTACATTGAATGTAATAAAAAAAAAAAAAAAACAACTAAAAGATAAAAAAAAAGGTACATTAACCACTAGACATTTGATAAGCATAGTCTAGTCATGGGTGCCACCGTGTCAAATTCTAATTTTCCCTTAATTTCAAGGACCTCCTTCAGATATCTGCAGTGAAACCTAGGTTACAAAATGTTAGCACCTATAATCAGAGGGAGGTGTATTTAGTGTTGAATGTCCCTTAAAATTGTATCAGACATATTTTTTTTAGTAGAAAACCCAAGGTATAGATCATTTTGGTATATTTCATGCCACCATTTCACAGCCAACTACGACCATTTAAATTTTTTAATTTTTTTTTTCACAAACTTTGGGCAAAACTCGTAATCTAGCCATTTATTAGGTTTATCGCAATGTGGGTTAATGGCGGATTAGGGTTAAACACTTTTAATAGGTACTTTGCGATTTTGGGGTTGGCGGATTTAGGGGTAAATACCTTTATTAGGTAGATCGCGATGTGGGTGAATTAGGGGTGAATAGTTTAATTAGACTTATTGCGTTGTGGGGGCTTGTCGGTTTAGGGGTTGATACTTTTATTATTAGTTCCGATGTGGGTTTGATGGCGGATATAGGTGTTTTACGTGTCAGGTTTATTTTTGGGAGGTGGGTTAGACTTAAGGGAGAGTTTACTTTTTTTTTTCTTAGGCGCTGGCAGAAATGTGTATTCACGCACATTTCTGGACATCGCTAGTTTATCCAACTTACGGCACTTTATGAACCCCGATGTGTGAGGTGAAATTACGGGCGGCGCAGGTTTCAGCAGTTGTGCTGATGCTTGTGCTGTATATGTAATCTCGTCCCCTGTATAAAATATAAAGCAGCCTTTTCCGCAGTTTATATCTCAGGAAAATATCCCTTTTAATCTTGTGATTAAAAAAAAATGGAAATACCATTCTGAATCCTTTACATTTCAGTGGTTACAGCTTAAGGCATACCTTGTTACTCTTTGATTTGCTATGCTTCAATAAATGTATGTTTTTTTTATCCAACAACGGCTCTGTCTCTCCTCTCTGGTACTTGGAAATTGTCTTTTGAAATAAATTTATTTTTAAATTAACCCGTGAACGTACTTTATTTAAGCTACTAATTTTGTAGTGCTCTTACCTTTATTTTATACAGGGATGTCAAAACCTTACCAAAGTGCAAAAAGTATGAATTGAATCTTTGTGTTTCAGGACCCATTACATTGAATGTAATAAAAAAAACAAAACAAAAAAAAAACAACTAAAAGATAAAAAAGGGACATTAAACACTAAAGACATTTGATAAGCATAGTCTAGTCATGGGTGCCACCGTGTCAAATTCTAATTTTCACTTAATTTCAAGGACCTCCTTCAGATATCTGCAGTGAAACCTAGGTTACAAAATGTTGGCACCTATAATCAGAGGGAGGCGTATTTAGTGTTGAATGTCCCTTAAAATTGTAGCAGAAATGTTTTTTTAGTAGAAAACCCAATGTATAGATCATTTTGGTATATGTCATGCCACCATTTCACAGCCAACTACGACCATTTAATATTTTTTTTTCCACAAACTTTGGGTTTCTCACTGAAATTATTTACATACCACTTCTACAGTCATAACACAAATGGTTGTAAAATTATCTCTGGGATTCCCTTTGTTCAGAAAAAGCGGAAATGTATTGCGTTGCCATTGATGTTGGCCGCACTAAACATTCTATACTAATACGTGTAGAAAGTGAAGGCTTAGCTTCAGGCGAACCAGCCGGGTAAGTGTTGCAGACGCCGGATGCAGACTTCCGGTGCTGTAAGAAGGGCAGCGAATTCGTTCCGAAATAGGAAAGACAGAGCTATTAGGGTCACGGAAAGGTGCAGGCACTGGTTGGGGACCAAGCCGCCCCCTGGATAAACAATGAAACAAAAATAGGCAGCACAGCGTTGTATTTGCAAGATAAAATAGGATAGGTAAGGACACGCCCCCTTCTTACCTCCTACCTGTGTGTATGTTTGTACTCTGAAATGATATGGATTAAACATCCTATTTTATCTTGCAAATACAACGCTGTGCTGCCTATTTTTGTTTCATTCTATACTAATACTTTTTTACCATTGACTTGTAATATCAGATTGTGCACTTATGTGCCCTATAAATAGATTTCCACTTGTAATCTAAGTCCTAGTTATTTGCAAGCAATAAGTTACTGAGAATTTATTGATGATGAGGTAATTTTTTTATGTTCTTTTAGAGTACTGAGAATTATTTGCATGCTTAACTTTTTAATATTGTGCTATTATCTATTATTTTTATTTTTTTCCTCAGATTCACTCTTGCTGGCACCTTTTTGGATCACCCTCATTGTTTCTATCTTTAATATATGCCTATCCCATAATAGTAAAAAAACAACGTACTAATTCTAATTTTAGGCCAACCGACACTTCTTTACTGTGTGATTAACCCTTAAGGCTTAAAAGGACATTAAACACAAAATATTTACTTCATGATTCAGATAGAGAATACAATTTTAAACAACATCCCAATTTACTTCTATTATCTAATTTGCTTCATTCTTTAAATATATTTTGTTTAAGAAATGAGCCAATCACACAAGGCATCTATGTGCAGCCACCAATCAGCAGATAATGAGCCTATCTAGATATGCTTTTCAGATATCAAAAGAACTAAGCAAATTAGATAATACAAGTAAATTAGAAAGTTGTTTAAAATAGCTGCTCTTTCTAAATCATGAAAGAAAAAAAAATGGGTTTCATGTCCCTTTAAGAGTAGCATTGCACTTTACGAAGCTAGCTAATTTAGTGCTAGATTACAAGTTGAGTGCTAACTTATTGCGCACCTGTAAACGGGTACATTCGCCCATTTATGGGCAGGCAATAAATAACCATATATTACAGGTGGCTGGTTATTGCTACTATGATAAGATTGGGAATGTGACGTCACCAGATGGGGGCGTGGCCTATAGCCATTATAGCAGGGGCATATTACCGCATAGGCCAACAAGGCCGGTGCCAAGGTCGACATCTTTTGGGGGGCGGAACTTTTCCACACCGGCAATGAACTTCATAACACTGCTTAATTTTTTATTTATTTTTTATTCAAGTGGCTTACCGCTGAGGTCACATGACCATTTTAAACCAGCCCGGCTGCACATCATGGGTAAGTTAAACTTCCTGGAAGTCTAGAGTTGAAGCCGGGAGTCACGCACGCGCACACGTGATCTCCCAGGCCAGGCGGCAATGGAGGTGACTGAAACTGAGTCACTAGTCCTGATGTGGAGTGGTGCCGGAGACAGTAACTACTGTGAGCACTGACAGTGAGCTGAGGACAGTGGTGGACTGAGCAACGAACTCAGGTAGGGATACATCCAAATCAGGCTGCCAGCCCCAGAGTCACTTTTGATGCAATTGCGATGCAATTAGTTTCTGACACTGATAGGGTTAGGCTAGAGACTAGTTTATCACAGTTTTTCCCTCCCTAAATTAAGGTTGATTTTTTAAAATATCAATTCACCTTGTTTTAATGTAGCCGGATGTACAGGTTATTTTGATAGAAATTGTTAGCAGACGCCATTCCCCTCCTGAGTACCATAACTAAAGTTAAAGTTTAACCATTTGTTTGCCAACAAAAGGGTAACATTATTACTGAATTACTCTGTAAAATATAGTGCAAAATATGTTAAACACTTCTGCATGCAGATTCCCCTGTATGTATGAGTATCCTGTTAACCTTCCTCTAATATTTAGGAATTGTCATTTAAACTTTAGTCACCTGTGCCACTAACAAATTTGAGTTTTGTTTGTTTTTGTTTGTTGACTAAGATGTCTGTGGATTTGAGTCCAGTTATGTGTGCCTGTCATTGCCACAGTCAGTCATTATGATAAATTCAGCAGTGCCAGATCAGATTGATGTGTATGCAAGCTTTTTACTAGCCCTGGCTGGTGAAAATTTAATTTTAAAATGCAGCAAACAAAAAAAAAAAGTCATATTACTCCCTGGCCAAAAGAGATATATGTCTAATAATGACCTAAATCAAAGTGGGGGGAGGAGGGGGGCAGCAGGATTCTGAGTGCCTAGGGCAGCACAAAACCTAAATACGCCACTGCATTATAGTCTATGTCGCAGTTACTAAGTCTGATGTGTTGTTCAGTCTGTATACTTCTATGCTCTGCAATAAAATAGTGTTGTACCTTATATGCTTTATCCTGCATCTTATGACATGGTGCCAGAAGTACTTGCCTGCCCTTCTGTTTCCTGAATAATGATGATGTTGAAGTTTACCCCACCTGAGCCTTTTCATTTCTCTCAGTCTGCAGCTTGGCCCACATGGCGTCAGCGTTTTCATGCTTCAGGATTGCTTTTAAGCTGGACAAGGAGAGTGGTGAAGTACAAGTTAATTCTCTTTTATACTCTATGGGGAAAGATGTGGAGCCGGTGTTTAATGCCTTTACATTCCAAAAAGGGGAAGAGTTTGACTTTGAAATAGTAATGAACAAGCTCAGTGCTCACTTTGTACCCAAACGTAATGTGATTCATGAGAGGGCCTGTTTCCATAAATGCGCTCAGCGTGTGGGAAAATCTGTGGAGTCATTTGTGTGCTGCTTGTATGAACTAGCTGAATTCTGTGAGTTTGATGTTGCTAAAGAAGAGCAAATCAGAGACAAAATAGTTATAGGAATTGCAGATGCTGAAGTCTCACTGAAGCTACAGTTGGAGGCTGAATTGACGTTAGATGGGGCTATAAGGATGGCTGCCAGAGTAAACTGGTGAAAAAGCAAAGTGCTGACATGAGGTCTGAGAGTATTGTGGATGAAGTGCAGCAGTCCAGGAGAGCTGCAGGTGAAAGGCACAGTGTGCTTGGTAGACTAAGGGCAACAGATAGGCCCAGAAGTGGATGGGTGCAGCAGACTTGCTGCACGTGGTGTAACCGTACCCATGATCAGAATGTCATATGCCCTGCTAAAGATAAAAGTAGAAAGTGTAACATAATGGGCCATTTTGAAGTGGTGTGTAAAACTGAGTCCATTATGGAGATGAAGGTGGATAGTGACCAAGAGGCTCAAGAAGTGTCCTTTGCAGGGTCTGTTGTTGAACGGTCTTGACGAAGATTGGCGGGTTACCCTTACTGTAATGGGAGCCAAGGTTGCCTTCAAGATTGACACAGGAGCAGACATCAATGTTATGTCCTTTGCAGCATTCATAAAACTGCCTCAACAGCCTCAGCTGGCAAAAGTTATAATGAAAATTCATAGTCCTGGTGGCCGCATTAATTGTGTGGGGAAATTTCTTGCCAGTTGTGAGTATAAGCAGAGGAAATTCACCATGTGGGTACATGTAATTAGAGGACAGTGTGTTAACAACCTATTGAGCAGGAAAGCAGCCTATGGTTTGGGCCTTGTCGCCAGAGTAAACGAGATTATGGAAGACATGTTTGGTGAGGTGGGCCTAAATAGCAACCCAGTCAGAATATCATTTAAAGTTGATGCAGTCCCATGCAGCATTACTACTCCTTGTAGAATTCCATTCCCGATCATGCCTCAAGTGGAGAAGGAACTTCTGCATATGAAGAATATGGGAGTTATTGAAGAGGTTGTCAAAGCAACTGACTGGTGTTCCCCCATTGTGCCTGTTGCAAAAAAGAACGGGAAGGTACGCATCTGCGTAGACTTGAAACAGCTGAATGAGGCAGTGAAAAGAGATACGTGCTGCTGATGCTTGAAGACATAGCTCCGAAACTAGCTGAGGCAAAGTTCTTTTCTACACTGGATGCTTCTAGTCGCTTCTGGCAGATACCTCTAGACCCAAAGTGCCGCAAACTGACTACACCGGTAGGTCGGTTTTGCTTCTGCAGACTCCCTTCGGGATCTCCTATGGTCCTGAAATCTTCCAAAGAGAGATGAGTTCCCTCTTAAGGGACCACAAGGGCATGGCAGTCGTCATGGATGGCATTTTAGTGTATGGATCTACATAGGAAGAACATGACCAGAGATTGAGCTGTGTGCTGCAGACCATTAGAGAGTCCAGACTGAAATTAAATAAAGAGAAATGCCACTTTGGAAAATCTGAGTTATGTTATTTTGGGCATATCATCAATGGAGATGGTATCAAGCCGTACCCTGAAAAATCCTTGCTATTGAACAGATGAAAAGTCCTTCTGATGTACACGAGCTGAGAGAAATAGTGGGCCTTGGGAATTATGAGTGGGCCTTGGGAATTATGTGGGCAAGTTCCTACCAGATTTATCCACAGTACTCCCCCCTATCACTGAGTTGTTGAAGAAAGATGTTGCCTGGGTCTGCGGACCTCCACAGGAAAAATATTTTATACATGTCAAGTCCCTGCTGGGGTCTGCCCCAGTGTTGGGGTTCTACAAATATTCTAAAAAGACTGTGGTTAGTGCTGATGTGAGCAGTTATGGTCTAGGGGCTGCCCTCTTGAAACTGAATGAGAACAAACTACAGTCCATTGCCTACTGTTTCCATATACTGACGGTTGCAGAATCAAATTACATCCAAATTGAGAAAGAGTGCCTGGAAGCAGTTTAGGCCTGTGAGCACTTCCAGCACTACCTAGAAGAAATGGAAGACGTTTGCTACCATAATGGAACGTTCTCCAGAACCAAGGTCTTATGTAGTCCTAACTGAAGGATGGACAGTCACATATCAAAATAGAAGACATCTTCAGCCAGTACCTGAGAGTTTGGGACTGGATGCCTCAGAGCCACAGCCGGTGGCATCCCCTGTTTTAAGAGGGGCGACTTCCCCTCAGCAAGACCACAGCGGGGATACTTCTTTGCTTCCAGCAGACTCTCAATCATCTTCTTCTGTATCAGATTATAGTTCATGTAAAATGATGTCAAGTGGAAGAGTGGTGAAACTTCCAGCTACTGAATTAGCACTGTAGTTAGAGCAGAAGAATGGGCAGAATAATCCCATGGTCACTGTGGACTAGGGTAATCTACCTGGATGTCTAAGACAGGATTGTATTTCTTGTTGTTCATATATATTCTCTTATAACTTGTTATTTATTGTATACTAAAAAAAAAAAATATGCTTCTTGTATACCTTGTTATTTGTTGTACAAAATGTGTTTGCTTTATCCTTTGAAAAATGGGATGATGTGATGAGGGAGGGAGTGTGACATCACCGGATGGGGGTGTGAACTATAGCCGTTATAGTCTATGTTGCAGTTAATAAATCTGATGTGTTGTGCAGTCTGTATACGTCTATGCTCTGCAATAAAATAGCGTTGTACCTTTTATGCTGTGTCCTGCATCTCATGACAGCTACTTCAAGCTCGCGGTAGCAATTAGCATTCAGAAAATAAATTAGAGATCAGATTTCTGGTTAATTTTCAAAATAACCACTTTTTGCACCAATTAGTGAACGCTAGTGAATTATTTTACCACTTTGGATTGGAATATGCATAAGGGATTAAATGCCCTACATCTCCTGAGTGTCTGCTTGTAACTTAACTTAACTTAACTTAATAATTAATATAACTTAATAACTAATAAATAACAACACAACACAGTTCTCTGGGTGAAAGACCCATGGGTCGCATTTATTGGTACCAGCCGTGGAACTGGCAGGTAACTTATCCACGGGTGGCGGCAATCGGGGCCTACATCTAACTATGAATAACCCCTTTTAGAAAATGGCCAAGGGACACCGCTGCAGACCACAAGGCGGAGATACTCACGCAGCTTTCATAATTAGGGGTTTTTCCGGCCCAACAATAATCAGCCCGAGCACGCCCAAGCATACCAAGCCTGTGACGTCACCCTGACCGCAATGGCCATTACTCAAACCTCCTTCCAGTCTGCAGCCGTGATCCTGACCACCCGCCAGAGTAGGGTGCAAGCATTATTAACTCTAAACCTGTAGGTCCAGCCTTGACTTGACGAACAGCATGTCAATAACTGGGGAGTTCAAAATTACCGTCCTTGGTCTTAGGGAAGTAGTTCGAGTAACCCTCTTCCGGCCTCAGACACCTAGTCTCGAATAGAGACCTAATGACAAACCGATTGCCGCCTGTTATTTCTTTAACTGAATCAATAGAGCATTACCCGTGCCAATCAGTAATGCCTATCATCGAATCAATAATGCATTACAAGTGCCAATCCGTAATGCATAACAAATCCATCCAGGTGGATACAAAACAAAACAACAGTGCAAAACAAATTCAACAACAGTGCATAACAGGGCTGGGAGGGTGGGGAAAAATCTTCTGGGAGTCCACAGGAACAAAGAGGAAGTAGAATCCCTGTACATCCTTCTATCAGGTTCCTTGGTTATTTGAATCACAACTGCAGAGTCTAAATAAATTATATTTGTTTCACAACTGAAGTACAGGCTATTATATCAGCATAGACTGTTTTATTCAGAGTGATTTTTATAAGTAATGGCAATAAGTCTTTATATGGTTATATTATATCGTTATACCATATAAATATTTAGAGGCTGAAAATAAGTATTATTATTAATAACAACTTTTGACAATAATTGTGCTCAAACCCAAATGTGAGAGATAGTGTTCATTGTAATAATCACTGAGGCATGAGAGATGTGAGACACACAGACTGCAGCTGCTGACAGGGGCGTGACCTGCTGCGAGACACAGCACACAGAGTAAGGCTTGCAGCGTGGCAATCTGAACACAGACTAGTGATTGTAAATGGAGCTGTGAGACACGCTGAGTTGTAAGGAGCTGTATGGCACGCTGAGATGTATGAAGCTGTGTGACGTCACATAAAGTCCGTTACTGTCCGGTATGAGAATGTATTCAAAGGAAGTTCATAGAATTAAATAAAACATTCGTTGCAATTAAAGTAATTTCTGAGACATAAAGTTAGTTTACAAAAGTTCAGAAAGGAAACATGAAATTTGTAAATAGCTGTTACCTAAGGCATCCAAGGTAAATTAGATTTGATACTAATACCGTAGTAGTAGTTGGTAGAATCCTCCTGTTGGAAATTAGATAGCAATTCCTGTAGAGATGAGGAGTTGAATAACTTAATACTTCTTGGAATAGCAATCTTCAGGATGAATGAGACTAGTTGTTATTAGTCCCTTTGTGACCAAACTGCAGCTGGTATTTGTAAATCCAAATGTTAAAGTAGTAGAAGTAAAACTTCTTTTGATAAGTATATAGCTTATAAGAAAGAGAGCACTGGTTTCAGCAAACAATACTCAACAACTAAGCACTTGTTTGGGGCGGGGTGATGCCTTAAGTACAGGTGAGGAAGGTGAGTTGAGGCAAAAAGTAAAAGCAGGACTGGAATCCTTACAGATCCCCCCCTCAAGCAAGCCGACCACGGGTTGGAATTTAGGTCTGTTTGGATATCTTCTATGAAAACGAGCAATAAGCTTTGGAGCATTAATGTGTGCATGAGGTTCCCAAGTATCATCCTCTGGGGCGAACCCTTTCCATCGGACCAGATACTGTAATTCCCCATTATAAAATCTTGAGTCCAAAAGATCATAAACTTCATAGACATCAGTGCCCAATTGAATAGGAGAAGGGGGTAGAAGAGGTACATCAGGTTTATCTCCCAAGTAGGGTTTCAATAATGATACATGGAAAGTTGGGTGGATTGGTAAAGAATCAGGTAGATCAAGCCTGACGGCATTTTCATTGATGATGTGTAGAATTTTGAATGGGCCAAGGAACAACCCAGCCAATTTTTTACTTGGTAAGTGCATTTTAATGTTTTTGGAAGATAACCAAACATAGTCCCCTATAGAATATTTCGGAGAAGCTCTACGACGTAAATCATAAAATTTCTTCTGAGACGCCTGAGCTTGTTTGATGTTATCTCGTAAATGTAGGAAATTTTCAGCTATGTTTTGTGTTAGCACATCAACAGATGGTGAATCATGTGTAGAAGTCGTTTGGATAGTGAATCTTGGATTAAAACCATAGTTGGCGAAAAAGGGAGAGTAATTTGTAGTGCTGTTAATAGTATTGTTATAGGCAAATTCAGCCATGGAGAGAAAGGAAGTCCATTTATTTTGATGATATGAGCAATAGCATCGTAGATATTGCTCAAGCCACTGATTGAGTCTCTCAGTTTGGCCATTAGTCTGAGGGTGGAAGGCTGTGCTTAACCTTTGATCGATTTGGAGTGCTTTAGTGAGTGCTTTCCAGAAGCGTGAGGTGAATTGGGTTCCTCTATCAGTAGTTAAAATGGATGGTAACCCGTGGTATCGTACAATGTGGTTTAGAAATAAATATGCTGTTTCAATGGAAGTGGGTAACTTATGAAAAGGAATAAAATGTGCCATTTTAGTAAAATGATCGGTAACAACTAAAATGGTGGTTTGTCCAGAACTAGGTGGTAGATCAACTATAAAATCCATTCCCAAATGAGACCAAGGAGATTCCAGTACTTCCAAAGGAATTAAATAGCCATAGGGAGGTCTCCTTTCTGGTTTTGATACTGTACAGGTTGTACAATGTTGTATATATTCCTTTATACTGGTTTTCATCGATGGCCACCAGTAACTTCTGGAGATGAGCTCATGTGTACGTTTGATTCCTGGATGACCAATTAGTGGAGGGTCATGATGATCTCTGATTATTTTCTGTCTGAAACGTTCTGGAATATAAAGTTTAGAACCATGGAAGTAAAAACCATCCTGGAGGGTTAGTCTATCTAGTAGGGTTTGGTCCTCTGAAGAAAGATCAGATTGGTATTCCTTATCCTGTTGAGATAGGATAGCAAGGAATCGAGTAGGGGGAAGAATGCTAGTAGGAGAGTCTTCCTGTATAGGTCTTGGATCTCGTCGAGAGAGTGCATCTGCCTTCCCATTTTTTGAACCCGGCCTGTACATGATTTGGAAATTGAAACGACTAAAGTAGAGACTCCATCTCACTTGACGTCCAGATAAAGTTTTATTATTTTGTAGATATTCCAAATTCCGGTGATCCGTATAAATCACTATAGGTAGGGAGGTACCTTCAAGGAGATGTCTCCAGAATTCGAAGGCTCTTTTAATGGCTAGAAGTTCCTTGTCCCCAATGGAATAATTGATCTCTGCTGGAGTCATAATTTTTGAATAGAACCCAACTGGGTGTAGTGGTTCTGTAGGAGACTGTCTTTGGGAGAGGACAGCGCCAAGAGCATAATCTGAAGAATCCACCTCTAGGGTATATTGAAGGTTTGGATCAGGATATTTCAGAATGGGGGCAGATGAAAAGGAATTCTTTAGGAAGTTGAACGCATCATCCTGTTCTTTAGTCCACTGGAAAGAGCAATTAGCACTAGTTAATTTAGTCAGAGGTTTTGCAATTTTAGAAAAATTGCGAATGAACTTTCTGTAATAGTTACTGAAACCAAGAAACTTTTGTAGTTCTTTCCGTGTTGAAGGTGTGGGCCATGATTTTACTGCTTCCACTTTGTTATCTTGCATTTGAATCCCATTTGGGCTGATGGAGTAACCCAGGAACTCTATTTTGTTGGTGTGGAAAATACATTTTTCCAATTTGGCGTATAGCCGATGGACTTGGAGTCTTGCTAAAACCCAACTAACATGTTTGATATGTTCTTCTAGATTTGTGGAATAGATTAAAATGTCATCTAGGTAGACAACAACACATGTGTCAAGGAGATCATGGAAAATGTCATTAATAAAGAACTGGAAAGTTGCGGGTGCGTTAGTTAAGCCGAAAGGCATAACTAGATTTTCAAACAACCCATACCTAGTTCTAAAAGCGGTAAGCCACTCATCCCCCTCACGGATACGCACTAAATTGTACGCCCCTCTCAAATCTAATTTAGTAAAAATCTGAGCATGCCTGAGTCTTTCTATGAGTTCAGGAATGAGGGGGAGAGGGTATCGTTTTTTTATGGTTATTTTGTTCAATTGTCTGAAGTCAATGATAGGCCGAAGAGATTGGTCTTTGTTCCGCACAAAAAACATTCCTGCACCAGCAGGAGAAACTGAAGGACGGATAAACCCTTTCTTTAGATTTTCATCTAGGTAAGTTTTTAGATGATCCAGTTCCGGTTGACAAAGTGGGTATAAATGTCCAATAGGTGGCGTTGTTCCAGGTTTCAGTTCAATAGGGCAGTCGTAGATTCTGTGTGGGGGAAGGGTATCTGCTTCCTTCTTACTGAAGACTTCAGAGAACTGCTTGTACATTTCTGGTATCAGAGTTTCTGATGTGGAGGATAAACTGTGAAAAGAAATTCTATGGCAAGTCTGTTGACAGAAATCAGAATTTAGTTGAACTTTTAAGGATTTCCAATTAATATCAGGTTCGTGTAGCTGTAACCAAGCTAGCCCAAGTACTATTGGGAATAATGGAGAAGTGATTACATCAAAAGTGAGATGTTCATGATGTGTTTTTAATGTAGTGACAGAGAGCGGGATGGTGTGATGTGTAATTGGCCCTGATGATATCTCAGAGCCATCAACCACACGAAGGAAAATAGGAGACAACTTTTTTATCAATGGTATTTTATTTTTAGAAACCAGAGAACTGTCAATGTAGTTTCCTTGTGCTCCTGTATCCAAGATGGCTGGAATGGTCAGTTGTTTATTTGCCCACTGTAGAGAAAGAAGTAAAGAACAATGAAGAGGGTTGTTATGCTTTGACTGGAGAGAAAGATTGGTATGGTACTTACTCTTCTTGTTCTGTGGCAAAGATGGGCAATCCTTTAAAGTATGAGATGAGGATGCGCAATACATGCAGAGGCCTCTAGTCTTCCTTCTGATACGTTCTTCAGGAGTTAGAGGTCCTCTGAAAAAACTTATATCCATTGCTTCAGCACCAGTTGAACCAGTATGAGGACTGTTAGAAGTGGAATGGTTAAAAACCTTATCCTTCTTATGAACAATTTCAGGGTATTGACGTTCAAATCTTCTTTCACGTAATCTCCTATCAATTTGCCTGCTGAGCTTCATAAGGCCTTCCAATGTTTCAGGTAACTCAGTTCGGGCTAATTCATCTTTTACTGCGTCAGAGAGTCCAAGCCTGAACTGGTTTTTTAAAGCAATGGCGTTCCACTGAGAGTCAATAGAATATTGCTTGAATTCTGTTATGTAACATTCAACAGGTTTGTTACCTTGTTTTAAGTTCCTCATCTTTTTCTCAGAAGTATACTGTAGGTTAGAATCATAGTATAATTCATCCATGATATCCAGAAAAGATGAAAAAGATGAAAGAACAGCATTATTTGTCTCAAAGAGAGTGTCTGCCCAAATGCGAGGTTCACCTCTTAAATAGCTTATCATTGTAAGGACTTTAACCCTATCATTTGGGTATGTTTTAGGTTTAAGGGTGAAATTAAGCAGACAAGCATTTTTGAATTGACGGTATAAATTCCTATCTCCATTGAAAAAATCTGGAGGTGCAATAAATGGTTCTGACAGATTGTCAGGAAGGCTCTGTTTAATAGAGACAGTGTCTTTTATTACTTTTCTTAAAGTTTCATTTTCTAATTGTAACTCTCTAAAGGCTTGACTAAGTTGGTCAACTCTTTGTGTTAAATTATAAACAATTTGAGGAAGCTCTGCTGGATCCATATTTTATGGCTTAGTTGTTATATCAGGTTCCTTGGTTATTTGAATCACAACTGCAGAGTCTAAATAAATTATATTTGTTTCACAACTGAAGTACAGGCTATTATATCAGCATAGACTGTTTTATTCAGAGTGATTTTTATAAGTAATGGCAATAAGTCTTTATATGGTTATATTATATCGTTATACCATATAAATATTTAGAGGCTGAAAATAAGTATTATTATTAATAACAACTTTTGACAATAATTGTGCTCAAACCCAAATGTGAGAGATAGTGTTCATTGTAATAATCACTGAGGCATGAGAGATGTGAGACACACAGACTGCAGCTGCTGACAGGGGCGTGACCTGCTGCGAGACACAGCACACAGAGTAAGGCTTGCAGCGTGGCAATCTGAACACAGACTAGTGATTGTAAATGGAGCTGTGAGACACGCTGAGTTGTAAGGAGCTGTATGGCACGCTGAGATGTATGAAGCTGTGTGACGTCACATAAAGTCCGTTACTGTCCGGTATGAGAATGTATTCAAAGGAAGTTCATAGAATTAAATAAAACATTCGTTGCAATTAAAGTAATTTCTGAGACATAAAGTCAGTTTACAAAAGTTCAGAAAGGAAACATGAAATTTGTAAATAGCCGTTACCTAAGGCATCCAAGGTAAATTAGATTTGATACTAATACCGTAGTAGTAGTTGGTAGAATCCTCCTGTTGGAAATTAGATAGCAATTCCTGTAGAGATGAGGAGTTGAATAACTTAATACTTCTTGGAATAGCAATCTTCAGGATGAATGAGACTAGTTGTTATTAGTCCCTTTGTGACCAAACTGCAGCTGGTATTTGTAAATCCAAATGTTTAAGTAGTAGAAGTAAAACTTCTTTTGATAAGTATATAGCTTATAAGAAAGAGAGCACTGGTTTCAGCAAACAATACTCAACAACTAAGCACTTGTTTGGGGCGGGGTGATGCCTTAAGTACAGGTGAGGAAGGTGAGTTGAGGCAAAAAGTAAAAGCAGGACTGGAATCCTTACACCTTCTTATAAGGTTAGTAAACCCCTCCCAACACAATGCAACATTGTAACTAATACACACACACAGCAGCACTCACTCCTCCAGGCCTTAACCCTTAGCTACGCTCTGGGCTATTTGCCCTGCACTTTCTTAAGGGATTAAATGCCCTACATCTCCTGAGTGTCTGCTTGTAACTTAACTTAACTTAACTTAACACTTAATATAACTTAATAACTAATAAATAACAACACAACACAGTTCTGTGGGTGAAAGACCAGTGGGTCGCATTTATTGGTACCAGCCGTGGAACTGGCAGGTAACTTATCCACGGGTGGCGGCAATCGGGGCCTACATCTAACTATGAATAACCCCTTCTAGAAAATGGCCAAGGGACACCGCTGCAGACCACAAGGCGGAGATACTCACGCAGCTTTCATAATTAGGGGTTTTTCCGGCCCAACAATAATCAGCCCAAGCACGCCCAAGCATACCAAGCCTGTGACGTCACCCTGACCGCAATGGCCATTACTCAAACCTCCTTCCAGTCTGCAGCCGTGATCCTGACCACCCGCCACAAGAGACTGACCTGCATATACAATGGTCCTGACTCTTGCCGCCACCCTATACTCTTAGGAGTAACTCCTGCCTGATGTTCTGCAAGAACAAATCTACTCCTGCCGGTTCTAAATGAACCCCATCCTGCCTATACAAACCCTTATGGGCTGCCGAGATGTTCCCGTGCTCTACCACAAAACCCTCGAGTTCAACTACCTGCTTCCTCAGGTCCCTATTGATCTTTTTCCTGACCTGGAAAGCTGCCTTATGACACACCATGTGCCTCCATCTTAATCTAGGGATCACATTCGACCCGATTCTCACACCTGGAAACCAGAGTTTGAACTGCCTCAGGTCTGACTGCATTGCCCGGATTAGATCCAATGTGGGAATGGCCCCCACATCATTGCCGCCAGCATGAATTATCAGAATGTGAGGTTTCTCCCACCTTTTCGCTGCGGTCTGGAGCAATGCAGGCAGATCTGACCAAGCCAAGCCTCTGCACCCTAGCCAACCTAACACAGCCCTGGACGAATAAAATCCTAGCTGCTGTCCTCCTGGCATGGCTGCAGCTCTAATTGCGGCCCAGTGCACATATGAATGGCCGACGATCCACACCTGTACAGGACCTGGACGTATTTCTGAAACAAAAAAAAACAAGAGTTAGCCCGCTTGCAGTAGACCAGATCCACACAACCTTGGACCATAACCTTTTGGTATCACCCCCGCAAGCCCCCCAACTCTTGCATGCATGACCTTTGATCCCCGGTCTCAAACATACAGCGGCCTAATGTAAGACTTATACCGCTGTGACCTCCACCGCCCCAATGAGCGGATCCAATCCGAGGACCGACCCAGCTCTGCTGCTGTCGTCGCTGCCCCCACCCTAAAGGAGTGTGGGGCAATCCGAGACCCGTCTAGACCAGCCTTTTGCGCTGCATCATCCAAGACCTTTCCAAACTGGTATCTGGTCAGCGGGTCTCCATTAGCATGTATCAAAAGCCTGGAGGAGCCTCCTGGCCGTACCTCCAGGTAAGATGACACTAGACGCACGGGGCAACAGGCAACACCCTGCTGCCCCGGCAGGGAAAGCCAAGCTTCCCGGCCCTCCTGGTCCGTTTTTGACCTGGGAATGAACAATAGCATGGAGTCATCCACCAGCCGAACATGGCTGTGCATGACCCCCCCTGTGGCCGCCGTTCTGGCTCGCGGTACCAACTCACCCACCCTTAACGCGCCATGAAACGCCAAGCCAAAGGCCGCCCCGAAGAGGCGAGCCTCAAAAGGTGAGGAACATACTTCTGGCAGCACGTCCAGTAATTTTACCAGCCGTTCTGCCGTAATGGGCTCCCTTGTGTCCCGTCGTGGAACTTCCAGACGGCCCCAGCCCCTCAACAGCTGTTTAACGATAAAGGATCGCGACTCGTCTTTAAAGGCGTATAGCCTGCAGAAAAAAGCCACAGCCGATATTCTTGCTACCACCGCCCCGTTTGTTGCTCGCTTACCTCTCAGCTCTGCCAGCCAGCGCAACAGAAACCCTTTTTCACCCTCACAGGAGGGGAACTCACGAAGGTCGCAAAAACCTACCCATTCACTCCAGTACCTTACGTATGCCGACCATGTGCTGGGTGCCAACGAAGCCCGCAACACCGGGATCGGTTGCTGTAGTCCCTCGCCATCTGCCACAAAAAGAGAGTGCAAGAAAGACCATTAGGAGCCGCGACAGGTGCCGCAGCCCTAAATGCCCCCCACTGGAAGCGCGACAGTGCATCCGCAACTATATTCTGCACCCCTGGCACATGCCGGGCCCTAAAGTCAACGTTCAGTTGCAAACATCTCAACACCAGGTGTCGCAAATAATGTACGACCACAGGCGATGAAGCAGAAAGCCTGTTAAACGCAAACACCACGCTGAGATTATCCGTCCAGAAAATCACAGCCCTGTTACTAAACAGGTGACCCCACAATTCCACCGCAACCAGTATAGGAAACAATTCCAGAAAGCAAAGATTGCGTGTAAGCCCTCTGGTCTCCCACTCGGTTGGCCAGGGCTCCGCACTCCAAGCCCCTTCAAAGTAAGCCCCATACCCGGATGCTCTTGCAGCATCCGTGAACAGATGTAGCGCTTGGTTAGATATCGGATCCCCTCGCCACATGCAGACGCTGTTTAAGTCCTGGAGAAACCTCTCCCAGACCTGCAAATCCGCCACAAGGTCCCTCGTGATGCGAATGCGCGATGCCGGAGCCCTACCTCCGCCCAAACACCGCTCTAGCAGCCGCCCTATCTGGGTACCTACGCAGCCACTTACAAATGACCTGGACTCTAAGTGGTGAATCCGCCCTTAGTGCCAGCACCTCCTTTGCCCCCAAACCGATCAGTTTGGGTATCTCGCTTTTTGGAGCAATCAGCACCGGGGTGTTGCCCGCTGCAGAACTTGCAGACGTGCTTGAACGTGCTTCCCCGGCAGCACGATGTGCCTCGCTCGCACGCTTTGTCCTGATATCGCCAGTATACACCCCCTTGTCGCCGTCAAAAGCGCAAAGTCTGCCTACCCCCGGGCGATGCCGCTCTGGCGCCCCCTTGCGCCCTCCTTTCTGCATCAAGATGCGCCCAGAGGTGCAAATCCATCGTACCAAAATCAAGCAGTGGGTTGCCCACTTTCTTTTTCCGGTATAACATATCATACTCTCTCCAAGCACCATCTGCAAACTTTCTGTGTATTGCGTCGATGGTGTCAACGTACTTAAAGTGGGCAGTCCCCTGATCGGGAAACCTCTCCAAGTAGCAAGTAGCGTAGACCCGGAAACACCGATGCCACTCCTCAAGGGTATCAGGCCGCCTAAATTTCTTAGGGCCCGTACCATCCTCCGCCATCTCCTTAAACTTAAAAGCCTCTGCAGACAGCTCAAACATATTTACCTACTTACCGTCCTGGATACGTTTCACAGTTTTAGATTTAAGGTGTGCATGCAAACTGTGTACCTGGCACGAATAAGTATCCCCGTGTACTGCTGCCTTTCTGTTCACCGCCTGTGGTGACCCCCCAGCAACCCCTAAGAGTTGAGATGACTGTGCCCCACTACTGGCATTGCCATCCCCGTGATTGCCCCTACTCATCTTTCTCAACATTCTATACATCCTCCTATGCCCTTTCGTGTGCAAACCCAGGGACCCATCTATCTCAGATCCCGAACCTGACCCACTAGAGCTGGAAGAATTACACCACCCCCTAGGTAAACCAAGTTGCATCTCACCAGAGGAAGCGCCCGATGTGGCTTGGCCTTGTCCAGAAGCACTGCTGACTCCTCTAGGCACGAGAGCTCCTGAACTCTGAGTCGCCATGTCCCTGCTGGATGAGGAAGTCCTGGGTACCTGCAAAATAGAAGCCAAGAGGGGAGTACCTCAGGAAGGGCCAGCCATCTCTTCCCTATCCCCCCTTTCCTCAAATTCTAGATAACCCTCCCGGTCACTGTCACTCACACCGCATGCCACACTCACATCATCATCCGTACTGGTGGCAAACCCGCTAGTCGAATCCTCTTGAAATCTCACGGTCCTACTCGGACCCTGAGACTTCGATCCCCTAGCCTGTCTCGTCTGTCCCCTCCCGGGGCTCTCTAAACCTTCCCCAGTGCCAACGCTAATACTAGCATGCCCCCTTTTGACAGCCCCCCTTGTGGCTATTTGCTCTGATCGTGCTGGTGAGGTCCTGCTGGGCGTCATTATACCCTGCAGGCCTTGCGCCTGGGGCTCCGCTATTGCGGCCTCGCCCCTTGAGCTGTGTGCCAGGATGGCCCCCTTATTTGCGGTCTTAGCCGCGGGGGCCTTTCCTTTACTTTGGGCCGCGGCGCGTGCAGGGGCCGCCTTAGCTTTGCCCCCTCCTAACGTAGGCCTCGAGCGCGAGGAGGGTGCCCTGTCGGCATCCCCCCCCTGCTGCCCCGCTGCCACACTCACAGTTGCCCCATGATTCCGCATCTCTGCCCCTTTGTCTGGCCCACCATGCGCCCCCCGGCCTCCTGGGCCCCATCGTTCTTGCCCCCAAGAGCGGGTCCCCCCCCCCCGAGGTGCTCCCTTCTTACCTTCAGAGCCCGGGAGAACGATCTGCTCTGCTCGCTGTCCGGATTGCGTCACCGGAATTGACACGGGGACGCGCGACGCCGCAGGAAGTCGACCCGGCGGCCATTTTAGATGCCACGAGGGACGACAAACCGGAGGCCTGTACATCACCGTAGGCCGAAGCTGGGGCCTGAAGTACCGCCGGACCCGACGACGCACCCGCGAGGACCGACGCCAAGGACTGGAGAAGAGCCACCGCCGCCGCCACCGATTCCCCGTAGAGGACCACTGCCGCAGGTGAGGCTGCACTGCTCCCACTACCCGCGCCAACGACACTCTCCCCAGAGGTGCACACACCCCCTAAGGCCTCACTGGGCCCTGCCACTACAGGCCCCTGCCTAAGGCCGACACCGGAACCCCCGGGTATATAACCGGACCCCCGGAGCCGAATCATGAGCTCCCCTGGGACCCCCTAGGCCCTAAAACCGAACCGCCTAGCGCTCCTACTCGCCCCTCAGGACCAATCTCCCTTGGGGGCCTACATTCTGACTCGCCCGACTGATAAGCCGTAACGGGGCCACCATCCCCCTCTAAATTCTCCCGTGCAGGAGAAGAGAACAACAATGGGCTAACCCCCCCCAAGGGAGAAACAGGCAGACACAGCCCAGACCCATGGCCCAGACCCACCGTGACAGTTCCAGATGGGGATGGTGCGACCCACTCCACGTCCTCTAACTCCATTTCTTCCCATTCTCCAGATTCGTCTTCCATTGGAAAATGCTGCAAACTGCTAAGCTGAAAAATCTTCTGGGAGTCCACAGGAGCAAAGAGGAAGTAGAATCCCTGTACATCCTTCTTATAAGGTTAGTAAACCCCTCCCAACACAATGCAACATTGTAACTAATACACACACACAGCAGCACTCACTCCTCCAGGCCTTAACCCTTAGCTACGCTCCGGGCTATTTGCCCTGCACTTTCTTAATCACATGATTTATGACATCAGCCAATCTGATTCAAATACACATTATAAACTATCACTAACGAATCACTCAATACTTGTGTCAATGATCACTCATCAGAACTTGTAAGTGCCATTTGTTACATTATGTTTTATACTTTGAAACATTGATGCTGACATTAGGACACACAGTGCAATATTTTAGACAAGGATTTTAAAATTTGAATTGATGTTTGATTCAATAAAATCTTAAGCTGATAGCTCAAAGGGATAGCCCACCTAACTTTAAACTGTCATGATTCAGATACAGCAGAAATTAAAATCACATCTTTACTGGCATGCTATTTTTTCAGTGTGTTTCTTCCTTCTCTTGAATTTATTTTTCAGTAAGAAATGTCATCTTATATGCAGCTCATTTTATAACACATGTGAATGGGTGGTTTTAAAAAATAGATTGCAATCAGGAGGGGCTAGACAGGTGCAGAGAAAAAACTGGTCCAGCTCTTAAAGGGACAGGAAACCCCAAAATATTCTATCATTATTTGGATAGAACATACAATTTTAAACAAATTTTAATGTACTTCTATTATCAAATTCCCTACATTATTTTGTTATCATTTGTTGAAGGAACAACATTGCACTACTGGCAGCTAGCTGAACACATCTATTTAGCCAATCACAAGAGACAAATGTGTGCAGGCACCAATTAGCAGCTAGCTCTTACTAGTGTAGGATATCTGTGTATTCTTATCCAGCAAGGAATACCAAGAGAACAAAGCACATTTGTTAAATAGAAGTGAATTTTAAATTGTTTTAAAATTGCATGCTCTATCTGAACCATGCAACATATATTTTTGCTTTCCTATCCCTTTAAAATATCCATTGATTGCAAATAAATACATATGATACTCTGATTACATGTTATGGCCTAGATTTGGAGTTTGGCGGTAGATGGGCTATTAACGCTTCGCGGGCTTTTTTCTGGCCGCACCATAAATTTAACTCTGGTATCGAGAGTTCAAACAAATGCTGCGTTAGGCTCCAAAAAAGGAGCGTAGAGCATTTTTACCGCAAATGCAACTCTCGATACCAGAGTTGCTTACGGACGCGGCCAGCCTCAAAAACGTGCTCGTGCACGATATCCCCATAGGAAACAATGGGGCTGTTTGAGCTGAAAAAAAACCTAACACCTGCAAAAAAGCAGCGTTCAGCTCCTAACGCAGCCCCATTGTTTCCTATGGGGAAACACTTCCTACGTCTGCACCTAACACTCTAACATGTACCCCGAGTCTAAACACCCCTAACTTTACACTTATTAACCCCTAATCTGCCGCCCCCGCTATTGCTGACCCCTGCATATTATTATTAACCCCTAATCTGCCGCTCCGTAAACCGCCACAACCTACGTTATCCCTATGTACCCCTAATCTGCTGCCCTAACATCGCCGACCCCTATATTATATTTATTAACCCCTAATCTGCCCCCCACAACGTCGCCTCCACCTGCCTACACTTATTAACCCCTAATCTGCCGAGCGGACCGCACCGCTACTATAATAAAGTTATTAACCCCTAACCCGCCTCACTAACCCTATCATAAATAGTATTAACCCCTAATCTGCCCTCCCTAACATCGTCGACACCTAACTTCAATTATTAACCCCTAATCTGCCGAGCGGACCTGAGCGCTACTATAATAAAGTTATTAACCCCTAATCCGCCTCACTAACCCTATCATAAATAGTATTAACCCCTAATCTGCCCTCCCTAACATCGCCGACACCTACCTTCAATTATTAACCCCTAATCTGACGACCGGAGCTCATCGCTACTATAATAAATGGATTAACCCCTAAAGCTAAGTCTAACAGTAACACTAACACCCCCCTAACTTAAATATAATTTACATCTAACGAAATTAATTAACTCTTATTAAATAACTTATTCCTATTTAAAGCTAAATACTTACCTGTAAAATAAATCCTAATATAGCTACAATATAAATTATAATTATATTATAGCTATTTTAGGATTAATATTTATTTTACAGGCAACTTTGTAATTATTTTAACCAGGTACAATAGCTATTAAATAGTTAAGAACTATTTAATAGTTACCTAGTTAAAATAATAACAAATTTACCTGTAAAATAAATCCTAACCTAAGATATAATTAAACCTAACACTACCCTATCAATAAATTAATTAAATAAACTACCTACAATTACCTACAATTAACCTAACACTACACTATCAATAAATTAATTAAACACAATTCCTACAAATAAATACAATTAAATAAACTAGCTAAAGTACAAAAAATAAAAAAGAACTAAGTTACAAAAAATAAGCTCTTTTACCTTACCAGCCCTGAACAGGGCCCTTTGCGGGGCATGCCCCAAGAATTTCAGCTCTTTTGCCTGTAAAAAAAACACATACAATACCCCCCCCCAACATTACAACCCACCACCCACATACCCCTAATCTAACCCAAACCCCCCTTAAATAAACCTAACACTAAGCCCCTGAAGATCTTCCTACCTTGTCTTCACCATCCAGGTATCACCGATCCGTCCTGGCTCCAACATCTTCATCCAACCCAAGCGGGGGTTGGCGATCCATCATCCGGTGGCTGAAGAGGTCCAGAAGAGGCTCCAAAGTCTTCCTCCTATCTGGCAAGAAGAGGACATCCGGACCGGCAAACATCTTCTCCAAGCGGCATCTTCGATCTTCTTGCATCCGGTGCGGAGCGGGTCCATCTTGAAGCAGGCGACGCGGGTCCATCCTCTTCTTCCGTTGTCTCCCGACGAATGACGGTTCCTTTAAGGGACGTCATCCAAGATGGCGTCCCTTGAATTCCGATTGGCTGATAGGATTCTATCAGCCAATCGAAATTAAGGTAGGAATATTCTGATTGGCTGATGGAATCAGCCAATCAGAATCAAGTTCAATCCGATTGGCTGATCCAATCAGCCAATCAGATTGAGCTTGCATTCTATTGGCTGTTCCGATCAGCCGGATACTGATAACAAGTTCAAACAGGTGCTATTAATACTGGTAATGAGTGGAGAACAGAGGAGCCTCTTAAAGAAGAAGATACAGGTATGTGAGAGCCAGAAATCTTGCTTGTTTGTAGGTGACCAAATACTTATTTTCCACCATAATATGCAAATAAATTCTTTCCAAACCAGACAATGTGATTGTCTGGATTTGTTTCCACATTTTGTCTTTCATAGTTGAGGTATACCTATGATGAAAATTACAGGCCTCGCTCATCTTCTTAAGTGGGAGAACTTGCACAATTGGTGGCTGACTAAATACTTTTTTCCCCCACTGTATATATACAGGAATGCTCACAGACTGGACTAGGTACACATCTTAAGCCACAGCAAACTCCACAGCCCTGAACACTGACAGACAGCTGCAAAGTTCCCAGCAACCCAGGCAGTTAACCTCAGAGCAGCCTGGGTGACAGGCCAGCAGGAAAGCATTACAAACATTATCAACACAACACACAGAAAACGCCAGCAGATTTACAGTAATGTTTAAAAGCAAAACTGGGGGAAGTCATTTACATTTGGCGCCAAAGGATCAAGCCCAGGACCACAACAAGGTCTCCCCCTTCCTGGGACCCTAAACCAGCACCCACACAATGCATACTTCCAAACAAACCAACCGGGAACCTCCCAGGGTGACACAGGCTTTTGTAACCTCCCCTATGGAAATCTAAAACACAGGAATGGACCGCACTCACAGACTGGACTGGGTACACATCTTAAGCCACAGCAAATTCCACAGCCCTGAACACTGACAGACAGCTGCAAAGTTCCCAGCAACCCAGGCAGTTAACACCAGAGCAGCCTGGTTGACAGGCCTGCAGGCAAGCATTACAAACATTATCAACACAACACACAGAAAACCTGGCACTCGCCAGCAGATTCCCAGTAATGTTTAAAAGCAAAATAGGCTTTTGTAACCTCCCCTATGTAAATACATAATGTAACTGACTTCCCTCAGTTTTGCTTTTAAACATTATTGTGAATCTGCTGGCGAGTGTCAGGTTTCCCCATGATGAAGGTCTAGCAGCAATATTAAGACACTTGAATCGGTATCCATACATCGGTCCACCACCAGAGGTAACAATTCAGCTACTTGAATATTGCCTTAACTTAAACTACTTTAAGTTCGAGCAGAAATATTACCTACAGACAGCTGGTACGGCGATGTGGTCGAATGTGGCCCCATCATACGTAAACTTGTACATGTCTGAATTGGAGAACATGAGGACCGGTTGCTTTAAAGATCCAAGGATCCATCTGTTCAGACGGTATATTGATGACCTGTTCTTAATTCCAGGAAATAAATGTTTGTTTTGGAGTGTGTCATCTTGAATTTGAGGTTATCATGTTTGTAATGCTTCCCTACAGGCCTGTCAACCAGGCTGCTCTGGTGTTAACTGCCTGGGTTGTTGGGAACTTTGCAGCTGTCTGTCAGTGTTCAGGGCTGTGGGATTTGCTGTGGCTTAAGATGTGTACCCAGTCCAGTCTGTGAGTGCGGTCCATTCAATATACCGGCTGAACAGACGGATCCTTGGATCTTTAAAGCAACCGGTCCTCATGTTCTCCAATTCAGACATGTACAAGTTTGCGTATGATGGGGCCACATTAGACAGTGGTCGGCGGGGTTAGGGGCAGCAGATTAGGGGTACATAGGTATAACGTAGGTGGCGGTCGGCAGATTAGGGGTTAAAAAATTTAAATCGAGTGGCGGCGATGTGGGGGGACCTCGGTTTAGGGGTACATAGGTAGTTTATGGGTGTTAGTGTACTTTAGGGTACAGTAGTTAAGAGCTTTATGAACCGGCGTTAGCCCAGAAAGCTCTTAACTCCTGCTATTTTCCTGCGGCTGGAGTTTTGTCGTTAGAGCTCTAACGCTCACTTCAGAAACGACTCTAAATACCAGCGTTAGAAAGATCCCATTGAAAAGATAGGATACGCAATTGACGTAAGGGGATCTGCGGTATGGAAAAGTCGCGGCTGAAAAGTGAGCGTTAGACCCTTTAATCACTGACTCCAAATACCGGCGGTAGCCTAAAACCAGCGTTAGGAGCCTCTAACGCTGGTTTTCACGGCTAACGCCAAACTCCAAATCTAGGCCTATATTTGCAATTATTCCTGCTCAGAATAATAATACATTTGCAATATATACATATAGTGGTATAAATAAATACAGAGATATATGACAGACAACATTGTTTAGAACAAAAAAATAAACTTAGGGACATGTAAATATGTTTGCAAAAGATTTCTGACATAACACACATATATATATATATATATATATATATATATATATATATATATATATATATATATATATACACAGTGGGGAAAAAAAGTATTTAGTCAGCCACCAATTGTGAAAGTTCTCCCACTTAAGAAGATGAGAGAGGCCTGTAATTTTCATCAAAGGTATACCTCAACTATGAGAGACAAAATGTGGAAACAAATCCAGACAATCACATTGTCTGATTAGGAAAGAATTTATTTGCAAACTATGGTGGAAAATAAGTATTTAGTCAATATCAAAAGTTCATCTCAATACTTGGCAATGACAGAGGTCAAACGTTTTCTGTAAGTCTTCACAAGGTTGTCACACACTGTTGCTGGTATGTTGGCCCATTCCTGCATGCAGATCTCCTCTAGAGCAGTGATGTTTTGGGGCTGTCGCTGGGCAACACGGACTTTCAATTCCCTCCAAAGGTTTTCTATGGGGTTGAGATCTGGAGACTGTCTAGACTCTAGGCCACTCCAGGACCTTGAAATGCTTCCTACAAAGCCACTCCTTCATTGCCCGGGTGGTGTATTTGGGATCATTGTCATGCTGAAAGACCCAACCACATTTCATCTTCAATGCCCTTGCTGATGGAAGGAGGTTTGCACTAAAAATCTCACGATACATGGCCCCATTCATTCTTTCATGTACCCGGATCAGTCGTCCTGTTCCCTTTGCAGAGAAACAGCCCCAAAGCATGATGTTGCCACCCCCATGTTTAACAGTAGGTATGGTGTTCTCTCTCCTCCAAACACGACAAGTTGTGTTTCTACCAAACAGTTCTACTTTGGTTTCATCTGACCATATGACATTCTCCCAATCTGCTTCTGGATCATCCAAATGCTCTCTAGCATACTTCAGACGGGCCCGGACATGTACTGGCTTAAGCAGGGGGACACGTCTGGCACTGCAGGATCTGAGTCCCTGGCAGCGTAGTGTGTTACTGATGGTAGCCTTTGTTACGTTGGTACAGCTCTCTGCAGGTCATTCACTAGGTCCCCCTGTGTGGTTCTGGGATGTTTGCTCACCGTTCTTGTGATCATTTTGACACCACGGGGTGAGATCTTGCGTGGAGCCCCAGATCGAGGGAGATTATCAGTGGTCTTGTATGTCTTCCATTTTCTAATTATTGCTCCCACAGTTGATTTCTTCACACCAAGCTGCTTGCCTATTGTAGATTCAGTCTTCCCAGCCTGGTGCAGATCTACAATTTTGTTTCTGGTCTCCTTCGACAGCTCTTTGGTCTTCACCATAGTGGAGTTTGGAGTGTGACTGTTTGAGTTGTGGACAGGTGTCTTTTATACTGATAACAAGTTCAAACAGGTGCTATTAATACTGGTAATGAGTGGAGAACAGAGGAGCCTCTTAAAGAAGAAGATACAGGTATGTGAGAGCCAGAAATCTTGCTTGTTTGTAGGTGACCAAATACTTATTTTCCACCATAATATGCAAATAAATTCTTTCCAAACCAGACAATGTGATTGTCTGGATTTGTTTCCACATTTTGTCTTTCATAGTTGAGGTATACCTATGATGAAAATTACAGGCCTCGCTCATCTTCTTAAGTGGGAGAACTTGCACAATTAGTGGCTGACTAAATACTTTTTTCCCCCACTGTATATATACAGGAATGCTCACAGACTGGACTAGGTACACATCTTAAGCCACAGCAAACTCCACAGCCCTGAACACTGACAGACAGCTGCAAAGTTCCCAGCAACCCAGGCAGTTAACCTCAGAGCAGCCTGGGTGACAGGCCAGCAGGAAAGCATTACAAACATTATCAACACAACACACAGAAAACGCCAGCAGATTTACAGTAATGTTTAAAAGCAAAACTGGGGGAAGTCATTTACATTTGGCGCCAAAGGATCAAGCCCAGGACAACAACAAGGTCTCCCCCTTCCTGGGACCCTAAACCAGCACCCACACAATGCATACTTCCAAACAAACCAACCGGGAACCTCCCAGGGTGACACAGGCTTTTGTAACCTCCCCTATGGAAATCTAAAACACAGGAATGGACCGCACTCACAGACTGGACTGGGTACACATCTTAAGCCACAGCAAATTCCACAGCCCTGAACACTGACAGACAGCTGCAAAGTTCCCAGCAACCCAGGCAGTTAACACCAGAGCAGCCTGGTTGACAGGCCTGCAGGGAAGCATTACAAACATTATCAACACAACACACAGAAAACCTGGCACTCGCCAGCAGATTCCCAGTAATGTTTAAAAGCAAAATAGGCTTTTGTAACCTCCCCTATGTAAATACATAATGTAACTGACTTCCCTCAGTTTTGCTTTTAAACATTATTGTGAATCTGCTGGCGAGTGTCAGGTTTCCCCATGATGAAGGTCTAGCAGCAATATTAAGACACTTGAATCGGTATCCATACATCGGTCCACCACCAGAGGTAACAATTCAGCTACTTGAATATTGCCTTAACTTAAACTACTTTAAGTTTGAGCAGAAATATTACCTACAGACAGCTGGTACGGCGATGTGGTCGAATGTGGCCCCATCATACGTAAACTTGTACATGTCTGAATTGGAGAACATGAGGACCGGTTGCTTTAAAGATCCAAGGATCCATCTGTTCAGACGGTATATTGATGACCTGTTCTTAATTCCAGGAAATAAATGTTTGTTTTGGAGTGTGTCATCTTGAATTTGAGGTTATCATGTTTGTAATGCTTCCCTGCAGGCCTGTCAACCAGGCTGCTCTGGTGTTAACTGCATGGGTTGTTGGGAACTTTGCAGTTGTCTGTCAGTGTTCAGGGCTGTGGGATTTGCTGTGGCTTAAGATGTGTACCCAGTCCAGTCTGTGAGTGCGGTCCATTCAATATACCGGCTGAACAGACGGATCCTTGGATCTTTAAAGCAACCGGTCCTCATGTTCTCCAATTCAGACATGTACAAGTTTGCGTATGATGGGGCCACATTAGACCACATCGCCGTACCAGCTGTCTGTAGGTAATATTTCTGCTCGAACTTAAAGTAGTTTAAGTTAAGGCAATATTCAAGTAGCTGAATTGTTACTTAATCTGGTCTGGAACAGAGAATGAGCTGGAGGACTGGTTCAAAATTCTGAATGGGACCACTGATAACCTCAATTTCAAGATGACACACTCCAAAACAAGCATTGATTTCCTGGAGCTAAGGATCTTTAAAAAGGAACAACATTTGGAGACTA
The DNA here is from genome assembly GCF_027579735.1 of Bombina bombina. Lineage (NCBI taxonomy): Eukaryota > Metazoa > Chordata > Amphibia > Anura > Bombinatoridae > Bombina > Bombina bombina. Next base: position 210,721,549 of record NC_069499.1, on the reverse strand, counting down.
CTCTCTTTAGCAAGGAGACAGACAGAAATTCTCTGCTCAGGGCTGACAGCTGCCACCCACCAGCACTAAAACGAGCACTCCCAAAGTCTCAACTCAAGAGAGTCATCAGGAAAAACTCTCTTGACACATTGAAAGTCCAACAACTAGTGGACATGAAAAATAAATTTAAGCATAGAGGCTACCACGATAAGAATCTTGGCTTGACTGTGAATGAGCTGGTGACACTCACCTAAGAAGAGGCACTATGAAAAAATACCAAAGATGAAACAGAGGAGAAAAGATTATCCTTTGTAACTACCTACACGCCAGATAAATGGCAGGTACCATCTATCCTTAGGAACAATTGGGAAACCGTGAAAAGTGACCCACAACTATTGACAATTATATATGACATATTTCACATTCCCACACTTATGCTACAATAGACTCCATTTGCCTATGATACTCTCAGGCTACTAGGGATGGGCGAATGTGTTTATATCCGAATTCGAAAGTTAGAACTTTACATAATAGAATGTTGATAAGAACGAATATTCTTAAAAATTCGATTTTCGAATGTTATTTACAGTTTTCGAATGACACATTCGAATTCGAATGTCACATTCAAATTCGAATGTCACATTCGAATTCGAATGTTACATTCGAATGTCACATTCAAATTCGAATATTACATTTATAAAACCCAATTGTAGACTAGAAACACTATTTCGAATGTCACATTCAAATCGAATATCACATTTGAATCGAATGTCACATTCGAATTCGAATATTACATTTATAAAACACAGTATTAGACTAGAAATACTATTTCGAATTTGAATGTCACATTCTAATCGAATTTCACATTTGAATTTGAATATTACATTTATTAAGCACAGTTGCAAACTAGAAATACTATTTCGAATTCGAATGTGACATTCGAATATTGCATTTAAAAAACACAGTATTAGACTAGAAATACTATTTCGAATTCGAATGTGACATTTGAATTCGAATGTCACATTCAAATTCGAATATAACATTTCGAAATTGAATGAATTACATAGCTAAACATTCTATTATTCAAACGAATATTTTCGAATTTTATTGAAAAATTTGAAAACGAAACTTAGAAAATAGAATATTAGAATGTTATATAAACATTCGAAATTCGATTCGAACGAATGAATGTATCAAAATTCGTTTTAAATTTCAAATTTTTAGAAATATTCGTTCATCCCTACAGGCTACCCTTTAAGATCGCTTGTTGCTTTATCTATGTACTTATAGTGTAGTCCTATTATGGACGTTTTAGCACTATTATGCTTACCATCATGAGGAGATCCACACACATTAGGATGCAGATTAACGTGCTTGTTATCTTACATATAACATGTATTTTCATTGAACAAGTGTTCTATCACTAGGTGTAAATATATTAACATTGGGAGCATTGACTTATGTTCAGTAACAATACTACATGTAGGTTATCTCTCTATTAATTGCGCAGGTTGTTGGTTTCTGTTTGCTTATATATCCTATGCACACAGTTTCATGATCTTAGCAAGGAGGATTTACTAGCAGTCTGGTTCAGTTTAGAATTGATATGCGCAGGGTTGCTAGGAGACGCTCAGCTTTTTTGTAACACGTTCTACTTTGCTTTTTAGTTTGTCCCTGGTGAGATGCCATCACTGACCGTTGACGCATGCGCAGTTGCGCCATTGGAATGCCGGTGTGCATTCTTGCTTTGGATTATCACTGCACGGTGTGGGGTATAAATATGGGGTAAGTCTATAACATGTAACATGTTTTTTATGGTCTGAGGAAGGGGTTAAACTCCCTAAAACATCACTGATAAAGAAAACTATTTCTTCAATACCGGTGAGTGCCTTTCTATTGGATTGACTGTATCTGGATGTTTAAGATCACCCAGGAAGCTGCTAACAAATTGGGAGTGCTGGTCTGTGAGTATACAGTATATATATATTTATTTATTTATAAAATATTTTTCCAGGAAGGATACATTGAGATTTCTCTGGTTTTCAAGTATGTCCTGGGTGCCTGTCTTAAGCTGAATTTATCCTCCTTTCTGGGAGTTGAACACCTAGTTAAGGCAAGCAGTAATGCAATAAGGAAATGCTCTAAAGCCTTAGAATACTTTTTTACTGGAGCTTATGTAGCTACCTTTAAGCCACTGCAACTCATTTAATAAAAATTAATCCTTAGGGGGAAATTTACCAAGCTGCGGAAAAATCTTGTACCCTATAAGGTACAAGCTTGTTCTTGCTATCCTACAAACTGCTATTTAAAGGGATATGAAAACCCAACATTTCTCTTTCATGATTCAGGCATAAAATACAATTTAAAAAAAGTTTCCAGTTTACTTATATTATATCATCACATTTGCTTTAGTACTCAGGTTATTCTTTGTTGAAGAGATATCTAGATAGGTAGTGTGCACATGTCTGGAGCACTGTATGACAGGAAATAGTGCTGTCATCTAGTGCTCTTGCTAATGTATAACATTGCAAAACTGCTGCTATATAGTGCTGCAGACATGTGAACACTCTTGCACGTACCTTCCTGCTTTTCTACAATACTGTGGCTTCCTAACAACTCTATGCTAAACATCCCATACTGATCTGCCCAGAATAATTGACATGTCTGCTCCTTTTCAATTATTTGGACGAATACTGAAGGTGGGATTAGCCTAGCGATTGCTTGTGCAGTCAATGGGGCCGATTTATCAAAGTCTGGCGGACATGATACGCTGTAGCATACGCTGTCGGCATTTAACATTGCACAAGCAGTTCTAGTGAACTGCTTGTGCAATGTTGCCCCCTGCAGATTTGCGGCCGCAAGCAGGGGCTGTCAATCAACCCAATTGTATAGGATCGGGCGGAATGATGTCCGCAGTCTCAGAGGCAGCAGACCAGTTAAGGAGCAGCGGTCTTAAGACCGCTGCTTCATAACTGCTATTTCAGGCTCTCACGGAAACAGGGGCATCAAGGGCCATTCAGCCCTTGATGAATCAGCCCCATTGTCCGCAAACGTGGATAGACAGACAGGTTTCCTGGTTGGGAAACTTGTTTGTCCTCATATTCATAAATGTGGGTCTCAGGCCTAGTACCATTATTTTCTGCTTTAGATTTTCTGATTTCTTTAAACCTAAGCTTAGAAAAGTATTACCCTTTAAATCTCAATACTTTAAAAATCTGCAGTACATTATTAGTATAATACATGTTTTAAAAAGACTAAAATAGTTTAATTATTATTTCTTTGCAGAAAATTAAATTGAATATCTTATTTAACAGCATTCCTATTCTATTTATTAAATACCAAGAACAGTCTGGATACTAAGGTATTAATATAATGAATGTTTTATTTGTTTGGATCAGTCTAACCGATTCTCATTCCTCGGGCATAATATATCAAATGAAGCTGAAGTTCATTTAGTCAAGTTTGCAGTAACATATTGCCTGGGGTAGAGAATGCAGCAGTCTAGAAGCTCACATCCTTAAAAAAAAACATTTGTTTATTAATATTAATCTACCTAAGTTTTAATTTGAAATATTTTTTTCCTTTAGGCAAAAAAAGAAAGAGCACATCCTGAACTTAATGCTAAACATGAATTATGCCGGAGCACAGAAAGTTATGAAAATAGGAAAAGAAATAAAAAGAAAATAAACAACTGCTACAATAAAAATATATCAGAAATTACTATAATAAAAGGAAATAATTTGAAGAACAAATATAGTTATTACCACAATATAAAAATTAAGTGTATTGAAAATGTGTGATCTCTACATCTATGGTCTTAAGATTTTATTTATTTTATAAATCATTATCATGTTTGTGAGATTGCAAAGGGAGACTATGTTTGTGAGTTTATGGGGTTGATTCTTCCAATTATTCTTATCAGCTGGCTTTTTTTTGCTCCCAATCTGTTTTTTCAAGTTCTAAGTGGTTAGAATTCAAGTGAGCAGACCTTGGGCCATATCTATTAAGCTCCATACGGAGCTTGAAGCCCTGTGTTTCTGGTGAGCCTTCAGGCTCGCCAGAAACACCAGCTATGAAGCAGCGGTCTAAAGACCGCTGCTCCATAACCTGTCTGCCTGCTCTGAGCAGGCGGACAGACATCGCTGCAATTCAACCCAATTGGCCGCGAATCTGCAGGGAGTGGTGTAGCACCAGCAGCTCACAAGAGCTGCTGGTGCAATGCTGAATACGGAGAGTGTATTGCTCTCCGCATTCAGCGAGGTCTGTCGGACTTGATCCGCACTGTCAGATCAGCTCCGACAGACCTTTGTTAAATAGGCCCACTTGTCTGAGTTTAGAAAAGTTCAGATTGGATATGAGCAGACATCAGAAGAATCAGTAGTAGCAAACTAGATACCAGCACTCCAAAGGATTAAAATAGGATCCTTTATTCAAAATATTAAAAGCATATATCAGTTTCCAAAAATAACATCATGATGCTGTGGGGGTGTTGGATCCCCTTCTCACCTTTCATTATACCTTGTTTTTATTACTAACTACCGATTATGCCTTGTATGCTTTTACAATTTTGAATAAAGGAATGTATTTTTATCCTTTGGAGTGCCGGGATCTTGTTTGCTACTATCGACTTGTAAGGCCTGAATAGGGGTGTGCTCCTTATGTGCATCCAGCTAAAATGATTTGTTGTAAATGTTAGTGCAGAAGACTTCCGCAGCTATAATCTTGGCTGGAATATCATCAGAACAATGACCCATATAGTGCATGGTCAGCAATGGCTTCGAAAATCACAACTCTCCCAACCACGGGTTTTATACTTTATTTTGGCAATAAAATGGTCACATCAAATTGAACACATAAAGGGTGGTGATAAAGTGCAAAACTAAACTTTTCAACATGTTTAACAGTATTCCAAGACATATTTGGAATAAGTCTGTTATCTTATGCATGTGCGATACATTCTAGTTTCATTAAACCTATATGCAGCACTATTGTAAAATCCCTCAGTATTGTATTGATGTATATGTATTTAATAGACAGATACGTAATACCCCATCTATCTTACAAAATCTGCAGGAAACACAAGAAAATGGAAATCACAACATTCAAAAATGGTGTCTAGCAATCACACTGTTAATATTTTTGGTTATATTTAATACCCGCTGTTTTGAGATTGTAAAGTACAGTATTCTCCTCTTAAGGAATGGGGTTTCTATTGGCAATCACATTGTAGTGTTCCGAAGGTATTTGTCATTCAGTCTTGTTTGTTTTAAACTTCAATCTTCTTACAGTTACAGCTAAGAGAAACACCATTCTATACAGTTTGAGTGATATTTTTTTTTTAAATCGTGGTACAGTGAGTTCTGCATCTTTGTATTGTCTTTAGACAGTATGTGTATACACATATTTACACATAAAAACACATCAATACATATGTACAGGTGAAACTCGAAAAATTAGAATATTGTGCCAAAGTTAATTTATTTTACTAATGCAACTTAAAAGGTGAAACTAATATATGAGATAGATTCATTACATGCAAAGCAAGATAGTTCAAGTAGTGATTTGTCATAATTGTGATGATTATGGTTTACAGCTCCTGAAAACCCCAAATCCACAATCTCAGAAAATTAGAATACTGTGAAAAGGTGCAATATTCTAGGCTCAAAGTGTCCCACTCTAATCACCTAATTAAGCCATAACACCTGCAAAATTTCCCTGAGCCTTTAAATGGTCTCTCAGTCTGGTTCAGTAGGAATCACAATCATGGAAAAGACTGCTGACCTGACAGTTGTGCAGAAAACCATCATTGACACCCTCCATAAGGAGGAAAAGCCTAAAAAGGTAATTGCAAAAGAAATTGGATGTTCCCAAAGTGCTGTATCAAAGTACATTAATAGAAAGTTATGTGGAAGGGAAAAGTGTGGAAGAAAAAGGTGCACAAGCAACAGGGATGACCCCAGCCTGGAGAGGATTGTCAGGAAAAGGCCATTCAAAAGTGTCGGGGACTTTCACAAGAGCCACCACACACAGACGGATCCTGGACATGGGCTTCAAATGTCGTATTCATCTTGTCAAGCCACTCCTAAACAACAAACAACGTCAGAAGTGTCTTACCTGGGCTAAAGAAAAACAGACCTGGTCTGTTGCTCAGTGGTCCAAAGTCCTCTTTTCTGATGAGAGCAAATTTTGCATCTCATTTGGAAACCAAGTACCCAGAGTATGGAGGAAGAATGGAGAGGCACACACTGCAAGATGCTTGAAGTCCAGTGTGAAGTTTCCACAGTCTGTGTTGATTTGGGGAGCCATGTCATCTGCTGGTGTTGGTCCACTGTGCTTCATTAAGTCCAGGGTCAACGCAGCCGTCTACCAGGAGATTTTGGAGCACTTCATGCTTCTTTCCGCAGACGAGCTCTATGGGGATGCTGACTTAATTTTCCAGCAGGACTTGGCACCTGCCCATACTGCCAAAAGCACCAAACCTGGTTCAATGACCGTGGGATTACTGTGCTTGATTGGCCAGCAAACTCGCCTGACCTGAACCCCATAGAGAATCAATGGGGCATTGCCAAGAGAAAGATGAGAGACATGAGACCGAACAATGCAGAAGAGCTGAAGGCCACTATTGAAGCATCCTGGTCTTCCATAACACCTCAGTAGTGCCACAGGCTGATAGCTTCCATGCCACGCCGCATTGAGGCAGTAATTGCTGCAAAAGGGGCCCAAACCAAGTACTGAGTACATATAGTATGCATGCTTATACTTTTCAGAGGTCCGATATTGTTCTACAGGTATGTACAATCATTGTTTTATTGATTGCATGTAATATTCTAATTTTCTGAGATTGTGGATTTGGGGTTTTCATGAGCTGTAAGCCATAATCATCACAATTATGACAAATCACGGCTTGAACTATCTTGCATTGCATGTAATGAGTCTATCTCATATATTAGTTTAACCTTTTAAGTTGCATTAGTGAAATAAATGAACTTTTGCACGATATTCTAATTTTTCGAGTTTCACCTATATATAGGCATGTATATTTAAACACATACACAGACATATATATATATATATATATATATATATATATATATATACACACACATACTGTATACACATTTACATAAACACTGTTGAGCCCTTTAAAGTCAAATACTTTGAAACATGCCATATCATTTGTATTCATTTATAATGCAGCCCCACTAATTGCTAGATTCCGAGTGGAGCGCTAATTATTGCTTAAACTCTTGCTCTAACTTTGCTCGATTTTGGATTTTTTGCAAAATGGATACTGCGCATATTACAAGTTGAGAGTAAAATGTTTTCGCTTGCACGCTAACCTGGCACACACAAAAACTTACAATATTGCAATTTTGTTATTTCTATATATCTGATACTGTTCATGTAAAATACAAACTGTATCTATACCGATATATATATAGGAATAGATTTGCAGGTATAGGTATATACACACTAATATAGAAATATGTATTTAAGAATAAGAAGGACATTATCCTCTAAGTGAAGAAAATTAGAATGTTAAATATGTACAGTAAATATACAGTAAACACATAAATACATATGTACAGCCATATATACATACACACACACACACACACACACACACACACATATATATATATATATATATATATATATATATATACACACACACAGTATCTCACAAAAGTGAGTACACCCCTTACATTTTTGTAAATATTTTACTATATCTTTTCATGTGACAACACTGAAGAAATGATACTTTGCTACAATGTAAAGTAGTGAGTGTACAGCCTGTATAACAGTGTAAATTTGCTGTCCCCTCAAAATAACTCAACACACAGCAATTAATGTCTAAACTGTTGGCAACAAAAGTGAGTACACCCCTAAGTTGAAGTGTCCAGTAAGTGGGAAAAACTTTTTCTAGAGATTCCTAATAAATGGTAGTATGCAAAAGAAAGAAAAAACTGGATTATACCCAGCGCTAAGTAAAGATATTATTTAACAAATGAGCATTGATGCACGTAACTGATAATTCATAAGTATCTACAGTTTATCCACAAATAATAATAGTTGCAAGTGGATAATGCAATTCATAGAAATCAAAAAGTTAATGACAAAAGTGTGGTAGCGGATGCAAAATTCATATATAAAAAATAACAACAAAGGTCCCACGGAGATTCCCGCTAGGGGATCTACTTACGCGCTACTACCCCAATCATATGAGGTAAGGTTGATATGGTGGTGTATAGATTGCTTGCTGGCCTCTAATAGGAGTCCCATGTACTTCAGCTGCTTGGACTGCGTCTGGGACTACTTCAGCAACTCTCCAGCAATCAAATTTTTCCCCTTCAAAGCATCTCAAATTATATCAACACCTCTCAGGAAATCAGATTTCTCCCTGGGCAATTCGCCTTTTCCACAAATAATGGATGAGATACGCCACTTCATGGTCAAGGAGTTAATGGCGATGATCCTGGCACAGAAGTCATCAGAACTTCCGCTACTCTTTATCAGTTATGTGCATCAATGCTCATTTGTTAAATAATATCTTTACTTAGCGCTGGGTAGAGTCCAGTTTTTTCTTTATTTTGCATACACACACACACACACATATACAGGGAGTGCAGAATTATTAGGCAAATGAGTATTTTGACCACATCATCCTCTTTATGCATGTTGTCTTACTCCAAGCTGTATAGGCTCGAAAGCCTACTACCAATTAAGCATATTAGGTGATGTGCATCTCTGTAATGAGAAGGGGTGTGGTCTAATGACATCAACACCCTATATCAGGTGTGCATAATTATTAGGCAACTTCCTTTCCTTTGGCAAAATGGGTCAAAAGAAGGACTTGACAGGCTCAGAAAAGTAAAACCGTAATAAATAGTTACATGAACTGCTGTAAATACAGCTAGATGATGATTCCTTGTGGTTTTTTGAGCTCTAGATAGCTCACAATATCCGGATGGATGTGGATTCTTAAGCCTGTCAGTGACAGGGTCCATTGCTGAAGTCATATATATATACACAGTATCCCACAAAAGTGAGTACACCCCTCACATTTTTGTAAATATTTTATTATATCTTTTCATGTGACAAGAAATTACACTTTTCTACAATGTAAAGTAGTGAGTGTAAAGCCTGTATAATGGTGTAAATTTGCAGTTCCCTAAAAATAACTTAACACACAGCCATTAATGTCTAAACCGTGGAAATGTCCAAATTAAGCCCAATTAGCCATTTTCCCTCCCCGGTGTCATGTGACTCATTAGTGTTACAGGGTCTCAGGTGTGAATGGGGAGCAGGTGTGTTAAATTTGGTGTTATTGCTCTCACACTCTCTCATACTGGTCACTGGAAGTTCAACATGGCACCTCATGGCAAATAACTTTCTGAGGATAAGAAAAAAAATAATTGTTGCTTGTGACGACCAGGGTCATCCAACCAGTCACTTATTTGGCACAGAAAGGGTTATCAGACCCCTTCTACTGTCACTAATATGTCGCAATCTAGCCACATCAGGCAAGCTTGTGATTTAGTTCAGTGGGCGCAAGGGTTAACAACACTCACTAGTCTGTACTAAACTTAAAAGAAATGCTCAAAACTCCCCTTTAATGCCACCCACACTAAACTAACTATGCTGCTACCACTTATGATTTATTAAAGGGAAAATCCTAAGGAAAAACCCAGACTTACACCTAAACTCTCTGAATGCAATTGATCAGAAAATAACCTAAAATATACAGTTCTAATTCCCCAGTCCTTTCAGTAACGTGGTTCAATTATTAGACAAAGGCCAAAACTTAATAAATTAATTATTTATTATGCCAAAAGTATTATGCACAATGCATTATTAATAAAAAGTTGTTACAAGTAAATTTACACACAGCAAACAGGTTAAAATAAAATGAAGAAAATAACAGACCTAATACTTTCCTAGCTTATAAGTCTGCCCCAGGGAGATGGGCAAGAGAAAATGGTCACTCACGCTGTAGCAGCCTCCCATGTAGAATGTACAATTTTACTGTTAAAACACAAGATTCTTATACATATTTTCCAGAGATCAAGTTGCCTGACCACACCCCCTGGGCAGGGGCTAAGAAACCCCTTATCTTTTATGACCTTCAATAAACTAAGTCTTTGCCTGAAATTATAGAACACACTATAATTTCGGCTAGGTAAATCTATTTTCATATAAGCAAGCAGGCATTCTCTTAGTTTCATTGGGAGAATCAATTTGATATATACACATGGTTGACTGAGGCACTGTATTGCATCATGCCCTCGGCTGACAGCCTGACTGGCTTTATGACAGAACAGGTTCCACTCAGAATAGGCCTCACCATGGTCGACCAAAGAATTTGAGTGCACATGTTCAGCGTCATATCCAGAGGTTGTCTTTGGGAAATAGACATATGAGTGCTGCCAGCATTGCTGCAAAGGTTGAAGGGGTGGGGGTCAGTCTGTCAGTGCTCAGACCATATGCCACACACTGAATCAAATTGGTCTGCATATCTGTCGTACCAGAATGAAGCCTCTTCTAAAGATGATGCACAAGAAAGCCCGCAAACAGTTTGCTGAAGACAAGCAGACTAAGGACATGGATTACTGGAACCATGTCCTGTGGTCCGATTAAACCAAGATAAACTTATTTGGTTCAGATGGTGTCAAGTGTGTGTGGCGGCAACCAGGTAAGGAGTACAAAAACATCTGTGTCTTGCCTACAGTCAAGCATGGTGGTGGGAGTGTCATGGTCTGGGCCTGCATGAATGCTGCCAGCACTGGAGAGCTACAGTTTATTGAGGGAACCAACATGTACTGTGACATACTGAAGCAGAGCATTATCCCCTCCCTTTGGAGACTGGGCTGCAGGGCAGTATTCCAACATGATAATGACCCCAAGACAACCACTGCCTTGCTAAAGAAGCTGAGGGTAAAGGTGATAGACTGACCAAGCATGTCTCCAGACCTAAACCCTATTGAGCATCTGTGGGGCATCCTCAAATGGAAGGTGGGGGAGTGCAAGGTCTCTAACATCCACCAGCTCCATGATGTCATCATGGAGGAGTAGAAGAGGACTCCAGTGGCAACCTGTGAAGTTCTGGTGAACTCGATACCAAGGTGGGTTAAGGCAGTGCTGGAAAATAATGGTGGCCACACAAAATATTGACTTTTTGGGCCCAATTTGGACATTTCCACTTAGGGATTTACTTACTTTTGTTGCCAATGGTTTAGACATTAATGGCTGTGTGTTGAGTTATTTTGTTGGGGCAGCAAATTTACACTGTTATACAGGCTGTACACTCACTACTTTACATTTAAGCAAAGTGTCATTTCTTCTGTGTAATCACATGAAAAGATATAATAAAATATTTACAAAAATGTGAGGGGTGTACTCACTTTTGTGGGATACTATATAGGTTATAAATACAGATTTAGATATGTATGTATCTCTATGTTAAAGCTCTTTGCAGCCTCTTTTTTCTAACATTGTTTGTTTTTTTGAATACGTTTTATCAGACAGTGTTATTATTAATGTTACTGTACTGTGAAATGTACTGTGAAATGTATTTTTGGAGTTTTTTGTGACACTTTTTATTGGAGCATAACTGTTAACTAGAGGTCTGAGATTGCGCTATTCCAACACACATTAAATTCAATTGCTCTCAAGCGAACAAGTTTACTTCCAACTTGTAATGCATGCTGTACTTCCAATGCATGCAAACACAAGAGATAGACCTGTTATCGATTGTGCGCAACTGTTAGCGCTCCACTCTAGCCCCAAGTTCAATACATTTCTGCTTTTAGCACAGGCAGTTTTGTTTTACAATATTATGTATAGGACACTGGTGGAGCTAAATGTCTTTTAGCTGTGCCTTCACTGGACCATTAAAGCCACTAGAAGGAGATGCTCTTAATACAAATTATAGAAGAAAAAGGGAGCGAACGAGTTGCATAAAAATGTCTATGAACAATATTTCACTGCTGTCTGAAAGAATTTTTATGTTTAAATATTTTTTTATTAAGTTTTCACAGCTTTTATAGAACAAAACAATAACAAACTGTTATCAAAAGTAGATTATTCAAGTCCCCTCCAAGCGGGGGTAGCGGTTATAATAGTCATCTAGTTACATCTCTTAACATAACAGAGAAAGTAAAAGAGAAAGGTGTTGCCCGGAGGTGTTAAGCAGCAGCTTGGGAATCACATGGGCAGAACGGGATATAGATATATAAAGGAGTGATGTGAGGGAACAGTCTGAAAAAAAAGAAACAGAAAAAAAAAGGGGGAAAGATACACGAGCATCACCCTCACATCTCTGTACTATTTATGATCGTCGTACATCTAACAAGGTCTAATCTTCTGATATACAGGTATGGGTTGTATAATTCCCATAGCTAATGGGAAAGAAAGAGAGTTATCGTAATTTATGCAAATAAATCAATTAACCACCAGCAGATTTCATAACTCGCATCCGCCTATTTAAGGGTCGGATGCCTAAGATCGGCCCCACAGCTAGAAAGGTGAATAGTTAAAGCCATTTCTATAAATCCAGTAGAACCACACTTCGTCATTCTTATCCTTGGTACCCATTGACCAAGCTGCTTGGTCATACATATTACATATGTGTTGGATCTTACAGTTAATTTCTTGCCATGTCGGCACGCCTACTTTCCAATACATCGCTATGCATTTTATCACGACTGTGTATAATATTCTGATTAGGGTGTTCACTGGCTTACTGTATTTAGGGTTTTTGTCATGGAGTAGTGCTTGTGTCATGGTAATTTGTACTTGTTCTTCTAATAAATGGCTAACTAGAGAGGAGAGTGACGTCCATACACCCTGGACCCTTGTACAGTCCCAAATCATGTGTCGAAATGTACCCCGTTCCCCACATCCCCTGTAACATAACCCTGAGTTAGGCTGTGCCATATGTGAAGTTCTAAATGGTGTTAGGTACCATCTAAATATTGTCTTCAGAGTATTTTCTCTGAGGTCTGCGCTCAGTAAGCCCCTAGTAGCTTTTGCGAAAGTCTCGTGCCACACTTCAGGTTCCAGTGTTTTTCGTAAGTCTAATTCCCACTTGAGTATTAGTGTTGTTTTGGTCTTGGTCTTAGGCGTTTGTATTTCTAGGTATAGTTTGGATATAGACGCCTAGATTTAGAGTTCTGCGTTAGCCGTCAAAACCAGCGTTAGAGGCTCCTAACGCTGGTATTGGGCTACCGCTGGTATTTAGAGTCAGTCAGGAAAGGGTCTAATGCTCACTTTGCAGCCGCGACTTTTCCATACCGCAGATCCCCCTACGCCAATTGCGTATCCTATCTTTTCAATGGGATCTTTCTAACGCCGGTATTTAGAGTCTTGGCTGAAGTGAGCGTTAGAAATCTAATGACAAGACTCCAGCCGCAGAAAAAAGTCAGGAGTTAAGAGCTTTCTGGGCTAACGCTGGTTCATAAAGCTCTTAACTACTGTGCTCTGAAGTACACTAACACCCATAAACTACCTATGCACCCCTAAAACGAGGTCCCCCCACATCGCCGCCACTCTATTAAAAATTTTTAACCCCTAATCTGCCGACCGCACACCGCCGCCACCTACGTTATCCCTATGAACCCCTAATCTGCTGATCCTACGCTGCCGACCCCTATATTATAACCCCTAATCTGCCGCCCCCAACGTCGCCTCCACCTACCTACAATTATTAACCCCTAATATGCCGACCGGACCTCACCGCTACTCTAATAAATGTATTAACCCCAAAAGCTAAGTCTAACCCTAACACTAACACCCCCCTAAGTTAAATATAATTTAAATCTAACGAAATAAATTATTTCTTATTAAATAAATTATTCCTATTTAAAGCTAAATACTTACCTGTAAAATAAACCCTAATATAGCTACAATATAAATTATAATTATATTGTAGCTATTTTAGGATTAATATTTATTTTACAGTCAACTTTGTATTTATTTTAACTAGGTACAATAGCTATTAAATAGTTAATAACTATTTAATAGCTACCTAGTTAAAATAATTACAAAATTACCTGTAAAATAAATCCTAACCTAAGTTACAATTAAACCTAACACTACACTATCAATAAATTAATTAAATAAAATACCTACAATTATCTACAATTAAACCTAACACTACACTATCAATAAATTAATTAAATACAATACCTACAAATAAATACAATTAAATAAACTAACTAAAGTACAAAAAATAAAAAAGAACTAAGTTACAAAAAATAAAAAAATATTTACAAACATTAGAAAAATATTACAATTTTAAACTAATTACACCTACTCTAAGCCCCCTAATAAAATAACAAAGCCCCCCAAAATAAAAAAATGCCCTACCCTATTCTAAAATTAGAACCCACCACCCACATACCCCTAATCTAACTCAAACCCCCCTTAAATAAACCTAACACTAAGCCCCTGAAGATCTCCCTACCTTGTCTTCACCACACCAGGTATCACCGATCCGTCCAGGCTCCGACATCTTCATCCAAGCTCAAGCGGGGGCTGAAGATGTCCATGATCCGGCTGAAGTCTTGATCCAAGCGGGAGCTGAAGAGGTCCTTGATCCGGCTGAAGTCTTGATACAAGCGGGAGCTGAAGAGGTCCATGATCCGGCTGAAGTCTTCAGATTCAAGTTCAATCCAATTGGCTGATCCAATCAGCCAATCAGATTGAGCTCGCATTCTATTGGCTGATCGGAACAGGGGTTAATACATTTATTAGAGTAGCGGTGAGGTCCGGTCGGCAGATTAGGGGTTAATACTTGAAGTTAGGTGTCAGCGATGTTAGGGAGGGCAGATTAGGGGTTAATACTATTTATTATAGGGTTAGTGAGGCGGATTAGGGGTTAATACATTTATTATAGTAGCGGTGAGGTCCGGTCGGCAGATTAGGGGTTAATTATTGTAGGTAGGTGGAGGCGACGTTGGGGGCGGCAGATTAGGGGTTAATAAATATAATATAGGGGTCGGTGGTGTTAGGGGCAGCAGATTAGGGGTTCATAGGGATAACGTAGGTTGCGGCGGTGTACGGAGCGGCAGATTAGGGGTTAAAAAAATATGCAGGTGTCAGCGATAGCGGGGGCGGCAGATTAGGGGTTAATAAGTGTAAAGTTAGGGATGTTTAGACTCGGGGTACATGTTAGGGTATTAGGTGCAGACATAGGAAGTGTTTCCCCATAGGTAACAATGGGGCTGCGTTAGGAGCTGAACGCTGCTTTTTTGCAGGTGTTATGTTTTTTTTCAGCTCAAACTGACCCATTGTTTCCTATGGGGGAATCATGCACGAGCACATTTTTTAAGCTGGCCGCGTCCGTAAGCACCGCTGGTATTGAGAGTTGCAGTGGCGGTAAATATACTCTACGCTCCCTTTTTGGAGCCTAACGCAGCCCTTCTGTGAACTCTAAATACCAGCATTATTTAAAAGGTGCGGGGAAAAAAAAGCCAGCGTTAGATACGTGGGACGTTACCGACAAAACTCTAAATCTAGCCGAGAGTGTTTTGGTCTATTTGGTATGTTACATATGGTTTCTAGGACAGTGTTACCCCTAAACTGTGTTGTCTGTAAAAATGTATGTATAGCTGATGACAGTTGAAGGTAAAGGTACCAGTGTACTGTAATTGGGAATACTTTGTCTTTTAGTTGGGTATAAGTCATCATTTTGTTTTGTACCAAAAGGTCTGCTACTCTGTATAGACCCTTGTTCTCCACTTTTTTAATTACTCTTTGTGAGTCTCCATGTAGTAGATATCTAATGGGTCGCTGTATTGATTTCACAGGGCACATCCCCTTTTTGTGTGCTAGGTCCGACAAAATGTGTAGCGTGGTGTCGCTTGTTACTGGCTGGTGGTGTTTCGCTTCTCGTGTAATGCGTGTGTGTTCCCACAGTACTGCGTCTGTTGCATCCCAGTTTCCTAAGTCAGACTCTAATTGTACCCATAAAGCTTCCTCCTTGGCTCTCAGTATTAACGTGTCTTGGGCCAGTCTGGCTGCTTTGTAATAATCGACTAAATTGGGCACTCCCAACCCTTTATGTGTAGTCATGGTTTTCCCCGCTATTCTCACCTGTTTCTTACCCTTTATAAATGCCAAAATTTCCCTTTGAATGTTCTCTATGTCAGGTTAAACAATTCATATAGGTATGGATCTAAAAAGGTAAAGCAGTCTGGGTAAGATATTCATCTTCACCGCTGACAACCTCCCAATCCAGGAGAAGTTATGAGTTCTCCAAGTTTGAAGGTCTTTCCTTATGGATTTAAATATTGGTAGGTAGTTAGCTTTATATAAATGTTGTATCTGGGCCATCAAGTGTACCCCTAGATATTTCATTGATTGTTTAGACTCTCTTAACTCAAAGTTTATCTCTATCAGCTTCTTTGCGTGGGGGGGAATTGCTATCGGTAACATCTCACATTTATCTGTGTTAATTCGGTAGCCCGAGATTAATGAGAAGTCATCGAGTACTTCATATAGATTAGTGAGCGAGATCATGGGTCTAGTTAATGTAAGAAGTATATAGTCCGCGAAGAGATTTAATTTGTATTCTACGTTACCCACCCTGACTCCCGATATGTTAGGGCTAGCCCTTATTTTGGCCGCTAAATGTTTGATACACAATGCGAACAGTAAGGGGGACAGGGGGCATCCCTGGCGGGTACCATTCAAGATTGGGAAAGACTGGGATCTATACCCATTGGAGGATACCTGGGCTGAGGGGCCAGTATATATAGCCTTTATCGCGTCCACAAAGGGGTCTGTAAAATTCATTTGTGTTAGGATCCTCACCATGTATCTCCAGTCCACCCTGTCGAACGCCTTCTCCACATCCAACGAGAGGAGCAGAGAAGGCGTCTGTGTCTCCCAAAGGTAGTGGATTGTGTTTATGAGGCGTCTAACGTTATCCGGGGCTTCTCTGTCTTTAATAAAACCCACCTGGTCTCTATGTATCAGTTTAGGTAGAATCTGTGTCAATCTGTTAGCTAGAATTTTGGTAAAAATGTTCAAATCTTGGTTGATCAAAGATATGGGTCATTAGCTGGGGCATTTTTTTGGGTCTTTGCCTGGCTTAAGTATTACTATGATATTTGCTTGTAACAATTCTGGGGGGATCGGGTGTCCATTCATAATGTAATTACAGAATTTGGTCAGGTGTGGGACTAATTCATTCCTAAAAAGCTTGTAGTATTCTCCGGGGAAACCGTCTGGGCCTGCGGCCTTGCCTGGTTTTAAGGCTCTAATCGCGAGGATCACTTCTAATGTCGTAATGGGGTTGTTTAATGGTTTTTTATCTTCCTCTGTTAGTGTTTCTAATGGTGTCGTTTCTAAGAAGTTGCGAGTGAGTGTTTCTATCTTTGGACTATGAGTAACTTTGTGACCATCATATAAGTTGGCATAGAATTCCTTAAAGGTATCCACTATTTCTTGAGGGTGGGATGTGGTTGTGTTGTCTCGTTTTTCAATACATGGTATGTTGGCTGTTCCAAATTTCTCTCTTAATTTGTGGGCTAAATATTTGTCCGGTTTGTTCGCATATATGAAGTACTGGGACTTCAATTTTAGAATGGCTCTATTAGCTTGGAGTTTGTGCAATGTGGAGGGACTTCCCGTCAACCTATGTTGCTTTTCTAATTGTGCAATTTCTTCATGTGTCTGCAGTAATCCCCTTCTTGTCGTTTTAGTGTGCAGAGCTTTTTGCTTAATGAGCATACCTCTGATTACCGATTTGTGAGCTGCCCATACATATGTGGGGTTATCAGTAGAGTCTGTATTTATGTTCCAGAACTCAGTTAGGTGTTGTAGAGTGGAGGAGTGTATATGTGGGTTTTTGTGCAGTGTAGGATCATAAGTCCACAATTTCGTCCTGTTGGGGTCGACCAGTCCGTGAATGCTAAGTGTCACCACTGAGTGGTCTGACCACACACATGGGCATATGGTGGAGGAGTTTAGGGTTGGTTGTAAAATTTGACTTGTATATATATAGTCAAGTCGGGAATACATATTGTGGGCTGCTGAATAAAATGTGGTTTCAGTGGTTTTTACCATTCAATGTGGTCCATGAGTCTATTAATGAATGCGAGCTGAGTGAGGTTTGTATTTTCTTGACTATACTGTTGCGCCTCATCTGTTTGTTTGATGTTGCCCCTGTCTTTTGGCTGCCTATCGGAGTCATGGGTATATTAAAGTCACCCGCTAGGATTATTCTCGTTTGAGACCATTGTGTCATGAGATGCGATATCTTTGCAAAGAAGGTATGTTGTTGCTCATTGGGCACGTAAACATTACATAAGATAGTGTCTATGTTATCTAACTGGCCCTTTAAAATTAAATATCTACCTTCCTCATCCGCTATGGTTGATTCGTGCACGTAGTTTACTGAGGATTGGATAAGGGTCGAGACCCCTCTTTTTTTGTCTTAGCTGTCGCGTGGTGGTGGATGGGGAATTTTTTAGACCAGTAAAAAGGGAGCTGAGGGGCAACAAAGTGTGTTTCTTGTAAAAACAATATATTGGCTTTAAGAGCTGCATACTGTTAAAAGGCAATTCTCCTTTTGGTGTCTGTATTCAGGCCCCTTATGCTATGTGTGATAATGTTCAAATCACCTGTCATTTGTGTGTTGGTTGTGGTTTGCTTGCTTACCTTGTCTCAGTAGGGCTTTCTCGCATGTACCACCCACCATCCATCTTAGTGTGGGCTTCTCGCTTGCTCTCACAAAGAGCCCCGTCAGCTGCGGGGTCCCAATCCTGGCACCCCTAAACATATAATAAGATATGTAACAACCGTAACATATAACAAAACATCTGAGCCACCTATCAGGCATAACGACATTCTCTCTTTCAAGGGGAGGAGGAAAAAAAGTGAAAGGAAAAAACAAGGTAGAAAGCAAACATAAATAGCACAATGTACTCTAGAAATAAGTATTGTTAAACTGGGGGTGTCGCTACAGCTACACCGAACTAAGATTCAATAAACTTTTGAGTCCTGCATAAGGGTTTGAGTCTATGAGCAAGCCCTTAGTCTCAGCCTCTTTATAGGTCTGGTGTAGAGAGAAGCTGGACTTGCAGAAGATGGTCAATTAGCTTCTCCTGTTTTTACTAAAACTTCTAAGTCTTGGCTGTAGTCAGATCTGTAAGTTCCTAGGAAACAGTAGATCCGATCTATGAGGCACCAAGGTTTACCTCAAGGACAGGTGCGAGAGTCCAAAAAGTCCTTTTTTTGGGTTGCAAGAGGAAAGATTATGTCTTCTGCTTTTTCCTGGACGATTTGGTCCAATGCGGTTTGGAGACCTGGTCAATTGGCCTCGCCTGTTGTGTTGAGGTGGTGGAAGGCGTGAGCTTAGGTGTTTCTAAGCCTAGTATTTGACATACCTCTGGAATATCTGAAGGCTCCTTAAGAGTTATCGTTTTAGAGTCTTTAATGACATAGAGAGCAAAGGGGAATCCCCACTTATATGGGATCTGATGTTTTCGTAGTAGTTGCGTCAGTGGTCTCAGTAAACCCCTACGTTGCAAAGTCTTTATACTAAGATCCTGATAAAATTGTATCACGTTCCCTTGAAATTTGAGGGTGGGGGTTTTCCTTGCAGCTTGTAGGATTTTGTCTCTATCTTGATATAACGCCATCCTTATGATCACATCCCTGGGAGGCATACCGTCTTTGGGTCTGGGTTTGAGGGCTCTATGCGCTCTCTCAATGCCCATGTTGAAGTCTTCAGACCCCGCTGTCATCTGATGAAAGAGCTGCGCTATATAGGAGAGGAGATCTTTGTTAAGGATGTTTTCTGGCACTCCTTTCAGTCTGATATTGTTCCTCCTACTCCTATTTTCCAGGTCTTCGAGTTTCTCTTGGATTTCGGCTAGTTCTTGTTGATGTGAGGTCACTGATTGGGTTACATTTGTAATGTCCTCAACTAGGGTGTCTGTATGTTCCTCTAAAGAGTCTATTCGGCCTCCAAGATCAGCTAGGTCTGTTTTGATTTCAGAAAGGCTATTGGACATTGCTGTGTGCATGTTGTCTATTTTGTTCCAAAGTTTCTCGAAATTCGTTGTTATATCTTGTTTGGAGACTAAGTCTCTCAGGTCTGCTTTAGTCGCTGGGGTAGAATCTTCATTAGTGTCAATGCTCTCTATATCTGACCCCTCTTGGTCTCTCCCTTCTGGGTCGTCTGTTGTATTTATTTTGGGGTTTGTCGCCATTTTAAAAAAGCGTTTACTGAATTTGATTTTGGCGTCTTATCACCTTTTACTAGCCTTCTGGCGGACATTGTCAAGATGGAGTGTACTGCGTGCTATGGCCTGTTATTGGATTGCTAACTGAACTTCTGAGGATAGGCAAAAGATTGCTTGACTAACTGGAGTCAGTGGCTAGATCCCACTCTCTGCCCCATCTGTGGTAATAATGGCACACAGAGTCAGGGGGACCACTTCCTCAGGTGCGTGCCCGCAGTTTTCTGGCTTAGCTTTGCTTCATAAATTTGCCAAGCAGTGACCGCAAAAGAGTTAATTTGGTGTCTTGTGTTGCAACTACTAAGCTGTTTTTCTAGGGTTGTGAATCTCTTCAGAGCCAGCCAATTCTCACTTTGCTAATGTATGATGTGGGCAAAACACACTCTCCGCCTCATCTGCTTTGGGTTTGGTTAGTCTACTCCAGGGGCAGTCAGCTCAGGGGTATCTCCTCTTTTTATTAAAATTGCCCTTTCTATTGAGTTCTCTGCCACTTATCACATGAGGCAATTATCTATTTTGAGGACTACTATCCCCTCCGTTAATTGGGCCTAGTGTTGATGGGCAGTATGCTCCCCCCTGCTGTTAGACTTGGAAGTCCACCCTCTATCTAGTGGTTTATATGAGTGTTAGGGTAAAGGCTTTTCTGCCCCTCCGGTTACAGGTCTCACCTCTGGGCACTTTCACTTTTGACAGCCGCGCGGGAAGCTCTGCCTTCCAGCTACTCACTCAGTCGGTGCCATCTTGGATGTGATCCAGCTCAAGGGCAGCGGCCGCGCAGTAAGATTCCTCAGATCTTTAGCCGTTGCCAAGTTTCACTGTTAGTTTCTGCGCCCCTGTCGCTGGCCTGTCTATGTGTTCTTGTGATCTGATTGCGGTATAATGCGGCTAGCAGTTGACTCCGGGTGTCTTCTCCGTTGCTTCTCTGCCGCTGCAACCCCTCCAGGCTCTAAGTCTCTTGTTTTATATCTGGGGGTTTTCAAGGTAGCTTGCTGCAGATTCTTAGTTGTGTTTAGGGTATCCCCATTAACCAGGGATTATTTTTATTCTTAGTTAGGACTCTGTATAACTTGTTTGGTCGGTGTGCTGAGCGGAGCTCTGCAACTAAGCTTCCATCTCTCAGCCCGGTCAGGCCACACCCTCCCCTGAAAGAATTTTTAAAGTATTTATTTTCCTAAAAATAATAACAGTCTATATAGGAATAAAAAAAAACTGAAGCTAAAATGTTTTCACGTCTCTGCTTTATCCAGCAGATAGTGTTGCTACCCAGCCAATATTTAACCAACAAGGTGACATCCATCATCAAACTCAGCTGCTGGTGTGCACTCTGGTTTCTTTTAATGACATGGGTGCCTGATCAGCTCTCCCACCCACTGGCACACAAAAGTAAAGAAAATATTTGTAGCAGACAGAAAGGCTTTTTTTATTTATTATTGATATTAATGGTATTAGTGATGTATGTATTACAATAACCAGCAATTAGCACAATTAAATAGTACAATATATATATATTGACCAGAGGCACATAACATGCCATTTTTACACTCACAAACACACACAGACTAACACACACAAACACACACAGACAAACACACACACACACACACTCATAAACACACACACACACAAACACACACACACACACTCATAAACACACACAAACACACACACAAACACACTCATAAACACACACACACACACACATACACAAACACACACAAACACACACACACACACACTCATAAACACACACACAAACAAACACACACACACAAACACACACAAACACACAGACACACAAACACACACACACACACACACACACTCATAAACACACACACAAACACACACACACTCATAAACACACACACACACAAAAACACACACAAACACACACACACACTCATAAACACACACACACAAACACACACAGACAAACACACACACACTCATAAACACACACACAGATATTATCCAGAGGTAAGAAATGTGATCTTTTAGCAAAATGAGTGCTATACACATTTTCTTCTTATTTAAGTATATATAATTTGCTATTTTTTAGGGTTGTTCTTACTAGCAAAATGTATATACTGTACTGAAGGAAAGCCATGGGAGCCAATATGAATTACTTTGGAACATAAATCACAGCAATTGCTCTTAGCTTGAAATACTTGTGAACTGCCTTTGTGAAGATATTCATTTATATTACTTGAATATATTTTTAGCTTGCTTGATACTGGTTTTAAATATTACTTTCTGTTTGTCTCTTGTTTTTTTTAATTTCCCGAATCCCTTAAAGCTACATTGTGCTAAATATATCTGTGTGTGTGAGTAGAGGAGGGGGGGGGGGGAAGCTTGGAATTTTGATCCCCAGCCTGTAAAGTTGCTCATGTGGCACAGTGCAGTATGTAAGTGCGTACAAACTAACATTGCAGGCACTTGAACATAATTCCACTGATGAAAGACTAGATTTTAGCTTCTACATTTATTAATCAGTTGCCCTGTAGTACATACATTTGATTAGATCAGTGGTTTCTCAATAATTGTAAAATTATAGATATTGTAGAACTCTGCAGGGGCAGGGTACGTTCATGGTTTTGAAATAATTTCTAAATTGGTCTAGCTAGATAGAAGACTACTGAACTAATGTTTTGTAGACATGTCTAGTTTGAACTGGAACAGTTAAAGATTTTTAACCCCTTTTATAACTGTGGGGTTCTCTTCAGTTTAAATCCTATGGTTTGTTCAAATAGTTAATTCAGCCTCTAATAATTTAGGCTGATTCCTCAAATAAAGATTCACAAAAATTTGGCTAGGTTAAATCACAAACATAATTATATACAAACAATACAACACAGAAAATTAGCTGGCGTTGACTCTATGGAAGGATTCAATATGCACCATAAACATTAAAATTGAGAATAGACCGCCTGTTATCTAAATGTTTGAAATAATAATAAAAAAGTCTGAAAATGCATATGTCAAAAAGCAGTTACGATTCTCTAAATTTGAGGTTGGACACTATTTGCCCCATGTACAAAGGAGTGAGCGGACAAGCTTCTCCACTTGAGAAGTTGTCTGTTCACCTTCACTACATATGGGCAGCAGATGAACAGGATGCACTGCACTTATGTATCATTACACGTTCAAGTAAGCGTGTAATGCTCACCCCTTCTCTCCCACGGCCAATTATGTGAGAGAAGGAATTGTCAATCACAGAGAGCGTGCAAGCTCTCTGTGATTTTCCCTCGCCACCTCAGAGGTGGCGTAGAGTGTAAGAAGCTGCAATCTATTGACCGCTGCTTCTTACATTGTTGGTAGCAGGCTCACATATGCGAAACTGCCCCACAAGGGCTCCACAGCAGCTTTCACTGCTTAGTACATGGAGCCCTATAACCCAATTGCAAAAAGTTGAAAAAAACAAGTAAGATATCTACATTCCTTACAAAATGTATGCACAAAAAAAGTTTTATTAATTAAATATTCCTACAATTTGGACAGCAATTATATGACACCCAAATATATAAATAGTTTAATTAATAAAAATCAAAACCTACAATATAAAGATACCCCCTATAAAAACTGTGTAAGCCAAATCTCAAAATCTCAATAAACAAATATAGCTGTGAACTTAAAAAATAAAAATAAAATGGAAACTAATGCTGTAAACCATTTTCTTGACATCTAAAATATATGTAATTTGCTAAGTTTTAGTGTTGTTTTACTTATGCTGTACAGAACAGAAACCATAGGAACAAAATATGACTCATTTTAGAACATAAATCTTGTTAATTCTTCCTTGAACAAAATACTTATTCCTTTAATCTGCCCAACACTATTTTTTGATTCTTCACATTCTTCTTAGCTGTCAATGCCTTTTTTATTTTGCTGGGTCTAATAAACAATAAACAAAAAAGACATTGCAATGACCAACTTATGGCAATTTAAAATTATTATAAAAAAAAACATTTACAACTGCAATTAATAGTATTATTGCATTTTTCAACAGTCTAACATGGTTCATTGTTAACAGCATTATGAAAAAAAACCTGTAATAATAAATAAATAAATACAATATCAATAAATTAATTAATTTTGTTTCTATCAAACATTTTCACACCAGATACTGCTAATGTATTCTGAAACATACAATAAAATTATGTATTTGAGTTAGAAAGCATCAGTGTCTTAGAATTCCAGTAAGAGACAAAAAAATTATCATAGTAACTAATGTAAGAATTTGGTAACTCCAGTGAGAAGAGTATTTAGAAGGAAAATAGATTTTTATTTTATAACAACTTAACAAAACATTAAACATTGTTAAATGACTCCAGAAAAAAACATGCTTTTAACACAATTAAAGCAAAGTTTTTCTAGAGTTCAAAAATGAAAATCTCTGTAATAGTTTCATTTTAAATTCATTAAATATTTCATTTTTTTAAGAATGATTTGTGTGAAAATTTTGAGTTTGCTGTTAGCCATCACAAACTCTAATATCTGACCTAAATCAGTTCAGTATTTGTTTTTTAAAAGTTGCTTCTCAGATTTTTCTATCTATCTATCTATCTATCTATCTATCTATCTATCTACCATCTATCTATCTATCTATCTCTATCTATTTATCTGTCTATCTGTCTGATGGTACAGTGGTGGAAGAATATGATGAAGTTTTAAATTGTCTCAATGATCACATCTGTCTTCAAGAAAGTTTATGATGATAGAACTACATTAAAGGGAATTTAAACACTAAGGGCTAGATCACAAGTGAGGTGCAAATTTGTTTTTGCAATTGTTTTAATTGTTTTATATTACAAGCTGAGCGAAATCGCCATTTACTCTACAATTCTTATCTGCAATCTCAGAGCTGTGGTTAACTGTTTTCTGAAACTAAAAGGTTGCACAAAACACTTAAAAAATATATTAAAGTATGGTTACACTCCTAACAACACCATCTAAGGTCCTTTGAGAAAGCTGAAACTCTATCGGTGAAACATGTTTAGGGAAGGGTATTGCCTAAAGACCCAGTTTGTGTTTTTTTAAATTGCATACAAACCTGTCCAGCAAAATGATTTTGTACCTAATAGGCATTGATAATTCATGGGCCATTAAATATAGGATAAAATATCATAATTGTGGAGATTTATAGCCTACTCAGTGATATATATGTATGGAGGCTTAGTTACTTCAGCATTTTTATAATAGCGAATACATCAACGCTAATATAAGGCTCCTAGCATTCAAACAACAACAGTATAACACTGTCTAGGCATTGATAATTTACAACCACTGAGTATTGAATATACGATTAACTGTTTTATTGGTGGAAATTCATAATTTATTCAGTGATATATGTGTGCGTGGGCACAGTGATCTCAGCACTCTCGAAAATACTTAACATACTAACACCAATAAAAGGCTCACAGTGTTCCAATAACAATAGTACAAACTGTTTAGTTTATTACGTAAACACTCACGTTGAGCTTGAATGACTGCAAGATCTATTAGAGAGTGAAGGGACAGACAGTGAATGTATCCGTATACCACTGATTAATATTATACCACTATATTTAAACTCTTTCGTTACCACCCACTAAAGGGCAGTACCAACTGTGCAACATTGTATCATTAATAGGTGATTCTTTGCCTTAATTGTAAATAAATAATGCCATACAACTTTAGCTAAATATTCAATGTTTTATTATATGGTATCAATAATCCTGATAATATTGATTGAATCTTAATATAAGTCACTCCAGTACCTACAAGATGTACAGAGATATTTAAGATTAAACATCTTAATTCTATCTACGAATATGTATACTTTGTATACAATGACACAGTAAGACCTTAGTTAACTGACTCAGACTGTGTAATTTAACCTTTATCATTATAACTTCCTAAAACATATGGATGCATAAAATAAAAATATATTATTTAAACAAAATTTAGAAGAAACCCAGAGGGACCGTTAGATCTGAGATTACAGTGGTCTCAGTTTGAATAATAAAACCGTGTCCTCTTATACCAAATCCAGAGGTAAAAGCACTCGCAATTATAGTCCGGGGTGCACAGCAAAGTAGTACACAATTCCAATAAGAAGCAGGCAGTCTCCGTTTAAACTTCAAACAATTTTACTTAGTGACGTTTCGGGGTTTCACCCCCGTCCTCAGACTTACAATAATAGTGAGCAAACACAGTGATATACTTATACCCCCCTAACACCAATTATGCCTTCAATATATCAATAATGCAATAAACCAATAATATAACTAATAATATCTGCTAATGTTTGTTGTATTATATTATTGGTTTATTGCATTATTGATATATTGAAGGCATAATTGGTGTTAGGGGGGTATAAGTATATCACTGTGTTTGCTCACTATTATTGTAAGTCTGAGGACGGGGGTGAAACCCCGAAACGTCACTAAGTAAAATTGTTTGAAGTTTAAACAGAGAGTGCCTGTTTCTTATTGGAATTATATATATATATATATATATATATATATATATATATATATATATATATATATATATATATATATATATATAGGTATAATATATTTGTTTAAAAATATTTAGAAATATATAATTATGAATAATAAAACTGTGTCCTCTTCTGATCTTGAAGGTAGTAATATAATATTACTTTAATAATTATTATCTTCCTCAAGCTACCTCTGGTCTCCTCTTCAGTTATTGTCTTAACCAACACAGCCCAGACTCGGGCACACTCACTTCCTCAACAGTGTGAACACTCAGCACAACGTGTTACAATCATTGATTTGGTACTTCAACCATCACCACAATAAAAACGTGATATATATACCATTCAATGATTTTCCATTTTATGGATATTAACCCATTTCTATAGAACCAACATTCCATATAGTGGTTGCTTTTATACCATGTCTACATGTGTCAATGCCTTACTTTAGTAATAGTAATGCCAATTTGAGTTTCTATGTGTTTTTAAAGCACATTCACTCACACTGTGATTTTAAACAATTTTTTGTATTAATAAAAGTTATGTTTTAAGAATCCAACCTTTTGATCCTTTTCGGTTAGTATGATGTCCCACACTTCAGGGGTATTCGAAGTGCTATATAAGTGCATTCTTTGAGTCCTAATCCCTTCAGTGATTTTGACTAAATTTGTAAGTTGTAACTTTGCCCAAGCACTTTAGCTCATAAGGTATATCTACAATAAAACCAGACGGAGCATCCCCACTCTATTTATGTAGTGCTTTTGCTATCTCTCTTTGAACATGTTTAACTATATACTGACTATAAATATTTTACATTCCAATGTTCTGCACAAAACAGAATGTGTTCTATGTATTTAGAAATAGATATTCCTATATATAGCTGTATATATATATATATATATATATATATATATATATATATACTGTATACCTATATATAATTATATATATATATATATATATATATATATATATCTAGGTATAATATATTTGTTTAAAAATATTTAGAAATATATAATTATGAATAAATAGAACGTATGCCATTATGTTAAGAACATTGAAATATGAAATATTCATATTTTTATGTTGGTTTAGCGCAAATGAAAATATGTTACGGTTGTTAGTTTTTTTTTCAACTTTTTTTTCTTCATTGACTTCTATGGGGGAATACGTTAAAGCAAATGCGATATTCAATGTTCACATTTTAGCGCTAGTCGGGTTACCGCTTGCGCAAAATATATATTTTTTTAACTTGTAATATGAGTGCAACCTGAATCACGCAAAAAGCTTAACTCTAGCAGAGTTTTTGCGATTGCAAAAATGCAATATAATGCACCACTTGTAATCTATCGCCCTAAATAAATGTGCAAATGTGCACTGGTATTTCAAGTGAGGTGCAATGCGAATGCAACCTCACATTCGCATTGCAGGGAAGCATTGTGCTCACGAGAGAGCGCTTCCAGAGACTTCACACGGTTTGAGAACTAGCGAAGGAAGGGGGTAAGTTGTGCAGTGATGGGCAGCAAACATAAATATAATATATAGTATATAAGCATATACAGTACATATTTACTGTGAACACGCAGTCCCTACAGACTGCAATTTAAAGGCACTTTTCAGTGCCATTTTTTTCTAACACTCACACCTGCCAATTTTCACCCTTATAACTGCTTCTTGCAGTTATTTTATTAACCCCTTTGCAACCGAGGATGTGCCAGGCACGTCCTAAAGAGAAAATACTCTTCGTGACCAAGGACGTGCCTGGCATGTCCTCTGGGGTTTCAAACGCTGGAAGCGATGCCGGCCCATTTTTGGTGAACAACCTGGGTTGTTATTGCTGATTGGTTGATTAATTTAACCGACCAATAAACAAGTGCTATCCAGGGTACTGAACAAAAAATAGCTTAGATACCTTCTTTTTCAAATAAAGATAGCAGGAGAACGAAGAAAAATTAATAATAGGAGTAAATTAGAAAGTTGCTTAAAATTGCATGCTCTATCTGAATCACAAAAGAAAAAAATTTGGTTCAGTGTCCCTTTAATAAATAAAGTGTGTTCTGCAGAGGGGGAGATTATTAGTATAGTATTGCAGAAACTAATTTCAGAAGTATGTTTGGTTGTATGGTAAGAGGTGTTTGCAGTACAAATAGTAAGGTTATTGTACCACTTTACAGGTCATTAGATATGTCTCATCTTAATTATTGTGTACATTTCTAAAGTCTTGTCCTGGAGCCTGTTCACAGGAGGGCTATTGAAATGACACATGGTGTCAAATATTAAACTTAGAAAGAAAGACCTAAATATTTATAGCTTAAAGAAGAGAGGGAATATAACAAACTTTCAAGTATACTAAGGTACTTAAAGGGATACTAAAACCCACATTTTTTCTTTCATGATTCAGATGATGCATGCAATTTGAAGCAACTTTTTAATTTACTTCTTTTATGAATTATTCTGTTTTCTTGCTATCTTTATTTAAAAAGCAGGAATGTAAAGGTTAAAAGCCAGCCCATTTTAGGTTCAGCACCATGGATAGCACTTGCTTATTGGTGGCTGATATTTAGCCACCAATAAGCTAGCATAACCCTGGTTCTCAAACAAAAATGGGCTGGCTCTTATGCTTTACATTCCTGCTTTTAAAATAAAGCTAGCAAGAAGAGAAATTGATAATAGGAGTAAATTAGAACGTTGCTTAAAATTGCATGCATCACCTGAATCAATAAAGAAAAAATATGGGTTTAGTATCCCTTTAATAAAGCTGAGGCTGAAAATATTTTTCATAAAAAGAGCAACACCAGAACATTTGGCAATGATCTCAAGTTGAGGGGTAGTAGGTTCAAGATTAAAAGAGTGGTTTATTCATAAAATAAACTTAATTAGTGGTAGTAAAGACAAACACTGTTGTGGGATTAGCATAAATGTATCATACAAGAAATACATCTAAGCCAATGTGGCAAAATAAAAATGTGTTATGATAAATTAGGAAAAAACGTAGGATATTTAAATTATTTTAAGAAAATAGTGCAGACTTAGGTTACCAAATATATAAGGCATGTAACAAATATGCAAAAAAAAAAAATTAAATTAGCCAAAATTGAAAATGAAAGATTAATTGCAAAGGATTCTAAGTCTAACTCTAAAAGGTTTTTTTAAGTACATAAATGGCAAAAAAATCTAAGAAGGAAAGTATAGGTACATTAAAATGGTAGCATGATTAACAGTGACAGAGAGAAGGCTGAGGTACTAAACCAGTTGTTTTCTTCTGTATGCACAAGAGAGGAAACAATGGGAGATACTTGGAAACAAACTAGAACATACAAGTCCATACCATTAAATAAGTTATCTCTAGAGGATATCAGGAAAAAAATGGACAATATTAATTTAAATAAAACTCCTGACCCTGCTATAGATAAACCTCTACTCTTAATTTTTTTAAGACTCACTATCCTCAGACTTAGTACCCCAGGAATAGTGTAAAGCTTATGTGGTGCCACTCTTTATCAAGAGAAGCAGGACTGATCCTGGAAGCTATAGACCCGTTAGTCTGACATCAATAGTGGGGAAGTTACTTGTAGGCATTATAAGGGATTATATTGATTAGTCTATTTGTGTAAACAAGATTGTAAATTCAAATCAGCATGGTTTTATGAAAAATAGATTATGTCAAACTAATCTAGTTAGATTATACGAGGAAGTAAATAAAAATATAGATAAAGGGGAATCAGTTGATGTGGTATGCTGTGATGGCATTTGATAAAGTGTCACATAAGAGAGTAATGTACAAAATTAAGGGACTGGGAATAGCTGAAAATATTAGCTAATGAATAAATAACTGGATAAAAGACAGGGGAGCAACGAGTAGTAGTAAATGGATCATACACAGATTGGACAAAGGTAATCCGTGGAGTCCCCCAGGAATCAGTACTGGGCAGTGTTTTTTTTTTATATATTTTTTTAATGACATGGAGCAAGGATTAAATAGCTACATCTCTATTTTTGAAGATGATATAAAGTCATTAGTTCAGGGCAGGATGAACTTGATTTACAAGGGGATCTACAAAACTTAGAAGAAGGGTCTGGTAAACTGAAAATTAGATATAATACAGTAAAATGCAAGGTTCTTCATTTTGGAAGTAAAAATATGCAGGGAATCTATTATGGAACTATACTTAGCAAAAATTAGAAAGGGATTTGGGAGTAGTAATAGATAACAAGCTAAATATGGGTGCACAATTCAGCGCAGAGGCTTCTAAGGCTAATAAGATTTTAGTATTTATTAAAAGAGGCATTGATGCAAGGGAGGAAAGCATAATTCTGTCACTATATAAATACCTGGTAAGACCTCAACTGGAGTATGGAGTGAAGTTCTGGGGACCAATCTAAAAAAAAGACTTTGCAGTTTTAGAAAACTTTCAGAGAAGGGCCACAACACTATTAAGGGGAATGGAGAATTAAAGCTATGAGGAAAGGTTAGCCAAACTGTGTCTGTTTTCTCTAGAAAAAAGGCACTTGAGAGGTGACATGATTACTTTATATAAATATATACAGAGATAGCAGTAGCTCTGTTTATTCCAAGAAAATTGTTTGTGACAAGAGGACACAATTTAAATATGGAGGAAAGGAGACTAAGGCCCCTAGTTATCAAGCCGTCAACCTCAAATACCCTGGAATTCCACAGCGTATTTGTGGTGAGGCTGATTCGCCTTAGTTATCAAGCCCTAGACACCGGCAAAAGTAGAATATAGTGACGTAAGCTTCAATCTGCCTGACTCAGTCCGACACAGATCGATTCTTACGTCACTCCAGATGTTCCGCACACAAGTTCGGCACAATCTGACTACTTTTGGGACTTATCAAAAAACTAGCAGGTACGCTTGGCACTTTTCCGGCCCATCGTACCTGGTTTTCAAACTGCCGCCCTAGAGGTGGCGGATCCCATAGGAATCAATGGGAGTCTGACCATAGCAAAAGTTCATGTTCGCTGCTGCCCGACATCCCATTGATTCCTATGGGAGCTGTCTGCACCTAACACCCTAACATGTACCCCGAGTCTAAACACCCCTAATCTGCCCCCCCTACACCGCCGCACACTTAGTTCTTTTTTATTTTTTGTACTTTAGTTAGTTTATTTCATTGTAGTTATTTGTAGATATTGTATTTAATTAATGTATTGATAGTGTAGTGTTAGGTTTAATTGTAGGTAATTGTAGGTATTTTATTTAATTAATGTATTGATAGTGTAGTGTTAGGTTTAATTGTAGGTAATTGTAGGTATTTTATTTAATTAATTTAATGATAGTATAGTGTTAGGTTTAATTGTAACTTAGGTTAGGATTTATTTTACGGGTAATTTTGTAATTATTTTAACTAGGTAACTATTAAATAGTTTTTAACTATTTAATAGCTATTGTACCTGGTTAAAATAATTACAAAGTTGCCTGTAAAATAAATATTAATCCTAAAATAGCTACAATGTAATTATAATTTATATTGTAGCTATATTAGGATTTATTTTACAGGTAAGTATTTAGCTTTAAATAGGAATAATTTATTTAATAAGAGTTAATTAATTTCGTTAGATTAAAATTATATTTAACTTAGGGGGGTGTTAGTGTTAGGGTTAGACTTAGCTTTAGGGGTTAATACATTTGTTAGAATAGCGGTGAGCTCCAGTCGGCAGATTAGGGGTTAATGTTTGAAGTTAGGTGTCGGCGATGTTAGGGAGGGCAGATTAGGGGTTAATACTATTTATTATAGGGTTAGTGAGGCTGATTAGGGGTTAATAACTTTATTATAGTAGCGGTGCGGTCCGCTCGGCAGATTAGGGGTTAATAAGTGTAGGCAGGTGGAGGCGACGTTGTGGGGGGCAGATTAGGGGTTAATAAATATAATATGGGGTCGGCGGTGTTAGGGGCAGCAGATTAGGGGTACATAGGGATAATGTAAGTAGCGGCGGTTTACGGAGCGGCAGATTAGGGGTTAATAATAATATGCAGGGTTCAGCGAAAGCGGGGGTGGCAGAATAGGGGTTAATAAGTGTAAGGTTAGGGGTACTCGGGGTACATGTTAGAGTGTTAGGTGCAGACGTAGGAAGTGTTTACGCATAGCAAACAATGGGGCTGCGTTAGGAGCTGAACGCGGCTTTTTTGCAGGTGTTAAGTTTTTTTTCAGCTCAAACAGCCCCATTGTTTCCTATGGGGGAATCGTGCACGAGCACGTTTTTTAGGCTGGCCGCTTGCGTAAGCAACTCTGGTATCGAGAGTTGAAGCTGCGTTAAAAATGCTCTACGCTCCTTTTTTGGAGCCTAACGCAGCCTTTATGTGGACTCTCAATACCAGAGTTATTTTTATGGTGCGGCCAGAAAAAAGCCGGCGTTAGCTACGCGGGTCCTTACCGACAAAACTCTAAATCTAGGCCTTAATACTTACCTGTAAAATAAACCCTAAGATAGCTACAATGTAATTAATAATTACATTGTAGCTATTTTAGGATTTATATTTATTTTACAGGTAACTTTGTATTTATTTTAGCTAGTTAGAATAGTTATTAAATAGTTATTAACTACCTAGCTAAAAGAAATACAAAATTACCTGTAAAATAAATCCTAACCTAAGTTACAATTAAACCTAACACTACACTATCATTAAATTAATTAAATAAATGACCTACAAACAACTACAATTAAATATAATTAAATAAACTAACTAAAGTACAAAAAAATAAAAAAAGCTAAGTGACAAAAAATAAAAAAAATAAGTTACAAACATTTAAAAAATATTACAACAATTTTAAGCTACTTACACCTAATCTAAGCCCCCTAATAAAATAACAAAGCCCCCCAAAATAAGAAAATGCCCTACCCTATTCTACATTAAAAAGTTACCAGCTCTATTACCTTACCAGCCCTTAAAAGGGCCTTTTGCGGGGCATGCCCCAAAGAAAACAGCTCTTTTGCCTGTGAAATAAAAATACACCCCCCAACATTAAAACCCACCACCCACATACCCCTACTCTAACCCAAACCCCCCTTAAATAAACCTAACACTACCCCCCCTGAAGATCATCCTACCTTAGCCGTCTTCAGCCAGCCGACCACCGATGGAACTGAAGAAGAGATCCAGAGCGGCAGAAGTAATCATCCAAGGGGCGCTGAAGAAGACTTCCATCCGATTGAAGTCATCATCCAAGGGGCGATGAAGAGTTCTTCCATCAGATTGAAGTCTTCATCCAAGCGGCGTCTTCAATCTTCATCCATCCGGAGTGGAGGGGAGCCATCTTCAGACGGGCCGACGCAGAGCCATCCTCTTCTTCCCGACGACTAACGACGAATGACGGTACCTTTAAGTGACGTCATCCAAGATGGCGTCCCTTCAATTCCAATTGGCTGATAGGATTCTATCAGCCAATCCGAATTAAGGTAGGAAAAATCTGATTGGCTGATTTAATCAGCCAATCAGATTGAAGTGCAATCCGATTGGCTGATCCAATCAGCCAATCAGACTGAGCTCGCATTCTATTGGCTGATCGGAACAGCCAATAGAATGCAAGGTCAATCTGATTGGCTGATTGGATCAGCCAATCGTATTGAACTTCAATCTGATTGGCTGATTAAATCAGCCAATCAGATTTTTCCTACCTTAATTCCGATTGGTTGATAGAATCCTATCAGCCAATCGGAATTGAAGGGACGCCATCTTGGATGACATCACTTAAAGGTACCGTCATTCATCGTTAGTCGTCGGGAAGAAGAGGATGGCTCCGCGTCGGCACGTCTGAAGATGGCTCCGCTCCGCTCCGGATGGATGAAGATTGAAGACGCCGCTTGGATGAAGACTTCAATCGGATGGAAGACCTCTTCAGCGCACCTTGGATGATGACTTAAATCGGATAGAAGACTTCTTCAGCGCCCCTTGGATGATGACTTCTGCCGCTCCGGATCTCTTCTTCAGTTCCATCGGTGGTCGGCTGGCTGTAGACGGCTAAAGGTAGGATGATCTCCAGGGGGGTAGTGTTAGGTTTATTTAAGGGGGGTTTGGGTTAGAGTAGGGATATATGGGTGGTGGGTTTTAATGTTGGGGGGTTGTATCTTTATTTTACAGGCAAAAGAGCTGTTTTCTTTTGGGCATGCCCCGCAAAAGGCCCTTTTAAGGGCTGGTAAGGTAATAGAGCTGGTAACTTTTTAATGTAGAATAGGGTAGGGCATTTTTTATTTTGGGGGGCTTTGTTATTTTATTAGGGGCTTATATTAGGTGTAAGTAGCTTAAAATTGTTGCAATATTTTTGAAATGTTTGTAACTTATTTTTTTTATTTTTTGTACCTTAGCTTTTTTTATTTTTTGTACTTTAGTTAGTTTATTTAATTGTATTTAATTGTAGTTATTTGTAGGTAATTTATTGAATTAATTTAATGATAGTGTAGTGTTAGGTTTAATTGTAACATAGGTTAGGATTTATTTTACAGGTAATTTTGTATTTCTTTTAGCTAGGTAGTTATTAAATAGTTAATAACTATTTAATAACTATTCTAACTAGCTATAATAAATACAAAGTTACCTGTAAAATAAATATAAATCCTAAAATAGCTACAATCTAATTATTAATTACATTGTAGCTATCTTAGGGTTTATTTTACAGGTAAGTATTTAGTTTTAAATAGGATTAATTTATTTAAGTATAGTGTAGTGTTAGGTGTAATTGTAACTTAGGTTAGTTTTTATTTTACAGTTAATTTTCTCTTTATTTTAACTAGGTAGGTATTAAATAGTTAATAACTATTTAATATCTATTGTACCTAGTTAAAATAAATTGAAATTTGCCTGTAAAATAAAAATAAATCCTGATATAGCTACAATAAAATTATTATTTATATTTTAGCTATATTAGGGTTTATTTTAAAGGTAAGTATTTAGTTTTAAATAGGAATAATTAATTTAATAAGAGTTAAATTTATTTAGATGTATTTAATTAATATTTAAGTTAGGGTGGTGCTAGGGTTAGGGTTAGACTTAGGTTTAGGGGTTAATAATTTTATTTTAGTGGCGGCGGTGTAGGGGGGGCAGGATAGGGGTTAATAAATGTATTATAGGTGGCGACGGTGTAGGGGGGGCAGATTAGGGTTAATACGTTTAATATAGGTGGCTGCGGGGTCCGGGAGCAGCGGTTTAGGGGTTAAACAATTTATTTAGTTGCGGCGGGGTCCGGGATCGGCAGGATAGGGGTTAATAAATTTATTATAGGTGGCAGCGGTATAGGGGGGCAGGATAGGGGTTACTAGATATAATGTAGGTGGCGGTGGGCTCCGGGAGCGGCAGTTTAGGGGTTAATACATTTATTATAGTTGCGGCGGTGTCCGGGAGTGGTGGTTTAGGGGTTACTAACTTTATTTAGTTGTGGGGGGCTCTGGGGGCGCCGGTATAGGGGGTAGAACAGTGTAGTTAGTGTGGGTGCTTAGTGACAGCTTGTCAATAAAGCTGTCAAAAAGCCAAAGAGCAGCGAGATCGGATGAGTGATAACTATCACAGTCCGCTGCTCATCACCCCGTTCTTGGTGCGCAGCTTTTTGACAGCTTTATTGATAAATTTGGCTAAATTTTTCAGGTCCATGGCGGCGATGGTAGGCGAGCTTAGGCGGGCGTATTGGGCCGGCGAAGGCAGGTAAAGTAGACACGTTGATAACTAGAGGCCTAAATCTCTTGAAACTTAAACATTTCTTGACTGTAAGAGCAATAAAATTGTGGAACTCATGACCTGAGGAGATAGTAAATGCCAATACCTTAGATACATTTAAACATAGTTTTGATACATTTCTGGTTAGAAAAAGAATTCAGGTATATGAGTACTCGTGTTAAATGGGTCACTTTTTTAATGGGATTAATTTAAGCTCAGCTGAAGTTTTTTTGTTGTTACTATATTAAGATTTATATAGGTTTAACTTGATTGATTGTGATTTCCCATCTCTACCTCAGAGGTGGTGTAGAGTGTAAGAAGCAGCGGTCTAATGACTGCTACTTCTTACATTGTGAGAAGCAGGCTTGCATATGCGAACCTGCCCCGCAAGGGCTCCGGAACAGTTTTTGCTGCTTAGTACATGGTTAGGCAAAAAATGTCTTTGTGTGCTGGGTGGAATGCTGTTTGCTATTTTTTAAGTTTAATTTTTCTTAAATAATAATTAATTTGTGAGGCAACCTCTCGCTAAAATACTTAAAATTAATTAATATTTCGAGATTTTAAACCTTATAATTTTAGGGTACAATTGAGGGATTTATATCTATTTATTTAGTATTATTTTACAATATAAATTAAATTATTTATTATTGGTGTGCACCTACATTTTATTTGTAAGTGCGAGAGACCGCACTTAACACCGCATGGACTTATTCTTAAATACACAGCACGTGGAACCTCTATTAGGTTCAATAACCGGAAAAAGCAAAGAATTTGTTTAGTGGCGGTGCAACCATAAATGGTGTATAAAGTCCGTGCAGGCACTGTATTATTTGATTTCTCACTTACCCACCTATAACCCTGGCTGAGGGGTCCAAAGGCAAATTAAGGAGCTGTCTTTAATTGTATTTAGCCTAGAATTAACAACACGGAAAGAAAAGCATCTGATTAACCTGCATGACGCGCAGCACATAGGTTGCAAATTAGATTCCTTCAGTTCTGTGCGTATAACAATAACAGAAGAAAATAGCAGATACCCTGTGGGACCCCATCATGGCATCTAAAAGATCGATAAAAGGTGACAAAAGTGCTAAAAACAATCTTAACAAGATGAATATGTGCATCACACACACTAACGACAGAAGATGAAGATTCTTTACAGACCTCAGATGATATTGATAACCATCAAGATATAGTCCTAGACATACCGCTCACAAGAGACGATCTGAAAGATCTTCCTACAAAAGAGGACTTTTCCACATTTATACATCAGGTTGGCCGCATGATTAAAGATGGCCTGGCGGAGGTAAAGAAAGAGGTCAATGAGTTAGGTAATAGAGTAGAATACCTGGAAGAGCAATCAGAAACTCAGACCTCTGACATGGATCTGATAAACAGAAAATTGTCGGCTCAAGAATCCCAAATTTCTTTCCTGCAAGAAAAACTGGAGGATCTGGACAATAGAGGGAGGAGGCAGAATATAAGGATTAGAGGTTTACCAGAAAGAATTGTTCCAGAGAATCTGACTTCCTCCCTCCAGGACTTGTTCAAGACTATACTAAAAGAACCAGAACTCACTGAAATCCCTTTGGACCGAGCCCATAGGGCATTGCACCCACAACCCAAAGATACAGACCCTCCAAGGGATGTTATCATAAAGTTTCATAAATTTCTTGACAAAGAAAAAATAATGAAGGCGGCGAGGCAACCACAAGCAATAACATATCAAGGGCACCAACTACAACTCTATTCCGACCTCAGCCCACTCACGCTACAAAATAGAAAGCAGACACAATTTCTGACTCAGCACCTTCAAGATAACGGGATTTCCTATAGATGGGGTTTCCCATTCAGTGTTAAAGTTTTGAAAAATAATCAAATGCATGTATACAAATCCCTGGAGGATCTGGAGTCTTTCTGTACCCAGCTTGGATTATCACAACCTTCCCTGCCATCACTGCATGAAGAGAAGATATCAGAAGAATCAAGACCATTACAGCAAAGGCCTCGCTGGCAAACAGTTCAGCGAAAGTGAACGAGAGAGCCTGTCACGACTGGCTTACCATCTGCTCAAAATGCGGAAAATAAATGATGCAGAATCTTTCAGTTTAAAGCAGGTCATAATAAAATCCAAGGATATAAAAATTGTCCCTGGTCTGTGCCGGATTCTTAGGATGAGAATCTACACTCAGGTAAATAAAGTTTACTGTTTTATATGTACTAATGTATGAGACCTCACCAAGGTGGAGGAAAGCCTATGTATAAAAGACTAAAGTCAGAGTACTAACTGGCTTGATATACATAGGATGTGGATCTTACTTTAATCAAAATTTATAAAGCATCACCGTTGTTAGAGTTTGATGTTTTCTTATCTGGAACCTTCCAGGTTGGAGTTTTCTATAACATTACCAGAGGATATGAAGATTGACCCTGGGTTGTTCCTGATTTTCAAGATGAAAGTTTACATTAGGTTGTTAAAGTTTATTGTTTCTTTTATTTCCACGTTGGAAACCATTCTAGGCAGAATACGGGACTAACTGTTAAAAGACTTAAGAGGGTTTCTTAACCTTTTTGATAACCATCTGACCTTGGAATTTTTTGCTTTAAAATTATGCAGTAACACGAAAATAGGAGAGAGAGGTTGCTATATATATATAAAAAAATAATAATAAATAAGTGCAAACATAACGCTATGTAACCCCAACTGTGTCTAGACCTAATTAGGGCCTAGATTTGGAGTTTGGCGTTAGCCGTGAAAACCAGCGTTAGAGGCTCCTAACGCTGGTTTTGGCCGCCCGCTGGTATTTGGAGTCAGTGATTAAAGGGTCTAACGCTCACTTTTCAGCCGCGACTTTTCCATACCGCAGATCCCCTTACGTCATTTGCGTAACCTATCTTTTCAATGGGATCTTCCTAACGCCGGTATTTAGAGTCGTTTCTGAAGTGAGCGTTAGAGCTCTAACGACAAAACTCCAGCCGCAGGAAAATAGCAGTAGTTAAGAGCTTTCTGGGCTAACGCCGGTTCATAAAGCTCTTAACTACTGTACCCTAAAGTACACTAACACCCATAAACTACCTATGTACCCCTAAACCGAGCTCCCCCCACATCGCCGCCACTCGATTAAAATTTTTTAACCCCTAATCTGCCGACCGCCATCTACGTTATACTTATGTACCCCTAATCTGCTGCCCCTAACCCCGCCGACCCCTGTATTACATTTATTAACCCCTAACCTGCCCCCCACAACGTCGCCGCCAGCTACTTAAAATAATTAACCCCTAATCTTCTGACCGCAAAGCGCCGCCACCTACGTTATCCCTATGTACCCCTAATCTGCTGCCCCTAACACCGCCGACCCCTATATTATATTTATTAACCCCTAATCTGCCCCCTCAACGTCGCCGACACCTGCCTACACTTATTAACCCCTAATCTGCCGAGCGGACCTGAGCGCTACTATAATAAATGTATTAACCCCTAATCCGCCTCACTAACCCTATAATAAATAGTATTAACCCCTAATCTGCCCTCCCTAACATCGTCGACACCTAACTTCAATTATTAACCCCTAATCTGACGACCGGAGCTCACCGCTACTATAATAAATGGATTAACCCCTAAAGCTAAGTCTAACCCTAACTCTAACACCCCCCTAAGTTAAATATAATTTAAATCTAACTAAATAAATTAACTCTTATTAAATAAATTATTCCTATTTAAAGCTAAATACTTACCTGTAAAATACATCCTAATATAGCTACAATATAAATTATAATTATATTATAGCTATTTTAGGATTTATATTTATTTTACAGGCAACTTTGTAATTATTTTAACCAGGTACAATAGCTATTTAATAGTTACCTAGTTAAAATAATAACAAATTTACCTGTAAAATAAATCCTAACCTAAGATATAATTAAACCTAACACTACCCTATCAATAAATTAATTAAATAAACTACCTACAATTACCTACAATTAACCTAACACTACACTATCAATAAATTAATTAAACACAATTGCTACAAATAAATACAATTAAATAAACTAGCTAAAGTACAAAAAATAAAAAAGAACTAAGTTACAAAAAATAAAAAAATATTTACAAACATAAGAAAAATATTACAACAATTTTAAACTAATTACACCTACTCTAAGCCCCCTAATAAAATACCAAAGCCCCCCAAAATAAAAAATTCCCTACCCTATTCTAAATTAAAAAAGGTAAAAGCTCTTTTACCTTACCAGCCCTGAACAGGGCCCTTTGCGGGGCATGCCCCAAGAATTTCAGCTCTTTTGCCTGTAAAAAAAAACATACAATACCCCCCCCCAACATTACAACCCACCACCCACATACCCCTAATCTAACCCAAACCCCCCTTAAATAAACCTAACACTAAGCCCCTGAAGATCTTCCTACCTTGTCTTCACCATCCAGGTTCACCGATCCGTCCTGAAGAGCTCCTCCGATGTCCTGATCCAAGCCCAAGCGGGGGGGCTGAAGAGGTCCATGATCTGGTCAAAGTCTTCATCCAAGCGGGGCAGAAGAGGATCTTCCATCCGATTGAAGTCTTCATCCAAGCAGCATCCATCCGGAGCGAAGCGGCAGGATCCTGAAGACCTCCAGCGCGGAACATCCATCCGGCCCGACGACTGAACGACGAATGACTGTTCCTTTAAGGGACGTCATCCAAGATGGCGTCCCTCGAATTCCGATTGGCTGATAGGATTCTATCAGCCAATCGGAATTAAGGTAGGAATTTTCTGATTGGCTGATGGAATCAGCCAATCAGAATCAAGTTCAATCCGATTGGCTGATCTGATCAGCCAATCAGATTGAGCTCGCATTCTATTGGCTGATCGGAACAGCCAATAGAATGCGAGCTCAATCTGATTGGCTGATTGGATCAGCCAATCGGATTGAACTTGATTCTGATTGGCTGATTCCATCAGCCAATCAGAAAATTAGAATCCTATCAGCCAATCGGAATTCGAGGGACGCCATCTTGGATGACGTCCCTTAAAGGAACAGTCATTCGTCGTTCAGTCGTCGGGCCGGATGGATGTTCCGCGCTGGAGGTCTTCACGAGCACGTTTTTGAGGCTGGCCGCGTCCGTAAGCAACTCTGGTATCGAGAGTTGCATTTGCGGTAAAAATGCTCTACGCTCCTTTTTTGGAGCCTAACGCAGCATTTGTTTGAACTCTCGATACCAGAGTTAATTTTATGGTGCGGCCAGAAAAAAGCCCGCGGAGCGTTAACAGCCCTTCTACCGCCGAACTCCAAATCTAGGCCTAGGTCTTTGAATTCCCTACTTTTTCATTTTTATTTTCATTTCCCTTTGACATTGGTAGAATGGAAACTGTATTTTTGGTTAATTTTTTGTTATTGTTTATGTACTATTTGTTTACTAAGTTTTTACTGGTTGTTTTGTTATGTTGGTCATTGATGTACTGGATGAAGTATCATGTTGCTCATTTGTCACCTAATCATATCTTTCGCTGTGTAAGGAAAAAATCAAATTCAGGCAGAATAATGATTAAAATTAAGCTGAGGTGGGCTAATTACCATATACAATGTCTCACAATATAAAACTTATATCACAAAATTGTAAGGGTTTGAACTCTCCAAATAAGAGATCAATGGCCCTAGCTTGGTTTAAAAAACTACAGGGAACAATAGTGTTTCTGCAGGAAACTCATTTCCTCAAGCAGGGAGGACCGAAATTATAATCAAAAATTTATAATCAACAATTTTTACTATTTTCAGGGGTTACGGTGCTCACATACTCAGTACAAGTCTTGCTGCGTCTGCCTATGTGTGGCGAGGTGAAAATTTAGTAGAATTTCTACATTTTCGCCACATAAGCCCTTGCACTGAATATGTGATACCGATTTGCGACGCAGTTATGTTAGCTTATGGGAGTAAAAGCAACGGGTGAAATATACGTGCAGCAATTATATTTGGCACTGAATATGTGATAGCAAAACAGTGTGGAAACCGGCATTGCCGGCTTTTGCGGGCAACGCTGCATATGTAATCTTGCCCCAAATGTATGTGTACTGCAAAATGCTTCTATGCTAAAACAACCAATTTGCATTTTAAAATTAACTTTTCTGTCACATTAAGTAAAGACTAAAACCCAAGAATGTTATTGCTTACTTTTAATAACTAAAATATTTATGTACACAACTTCTTTTTTACATAATGCATTTTTAATATATTGTAAATGAAAGGTGGCAAGTGATGGTCTGTTTTCTATTGGTTAGGAATAAACATAACAGATCTTCAATTGGTTTTGTAATTGATTTTGACAAAAAAAAAACAGACACAAAATAGCACTACTTAAGTATAGTCATGGCAACAGAAACAATAACTCCATTATTTGGAACATTTTCTAGATAAAGACACAATATATTTCAAACAAATGTTTAAAGTAGTTTTATTACTATTATTATTATTATTATTATTATTATTATTATTATTATTATCATTAATTAAGGGTTCATCAATAGTTTACCTAATCTGATTTAAAAATCTACAGAAAATCTAATTAAAAGTTGTAACTAGTTTTCAATATTAATTTAAAAAATAATCATGTTATTCTTATAACAAAATTATCCTAATGGATACCCAGTCTAAATAACTTAACCATATGGCAGAATATAGAAAATATGACCTCTGTTAAGCTTGGTGAATGTCATTTTGGAGGCATAATTAAAGTTTGTAGCAACCTCACACATTTTTTACAAAGTATTACACTGACCCAGACGGATCATATTTATAAATTGTCATGGAGACCTAAAGTTCATATTAAAAAAATCTTCTTTTATATTATTTTTTATTTTACAGCATGAAAGAGAGTGATAAAATATGAAAACGAGTGAAAGCCTGTCTGGGTGTGAGTGAAAGGAGAGAGATACAGAGATAAATATAAAAAGGAGTGATAGGGTGTGTGTCCATGTGAGTGAAAGCAGAGAAAGAGAAAGAGAGAGATAGAAATAAATATTAAAAGGAGTGATAGTGTGTGTGACAGCGTGAGTGCAAAGGGACAGAAAGAGAGAGAGGGGGGAGAGAGAGAAAAAGAGAGCAATATAAAAAGGAGTGATAGGGTGTATGAGAGTGTAAGTGAAATGGTGCGAGTGGCAGAGAACAGTGTGCAGTTAAATAGGGAAGCTATATCTATGGAGTTACTTAGAACTTCTTTGATATATTTGGAAGTTAACATTCAAGTCAAGCTGGAAGCAGTGAGTTTTTTTGTACAAAAGGCCAAGCAAGTGTCCGAGAAACACATAGCAAGCATTTGGTTAAAGTATTTTTTATTTTATACTATGGGGCCCATTTATCAAGTTCCGAACTGAGCTTGTGGGCCTGTGTTTCTGGCGAGTCTGAAGGCTCGCCAGAAACACCAGTTATGAAGCAGCTGTCTAAAGACCGCTGCTCCATAACCCTGTCCGCCTGCTCTGATGAGACGGACAGGAATCGCCGGAAATCAACCTGATTGAGTATGATCGGGTTGATTGACACTTCCCTGCTGGCGGCCGATTGTCTAAAATGAGATTTGGAGAAGACACTCAAAACTGTGCATC
The DNA here is from genome assembly GCF_027579735.1 of Bombina bombina. Taxonomy (NCBI): domain Eukaryota; kingdom Metazoa; phylum Chordata; class Amphibia; order Anura; family Bombinatoridae; genus Bombina; species Bombina bombina. The sequence continues at coordinate 210,677,582 of NC_069499.1, read as the reverse complement.
TCTCTGTCTCACAGTTTGAGTTGACTAGACACTAGAAACCATTCAAAAGAGGTCTGCTAAAATAGTACATGGTCTAGAAAATAAAACTTTCAAGGACATTCTTTATAACCTTGATATGTATAGCTCAGATGAGAAAATAAATGAGGTGATACAGTTGCATTGGCTCACCAGCAAAACCACCCCGTTAAATATCCTGGTGTCCTGGTAGGCCAACCGAGCCATGGTGCCAACATTAATGTGTTATTAATGTTGGGTTAAATTATTAGCACATTTGTTTGTGATTTAGCCATATTTAAAGGTTGTGTTGGTTTTGCCTTGAGGGATTCGTTGCTGGTAAGTACTGTGGATCATTCAGCGTAACGGCCGTGTGTTTTCTGCACATCTGCATTCACTCATTGATGCAATATACTAGTAAGTGCCTAAAAATACAATTCACTTTGTTTTAATCTTTAAAGAGACAGTAAAGTCATAATAAGACACTCATAATTTAGACAGAGCAAACCATTTTAAACAACATTCCAATTTACTTCAATTATTTAATTTGCTTTTTTTTTCTTCTTATCCTTTGCTGAAAGGTTTATCTTGGTAAACTCAGGAGCAGCAAAGTACCTAGGTTCTTGATGCTGATTGGTGGCTTCATATATATACCAATTATCATTGGCTAACCCATGTGTTCAGTTAGAACCCAGTAGTGCATTGCTGCTCCTTCAAAAATTGATACAAATATAATTAAGCAAATTTGATAATAGAAGTAAACTGGAAAGATGTTTAAAATTGTATGTTTTACCTAAAATACATTTTACGGGTTTCATGTTCCTTTAAGAAGAGTATACATCATGTAACACATTATTTTGTGTTTTTCTGCAGTTTATTAAACATTTTCAAGCCATAATTTTCAAATTTGGAGGAGCTACCAGAAGTGTTCAATTTCATCTCGCTCTATACTTATTGGCAAAAGTTTGTCAAAAAATGATGCCATGACTAAAGATCCCTATTTTATTATTCAAATTTCCCCTTTTAGCTCTTGCAGTACCTAATCACAAAATAACATCAGGTGGAGAAATCATTGATTAAATCGACATTGTAATAAAAAAGAATGAATAATAACTAAAATGTTAGAACTATCTGGTTACAAATAAATGGATTTGTACAAAGGAGATTCCGACATCCATCAGTAGTAAAAGTAAAAGTCTTTATTTAATTCTTTAAATCCAGAACACAGCAAAGCACATAGTCAAGTCAGACTTGGGCGCAGCACACAGGCATACGCGTTTCGGAAAGAAATTCCGTAGTCACAGCCTGGTGTGCTGACCCCCACGTCTTGTTTAAAAACCTTAATAGCAAATGTGATAGGTTAAAACAAACCAACGCCCTGATGACACTGACCAATGTAGTAAGAAAACCAATTTAGGCTAATAGAATCCTACATAGTCTCTGTTAAAGTGAACTGTTACACATAATTAACCCTTAGTTGGATGAAACTATAAAATTTGACAATACTAAGTATAGTTCAATCAATACTAAGTGACAATATTTCTGCATAAGGACATTGCAAGATGAAACAATATAATTAACTATTTGGATATAAATAAGAAATAGTATTATATACATATGTCAATATCAATGCATTAAAAGCACCAAAGAATATATATATACAAAAATACAAATGGCGAAATAATGATATGAAGTGGTAATGGTAAACCCTATGTTGTACTACATAAAGAATGGAGACATGTAATGGATTGAAATTGTGACAATTGACTTGTCAAATGAGTACACGAATAAAAACAAATTTGCGATAGAACTAGTTGGCAATATGCACGTATGTTGTGTCATATAAGTAGCAATTGTAAGTTCACATGCTATATTAATAATAAATAAATGGTCTCTATGATATAATATAAGGGGCCCCATGCTCAATTTTTTTTTCGAGTGGGTAAATTGACCCATTATATTAGTTGTATAATAGAAATGTATATATTATAAACCAGTGTGCTGGTAGAAGATATATATAAGATAGGAAGAGGCAGGACCAAAAGTTGCCACATTTATATGATAGACTCTATACATAATAGAAGGAATAAATGACACATCAGCTGTTGCTGATTTTTGAAGCGGACCCAAACGGCTGAGTCACTTTCGAAGAGGAGTGTATTCCATTGGTGGAGTATCGATGACGTCATAGCCCACACCTCCGGATTGAGCCACCCAGCGTAAACCCTGTGAGCCGCGCAATTTGGAGCCGGTGTCTTCGTGTGCGGCACAGGAGTAGCTGCATTGAATCGTCAACGCTGGGAATTGAATTTGGCTCAGAAGAGTGTGGTGAGTGACTTTGTATCTCCCTTTCTCCTTGTTTACCGATGAAGTATAACGTTGAGTGAACTTTTGCACTTTGGGTCCTATTATTACACTACAGCCAGGACTGGCTGTTTGTATTTTCTGTCTGGGTTTCCTCTTGTGTGTATTATTACAAATAAATGGAAGCAAAGAAAACTCAGTATTGATAGAATTAATTGAATTTAACAAAGATTTAACAAACACTTAACACTTCAGTCTATGTTTATAGTTCTTTTAAATAAGAACAATATTATACTAACAATACTAACATCATAATTCATATGAGTTTCACATAAACAATGAACAATGTTTTTTCATTAACATTTCTTTAATAATTTAAATAGCTTTCAATAGGATTTTTAGATTCAAACATGTTCCATCAATCAATAAGAAAACTGTTTTACAAACATCTTTCACAAAATGTTTTTTTTTTTTTAATTCTACATCCTTGACCAGCGGGAGATTTATTTCCATGTCAAAGCTGTCTTTTAGTTCAAATGTGAATAAATATCATCTTTTTTGTTAGTAAATAATTCAAATGCATCTAAAGTCACAATTTGAAATTATGAAACTTTAAATTTTATATGATCACAACATTATGAAAGAAAAAGCCATATATTGAATTATATCCAATGTAGAGCAAGTAGAATATAGTAAAATAGTTACCCTAACACGAAAGATGCATCTCTTAGAGTTGACTGACCCTACTGGATTTGGTTCTCTTCAGTGATGTGCCAACAGAACTTTCTCATATAAATTACATTTAAAGAAAAGGAACTGTAAAAAATGTCATAAAAAGTCTTAAAATTCATTAAAAGATTAAAAATAGAGCTATGCCTTTAACAGTGATAGAAAGTCATTTCATTAGGCTTTCCAGTTCCGTTGTGGGAGGCATACCAAGGAATATGTATTTATAATCTCAAGCAAGAGTTTAGATGGCTAAATTCTCTATGTTAATTATAAATTACTTAAATAATATGAAATTATTAATTATTCATGTTATGAATTGATTTTAAGTGTTAGGCAGTCATAATCAGTATTGAGTTTATCAACTGCCAACTTTTGATTTGGTTGAGTAAATTTTGCTTCAGTGAATGTCTGTGAACTTATTTTTGGAAAAACCCCTTGAGAAGTTTCTTTTTTATGGTTTCTGCTTGCTTTTTATGTGCTTCACAGGATTTTCTTGAGTCTGCTACTAATTTGAAATGTTTCATCTTATGGCTTTGAAAAGAAAGCATAAAACCATCTGAGATTCCATGCAATGTTTTTGCTCAGAAATTCTGTTGGGTTGGAATGAGGGACAACGAGGGCTGTGGGGAGTAATTTGCATGTGTTCTTATGTGTTCTTATGTGTATTTTTAAATTGAAAATATTCTAATCCATAAGAAAACAAAAAAAATTACATGGTTTTCATTATTTTTTCATTTTAAATTACACCACAAAAAGATGTCACATAATTTGCATTCAAACTCTCACCATTGGTATTCTAAATGATCAGAAAACAAATTTAATATATTAGATTTGTACAAAAAATAAATTTGATTATTTGAGTGTTTATTACATTTTTCTATCAATAGTGAGTTATTAGTGTCGCTGTTGATTTCCTGCACATTTACTACTACTACTAATAATAATAATAATAACTTATATATAAGTCTTCCCCTGATTGGACTCAAAGTACATTTACATAAGAGGGTTAGAAGTTAGAGATTTTAGTCTTGAAAGGCTTGTGTGAGCAGGTAGGTTTACAGTCTTTGTTTAAAAATGCCCATGCATGAGGCATCTTTCACAGTGCTGGGGAGATTCTTAAATAGAAATGGAGTGACATGACTAAAAGCTCAAACACCAGGTGGCGCATTCACCAAATGGCTTAAATATTTTAAACTACAACACCTCTTCGGTATCTTACTTTCCCATGATTTACTAACTAGATCTCTTACCGTCTTTGAACAGATGTGTTTAGTGGAATTTCCAGTTCATTATACCTTGTCTTGGGATGGATTTTATTAGATACAACTGAGCCAAGTCTCCCTTATTATGTAGAGAGATGGCATAAGGAACTATGGAGAGTGCTTAATGAATCCAACTGGAAAAGTATATTTGAATATTGAAATTTTTCTCTTCCACAAGGTTCTTAGTAATAATGAATAAACTTTTAAACTGCTGGTATTTTACCACCCTACGTATTAAAAGCTTTTTTCCTAACTCTTCATGTGTTGAAGAGAATGTGGTGGAAAGGGAATCTTTGATCCATATGTTGTGGAGTTGCCACAAATTAAAACAATTTTGGTAATTACAGGACACCTACCTTAAACTTCTATTGAGCTCCCAAACAATAATACATCTTGATCCTATCATAGCACTGTTACATTTACTACCTAAATATCCCTGCAAACTTCGTATAAAACTTGTAAAGCTTACTTTGTACTTGGTGAGATCTCTTATGTATAAACTATAGAAATCATAAGCATTCCCTACAATCTATAAGTGGATGACATACAGTATATGGATGACCAATTACCTCTAGAGCAGTACAGCTATTATGAGCTAACAAATTAGATTTATTACATGAAATTAAATTTCATTAGGACTCCATTTGACAGGCTTTAGAAAACATATTGGGCCAGATTACAAGTGGAGCGCTATCATTAGCAGAAGGAGTGTTTGTGCGAACTTGAGGTAATTTACGCTCCCCATATTTTTTATAGGTATCATTGAGCGGTAATGTGCAATCATATTACATGTTGAAAGTAATTCAAGGGTACTCCTGTATAAAAGGGGTACCTCGCATTCAAAATTCCTCCCTTTTCTCCCCAATCTCTTTCTATATTTTAATGTATCTTTCTTACTTCCATTGTTGTCAAATCCATTAGTCTAGTATGTTCATTTTTTGTTTCCCATATATTTAACTCTTTCTCTATTTGTTCCAATTCATCCTTAATTTTCTTATGTCTTAATTTGTTTTCTTCAAGCATTAGTTTCATCCAACTTAATGAATATTTATTTGCTGTTTCTTCCTGTGTTTAATGTCAAAGGTCATTTTTTAAAGAAAAATATATAGAGTGCATATAGCAAGGTACCCCAAACATAACAACAAAATTAAATCATTTGACCGGACATTAAGTTAAAAAGAACTCCCAGGAATATATAAACAGAGAAATATAACTGCAATTGATGTTAGTTCCACCATATTGTAATGAATGTCTCTCCTCTAGCCAGATTAATATTAAAGGGACAGTCTACTCCAGAATTGTTATTGTTTAAAAAGATAGATCATCCCTATATTACCCATTCCCCTGTTTTGCATAACCAACACAGTTTTATTTATTAATATACTTTTTACCTCTGTTATTACCTTGTTTCTAAACCTTTGTAGACTGCCCCCATATTTCAGTTTTTTTTACAGACTTGCATTTAGCCAATCAGTGCCCTCTCATTTGTAACTCCACGGGCGTGGTCACAATTTTATATTGATGGCACACATGAACTAATGCCCTATAGCTGTAAAAAACAGCCAAATGCATTGAAATTAGGGGCAGGCTTCAAGGGCTTAGAAATTAGCATATGAGCCTACCTAGGGTTAGCAAATTTGATGATAAAAGTGAATTGGAAAGTTGTTCAAAATTGCATTCTCTATCTGAATCATGAAAGTTTAATTTTGACTAGACTGTCTCTTTAATACGGTATCTGCCCTTAGGAATACTGTCCAAATATTTGATCATATATAACTGGAAAATATTTCACATCTGTTGCTAAAGTTGAAAAAAAAGTCCTCTAAATGAGAATATTCTTGAGAATGTTGCAAAGGGGGAGCTATTTCTTGCTGAGGCAACCTGGATTTAAGGGTAATTTACTTAATATTGCCTATCCACAAATGCCAAACATCATCATATGCTTCAAACTTGATTTTAGCATATAAGACAACCATCCAGGGAAGGTATTCACTATAAGAAACCATTCCTGTAATGTTCCACCTCAGTTTCATAGTGCGGGCACTTAGGGTGACCGCTTTAGAAAGGCACTATGAATTTTTTGAACCTGAACTATCCCTCCTCAATCTGGTAATTCCTCTCTCATGCATGGATTTATTAACCTCATACAAGCTCCAACATGCACAACGTTATACCATGAAGTTTCTGTGTCATTTTGCTCTAAAAAGCACCAACAACCAATGCCTATAGCTTAACCCCTAAAGATTATTCCAGACTACTTGATGAACTAAACCACAGGGGATCAGCTGACTCCCCCTGATAGTTAAACTTGCAGCAGCTATGCATATTTCATTGTTTGTTCTGCTATGCGCATAACCGTTTGTTCTGATCGGGCTTCATCATCTAAATTTTTTCTCAACGCATAAAAATTCCAGACCTGCGTCACTTCCGGTGACGTGACATCAGCTGTTGGAGGTGTGTGGCACTCACTGTGCATGTGCAAGAGGCCCAACCTCGCTAAATCAGTTATTTAAGAAGAAGCCAAGGTTGAGGAATTCTATGGGCATTAGACACACAGCGCATGCGCACGCGACCCGGGTCCAGGATTTTTACAGGTGAGTTGCCTTAAGTGCGCATGTGCGCTGCCATAAAATGAAGAGAATAAAAAAAGCGTAACATTTTAAAAAATATAATAAAATATGTGAAGCCCAAATGATCAACTGTTACAGTATAGAGCGGATTCCATTAAGCAACTTCATATACAGTGTGTAACGGTTGTCTAGTGTCTACATAGAGTGGTCAGACCTAAGGTATATGGAGGTTCTGTGTCTAGGAGTGTTACGCCAAGGGTTTTTTTTTTTTTTTTTCTGAGCCTATTTTTTAGTTGATCAATTTGTTTATGAACAGGTGTTTCTATGGCAGCTCCAACTACCTTTATTTCTATCTTTAAGTGACTCAAACTCCAAAATTAAAGAGACATGAGACCCAAAATACAATTTTTTTGATGATCCATTTTGCTTTATTATATAGGTATCCATCCTTTGTTGAAGGAGCATTGATGCACTGTTGGGAGCCAGCTAGAGGCATATATAATTAACTAGGTATCCATCCTTTGTTGAAGGAGCATTGATGCACTACTGGGAGCCAGCTAGAGGCATATATAATTATCTAGGTATCCATCCTTTGTTGAAGGAGCATTGATGCAGTGCTGGGAGCCAGCTAGAGGCATATATAATTATCTAGGTATCCATCCTTTGTTGAAGGAGCATTGATGCACTACTAGGAGCCAGCTAGAGGCATATATAATTATCTAGGTATCCATCCTTTGTTCAAGGAGCATAGATGCACTACTGGGAGCCAGCTAGAGGCATATATAATTATCTAGGTATCCATCCTTTGTTGAAGGAGCATTGATGCACTGCTGGGAGCCAGCTAGAGGCATATATAATTATCTAGGTATCCATCCTTTGTTGAAGGAGCATTGATGCACTACTGGGAGCCAGCTAGAGGCATATATAATTATCTAGGTATCCATCCTTTGTTGAAGGAGCATTGATGCACTACTGGGAGCCAGCTAGAGGCATATATAATTATCTAGGTATCCATCCTTTGTTGAAGGAGCATTGATGCACTGCTGGGAGCCAGCTAGAGGCATATATAATTATCTAGGTATCCATCCTTTGTTGAAGGAGCATTGATGCACTACTGGGAGCCAGCTAGAGGCATATATAATTATCTAGGTATCCATCCTTTGTTGAAGGAGCATTGATGCACTACTGGGAGCCAGCTAGAGGCATATATAATTATCTAGGTATCCATCCTTTGTTGAAGGAGCATTGATGCACTACTGGGAGCCAGCTAGAGGCATATATAATTATCTAGGTATCCATCCTTTGTTCAAGGAGAATAGATGCACTACTGGGAGCCAGCTAGAGGCATATATAATTATCTAGGTATCCATCCTTTGTTGAAGGAGCATTGATGCACTGCTGGGAGCCAGCTAGAGGCATATATAATTATCTAGGTATCCATCCTTTGTTGAAGGAGCATTGATGCACTACTGGGAGCCAGCTAGAGGCATATATAATTATCTAGGTATCCATCCTTTGTTGAAGGAGCATTGATGCACTACTGGGAGCCAGCTAGAGGCATATATAATTATCTAGGTATCCATCCTTTGTTGAAGGAGCATTGATGCACTGCTGGGAGCCAGCTAGAGGCATATATAATTATCTAGGTATCCATCCTTTGTTGAAGGAGCATTGATGCACTGCTGGGAGCCAGCTAGAGGCATATATAATTATCTAGGTATCCATCCTTTGTTGAAGGAGCATTGATGCACTACTGGGAGCCAGCTAGAGGCATATATAATTATCTAGGTATCCATCCTTTGTTGAAGGAGCATTGATGCACTACTGGGAGCCAGCTAGAGGCATATATAATTATCTAGGTATCCATCCTTTGATGAAGGAGCATTGATGCACTACTGGGAGCCAGCTAGAGGCATATATAATTACATTCACAGATAACAATCAGAATCTAGCTCATAGCAGTGCATTGCTGAACTACCTAGGCAAGTTTTCAACAAAGGATACCAAGAGAATGAAGCAAAGTAGATAATAGGAGTCTATTGAAAAGTTGTTAAAGGTGCACTGATGCACTACTAGGAGCCAGCTAGAGGCATATATAATTATCTGGGTATCCATCCTTTTTTGAAGGAGCATTGATGCTACAGCTACAGATATATAAGCACAAGTTCAAAGGGTATATGCACTCTCACCACCGTCCTGCCGCTGCCAGTGTGCTCTTGAGGAGTATGCAGCAAAGAAACAAAGTGAAGCACATTTGCCTGAGGAAAAAACGCGGTGAGCGCTTAGAAACACGTAGCATTGTATCACAGGTTCATTGTTGTATCTGTGTACTTTTTTATACCTTTTTTAATTAAATATTTTATTATATATATTTATACTGGAGTCTTCTTCTATTGTTCTGACGTCCATCATCTGTATCCGGAGTCGATCTTCATTTGCAGCAGTACAGCCTGGGTTCATATGTGCACTAGGTCACCATAATATACCTAGTATGCTCCATTTGCACTACAGTGTGCAATACAATTTGTGAGTATTCCATTGTCAGCATAAGTCGACATTCATTACATGTCCTCAATTGATTTGCACTAGGGGTCGCCCTCTTCTTTCTCACAATTTTTAGATCACAGATTTCCATTCTGATTTTGGGAGGAGCAGCCACAGTCCGGTGCACAGTTTGCTGGGACACTGTGAAGTTCCCAGACTGTTTTCCTAGGCACTACCTCTGCCTTCCTACATTGTGAGTATGTTTGTAATCTCTATACTCCATTTTTGAATTATTGGCAACACTAGGAGGCGCCCTTTCTTTCTGCTTTGTTTTTTGTTTGGTGTTATTATTAAGTTCCTCTTGAAAAGAGGTAAGAGACTGTAATGGTCCCCTCCAGATAAACAACAGATCGTCTATTCCATACAGCCAGTTTAGGAGGATCCGGCGTAACTGTACAGATATTACAACTTATGATTCACAAAGCTTAATCCTAAAGAACAAATTTAAGGAAAAACATTACCCTGATGAATTAATAGAACTAGGATTCCAAAAAGCACGCTCTCTTAATAGAGAGGATTTATTGAAACCCAAAGTTAAAGCAATAAAGGAAGATGCAAATTATGAATCTTCATTCACTACTAGATATAATAATAATCAAAAAGAGATTAAAAAGATTTTGTTTAAACATTGGCCATTACTCAAACGAGATCCCATATTTAAATCAATTTTACAAGACAAACCCAGATGTACTTTTAAAAGAGTGCCCACAATTAAAGAGAAGTTGGCACCCAGAAAAGTGGTAATGTGTAAACGTGCGTCTAAAACCTCTAATAATAGTTCTCCTATTTCCATGATGTCTAATATAGGAACCTTTAGATGCAATAAAAATAGATGTCACATGTGTAAGTATATCACCAATGGTCTAACAAATATTATATCTAATAGCACTGGGGAATCTTTTGCTATCACTCAAAGAATAACATGTAATTCTAACTATGTAGTCTACTGCATAACATGTTTGTGTGGCCTACAATATATAGGCCGCACCGGTAGAAAAATTAGACAAAGATGGTCAGAACATTTGAGATGTATCTTAAGAGGATCCGACAAATACAGCGCTTCTAGACATAATTTTTCCATACATGGCAAAAACAAATGTGTCATGACCATTACCCCGTTAGAAATTATCCCTGCTACCAGTTCCCAGAATAGAATGACTAAATTAGGTCAGAGGGAAACTTTTTGGATATACCAATTTAAATCTTTATACCCCGAGGGCCTTAATGAAGTTATAGACTCTGCTGCCTTTAAATATACCTTATTTCATATCCTAGTATTATACATAACTCAATATATTTTTTTCATATATACATAACATCCCTTATTTAGTGCATTGTATTCATTTTCATCATATTTATTGTCACTTCATCATTCCAATATTTGGTTTGGTATATATATCTTTTTAGTCACCCTTATATATATTATAAATATTTCTTCTATTAATATAGATTAGGCACCTTTATAGACACTCGTATGAAATATACATTAGTCACGCTCAGTTTTAGCACAATTCACCTATATAAATATTATAGCTATCAGATTGATACAGCTATGTAGCATATATCTATACTACATCGTTATTTCACCAACATTCCATTTCGTTTTCTATATACAAACATCTAGTATGTTCTTTAGCTTCCACATTAACATATTTGCCCAACACATATTCACTCGAATCACGCTAAGTAGCAGTTTATTATTCCATATCAATCATTTCTTTTTCTTTTTTTTTATATCTTTTAAATATGCTATATACATACATTTAGTAACATTGAATACAATTTGTATCATATACGGTAAGAGTATCACTTGCACTTTCACTAGCCAATATACGTAGTCTTCACATCACTAGATACACACCCCATATTGAATACACGTAGGGTTTACACAATGCATCTACTCTGGTGGAACCGATTAGAGCGCTCCCATTGGTCCAGTGAAACACACCCACCTTTATTTAGCTTTCAGCCGTTAACTATCAAACCTCATAATCGAGACAGATTCTTTATTCAAAGTTTCATTTTATACTTTTAAGGTTTACTTATCAAGTATTACCACATTAGAAATATGCTAGTTTATCATATATATGCATTATACATGTATTGTTTAGTATTGCAATGAATTTCACATATTAGTACTATTTTATACGTACATGAATGAGACGGTTCACAATTTTTATGATTAAATTTTGATGCACTTTATTATTTTTTTATATATCACTACAGTACATGCGCTTATTATACTATAGTTGAGGTTGTTTATTAGAATTGTATTAATTGTATTTTGTTTCTCTTGAACATGTTGTCAGCAACTTATGTGGCTAATCAATGCAGCACCTGTGTAACGATTTTCAGCTGCTTAACATTCAGCGTGCATTGGTATATATGTAGGAGACTCCAGTGTATTCAGTATCATTTGCCTGAGTAAAAAACACGGTGAGCGCTTAGAAACGCGTAGCATTGTATCACAGGTTCATTGTTGTATCTGTGTACTTTTTTATACCTTTTTTAATTAAATATTTTATTATATATATTTATACTGGAGTCTTCTTCTATTGTTCTGACGTCCATCATCTGTATCTGGAGTCTATCTTCATTTGCAGCAGTACAGCCTGGGTTCATATGTGCACTAGGTCACCATAATATACCTAGTATGCTCCATTTGCACTACAGTGTGCAATACAATTTGTGAGTAGTCCTTTGTCAGCATAAGTCGACATTCATTACATGTCCTCAAGGGGTCGCCCTCTTCTTTCTCACAATTTTTAGATCACAGATTTCCATTCTGATTTTGGGAGGAGCAGCCACAGTCCGGTGCACAGTTTGCTGGGACACTGTGAAGTTCCCAGACTGTTTTCCTAGGCACTACCTCTGCCTTCCTACATTGTGAGTATGTTTGTATTCTCTATACTCCATTTTTGAATCATTGGCTACACTAGAAGGTGCCCTTTCCTTCTGCTTTGTCTTTCTAAAGTGAAGCACTCACTGGACTTTGGATATCTGTGTGAAATACTTTATTAGTGACGTTTCGGGACCTCAAACATCCCTTCTTCTAACCAGAAGAAGGGACTTTGAGGTCCCGAAACGTCACTAATAAAGTATTTCACACTGATATCCAAAGTCCAGTGAGTGCTTCACTTTGTTTCTTTGCTATATATTTATATATATATATATATATATATATATATATATATATATATATATATATGGAAAATAATTGAAAAAATAGTGGCAACTCAACTGGAAGCCCATCTATCACACTTGAACATATTCGATCCTTACCAGTCAGACTTCAGATGCCACCACAGCACTGACCTCCTTAGGGCAAGAGACAAAGGTAATTACTCCATCCTAATCCTCTTAGACCTCTCAGCTGCATTTGACATGATTGACCATGGGATTCTAATAGAGCACTTACAGCAAATCTGTGGTCTAGGAGGCACAGTCCTTTAATGGTTTAAATTGTTCCTCGCTAGTAGATCACAGAAACTAACATCAGGATCAAGCTCATAAGCATCGACAGAACTGACCTTCGGAGTTCCACAGGGATCTATCCTGTCTCCCATGCTATTTGCAATTTACTTGCTACCACTGAGGGAAATCATTAGGCTACATGACCTAAGCGATCATTGTTATGCTGATGACACACAACTCTACTTCTCCTTTGCTCCAAATACCACAGTCCCAGCACGCCGCATAAACAGTTGCTTAACAGACCTCATAGAATGGATGAATGCTAACTGGATCAAAGTGAACCTAGACAAAACAGAGTTACCCCGGGCATCAAAAATATCCCACAATCACCCAACTGGCCTTGAGCTAGGAGGCTCTGAACTTGTTAGTTCTGCAAAGGTACGAAACCTCAGAGTACTGATTGACGCTGAACTATCATTTAAACAGCAGATCTCCTTCATAATAAAATCTGCCTTTTTTCATCTTAAAAACATTGCCAGGATACAACACTTAATTCCACCGGATGATATGCCAACATTAATCCATGCATTTATATCCTCTAGACTAGATTACTGCAATGCACTTTACTTGGGGCTCCAGAAAAAAGAACGCCATCGCCTTCACACGGTGCAAAATACAGAAGCCAGACTACTGACCAAGCAAAGTCGCTCCTGCCACATAACACCTGTTCTCCACTCCCTGCACTGTCTCCCAATTCAGTGGCAAACATATTTTAAAATTGGCATACTGACCTTAAAAGCCTTAAACAATCTAGGCCCACCCTACATCCCTTCCCGCTCACTTCGGTCAGCCAGACCATCCCTCCTGTCAGTGCCAAGAATACAGACAAACTCAAGCTCCAGGGCATTCAGCCACGCTTTTCCTACCTTCTGGAACTCTTTACCATGCACAATCAGAGATGCACCATCCATACAGACATTTTTTTAAAAAAAGCTAAAGACCCATCTCTTCCATCAGGCATTAGTCCACTTATCTAAGCTTCAGAAACTCCTAACTTTTATGTCTTATGTTTGTATATTTGTACAGTGCTTTGAGTCTCACAGGGAGAAAAGCGCTATAAAAATAGCAAATTGTTATTGTTATTATTATTATTATTATTATTATTGTATATAACTATCTAGGTATCCATCTTTTGTTAAAGGAGCACTGATGCACTATTGGGAGCCAGCTACAGGCATATATAATTATATTTGCAAATAACAATCAGAATCTAGCTCATAGCAGTGCATTGCTGCACAGCCTAGGCTTGTTTTTCAACAAAGTATGCCAAGAGCATGAAGCAAAATAGATAACAGGAGTCTATTGAAAAGTTGTTTAAATTGCATGCTCTATCTGAATAAATAAAGTTTAATTTTGTCTTTACTGTCTTTAACCCCTTGGCGACCGAGGACGTGTCAGGCACTGCTGCAAAGGGTGTCAGTTAACAACCAAATACGTGCCTGACACGTCCTCAGGCAATCTGAGCTGTGGAAGCGATCGAAATCGCTTCCATCTGCTCATAAAGTATTGGAGCAATGCCTCAATGTTGAGGCATCCTGCAATACTGTCCCTGACTGCCGGACTCCGTTTTGATTGCTCCCCCGAAGCGATTACTTCCAGTTTTCACTCCATGTGGAGCCCAGCAGTCAGGCAGAGTATCGGGAAGCAGTCGGCCAGGCTTCTGATGCTCTGTAAGTGTGCTAAATGCCTTAGTGGGTCAAGGCACTTAGTAAAATAACATAACATTAAAATATATATATATATTTTTTATTAAAATAGCCCCCCTCCCCAATGTGGCTTCAAAGATGGTGATGCCCAGTGCATCATGGGGCTTTTGGGGGTGTCCCTAGCCTTGTCACAATAAAAAAAAATTATAGTAAAATATTCAATTTGTCTGGTCATGTCAATATTTGTAAATATTGACTCTGACCAGTGTGGATCTCCCTCTCCTCACTTGCATTTTTGTGAGAGAGAGAGAGAGAGAGAGAGAGAGAGAGAGAGAGAGAGAGAGAGAGAGAGAGAGAGAGAGAGAGAGAGATCTGTGTTTAGGAGAGAGAGATTTATTTCATATAATTTTTTTAAAATTGTGAGACCCAAAGATTATTTTCAGAGTCATTAACCCCTAGCTTACCAGTGATCACTATAAATAATTGGCAATAGCATGGCAGCATTTTTTTTTGCTCTCTGTACATTTTTTTAGGGGTTAATATTTTTTAGTAATTTTTTGTTAGGCCCAAAGGCTCTTTTCAAAGCCATTTAGCTAGTTTAAATTCATTGTTGTAAAATATTGTGAGCCATTAACCCCTAGCTTGCCAGTGATTATTATAAATCACTGGCTCTTGCACAAAAGCACTTTTTTGCTCTCTGTGCATTTTTTTAGGGGTTAATTTTCTTGTAGTCTTTTTTTTAGACCCAAAGGTTCTTTTCAGAGCCATTTAGTTAATTTAAATTTTGTGTTGATTTTTTTTTTAGTTTTTTTTTTTCTCGGTGACAGATAAAAATAAATAATGTCACAGAGAACATATAGTGCTGAGGAGGCATATGCCTTCCTTGCATCAGAGCCAGATGCCTCAATGAGGCCCATTTATCAAGCTCCAGATGGAGCTTGAGGGCCTGTGTCTCTGGCGAGTCTTCAGACTCGCCAGAAACAGCAGTTATGAAGCAGCGGTCTAAACACCGCTGCTCCATAACGCTGTCCGCCTGCTCTGATCACGTAATGCCCCTATATCAGCAATCCCCCCCGCTCACTACTAATAATAAATGTATTAACCCCTAGACCGACAACCCCCCACAACGCAATAAGCCTAATTATTAACCCCTAAACCGCCATAGCCCACAACACAATTAACCTATTTAAGTATTAACCTCTGAACCGCCATAGCCCACATATGCTATTAAATGTATTAACCCCTAATCTGCCACCACCAACGTCGCCGCCACTATAATAAAGTTATTAACCCCTAAACCTAAGTCTAACCCTAACACCCGCCTAACTTAAATATTATTTAAATAAATCTAAATAAAATTAATATTATTAACAAAATTATTATTATTTAAAACTAAATACTTACCTATAAAATAAACCCTAAAATAGCTACAATATAATTAATAATTACATTGTAGCTATTTTAGGATTTATTTTTATTTTACAGGCAACTTTGTATTTATTTTAACTAGGTACAATAGCTATTAAATAGTTAATAACTATTTAATAGCTACCTAGTTAAAATAATTACAAATTTACCTGTAAAATAAATCCTAACCTAAGTTACAATTACACCTAACACTACACTATCAATAAATTAATTAAATAAATTAACTACAATTACCTAAAATTAAATACAATTAAATACAATAAACTGTATTACAAAAAACAAACACTAAATTACAGAAAATAAAAAAAAATTACATGAAGTTTAAACTAATTACACCAAATATAAGCCCCCTAATAAAATAAAAAAGCCCCCCAAAATAATAAAATTCCCTGACCTATACTAAATTACAAATAGCCCTTAAAAGGGCTTTTTGTGGGGCATTGCCCCAAAGTAATCAGCTCTTTTACCTGTAAAAAAAGAAATACAACCCCCCCAACATTAAAACCCACCACTCACAACCAACCTTTCTCTAAAACCCTAGAATTTGAGGTTATGGGGGGATAGTTGGAGTTAAGTAATAACAGATATGGTCCCCTTATTTGTATTGCACTACATATATGTACTGCTCTGTGACGATTGGATGATCACAGAGTAGTGTAAACAATAGATTTGGTTTATATATCTATTTGGCTTACGATAATACCGGTGATCATATTAAATAGACATGCAGATCTGAAACTAAAAATTATTATAAACACAATTAAAATATGGATGAATTATAAAGGTAATGTGAACGATCGTGGGTTATAATAGAACGGAAATTTATTTCATGAAAGTGCCGTGTTGGCAATGCTGATACACTCTGGTCCAAATAATATGAATGAATGTATACAAATTAAGTAATATCTGAAGGTTCCTAAACAAAGTTCTTTTAACTAAAATAAAATGTGTAGTGTGATTATAATATGTATTCAACATATACGTTAGAGTTCTCCAAGACAATATTCACAGCTAATGTATTAAATAGCAAAAAGGGATATTATGTCATATATGTTGATACTAATATTAGAATTAGAAAGTTAAAGTTGTAAGGTAATCGCAGGCAGAGATATCTATTCTCTTTATTATTGTTTACTGTAACATTTTACAGTTATCTGACCTCTTACGATGGTCTGATTATTGTTTGAGTTTAAATATTGCTAACCTGCTAACAATTTTTCCATTGAAGAGAGAAGAACACATGGAATAGGAAAATGCTGTATAGTATATTAAAAATGACTTTTTACTCTAGAGCCGTTATTCATTAAAGACAAAGTGCCTAATAAACATAGAGCCAAGTGATACTGTAAATCTGTGTCAAAAAATTACTAATGATAGTTTTCACTAAGATATAATTATAATGAATATAGTGATGAGTGTTGAAGATGATCTCAAAGTATTAGAAATCAAGGTGTGTAATGTAATACTTCAGAAATGGAAGGTGAAAAATACAATACGAGAAAAAGTAAGTAACAATCTTGTTGCATAATATTTATGTGTCAGTACCATAATAGGATTAAATTACCTAAGGTCATGTTGGTTGGTGACATGTAAATGAGAGTTACTAAAATGTGTAATGACATAATAAAATAAATGAAGAGAAGGGGGAGGTAAGTGAGTGAATATCTAAATTATAAAGTGATACATAAAGAAGAGCACCTATGAATAATGGTGTTCTAGTGAAACCTAAGTGCTATCATAAAATTAAGATTGCGAGCATAATGTCTTATGTGCAGTGCCATACAGAGGAAAACATTTTTGTGTTGTAGTGATTTGTTTAGGTTGCTGATGGATAAAATGTGTTTATCTTAGCAAACTCTGCACAGATTACGTACTGTTTATATTTACAGCAATGTATGAAATTCCTGGCAATGTTGACAATAGTACACAAGTTTTACGTGATTTTAAGTAAAAGAGCCGAATATACTGGTTATTTGAATATCCAGTCAGATATTGAATTATAGATATACAAAATAATTATTAAAATCATTCATACCAAAGGGTTTGACAGCATTTAGGGAATAGATCCACTTACATTCAAGTTTTAATAAGTATTTTTCAATGTTTCCACCTCTTATACCAAGAGATGCTTTCTGAATCACTGAATATTTTACATCTTTAGGTGAACCGTTATGATGTAACAAAAAATGTTTTGCAACTGAGGTAATTTTTTTGCCTTTGTCTTTATCTCTCTGAGCGTATTTGATGTTGTAGACATGTTCTAAGATACGTGTCTTTACCTCCCTTGTAGTCATGCCAACATAGGCCATCTGGCATGAACAGTAGAGTACATAGACTACTCCTACAGGGAGTGCAGAATTATTAGGCAAGTTGTATTTTTGAGGATTAATTTTATTATTGAACAACAACCATGTTCTCAATGAACTTAAAAAAACTCATTAATATCAAAGCTGAATAGTTTTGGAAGTAGTTTTTAGTTTGTTTTTAGTTATAGCTATTTTAGGGGGATATCTGTGTGTGCAGGTGACTATTACTGTGCATAATTATTAGGCAACTTAACAAAAAACAAATATACAGGGAGTGCAGAATTATTAGGCAAATGAGTATTTTGACCACATCATCCTCTTTATGCATGTTGTCTTACTCCAAGCTGTATAGGCTCGAAAGCCTACTACCAATTAAGCATATTAGGTGATGTGCATCTCTGTAATGAGAAGGGGTGTGGTCTAATGACATCAACACCCTATATCAGGTGTGCATAATTATTAGGCAACTTCCTTTCCTTTGGCAAAATGGGTCAAAAGAAGGACTTGACAGGCTCAGAAAAGTCAAAAATAGTGAGATATCTTGCAGAGGGATGCAGCACTCTTAAAATTGCAAAGCTTCTGAAGCGTGATCATCGAACAATCAAGCGTTTCATTCAAAATAGTCAACAGGGTCGCAAGAAGCGTGTGGAAAAACCAAGGCGCAAAATAACTGCCCATGAACTGAGAAAAGTCAAGCGTGCAGCTGCCAAGATGCCACTTGCCACCAGTTTGGCCATATTTCAGAGCTGCAACATCACTGGAGTGCCCAAAAGCACAAGGTGTGCAATACTCAGAGACATGGCCAAGGTAAGAAAGGCTGAAAGACGACCACCACTGAACAAGACACACAAGCTGAAACGTCAAGACTGGGCCAAGAAATATCTCAAGACTGATTTTTCTAAGGTTTTATGGACTGATGAAATGAGAGTGAGTCTTGATGGGCCAAATGGATGGGCCCGTGGCTGGATTGGTAAAGGGCAGAGAGCTCCAGTCCGACTCAGACGCCAGCAAGGTGGAGGTGGAGTACTGGTTTGGGCTGGTAAAAAGATGAGCTTGTGGGGCCTTTTTGGGTTGAGGATGGAGTCAAGCTCAACTCCCAGTCCTACTGCCAGTTTCTGGAAGACACCTTCTTCAAGCAGTGGTACAGGAAGAAGTCTGCATCCTTCAAGAAAAACATGATTTTCATGCAGGACAATGCTCCATCACACGCATCCAAGTACTCCACAGCGTGGCTGGCAAGAAAGGGTATAAAAGAAGAAAATCTAATGACATGGCCTCCTTGTTCACCTGATCTGAACCCCATTGAGAACCTGTGGTCCATCATCAAATGTGAGATTTACAAGGAGGGAAAACAGTACACCTCTCTGAACAGTGTCTGGGAGGCTGTGGTTGCTGCTGCACGCAATGTTGATGGTGAACAGATCAAAACACTGACAGAATCCATGGATGGCAGGCTTTTGAGTGTCCTTGCAAAGAAAGGTGGCTATATTGGTCACTGATTTGTTTTTGTTTTGTTTTTGAATGTCAGAAATGTATATTTGTGAATGTTGAGATGTTATATTGGTTTCACTGGTAAAAATAAATAATTGAAATGGGTATATATTTGTTTTTTGTTAAGTTGCCTAATAATTATGCACAGTAATAGTCACTTGCACAAACAGATATCCCCCTAAAATAGCTACAACTAAAAACAAACTAAAAACTACTTCCAAAACTATTCAGCTTTGATATTAATGAGTTTTTTGGGTTCATTGAGAACATGGTTGTTGTTCAATAAAAAAATTAATCCTCAAAAATACAACTTGCCTAATAATTCTGCACTCCCTGTATACCCATTTCAATTATTTATTTTTACCAGTGAAACCAATATAACATCTCAACATTCACAAATATACATTTCTGACATTCAAAAACAAAACAAAAACAAATCAGTGACCAATATAGCCACCTTTCTTTGCAAGGGCACTCAAAAGCCTGCCATCCATGGATTCTGTCAGTGTTTTGATCTGTTCACCATCAACATTGCGTGCAGCAGCAACCACAGCCTCCCAGACACTGTTCAGAGAGGTGTACTGTTTTCCCTCCTTGTAAATCTCACATTTGATGATGGACCACAGGTTCTCAATGGGGTTCAGACCAGGTGAACAAGGAGGCCATGTCATTAGATTTTCTTCTTTTATACCCTTTCTTGCCAGCCACGCTGTGGAGTACTTGGACGCGTGTGATGGAGCATTGTCCTGCATGAAAATCATGTTTTTCTTGAAGGATGCAGACTTCTTCCTGTACCACTGCTTGAAGAAGGTGTCTTCCAGAAACTGGCAGTAGGACTGGGAGTTGAGCTTGACTCCATCCTCAACCCGAAAAGGCCCCACAAGCTCATCTTTGATGATACCAGCCCAAACCAGTACTCCACCTCCACCTTGCTGGCGTCTGAGTCGGACTGGAGCTCTCTGCCCTTTACCAATCCAGCCACGGGCCCATCCATCTGGCCCATCAAGACTCACTCTCATTTCATCAGTCCATAAAACCTTAGAAAAATCAGTCTTGAGATATTTCTTGGCCCAGTCTTGACGTTTCAGCTTGTGTGTCTTGTTCAGTGGTGGTTGTCTTTCAGCCTTTCTTACCTTGGCCATGTCTCTGAGTATTGCACACCTTGTGCTTTTGGGCACTCCAGTGATGTTGCAGCTCTGAAATATGGCCAAACTGGTGGCAAGTGACATCTTGGCAGCTGCACGCTTGACTTTTCTCAGTTCATGGGCAGTTATTTTGCGTCTTGGTTTTTGCACACGCTTCTTGCGACCATGTTGACTATTTTGAATGAAACGCTTGATTGTTCGATGATCACGCTTCAGAAGCTTTGCAATTTTAAGAGTGCTGCATCCCTCTGCAAGATATCTCACTATTTTTGACTTTTCTGAGCCTGTCAAGTCCTTCTTTTGACCCATTTTGCCAAAGGAAAGGAAGTTGCCTAATAATTATCCACACCTGATATAGGGTGTTGATGTCAAGTCCTTCTTTTGACCCATTTTGCCAAAGGAAAGGAAGTTGCCTAATAATTATTCACACCTGATATAGGGTGTTGATGTCATTAGACCACACCCCTTCTCATTACAGAGATGCACATCATCTAATATGCTTAATTGGTAGTAGGCTTTCGAGCCTATACAGCTTGGAGTAAGACAACATGCATAAAGAGGATGATGTGGTCAAAATACTCATTTGCCTAATAATTCTACACTCCCTGTATAGTTTTGCATGAAAAGCGTGCTGGGAGTTTGTATAGTCTCCCAGTTTTATCAGTTATTGTTTTAGTTTTCAATACATATTTGCAGGCTGGACATGTGCTGCAAGGGTACATGCCTAGATCAGTATCTTTTTTCTTGGCAGATCTCACAAAATGGCTAGAGACCAGTTTGTCTCTTAGATTGTTGGGTCTCTTGTATCCTATGGATACTCTCTCTCCTATTGCTGACTTGAGGATATCATCATTTTGCAATATTTTCCAGTGGTCATTGATAATTTTGATAATGTGTGGCATTTGGGGGTTATATGTTGTTATCAGCCTTGGACAGGACTCTTTGACAATTTTCGCCTTCGGGATCAGTAATTCATCTCTACTTTTTCTTAGTGCCTTGTACTTCGCTCTTTTTATGGATTTCTTACTGTATCCATGTGCAGTTAGTCTCTGTGCTAAGGCTATACTTTCTGACATGTAAATCTCAGTGCTGGTACAGTTACGGCAAAGTCTTAAAAATTCACCGTAAGGTATAGCTTTTAAAGTACTTGGTGAGTGGGCACTAGTATGGTGTAGAAGCGTGTTGGTTGCTGTTTCTTTTCTGTATATTGTGGTATTAATGAATCCTTCATTATTTTTGAATATCTTTAGGTCCTGAAAGCATATTTCTTGCTGATTCGGTTCATGGGTTAGTTTTATATTAAGATCATTCACATTAATTTCCTTCATGAAGGCTTCTAATTTTTCATGAGACCCTTCCCAAATAAAAAAGACATCATCTATATAACCACATGGGGATGTGTTCAGTATATGTATTAAGATGATCAGAAAATACATAGAATGATTCCCAATAGCCAAGAAATAAGTTTGCGTACATTGGCGCACAGGCTGTACCCATGGCGGTACCCTGTGTTTGTAAGAAGTATCTATCATTGAAAGTGAAAAAGTTATGAGTTAAGACATACTCCAAAAGTTGTATTATGAACTCGTTATGTTTATCATTGTCATTGTTATTAGAGATCAAATAGTATTTGATGGCTTTAATTCCGTCTTCATGTTTGAAATTTGTATATAGCGACTCGACGTCAGCAGTGACTAGCCACATATCCTCTGAGAATTTGATATTTTGCAACATTTGCAATACCTCCATTGTGTCACGTAGAAAGTATAAAGTAGCAATTTTAGGATTTTCCTTCAACAAAAACTTTTTTTTTTTCAGAATTTGATATTATATTTGCTTGCCAGGCATTTGTTATCATTCTATTATATTGGATAAGGTATGAACTCTGAGGATTAAAAATTAGCTGCTTATAGCATGACTGATTGGATAGTTGTTTTTTAGCTTCATCCATATACAACCTTTATCTGATGGCTTGATTTGAACATCCTGCCATGATTCAATTTCTTTTAATGCAGTGATTTCCTCAATATTAAGGTTGCGTTTTGTACTGTATATGGGTAATTCTTCAATTTTTTTACACACCATTTTGCAGAAAATTTGTATCTCAGGAGATATAGAGAAAGATGGTACATAAGTAGATTTTGGTTTTACATTAGATTTCCAGGTACATGAGGTCAGTGTTAACTCTTCAGCATAATTAGTTGTATTATTAGCTGTTTGAGTATCAGTGCCAGTTTTAGATAGTTCTTGCAGAATGTCTGCTGTTAATAAATCTTCTGCATTTAAACTATTTGGATTATATGCATATAGTTTTTTAAGCAGTATTTTCCTGGAAAACAGATGAATATCTTTGATTACCTCAAATTTATTTAATGAATTCACAGGACAGAAAGACAAACCCCTAGATAGTACAGATTTATGTGTGGTACTGAGTATGTGATCTGATAAGTTGATGATTCTCATTTGTTCATCCTTATTTTGCTGAAGGGACTTAATTCCCTTCTCCTCGTGGACTGTCTCACTGGGCCGGAAAATTTCCGTTTGTTCCCCCTGTTCTGTGTGTTGGTCTTATTGGTTGAAATAACTGGTGGTGTTGTATTGTGAGGAGTGGTGGACAAAAAAGAAGATGAAGAAGTAGATGTGGAAGATTGTACTGAGCTATGGCTCTTAGGTCTGGCACAAATTGTATTAGTGATGTTACTGGTATTTTCATTATCAGTGGTAATGTCTGAGTCATTATCAGATATATCTGTGTCACTCTCTGCACTACTCTCAGGCTGCTGGGCTAAGTATCTATTGCCCCTCTGTCTGAAAGTGGTATTGTTGCGCCAACGGTACACTCTCTGATTCTGAAACTCTTCAATATCTCTCTGCAATTTTTGTTTTTTAGTTGCTATTATTTCTTGTTCCAATTTATCTAACTCTTTTTGATATTTATCATATTGGTTTTTATAATCCAATTTGTCATCAAATTTAGATAATTGGGCATTATATTCTTCAATTTCAGAATCTAACTTAGTTCAAGTTTATCATGTTTGATCAGTATGTGTATCAGTTTATGAGAGCACTCTGATAAGGCTGTTTCCCACTCTTTGATTAAATTGTCATTGTTAAGGTTGAAGGCTGGGAATACCTTCATCCTTAATCCCCTAGGGATTATATTTTTTTCTGCATATTTTTCAAAGAAGTGCCAGTTCCACCATATTTTAGATTGTTTATGTAAAGTTTGATGTGTTTTACACAAGACATTGTTTAATTCTTCCTCATTTATTTGTATGTTGTCCCTAGTGGAACTATTGAAAATAGAATTTAATTCCATTAATCTTTTTTGGTGGCGGTTAGCCATATCTGATTGAATATCCATGTTTATATCTTGGTTTAAATTATCAAACCCCCTAGAGAAAGGGCTAAACCCAGTCAAAGAATCTGGGTATATTCTCCTAAAGATTAAACTTTAGAATTTGAGGTTATGGGGGGATAGTTGGAGTTAAGTAATAACAGATATGGTCCCCTTATTTGTATTGCACTACATATATTTTATATCTATATGTTATATTAAATATTGCCAAATGGGATCAATATCTGATGTGGGATCTCAGAAAGGAGAACTAAACAGAAACTAATTGTATGAGGAATACAATAGGATTCACAGCAGAGATTACCACAAATTAAATATCATGTGAACTCCAAATAATGGATTCAGATAAAGATTACATTATATATTTAAAAAGTTCCGTGTCATTCATACCTTTTAATCTTTATTGATATAACTAGGAACCAACATTCACACAGTAGTAGCGAAAAGAAAATTTAAAAACACTTAAACCCAGTCATAGATAATTATTAGTATGCTGGGAAATATATAGATTATAGATTATAATATTATTATTATAAACACAAATAAAAATATGGATGAATTATAATTATAATTCATCCATATTTTTATTTGTGTTTATAATAATTTTTACGTTCAGCTCTGCATGTCTATTTAATATGATCACCGGTATTATCATAAGCCAAATAGATATATAAACCAAATCTATTGTTTACACTACTCCGTGATAATCCAATCATCACAGAGCAGTACATACACACCCCCAGTATACAATCCGTGACTGGTTCTACTATCACTGAAGATACGCCTTACTATTCACGCCCTCCGGTCATGCTGTGAGATTTCATACGTCAGAGCTGACAATATTGATTGACAGATCTGAGAACAAATCAGATACATGGCTTCTACAAAGGGCAACCAATCATGTCAGGAAGGTGAGCTCAACAGGATCATAAATAACGCCGAGTAGCGGCGGCCCGCACCCCCTCTGAGGAAGCGTTCTGTGAAACGCGCGTCAGGGGTCCAGCAGGAGCAGTCTCTCCTGTCTGCCGTTTTTAACCTGCTTACCTTTGTCAAAACAAAAAATTTCTCTTTAATAGTTGGTTATTTATGGTGCCTACGTAGACTAACAGTTAAAAGTTAATCAGCCCTCGGATTGTAAGGGCTTAGCTTACTTGAGATATTAACTAGTAGGCACATATTAATCTATATATTTCCCAGCATACTAATAATTATCTATGACTGGGTTTAAGTGTTTTTAAATTTTCTTTTCGCTACTACTGTGTGAATGTTGGTTCCTAGTTATATCAATAAAGATTAAAAGGTATGAATGACACAGAACTTTATAAATATATAATGTAATCTTTATCTGAATCCATTATTTGGAGTTCACATGATATTTCATTTGTGGTAATCTCTGCTGTGAATCCTATTGTATTCCTCATACAATTAGTTTCTCTAGTTGTTTAGTCTTACTCTAAAACCCACCTAATCCCCTCTTAAAAAACCTAACACTACCCCATTGAAGATCACCCTACCTTGAGCCGTCTTCACCCAGCCGGGCAGAAGTCTTCATCCGATCCGGGCACAAATGGTCCTCCAGCCGGGTAGAAGTCTTCATCCGATCCGGGCAGTGGAGGTCCTCCATCCAGGCAGAATTCTTCATCCAAGCAGCATGTCCTGATGATAATATCTGTTGATATTTTCAATAAAGGAATAATTGGGTTTATGTACAAATCCTGAGAGCGCCCTTTTCTGCATGAATTTATATATATATATATATATATATATATATATATATATATATATATATAGCAACGGCACAAAAAACTATGATGATCTCACCGGATTAAGCAAGGAGAGAGGTTTGAGAATTAAAATGTTCCATTTATTTCAACAAGTTTAAAAACAAGACAAAGGACACAACATAGCAGGGGATACAGCTGACGCGTTTCCTGCCTCAGGGGCAATTCATCAGAGCTGAGAAACAAGCGTCACTTACAGCTGTTAAATCTACACAGAAAGAAGTATGTGCAATATTTAACTCATTTACTACCTCCAATCTGTAGTGTATCTTGATATAAATAAATATATAAAAAAAATCTATAACAACTAAAGTGAAAACTTATTTAAAAAAGATATATTATCTACATAATATGTGTAAGTTAGTATATTGGGCAACCTTATACAAATATATGTTGTTCATAATTGGATTTTATATAGTGGAGGAAAAGATCGTAGGCATTAGTAACATGCAATTGCAAAAAAATCAAAGTTTATAAGTTAAATACCATTTACATATATTCTCTTGCAACTGTCAAAACCATGCCGACTTCTCATCCCCCACCATATTAAAATATCACAAAGATCCAAATTAAAAGATAAAGTCATATTTTAGACATTTAGTTGATGAACTATACCATATTTATTGTTAGGTAAAGATGTGTGTTACGTTTAATAATTTCATCCCCTATATTATTAATCCACAATCGATTACCTAATCCTTGTCTATAAAAGGTTTGACATCACTGATCTTATTTATGCCAATAGGGAAACCTGTTTTCAGTGTATAAATCCAAAAAAATTATTTTCTACTTAATGCCTGGTACCTATCGCCACCCCTTGCTCCTAAAGAGACTTGTTCTATACCTTGAAAGATAAAGTGATCAAAATTGCTGCAATGTAGTGCAAAATGTTTGGCCACTGGTGTCTTTGGTGTCTCAGCTTCTACGGACAGTAGGTGTTACTTATCCTGTCTTTTAAAAATCTAGAAGTAAGTCCTACGTACTGAAAATTACAGCACAGACAGGTGATAAGGTAAATAACATAGGTGGAGTTACTATATAACCGATCTCTAATTTTATATGATTTACCTGTATTTGTTGAGGTAAAGCTATCTCCCATTTGGACATACTCACAACACTTACATGGCCTTCTTCCACATTTATAAAAACCCGCCTTTTTAGAAAGCCAATTTTTATTTTTGTTCTTATCATTTTGGTCTATTTTAGAACCAAAATGTTTCATTACTTTTTCCCCAATGGTCTCTGATTTTCATGATACAAAATTGCACATAGTTGAAATAGACTGTAGATCTTTGTCACTCACTAGAATTGGTAACCTTTTCCTTATAATGTTACATATTTCATTATACTGTACACTATATTTGGTCACAAAATGAATACCTGTTCTTTCTGTATTTCTTCTAGTATTATCCCTCAAAAAAATATCTCTGTTGAAGAGCGATATCTGTTTGGGCAGCTTTTTTAAATCAGACGGGTCATAACCCCTTTCTGTCAATCGTAATGTCAAGTCATTGGCATGTTTCCAATAATTTTCTATACTAGTACAGTTTCGTCTTAACCTAATGTACTGCCCTTTTGGTATTCCCTTTTTAAGGTGAGATGGATGCAATGAGTCCACTCTTAAGATGGTGTTACCTGTTATTTCCTTTCTGTATACTTCTGTGACCACTTTATCTTCAGATTGAAAAATCAAAACATCCAGATAAGATATATTATTGTCAGAGGCTTCAAATGTGAATTTCAGATTGCCCGAATTATCATTTAGGCTGTCTATGAATTCACCTAGTGTTTATTTTGTACCATTCCAGACTATCAGGATATCATCAATGTACCTGGTGTACAATTTTATATTATCCCTATACTTGTTGTTTATATTAAATATAGTCTTCATCTCAAAATTTGCAAGATATAAATTCGCATACGATGGGGCAAATTTAGCCCCCATCGCAGTACCTGTTAGTTGTAAAAAAAAATCTCCATTAAAGATGAAGAAATTGTGGTCTAACAGAAAGGAAATTGCTTCTATGATGAAAGCAATTAGATTAGTATCATATTCTGAATATTTTTCTAACATCCTTTTGACTGCATTTACCCCCAACTCATGTGGAATACATGAGTACAGGGATATAGCATCTATGGTTACAAATATGTAGCCACTCTTCCAGGTAAAGTTTTCTAACATTCTCAACAAGTGCTTCGTAACTCTTAAGAAGCCTGGTAGGGACTGTACAGCTGGTTTTAATTGTGCATCCACCCATTGTCCCAATCTCTCCCCCAGGGAGCCAATAGCTGAAATAATTGGTCTCCCTGGGGGATTGATCAGGGACTTATGCACTTTAGGCAAGATCTTAAAAACTGGTACTCAAGGTGCATCTACATAAATATATTCTTCAGTTTTTTCTGTGAGTATAGAATATTCCATTCCTATATCTAGTAAATGTTTTAATTCCCTTTCTCTGTTGGATTAAATGTCAGTTTTTTATATGTTTGTTCATCTCCTAACTGTCTATATACTTCAGTAAGATATTGTTCTTTATTGAGCACTACTATTGAACCACCTTTATCAGATTATCAGAGTTGACAATCACCAAATCAGTATTATTTCTTAGTGTGTTAATCGCATTTCTCTCTCTCTTATTTAAATTGCCATGGAAATCAGCTCTATTTTGATTTTTCACATTTACTTCTTCCAACAGAGCTATTAGATCCTGCTCTAATATAGAGTGAAATACCTCTATTACATCATTTCTGGCATTTACTGAATAGAATGTACTTTGTTTTGACTCTTTTATTAACTGCTGTTTACTTGTACCTTCTGATAATGCATTTTCTCTTTGTGTATCACATAATGAAACAATATCACATAATAATTCAAAATTGCAAACATCATTTAGTACTGGAGTACTAGCACATTCCTCATTTACATTGCTGATAGTGGTTAGATCTTTAAAATGTTTTTTAAGGGTAATCATTCTGATAAATTTATTTATGTCCAGAATAGTATCAAAAAGATTAAAATCCTTAGATGGTGAGAAGCCTAGGCCTTTGGACAAAACCATTTCTTCATGACAGCTCAAATGTATACCAGAAAGATTAATTATATTTTTCCTTAATTCTTGTTGCTCTTTTTCTTCCAGTGAGTCTTGCGGCTTGGGTAACGTTGCTCCTGAATGGTATTCACCTCTGGGGGTTCCTCTAGCACCTCCTCGTTTTTCTCTTTTACAGATATTTTGTAATTTACCCAATTTTTTGGCTTTGTTCCTGATTCCACCTGTGATCTAATAGGTGTTGAAGTTACAGGGTTAACAGGAATTGGAGTAGTTTGAGTAGTTGACGTTGTCGAGATTTCTGAGGTAGATTCATTAGTACCTGTAGTTCTTTCAAAACTAGTGAATGTCACCTTTTTCTGATTTTTACTTTTATCATTTTTATTTTTATTATTGCGCTTCTTTCTTTGTTCTCTTCTTTCTATGTTCCAATAATAGACAACACCTAGATCATAATCCTTACAGTCTCTTTCATATTTTTTAAACTTGTTGTCAGACAATTCCACACTTATTTTTTCAAGCGTTTCATCTAATTGTTTTTGTTATGGAAGCATTCTCTCATCATCTTTATATTCCTCTAGTTGTTTATCTATTGCTTCAATTTCACCCAAAACGCCACTTCGCTACTCTTTCTTAAATTTGACTAATTTCCCCATAAGGATAAGGGAGCAGTCAAATAGTGACTCATTCCAATCAATCATGAAATCAGGAAATTCTTTGTAAAAGGCTGGGAATTTTTTCATCCTTAAACCTCAAGGTATATTCTTTTCCTCCAAATAGTGCTCCAAAAACTCTATATCCCACCAGAGTTTTAATTCCTTCATTTAAATCTTCTCTTTATTACAAAATAAGGTTCCCAATTCTAACTTATTGTTCCCTGCTGCTGTGCGTTTAAATAGTTGTTGAAACCTATCTCTCCTGCTTTTATTATCCATTGCAGCCATTGAAATTATTATTATTATTGGGTTATGAATTCTTTTTACACATACAGTCAAGAACAGAGAAAGCAAAAGCAAATTTAATCTAATATTGTTTGTAACTGTGTGTAAATGTATGGTTAAATGATTATTGCCCCATGTATACTACTCACTCAGGAGTCCCACAATAGCTGTTATCACAGGGCAAAAGAAAGTTCAAAACTATTCTCAACCCAATATAGAACAAAGTAACCGGAACTAAGGGCTTACCACACTCGTAGTGGTTCCATAGGTAAGATTGTTGCATCTATGTAGATTCCTCGATGTCTTTAACTGGCAGCTACTTGATATCACAGAGCAGTGTGTCACGCCAAAACCCTTCTGTGCTGTGTGGAGCCTTGTTCCTGTGCCGGCAATGAGTCATCCAGCACGGCTGAACCAATGAGATCAAGGGGATCCTCCACACCCCCACAACGATAAAAAACAGCAACGGCACCAAAAAACTATGATGATCTCACCGGATTAAGCAAGGAGAGAGGTTTGAGAATTAAAATGTTCCATTTATTTCATCAAGTTTAAAAACAATACAAAGGACACAGCATAGCAGAGGATACAGCTGACGTGTTCTGCCTCAGGGGCAATTCATCAGAGCTGGGAAACAAGCGTCACGTACAGCTGTTAAATCTACACAGAAAGAGGTGTGTGCAACCAATCAACAAGATTCTATCAGTAAACATGTATATTTAACTCATTCACTACCTCCAATCTGTAGTGTATCCTATATAATAAATGGCCAAGTATGTTTGTCAGATGCAGTCATGCGCAGTAGAGACTGCACGTGACAAACATTGACCGTTTGGATCCTGACACTCAGCACTCAGCACAGAGCAAGGCTGAAGTGGAGTGTCAGGGAGCGTGGCCCATGGGAGCGTTGCAATTGGGGGTGTGGCCAGGTGTCGCAAGGGGCATGATCGGGCGCATCGAGGGGCGTGGCCGGGCAGCTGTTGATGCTATGGGGCGTGGCCGGGCAGCTGTTGATGCTATGGGGCGTGGCCGGGCGGGGTGCCGTGATGGGGGTGTGGCCAGAGAGGCAAAGGCTTTCAATGAAGACAGAGCCAGAGAGGGAGCAGGAGAGGGGGAGAGAGCCAAGGAGGGGGGAGAGCCAAAGGGGGGGAGAGAGCCAAAGAGGAGAGAGAGCCAAAGAGAGAGAGAGCTAAAGAGGGGGGGGAGAGCCAAAGAGGGGGGGGGGGAGTCAAAGGGGGGGAAAGCCAAAGAGGGGGGACAGAGCAAAAGAAGGGGCAGAGAGCCAAAGAGGGGGGGAGCCAAAGGGGGGGAGAGAGTCAAAAGGGGGGGGGAGAGCCAAAAGGGGGGAGAGAGAGAGCCAAAGAGGAAAGAGAGCCAAAGAGGAGAGAGAGCCAAAGAGGGGAGAGAGCCAAAGAGGGGGGAGAGCCAAAGAGGGGGGAGAGAGAGCCAAAGAGGGGGGAGAGAGCCAAAAGGGGGGAGAGAGAAAGCCAAAGAGGAAAGAGAGCCAAAGAGGAGAGAGAGCCAAATGGGGGAGAGAGCCAAAGAGGGGGGGAGAGAGAGCCAAAGAGGGGGGAGAGAGCCAAAGAGGGGGGAAGAGAGCCAAAGGGGGGGGAGAGAGCCAAAGGGGGGGAGAGCCAAAGAGGGGGGAGAGAGAGAGCCAAAGAGGAAAGAGAGCCAAAGAGGAGAGAGCAAAAGAGGGGAGAGAGCCAAAGAGGGGGGAGAGAGACCCAATGGGGGGGTAAAGAGAGCCAAAGAGGGCGGAGAGCCAAAGAGGGGGGGAGAACAAAAGAGGGGGTACAGAGCCAAAGAGGGGAGAGAGATAGCAAAAGAGGGGGGTGGGAGAGAGCCAAAGGGGGGGGAGAGCCAAAGGGGGTGGGGAGAGCCAAAGAGAGGGGAGAGAGAGAGCCAAAGAGGGGAGAGAGCCAAAGAGGGGAGAGAGCCAAAGAGGGGTAGGAGAGAGCCAAAGAGGGGGGGGGGGGAGAGCCAAAGAGGGGGGGAGAGAGTCAAAGAGGGGGAGAGAGCCAAATGGGGGGGAGAGAGCCAAAGGGGGGGAGAGAGCCATAGGGGGGAAAGAGCCAAAGGGGGAGAGAGCCAAAGAGGGGGGAGAGAGCCAAAGAGGAGAGAGAGCAAAAGAGGAGAGAGAGCCAAAGAGGGGGGAGAGAGAGCCAAAGAGGGGGGGAGAGATCCAAAGAGGGGGGGAGAGAGCCAAAGAGGGGGGAGAGAACAAAAGAGGGGTGAGAGAGAGCAAAAGAAAGGAGAGAGCCAAAGAGGGGAGAGAGAGAGCAAAAGAGGGGAGAGAGAGAGCAAAAGAGGGGAGAGAGAGAGCAAAGGAGAGGGGGGAGAGAAAGCAAAAGAGAGGGGGGAGAGAAAGCAAAAGAGAGGGAGGAAGAGAGAGCAAAAGAGAGGGGGGAGAGAGCAAGGGGTGGGACCGCTGTACTGCAAAAAATGGCCCGTGTACATGGGTTTTAGTACTAGTCTTGATATAAATAAATATATATAAAAATCTATAACAACTAAAGTGAAAACTTATTTAAAAATGATATATTATTTACATAATATGTGTAAGTTAGTATATTGGGCAACCTTATACAAATATATGTTGTTCATAATTGAATTATATATAGTGGAGGAAAAGATCGTAGGCATTAGTAACATGCAATTGCAAAAATTCAAAGTATATAAGTTAAATTCCATTTACATATATTCTCTTGCAACTGTCAAAACCATGCCGACTTCTCATCCCCCACCATATTAAAATATCACAAAGATACAAATTAAAAGATAAAGTCATATTTTAGACATTTAGTTGATGAACTATACCATATTTATTGTTAGGTAAAGATGTGTGTTACGTTTAATAATTTCATCCCCTATATTATTAATCCACAATCCTTGTCTATAAAATGTTTGACATCACTGATCTTATTTATGCCAATAGGGAAACCTGTTTTCAGTGTATAAATCCAAAAAAATTATTTTCTACTTAATGCCTGCTACCTATCTCCACCCCTGGCTCCTAAAGAGACTTGTTCTATACCTTGAAAGATAAAGTGATCAAAATTGCTGCCATGCAGTGCAAAATGTTTGGCCACTGATGTCTTAGGTGTCTCAGCTTCTATGGACAGTAGGTGTTCCCTTATCCTGTCTTTTAAAAACCTAGAAGTAAGTCCTACGTACTGAAAATTACAGCACAGACAGGTGATAAGGTAAAAAACGTAGGTGGAGTTACAATTTAACCAATCTCTAATTTTACATGATTTACCTGTATTTGTTGAGGTAAAGCTATCTCCCATTTGGACATACTCACAACACTTACATGGCCTTTCTCCACATTTATAAAGACCCGCCTTTTTAGAAAGCCAATTTTTATTAAACCTCAAGGTTTAAGGATGAAAAAATTCCCAGCCTTTTACAAAAAATTTCCTGATTTCATGATTGATTGGAATGAGTCACTATCTGACTGCTCCCTTATCCTTATGGGGAAATTAGTCAAATGTAAGAAAGAGCAGCGAAGTGGCGTTTTGGGTGAAATTGAAGCAATAGATAAACAACTAGAGGAATATAAAGATGATGAGAGAATGCTTCCATACCAAAAACAATTAGATGAAACGCTTGAAAAAATAAGTGTGGAATTGTCTGACAACAAGTTTAAAAAATATGAAAGAGACTGTAAGTATTATGATATAGGTGTTGTCTATAATTGGAACATAGAAAGAAGAGAACAAAGAAAGAAGCGCAATAATAAAAATAAAAATGATAAAAGTAAAAATCAGAAAAAGGTGACATTGGGGAACTTCCGGGTGGCGCCATGATAGGCTGCATATTTCCACACTGCTCCTGCATTTTACCTATTTTTCTTTGAAATATCCCTCTAAACAGCTTGAATATTGGCTACCCACACAGATCTTCAAACTGTTTAAGAATCTGCATCTGACGAGCCTAACATCAACAAGATATTTGCAGTTTTGAGCGCCCGGAGCAGCATGGAAGGTTGAGGCCTTTTTACAACACCCCCCGGCGAGGCACACCAAGGCCTTGTCGTTAAGTGACACAAAGTGTCAAATGCAAGTAACTATAAGACTTATCGCGAATCATCTGCCTGCCTAAAGACTACCACTATATATCTATTATGGAGATATCCAGCTATTTTCTGGAGGAGCTGCGCATCTTACTGGATGGCCACCACGCTGCTTTGGCGGACGCACTACATAATTCCCTGGCCGATTGCAGCAGTGGCTCGGTCCTGCAGCTTGTCGCTGTAGAAGGGGGAGGTGGTGGCGTTCTGGGGCCCTGGCGCACACCACCTACCTCCAGCCCTATTGTCAGAGAGGTGGCTGTGGGGACTGTGCAACTAGCAGAGCGCTTGGAGAATAGTATTGAGACCCTCGCTGCTCTACTCCTAGTTGAAGAGGCTGGAACCAAAGGGCTTGCCTCAACTTTACCGCTGCCTCGGAACATCCTGAACTGGGACCCACGTGTGTTCTCGCCGGGAGATGAGAGCCGAAATACTTTTCCTCTGCAGACACCAGTCATATACCCCATAGCTGAGGCGGAGGCAAGTGAAATGTGGTCAACTCCTGTTTCGCTACAGATCTTTGTCATATATATCCCTAAGGGATCCTCAACGGGCGATTCTGCCCACACCAACGAGTCCATGCGCCTAAGAGTGGCGCTGATTCTGCAAACACCTCTCCCACCAGATGCCCATTCTAATATAGCCCGGCTGACCCTGAGTTGGGACCCTGGCGGTCTGCACCAGACTGCTCCTCGAGACTACAGCAGGGGTGATTCAATATCGGTGTCTGCACACGCTTGTTGAAGCTGAGCTGGAACATTGTCATTCTTTTTTCTCCTCATGTGTGGGAACTACTGGAGAATATCACCATAATTAAAGGACTGAGCATTCTTTGCCTTTGGATTGTATGTTTAGCATCTGATTTATTATTTCAGGGGTAACTGTTTGCTGTTAGAGTGGGGCTTCGATCCCCTGGTCAAAAGTTTAGATACCTATGAAGTATTCACTGCTCCACACATTGTACCACGATGGGTATGTTAAATGTTTACCGCTATTCCCTCTGTATATAATACCCTTTGCTCTTAGTGAGGTCCTAATTCACCATTCCTGTACTCACTCAGTCGTAGCCTCTAAGGTATCCTCTATATACATACATGATAATGCTTCAGCACTATTATGCCCTAGTTATATTCTCCTGGGACTAGTTTACATGGGGGTTTTCTGGGGGCTATCCTTTGGTCCTAAGCAGTGAACATGGCAAGAGGCTGAAATGACTTGTAGAGGACCCTTCTATATATTACAATTGCCAAGGGTAACTCTAACAACAATCCATGGGACATTATCTAATTACTAGTTGTGGGTATGTGCTCTTTTATTTTGCTTTAACTATTTCTAGTAATTGCATGTTTTTTTCTTGTTAAGAATGGTATGTGGTATTTCAACTATGGCTCAACATTAGGACTGTTACTCTTTAATGTATGCCCTTTCTGGTACTATGAAACAATCTCTACACTATTGCAGTGCTTCAGTAGCGTTATCTTGCTTATATTCAGTGATTCCCTGCAGCCTGCTTAACGTTCACCACTTCGCAAATAGACAGACACCTACAATTCTGTATTTAGTCCATATAGTCCATATACTATTTATATACATAAATATAGCTTGTAAGACCGCTCTCTCAGTTAATGTCCCTATTTATACAACTAGGGATTCAGTTTACAATAGGGGATTTTTTTATTTTTTTTCTCTCGCCATCTGTGGCCAGGGTGGCGTGAGGATTTTCCCCTCATATTTGTACCTACCTAGGTTGTAAATGCCCCCTATATTTTAGAGCTTATAGCCTACATCCAGGATGCTACTGATGATGCTCTTACCTTTAGATAGCACTGTATTTGAATACATGGCACTGTATATGCTCCTTACTTCAAATAGTAGAGATATATTTAATGTTACCAGCTTAGCCTATCGTCATTAGTCAGTCGCAGTATACCTACAAGTATTGTTCCACATGATTGTTACTACCTTACCTTAATTATTGTGGTTGGGCCTTTCCCCCTCCTATTTGTGTTGTAGAGGTTTAGTTTGACCATAGAAATTCCACACAACTTGGCAGTTTTATATTTTCAAAGTGAGTTGCGTTCACTGTATGTACCAGGCCCTTGGTCCCACATAGTTATAGCTCCAAGACCTTAGTGTGGCTCCTCCGTATAACAGATCCTTTCATTAAAATCTCCTATTCTATCTGCTAGGCAGGTAAAGCTCTAGTTATATCCTTTCAATATTATATTATACTACCCTGATATATACACTTTTCTGAAGTTTTCTTAACGTATAAAATAGAGGTTCTCATTGGAGATCCAAAAGTGGTCTCTTTCACTATAAATAACACCCAGGTCATGGTTTCAAGCTTCCAATTGAGGTCCAAGAGTGACCTCCCCTGTCATATGGGGGGTTCATAAAGCAATAGGCACCATATTTACAGGTTATACTCTTGTATTTTTCTTTTTTGGCACTATACTCTGTTTGCATACCTAATTGTATTTTACTATATCTGTATACCATTACCATTGTGTTTTGCTTTTCGTATTTTCTGTATGCCTTACTCAGAACCTTAATAAAAATATTAAAAAAAAAAAAAAAGAAAAAGGTGACATTCACTAGTTTTGAAAGAACTACAGGTACTAATGAATCTACCTCAGAAATCTCGACAACGTCAACTACTCAAACTACTCCAATTCCTGTTAACCCTGTAACTTCAACACCTATTAGATCAGAGGTGGAATCAGGAACAAAGCCAAAAAATGGGGTTAATTACAAAAGATCTGTAAAAGAGAAAAGTGAGGAGGTGCTAGAGGAACCCCCAGAGGTGAATACTATTCAGGAGCAACGTTACCCAAGCCGCAAGACTCAATGGAAGAAAAAGAGCAACAAGAATTAAGGAAAAAAATATCTTTCTGGTATACATTTGAGCTGTCATGAAGAAATGGTTTTGTCCAAAGGCCTAGGCTTCTCACCATCTAAGGATTTTAATCTTTTTGATACTATTCTGGACATAAATAAATTTATCGGAAAGATTACCCTTAAAAAACATTTTAAAGATCTAACCACTATCAGCAATGTAAATGAGGAATGTGCTAGTACTCCAGTACTAAATGATGATTGCAATTTTGAAATATTATGTGATATTGTTTCATTATGTGATACACAAAGAGAAAAGGCATTATCAGAAGGTACAGGTAAACAGCAGTTAATAAAAGAGTCAAAACAAAGTACATTCTATCCAGTAAATGCCAGAAATAATGTAATAGAGGTATTTCACTCTATATTAGAGCAGGATCTAATAGCTCTGTCTGAAGAAGTAAATGTGAAAAATCAAAATAGAGCCCATTTCCATGGCAATTTAAATAAGAGAGAGAGAAATGTGATTAACACACTAAGAAATAATACTGATTTGGTGATTGTCAACTCTGATAACGGTGGTTCAATAGTAGTGCTCAATAAAGAACAATATCTTACTGAAGTATATAGACAGTTAGGAGATGAAGAAACAAATAAAAAACTGACATTTAATCCAAAAGAGAAATACCAAAGGGAATTAAAACATTTACTAGATATAGGAATGGAATACTCTATACTCACAGAAAAAAACTGAAGAATATATTTATGTAGATGCACTAGAGTACCAGTTTTTAAGATCTTGCCTAAAGTGCATAAGTCCCTGATCAATCCCCCAGGGAGACCAATTATTTCAGCTGTTGGCTCCCTGGGGGAGAGATTGGGACAATGGGTGGATGCACAATTACAACCAGTTTTACAGTCCCTACCAGGCTTCTTAAGAGATATGAAGCACTTGTTGAGAATGTTAGAAAACTTTACCTGGAAGAGTGGCTATTTGTAACCATAGACGCTATATCCCTGTACTCATGTATTCCACATGAGTTGGGGGTAAATGCAGTCAAAAGGATGTTAGAAAAATATTCAGAATATGATACTAATCTAATTGCTTTCATCATAGAAGCAATTTCCTTTCTGTTAGACCACAATTTCTTCATCTTTAATGGAGATTTTTTTTTACAACTAAGAGGTACTGCAATGGGGGCTAAATTTGCCCCATCGTATGCGAATTTATATCTTGCAAATTTTGAGATGGAGACTATATTTAATATAAACAACAAGTATAGGGATAATATAAAATTGTACACCAGGTACATTGATGATATCCTGATAGTCTGGAATGGTACAAAACAAACACTAGGTGAATTCATAGACTGCCTAAATGATAATTCGGGCAATCTGAAATTCACATTTGAAGCCTCTGACAATAATATATCTTATCTGGATGTTTTGATTTCTCAATCTGAAGATAAAGTGGTCACAGAAGTATACAGAAAGGAAATAACAGGTAACACCATCTTAAGAGCGGACTCATTGCATCCATCTCACCTTAAAAAGGGAATACCAAAAGGGCAGTACATTAGGTTAAGACAAAACTGTACTAGTGTACAAAATTATTGGAAACATGCCAATGACTTGATATTACGATTGACAGAAAGGGGTTATGACCCGTCTGATCTAAAAAATCTGTCTGAACAGATATCGCTCTTCAACAGAGATAATTTATTGATGGATAATACTAGAAGAAATACAGAAAGAACAGGTATTCATTTTGTGACCAAATATAGTGTACAGTATAATGAAATATGTAACATTATAAGGAAAAAGGTTACCAATTCTAGAGAGTGACAAAGATCTACAGTCTATTTCAACTACGTGCAATTTTGTATCATGAAAATCAGAGACCATTGGGGAAAAAGTAATGAAAAATTTTGGCTTTCTAAAAAGGCGGGTTTTTATAAATGTGGAGGCAGGCCATGTAAGTGGTGTGAGTATGTCCAAATGGGAGATAGCTTTACCTCAACAAATACAGGTAAATCATATAAAATTAGAGATCGGTTAAATTGTAACTCCACCTACGTTTTTTACCTTATCACCTGTCTGTGCTGTAATTTTCAGTACATAGGACTTACTTCTAGGTTTTTAAAAGACAGGATAAGGTAACACCTAATGTCCATAGAAGCTGAGACACCTAAGACACCAGTGGCCAAACATTTTGCACTACATGGCAGCAATTTTGATCACTTTATCTTTCAAGGTATAGAACAAGTCTCTTTAGGAGCAAGGGGTGGAGATAGGTACCAGGCATTAAGTAGAAAAGACATTTTTTGGATTTATACACTGAAAACAGGTTTCCCTATTGGCATAAATAAGATCAGTGATGTCAAACTTTTTATAGACAAGGATTAGGTAATCAATTGTGGATTAATAATATAGGGGATGAATTTATTAATCGTAACCCACATCTTTACCTAACAATAAATATGGTATAGTTCATCAACTAAATGTCTAAAATATTACTTTATCTTTTAATTGGGATCTTTGTGATATTTTAATATGGTGGGGGATGAGAAGTCGGCATGGTTTTGACAGTTGCAAGAGAATATATGTAAATGGCATTTAACTTATATACTTTGATTTTTTGCAATTGCATGTTACTAATGCCTACGATCTTTTCCTCCACTATATAAAATCCAATTATGAACAACATATATTTGTCTAAGGTTGCCCAATATACTAACTTACACATATTATGTAAATAATATATCTTTTTTAAATAAGTTTTCACTTTAGTTGTTATAGATTTTT
Source organism: Bombina bombina (assembly GCF_027579735.1). NCBI lineage: Eukaryota > Metazoa > Chordata > Amphibia > Anura > Bombinatoridae > Bombina > Bombina bombina. Next base: position 210,637,844 of record NC_069499.1, on the reverse strand, counting down.
GTATATATTTATGTATATCAAGATACACTACAGATTGGAGGTAGTGAATGAGTTAAATATACGTGTTTACTGATCTTGTTGATTGGTTGCACACACCTCTTTCTGTGTAGATTTAACAGCTGTAAGTGACGCTTGTTTCCCAGCTCTGATGAATTGCCCCTGAGGCAGGAAACGCGTCAGCTGTATCCTCTGCTATGCTGTGTCCTTTGTCTTGTTTTTAAACTTGATGAAATAAATGGACCATTTTAATTCTCAAACCTCTCTCCTTGCTTAATCCGGTAAGATCATCATAGTTTTTTGGTGCCGTTGCTGTTCTCTATCATTGTGGGGGTGTGGAGGATCCCCTTGATCTCATTGGTTCAGCCGTGCTGGATGGTGGATTGCTGGCACAGGAACGAGGCTCCACACAGCACAGAAGGGTTTTGGCGTGACACGCTGCTCTGTGATATCAAGTAGCTGCCAGCTAAAGACATCAAGGAATCTACATAGATGCAACAATCTCTCCTATGGAACCGCTACGAGTGTGGTAAGCCCTTAGTTCCGGTTACTTTGTTCTATATTGGGCTGAGATTAGTTTTGAACTTTCTTTTGCCCTGTGATAACCGCTATTGTGGGACTCCTGAGTGAGTAGTATACACGGGACAATAATCATTTAACCATACATTTACACACAGTTACAAACAATATTGGATTAAATATATATATATATATATATATATAATATATATATATATATATATATATATATATATATATATATATATATATATATATATATATATATACTTTATATATTTATATATATATATATATATATATATATATATATATATATATATATACAGTATCTCACCCCTAACCTTTTTGTAAATATTTTATTATATATTTTCATGTGACAACACTGAAGAAATTACACTTTGCTACAATGTAAAGTAGCGAGTGTATAGCTTGTATAACAGTGTAAAGTTGCTGTCCCCTCAAAATAACTCAACACACAGTCATTAATGTCTAAACCGTTGGCAACAAAAGTGAGTACACCCCTAAGTGGAAATGTCCAAATTGGGCCCAAGGTGTCTATATTTTTTGGGGCCACCACTATTTTCCAGCACTGCCTTAACCCTCTTGGGCATGGAGTTCACCAGAGTTTCACAGGTTGCCACTGGAGTACTCTTCCACTCCTCCATGAAGACATCAAGAAGCTGGTGGATGTTAGAGATCTTGCGCTCCCCCACCTTCCATTTAAGGATGCCCCACAGATGCTCAATAGGGTTTAGGTCTGGTGATATGCTTGGCCAGTCCATCGCCTTTGCCCTTAGCTTCTTTAGCAAAGCAGTAGTCATCTTGGAGGTGTGTATGGGGTTGTTATCATGTTGGAATACTGCCCTGCAGCCCAGTCTCCGAAGGGAGGGGACCATGCTCTGCTTCAGTATGTCACAGTACATGTTGGCATTCATGGTTCCCTTAATGAACTGTAGCTCCCCAGTGCTGGCAGCACTCATTCAGGCCCAGACCATGACAATCCCACCACCATGCTTGACTGTAGGCAAGACACACTTGTCTTTGTACTCCTCAGCTGGTTGCTGCCACACACGCTTGATAACATCTAATCAAAATAAGTTTATCTTGGTCTCATCGGACCACAGGACATGGGTACAGTAATCCATGCCCTTAGTCTGCTTGTCTTCAGCAAACTGTTTGCGGGTTTCTCTTGTGCATCTTCTTTAGAAGAAGCTTCCTTCTCGGATGACAGCCATGCAGACCAATTTGATGCAGTGTGTGGCATATGGTCTGAGCACTGACAGGTTGAACCCCCACCCATTCAACCTCTGCAGCAATGCTGGCAGCACTCATGCATATATTTCCCAAAGACAACCTCTGGATATGATGCTGAACACGTGCACTCAATTTCTTTGGTCGACCATGGCCTGCTCTGAGTGGAACCTGTCCTGTGAAACCGCTGTATGGTCTTGTCCACCATGCTGCAGTTATGGTTCAGGGGTTTGGCAATCTTCTTATAGCCTAGGCCATCTTTATGTATAGTAACAATTCTTTTTTTCAGATCCTCAGAGAGTTCTTCACCATGAGGTGCCATGTTGAACTTCCAGTGACCAGTATGAGAGTGTGTGAGAGCAATAACACCAAATTTAACACACCTGATCCCCATTCACACCTGAGTCCTTGTAACACTAATGAGTCACATGACATTGGGGAGGGAAAATGGCTGATTGGGCTAAATTTGGACATTTCCACTTAGGGGTGTACTCACTTTTGTTTCCAATGGATTAAACATTAATGGCTGTGTGCTGAGTTATTTTGAGGGCACAGCAAATTTACACTGTTATACAGGCTGTACACTCACTACTTTACATTGTAGCAAAGAATCATTTCTTCGGTGTTGTCACATGAAAAGATATAATAAAATATTTACAAAAATGTGAGGGGTGTACTTACTTTTGTGAGATACTGTATACTAATATATATTTTATGGTTCTGGGTAAAACCCAATATAAGATCATACATCTGGCTTTTTCTGGGTAATCCTAGTATTACCCAAACGCTTCTTGATAAAGCTTTACACATATACAGTATATGGTGCACTGTAATTCCCCATCTTCACTATTTTTGCCTCTGTCTGAGGGGTTCAAGGGGTGGCACCCCGCTAATCTTCTGGCATCCACCCCAAGTAAACCTTGGTAAATGAGGTTTATAGGGGGGCTACACTCACCTTGGACCCCCCAGGTGGAGGCAAAGATGGGGGAATTACAGTGCATTGTATATAATTTTAGAACATCGTATTCTGGTTTATATGTGTTGTAGGATTAGGTGTTGATTGTAGGGAGTAATGAGCAAAATGGCTGCAGATAGTGATGTCCATGCTGTTTTCAGTATTTATAGCTTTATCCAGAAGAATTTTGGTAATCTTAGGGTTATCCTAGGATTACCCGGGTAAAGCCAGATGTATGATCTTACATTGGGCTTTACCCAGAGCCACTGGGTAATATCAGTTTTACCTGGGTAATAATAGGATTCCTTAATATCTGACTTTACCAGTAACACAAACACACATACACACACACACACACACACATATATATATATATATATATATATATATATATATATATATATATATATATATATATATATATATATATATATATATATGTATAGGTAAAGGAGGGCACTCACAGGAGTTTTGTTTTTTTATCAATACACAGTGCAATTTAATTTTTAAATGTGTTTAACATTAAAATAAATGTCTTTTATACATTTATTTTAACGTTAAACACATTTGGAAATTAAATTGAACTGTGTTTTGATTCAAAAAAGTCCCGTGAGTGCCCTACCTTACCAATACATTTCTACATACTCCAATGAGGATAGCACTCAGGCGGTGATCACACCTGAGTGGAAGGAGTGCTGGGCCACCGGCTTTTATATATATATATATATATATATATATATATATATATATATATATATATATACTGTATATATAACACACAGAGAAAGTCCAGCACTCGCTTACAAGCTCTCAGCTAAGATTAAAAGCACAGCTTCCTGAGAGTGCTATAGCACCCAGGGCTGAGCATGTTGCAGGGTCATAGGATGTGTACCCAGTCCAGTTTGAGAGTGCAGTCCCCTTCCGTGTTTTGTATATGTCTAGGGAGATTACATGGGTTTGTATGGCTGTATTAGGGACCCAGGTTTTGGAAGAGACCTTGACGTGGTACCTGGGCTTGTCCCATTTGGCCAGATGCGGTAACTAACTCTTCCAGTTTTGCTTTTAATCTTAGCTGAGTGCTTGTAAGCGAGTGCTGGACTTTCTCTGTGTGTTGTATTAATTAATTTTGTAATTTTCCCTATGGGCCTTGCACCCAGGCTTGTCTGGGGGTTAACTGGAGACAGCACAGCTTCCTGAGAGTGCTATATCACCCAGGGCTAAGCATGTTTCAGGGTCATGGGATGTGTACCCAGTCCAAAATCTATTTACATTATTTTTGGAGCAGAATATTATCTACATACCCTCCCCTACCTAACAGCTTTATTTGTTCCAAACCCATTATTTTTTGTTGGGCTTCTGTACTTTCATGGTAATTTTTAAGGTGATGGGTTACGCTACTTGTTTTGATTTCATGTTTTATATTTTTCTTTTAGCTGCCTATAGGTTTTACCTACATAGTACAGAGGGAAATTACAGAATACAATGTAGAATACCCCTTCACTCCTACAGTTAATTTTATCTTTTTATTTTATGTAGATTTCCATATTTATCACAACCCCCCCCCCACCTATTTGCATATTTTTACAGACTGAGCATTTTTTACATTTTTCATTTCCATCTTGTCCTGTTCTTTTATTTAGCAAATTGTTTCTTTTTGTTAAATGAAGCTGCTATAAGAAAAACTATTGAAAATGCCCATTTCCATTATCAAGGCAATAATAAAGACGTTCTAGTCAACCGGAAATGTTATGAATCAACCTGGAAGAAGAAGTGTGTCTATATTGTCTCAACGCACTGTGAAGAGGATGATTCGTGAGGCCAAAATACCTCCAAGGATCACAGCTGGAGAATTGCAGAAGTTATTTGCGTCTTGGGGTCAGAAAGTCTTCAAAACTACAATCTAACATCACCTACATCACCTACATCACCACAACTCCTACTCTCAAACAAAAACAAACTCAAGCATCTTCAGTTTGCCAGACACTACTGGACGTTCAAATGGCATCTGGTTCTATAATCACATGGCAACCAAAATAAAAAAAATTGACAAAAAACCCCAGAGGTGGGTTTAATGCACACAGGGATGAAGCCATGTGGAAAAGTACCTCATCACATGTTTAAATATGGTGGTGGTTCGTTAATGTTTTGGGACTGTTTTTCTACTAGAGGACCTGTACATTTTGTTAAGATAGATGGCATCATGGACTCTATCAAATATCAACAGAAATTAAATGAACACCTGATTGCATCTACCAGAAAGCTTAAAATGGGCAGTGGTTGGATCTTTCAGCAGGACAATGATCCAAAACACACATCAAAATCAACACAAAAATGTTTTACTGACCACAAAATCAAGGTCCTGCCATTGCCATCCCAGTCCCCTTACTTGAACCCCATAGAAATCCTGTGGGTGAACTAAAGATGATGAGTCCATCAGTGTCAACCTCAAAATTGAAAGAATCTGGAGAAATTCTGTATGGAGGAATGGTATCATATCCCTTGCCATGTATTCTCAAACCTCATCAGACATTATAGGAGAAGACTCTTACCTTAGCTGTTATTTTGGCAAAGGGAGGTAAATAAAAGGGTGCCAATAATTTTGACACAAATATATATTTAACAAAGATATTTATTTTTTGGATAAACCTGTGATGTGTTTGCAATCGTTTGATATCCATGAGAGCAGAATATTTGTGTGTATTTTTTGAATGAAACATCAAAAGTTTTAAACAATAAAGAACATTTTTTAGAGCCTTCTTTGCTCTTATTTACTAAGGCCTAGATTTGGAGTTCGGCGGTAAAAGGGCTGTTAACGCTCCGCGGGTTTTTTTCTGGCCGCACCATAAATTTAACTCTGGTATCGAGAGTTCAAACAAATGCTGCGTTAGGCTCCAAAAAAGGAGCGTAGAGCATATTTACCGCAAATGCAACTCTCGATACCAGAGTTGCTTACGGACGCGGCCGGCATCAAAAACGTGCTCGTGCACGATTCTCCCATAGGAAACAATGGGGCAGTTTGAGCTGAAAAAAAACCTAACACCTGCAAAAAAGCAGCGTTCAGCTCTTAACGCAGCCCCATTGTTTCCTATGGGGAAACACTTCCTACGTCTGCACCTAACACTCTAACATGTACCCCGAGTCTAAACACCCCTAACCTTACACTTATTAACCCCTAATCTGCCGCCCCCGCTATCGCTGACCCCTGCATTACACTTTTAACCCCTAATCTGCCGCTCCGTAAACCGCCGCCACCTACGTTATCCCTATGTACCCCTAATCTGCTGCCCTAACATCGCCGACCCCTATGTTATATTTATTAACCCCTAATCTGCCCCCCACAACGTCGCCGACACCTGCCTACACTTATTAACCCCTAAACTGCCGAGCGGACCTGAGCGCTACTATAATAAAGTTATTAACCCCTAATCCGCCTCACTAACCCTATCATAAATAGTATTAACCCCTAATCTGCCCTCCCTAACATCGCCGACACCTACCTTCAATTATTAACCCCTAATCTGCCGACCGGAGCTCACCGCTATTCTAATAAATGTATTAACCCCTAAAGCTAAGTCTAACCCTAACACTAACACCCCCCTAAGTTAAATATAATTTTTATCTAACGAAATAAATTAACTCTTATTAAATAAATGATTCCTATTTAAAGCTAAATACTTACCTGTAAAATAAATCCTAATATAGCTACAATATAAATTATAATTATATTATAGCTATTTTAGGATTAATATTTATTTTACAGGCAACTTTGTAATTATTTTAACCAGGTACAATAGCTATTAAATAGTTAAGAACTATTTAATAGTTACCTAGTTAAAATAATAACAAATTTACCTGTAAAATAAATCCTAACCTAAGATATAATTAAACCTAACACTACCCTATCAATAAAATAATTAAATAAACTACCTACAATTACCTACAATTAACCTAACACTACACTATCAATAAATTAATTAAACACAATTGCTACAAATAAATACAATTAAATAAACTATCTAAAGTACAAAAAATAAAAAAGAACTAAGTTACAGAAAATAATAAAATATTTACAAACATAAGAAAAATATTACAACAATTTTAAACTAATTACACCTACTCTAAGCCCCCTAATAAAATAACAAAGCCCCCCAAAATAAAAAATTCCCTACCCTATTCTAAAATACAAATATTACAAGCTCTTTTACCTTACCAGCCCTGAACAGGGCCCTTGGCGGGGCATGCCCCAAGAATTTCAGCTCTTTTGCCTGTAAAAAAAAACATACAATACCCCCCCCCCAACATTACAACCCACCACCCACATACCCCTAATCTAACCCAAACCCCCCTTAAATAAACCTAACACTACCCCCCTGATGATCTTCCTACCTTGTCTTCACCATGCCAGGTTCACCGATCCGTCCTGGCTCCAAGATCTTCATCCAACCCAAGCGGGGGCTAGACATCCACTGAAGAAGTCCAGAAGAGGGTCCAAAGTCTTCCTCCTATCCGGCAAGAAGAGGACATCCGGACCGGCAAACATCTTCTCCAAGCGGCATCTTCTATCTTCTTCCATCCGATGACGACCGGCTACATCTTGAAGACCTCCAGCGCGGATCCATCCTCTTCTTCCGACGACTAGACGACGAATGACGGTTCCTTTAAGGGACGTCATCCAAGATGGCGTCCCTCGAATTCCGATTGGCTGATAGGATTCTATCAGCCAATCGGAATTAAGGTAGGAATTTTCTGATTGGCTGATGGAATCAGCCAATCAGAATATAGTTCAATCCGATTGGCTGATCCAATCAGCCAATCAGATTGAGCTCGCATTCTATTGGCTGTTCCGATCAGCCAATAGAATGCGAGCTCAATCTGATTGGCTGATTGGATCAGCCAATCGGATTGAACTATATTCTGATTGGCTGATTCCATCAGCCAATCAGAAAATTCCTACCTTAATTCCGATTGGCTGATAGAATCCTATCAGCCAATCGGAATTCGAGGGACGCCATCTTGGATGACGTCCCTTAAAGGAACCGTCATTCGTCGTCTAGTCGTCGGAAGAAGAGGATGGATCCGCGCTGGAGGTCTTCAAGATGGAGCCGGTCGTCATCGGATGGAAGAAGATAGAAGATGCCGCTTGGAGAAGATGTTTGCCGGTCCGGATGTCCTCTTCTTGCCGGATAGGAGGAAGACTTTGGACCCTCTTCTGGACTTCTTCAGTGGATGTCTAGCCCCCGCTTGGGTTGGATGAAGATCTTGGAGCCAGGACGGATCGGTGAACCTGGCATGGTGAAGACAAGGTAGGAAGATCATCAGGGGGGTAGTGTTAGGTTTATTTAAGGGGGGTTTGGGTTAGATTAGGGGTATGTGGGTGGTGGGTTGTAATGTTGGGGGGGGGGTATTGTATGTTTTTTTTTACAGGCAAAAGAGCTGAAATTCTTGGGGCATGCCCCGCAAAGGGCCCTGTTCAGGGCTGGTAAGGTAAAAGAGCTTGTAATATTTGTATTTTAGAATAGGGTAGGGAATTTTTTATTTTGGGGGGCTTTGTTATTTTATTAGGGGGCTTAGAGTAGGTGTAATTAGTTTAAAATTGTTGTAATATTTTTCTTATGTTTGTAAATATTTTATTATTTTCTGTAACTTAGTTCTTTTTTATTTTTTGTACTTTAGATAGTTTATTTAATTGTATTTATTTGTAGCAATTGTGTTTAATTAATTTATTGATAGTGTAGTGTTAGGTTAATTGTAGGTAATTGTAGGTAGTTTATTTAATTATTTTATTGATAGGGTAGTGTTAGGTTTAATTATATCTTAGGTTAGGATTTATTTTACAGGTAAATTTGTTATTATTTTAACTAGGTAACTATTAAATAGTTCTTAACTATTTAATAGCTATTGTACCTGGTTAAAATAATTACAAAGTTGCCTGTAAAATAAATATTAATCCTAAAATAGCTATAATATAATTATAATTTATATTGTAGCTATATTAGGATGTATTTTACAGGTAAGTATTTAGCTTTAAATAGGAATTATTTATTTAATAAGAGTTAATTTATTTCGTTAGATAAAAATTATATTTAACTTAGGGGGGTGTTAGTGTTAGGGTTAGACTTAGCTTTAGGGGTTAATACATTTATTAGAATAGCGGTGAGCTCCGGTCGGCAGATTAGGGGTTAATAATTGAAGGTAGGTGTCGGCGATGTTAGGGAGGGCAGATTAGGGGTTAATACTATTTATGATAGGGTTAGTGAGGCGGATTAGGGGTTAATAACTTTATTATAGTAGCGCTCAGGTCCGCTCGGCAGATTAGGGGTTAATAAGTGTAGGTAGGTGTCGGCGACGTTGAGGGGGGCAGATTAGGGGTTAATAAATATAACATAGGGGTCGGCGATGTTAGGGGTAGCAGATTAGGGGTACATAGGGATAACGTAGGTGGCGGCGATTTGCGGTCGGAAGATTAGGGGTTAATTATTTTAAGTAGCTTGCGGCGACGTTGTGGGGGGCAAGTTAGGGGTTAATAGATATAATACAGGGGTCGGCGGTGTTAGGGGCAGCAGATTAGGGGTACATAAGTATAACGTAGGTGGCGGTCGGCAGATTAGGGGTTAAAAATTTTAATCGAGTGGCGGCGATGTGGGGGGACCTCGGTTTAGGGGTACATAGGTAGTTTATGGGTGTTAGTGTACTTTAGGGTACAGTAGTTAAGAGCTTTATAAACCGGCGTTAGCCAGAAAGCTCTTAACTCCTGCTATTTTCAGGCGGCTGGAATCTTGTTGTTAGAGCTCTAACGCTCACTGCAGAAACGACTCTAAATACCGGCGTTAGGAAGATCCCATTGAAAAGATAGGCTACGCAAATGGCGTAGGGGGATCTGCGGTATGGAAAAGTCACGGCTGTAAAGTGAGCGTTAGACCCTTTAATCACTGACTCCAAATACCAGCGGGCGGCCAAAACCAGCGTTAGGAGCCTCTAACGCTGGTTTTGACGGCTACCGCCGAACTCTAAATCTAGGCCTAAGGGTGCCAATATTAGTGGCGGGCACTGTACATGTGTATTTATGTTTATATGTGTATATATATATATATATATATATATATATATACACACACACAAATATATATATACACACACACACACGTATACACATATACATATGTATATATACTTTGGAACTCTTCATTTATTTATATTTTTAGAACTTTGGAATGTAAATTATTCATAATACCTTTGGATTAGCGCAGTTGGTCTATTGAAGTCAATGGGGAGAAGAAGTTGATGCAATCATGATATCCGAAGTCCTAAAAGGGACAGTCTACACCAGAATGTTTATTGTTTTTAAAGATAGATAATCCCTTTATTACCCATTCCATAGTTTTGCATAACATAGTAACATAGTAGATAAGGTTGAAAAAAAGACCAAAGTCCATCGAGTTCAACCTATACAAATCTAAAATACTTACAAAAAGCTCCAGTTAAGATTAAATAACCCCACTAAAAGGTGACCCATTTAATACTAGCAATCATATCCATGAATTTTATTTATATACAGAAATGTATCCAGACTATTTTTAAATGTATCTATGGTATTGACATTCACTACCTCCTTTGGTAATGAGTTCCACAATTTTATTGCTCTTACAGTGAAAAAACATTTCCGTTGCAGGGGATTAAATCTCCTTTCCTCCAAACTTAAATTATGACCTCTTGTCACAAACAATTTTCTTGGAATAAACAGAGCTTCTACCATCTCTGTATATGGGCCTTGAATATATTTATATAAAGAAACCATGTCACCTCTCAAGCGCCTTTTTTCTAAGGAAAACAGACCCAGTTTGGCTAACCTCTCCTCATAGGTTAATTTCTCCAATCCCCTTATTAGCTTTGTAGCCCTTCTCTGAACTTTTTCTAGTTCTGCAATATCTTTTTTAGCGATCGGTCCCCAGAACTGCACTCTAAACTCAAGGTGAGGTCTTACCAGGGCTTTATATTGTGACAGAATTATGCTTTCCTCCTTTGAACCAATGCCTCTTTTAACACATGCTAGTATCTTATTAGCCTTTGAAGCCACTGCCCTGCATTGTGCATCCATCTTTAGCTTGTTATCTATTACTACTCCCAAATCCCTTTCCTCCTGTGTTTGGTCTTGTCCCATTTAAAAAAAATATGTTGCCTGCTTATTTTTACTCCCAAAATGTAGAACCTTGCATTTTTCCTTATTAAATTTAATTTTCCATTTACTTGCCCATAGTTCTAATTTTTGCAAATCCCTTTGTAATGAGATATCTTACCTATTGACCTTACTTAACTTAGTATCATCTGCAAAAATAGAGATGTCGCTATTTAATCCTAGCTCCAAGTCATTTATTACAGTACTGATTCCTGGGGGACGCCACTGATTACCTTTGTCCAATCTGGGTATGATCCATTTACTACTACTCGTTGCTCCCTATCTTTTATCCAGTTATTTATCCATGAGCTAACATTTTCAGCTATTCCCAGTCCCTTAATTTTATGCATTAATCTCTCGTGAGGCACTGTATCAAATGTCTTTGCAAAATCTAAGTATATCACACTGTTATATTAATACACTTTTTTACCTCTGTGAATATCCTATATCTAAGCCTCTGCAAACTGACCCTTATTTTAGTTCTTTTGACAGACTTGTATTTTAGCCAACCAGTGCTGGCTCCTAGGAACTCCACGTGCGTGAGTACAGTGCTATCAATATGAAACACATGAACTAACACCCTTTATTGGTGAAAACTGTCAAAATGCCCTGAGATAAGAGGCAGCCTTTAAGGGCTTAGAAATTAGCATATGAACCTCCTAGGTTTAGCTTTCAACTAAGAATACCAAGAGAACAAAGCAAAATTGGTGATAAAAATAAATTGGAACATTGTTTAAAATTACATGCCCTATCTGAATAATGACAGTTTGTTTTGGACTAGACTGTCCCTTTAAGTCAGCGCATATCAGCTTTCAGCTTTAAATCAAATGAAAACTGTTTACTTTCAACTTTAAATACGCACGCTAAATTGCATGTGTTAAAAATGTACTGCCGTGTTTGCTGTGCTTAAAGGGATATTCCAGTCAAAATTTAAATGCACATATATGAATTACATATTTTAAAAGAAACATGTTTACAATATAAATATATTAGCAAAAATGCTTCTAGTGAAAGTTATCACTGTTTTAGTGTTAACATTTTTCTCTGCACGTTTATTTGAGGCATAGCTAGACATTTGCAGTGCACTAGCATTTTAAATACTGCAGCTGCTCAGAGCCCTATAGGGGCTTGTATAATGTCAGCAATTAACAAATTGAGTCATTACCAGAGGATAAAAGCACCTTAGGCTCTTTGAGCAAGTGCTGTTTTTAAAATCCTCGTGCACGGTGCATACTTAACTATGCAGCTATAGCTTTTATTTGAAGAATTTTTGCTAATACACATATATTACAAAATTGCATCTATTTAAACTCGAAATGCGTGGATTCCAATTTTGGATGGAATGTCCCTTTAATAGCAATCCACTTATAATCTGGCCCTATAATATTTTCACAAGTACATGTAAAAATGGTATCAAGACCAAATGGTACAATAATTACCGTAAATCTGTCTTGCCTCCAGTGGTGGAAACATAATTCATACCACTGGCACTGAATGGGTTAGTTTATTGTAACAACTTGTATGTAATATTTATAAAATATTTTTTAAAATGCACATGTAAGACCAGGGAGTTTGTATGATAAATCAACTTAACAAAAAACACCATAAATTTAATTTTTTTTGATAACTTTTTCCAACTTTAAAAGAGGCCTTTTATTTAATGCACATAATTTTTCTACTACTTAGCTTCTCAAGAAGACAACTAAAATGTGGCCTCATTGCATTCATCTCTGCTAATGTGAATAACTTCCACACCATTAAGAATGAACTATGTATGAAAATTGAAGGCATATTTATTTAAAAGAATAAATGTGGAAATGTTTAATGCCTTCCATAATTTATCATTTTACTTAATTAAAATTAATTAGCTAAAAATTGTGCTATTTAAAAATTATTCTAGCGTGCATTTGTCATCTTCAGAGCAATCCTATTCTAGAGGTGCTATATAATTTTAAAAATTCCTATAAATGTAAAGAATATTTAGTTTTGAAAACAGTGTTTGCAACATATCACACAAACCTTTTATTTTCATACACTATTTTTACTTATATTTTATATAGTTTAAGTGTTGCATTGATAATTAGACATGTGGTGAGAGGGGGAATGAAAGGGGCAAAGAAGGAGAGACAGAATGCAAGGGTCAGCAATTAGTAAGTGATAGGAGAAGTAGAGACAATGGGGCATATTTATCAAAGTGCGAGCGGACATGATACAAGGTAGATCGTATCATGTCCGCTGCACATCGATAAATACCGACAGCATAAGCTGTCAGCATTTATCATTGCACCAGCAGTTCACCACAACTGCTTGAGCAATACCTCCCCCTGCAGATTTGCGGCCAATCGACCGCTAGCAGGGGGTGTCAATCAACCCGATCGTATTCGATCGGGTTGATTTTTTTCCGCCGCATCAGAGCAGACGGACAAGTTATGGAGCAGCGGCCTTTAGACCACTGCTTCATAACTTCTGTTTCCGGTGAGCCTTCAGGAGCTTGATAATTCGGCCCCTATGGGGTAGATTTATCAAATGCCAGGCGGACATAATCATGTCCGCCCGGCATCGCTTAATGCCGACAGCATACGCTGTCTGCATTTATGCTGTCCTCCCCCTCTACCTATTTGCTGCCATCTTAGGTACTGGAAGCTGTCTGCCAGTATGCTGCAAATTATGCAAATTTTATTAATAAAAATACATTTTAAAAATAATTCTGTAGTGTAGCTGCCCCCCTCATTATCCTAATCCCCTCCCAGATCCATTCCCGCCCCCCTCCAGTGGACTCTAGAGTGGCCCTCTCTGCATCTGTTACTGACCGGAGGGTATTGCATGATGCCTCAATATCGAGGCATTGCTGATATACCCTGAGAGCGTCTGGAAGCAATCACGATCACTTCCAGTGCTCATATTTCCCAAGAACATGCCTAGAGTTTTTTGTAGGACATGCCTTGCAGGTCGTCGGTCGTTAACTAGTTAACCTAAACCTTGCTCAGGCATGTTAAATTCATCAAATCATGAAGTACCTCATCTTGTGGCCGTGTTTCACTATCTGAAAGCTGCCAAGCTTGTCTTGTTTCGATTTTTCTTTCATTTTTAACTTTTTAAAGGTTTTTTTTGTGCTTATGTTAGAATATAAGTATTTATACTGTATATATTAGTAAGAAGATATGAAAAAGGCACTCGTGAATCATAATACAATATAACCTTTTAATAGCACCAATTAAAAATGCAGAGCATAACGTTTCGAGAACTTTACATTCTCTTTGTCAAATGCAAGGCATAGCAAAAAATCTATACAAAACTGTATAACATACCTCATAGTGACAGCAAGCACATTAGATAATCGGAGCCATAAAGATCATCTAACCCAAATGGACCAAGATGACAGTGAGCACAGCACAGAGACTAATTTGAAATAAGATTATTAATTGGTAAAAATGACCAATCAATAAATTACAGTAAAAACATCATAATGACTATCCCATATTAACCTCAACATCAATAAACATTAATAAACATTACATGACGCATTTAATATAGCTGACTGCAATCGCGTGTCCAGGAATATGATAGAAACTTTTTACAGAGGACTTAGGCAGTCAGTGGCATCACACAGTATGCGCAGTCTATGTACAGTCATATTCCAATGATGATGAGACAATAATAACAACAATAACAATGGTCAAGCAGTACAGGAATATAATTGGATTAAAGTGGTTGTAGCTTTTGAGCATATTAGACGAAAATCATATCTCACACCATCCCCTCCATAGGAAGACCAAAAATCCAGCATTGTGTTCAGCCCCTTAAGGGCTATGGTATCCAGAGTATAGATCCTTCTGGTCTCCATGCGTAGTAGCTCATTAGCCCTATTGCCTCCCCTTAGTATTGGTGATCAATATTGAATAAGTGCTCTTATGATCTTATATTATTAGTGATTGAGGAAGTAAACAGGCTGGAAAACAAGATGAAATTTGAGATTGACATATTAAAACAAAATAGCTATCAGGCTATGATTGATTACACAACATAGGATTGGGTTAACAAGTTAGAAACATTAGTGAAAAAATAAAAAAAAATCTCATTCCCTTCAAAAACAGGAAGTTGACTACTGTAGAAGGGGACTATAGGGAGAAACAAATCTATAGGTGGCTCTATGGTAAGGATCAGGAAGCACCCAGGAGAAGACACAGGTATTTAAAGCCTAGAAATATCTTGGACACATTTGACACTAGTGGTGGTGACACTTCTGAAGGTGACACCAATACAAATGAGGAGTTGGTTGTTTTACAATATTCACAGTCTAATGCAGCTTCTTTTTCTGGAATAATGACCAGAGCAACAGTAAAACTGCCACAAATGACAAATGGTGCAAAAGATCACACATTAGGAGAGGGGGCAACCAAAAAAAAAAGAAAGGTATGAAGAAAAAGTGAACATTGTGTTCAATCTCAGTGATAGAACTCTCACTGGGGATGAAGACAATGCATTGAATCATGGCTTGTCCTTCATACCAACACCTAGGGAGGACAAGTTTCGTAAGGTAGTTGATACGCATATTCTGCAGAGGAAATTAAAACTGAAATATTTCTTTAAGCATAAGGATAATAATACAAAAAAACAGATGATTCTATATATAAATTTAAACCACAGTTCACCTTCGAACCTTCTATTACAAACCCTTCTATTAAGAGTTTCACTTGCATCGTATGTAATGAATAGTGATGTCGCGAACCTAAAAATTTGGGTTCGCGAACGGCGAACATGAACTTCCTCAAAAGCTCGAGAACTGGGGAACCGGGCGAACCGCCATAGACTTCAATAGGCAGGCAAATTTTAAAACCCACAGGGACTCTTTCTGGCCACAATAGTGATGGAAAAGTTGTTTCAAGGGGACTAACACCTGGACTGTGGCATACCGGAGGGGGATCCATGGCAAAACTCCCATGGAAAATTACATAGTTGATGCAGAGTCTGGTTTTAATCCATAAAGGGCATAAATCACCTAAAACGTGTGTGTGGTAGACCGAGCGCTAGTATTTTACAGACTTATGCTCACTGGCAAAAGTCCCCTAGTGGACTTGGGATGTGACTACAATTGTGTGATATAGTGAGCGCTGGGAAGCTTAAAAGGACTGTGAGGTATGGATATGTTAAAAATGGAATGTATTTATTACAGTTAATATACAATGAAAATACAATATAATACATACAAATTAAAAAGCTTCTAAAATTCTTCCTAAAATCTCTATGGATCCATGAGATATAAGTCTTAAGGATATAGTGTTACCTATATCTGTGGTGTTGGAACAAATATTACGTTAGCTCCGACAACAGTCTAAGACCATAGTATTATGGTCTATAAAGTGCAGTTTAAGCACAGATATTTACAAACAGCAGATGTGATGTAAATGGCCAAAATTGGCGTAGTACAATGTCAATAATACAGATGTCAACAATACAGATGCAGTATAAAAGTATAAGTGATAGAAATACAATATAAATAAAAGTGTAGGAGAAATCCAATTGTGTAAAAATGGAAATAAAATTTGTTGAAAAAATGAAGAAATTTATGTCTCTCAAATAGTTTCTTAAAAAATGTCTCTTTGGAAAATCACAGTGTTCCAAAAAAAATATATATCAGAGTGTTCCACAAAAATTGCAAAAGTGTTCCACAAAAATTGTAAAAAATTAATCCACAAATAAATATCAAAGTGTTCAAAAAATATGGTGGGTAAGTGCGTTCAAAGAAATCCTAGATGATTAACTTCCAAAATAAACTCCAATAGCTGTGGTAGACGTGAAGGAGATTATAAGAATGCAGAATATAAAAAATATATAAAAAATGTAGAATATAAAAATGCAGAAGAAAAAAAAAAAAAAAAGTACAATAATGTGGCGGGTAGGTCCAAAGTCCTCCTCCTAATCTGTGGGTGAAATAAAGTGCAATAGTGTAATAACGTCTAGATGTGGTATAATAAAATCAGAAATTTGCTCACCAGTATGTCTCACCAGCATAAATCACCTAACATTCCTAAATTGTTTGGAATAACGTGCTTTAAAACATCAGGTATGATGCTGTATCGATCCGGTAGTGTAAGGGTTACGCCCGCTTCACAGTGCGCAGTGTAGGTGATATGCCTGCTCTGACCATGCTTTGCAGACCAGGTATCAGTGGTCAGATGGACCCTTGCCCCAACACTGTGTGCCAGACATGCCATTATAGCAGACTTATATGGCTGTGGCGTTGCTTTTTGGTAATTAGAAGGCTGCTAAATGCCACTGCGCACCACACGTGTTTTATGCCCAGCAGTGAAGGGGTTAATTAGGGAGCATGTAGGGAGCTTGTAGGGTTAATTTTAGCTTAAGTGTAGTGTAGTAGACAACCCAAAGTATTGATCTAGGCCCATTTTGGTATATTTCATGCCACCATTTCACCGCCAAATGCGATCAAATAAAAAAAAAATGTTCACTTTTTCACAAACTTTAGGTTTCTCACAGAAATTATTTACAAACAACTTATGCAATTATGGCATAAATGGTTGTAAATGCTTCTCTGGGATCCCCTTTGTTCAGAAATAGCAGACTTATATGGCTTTGGCGTTGCTTTTTGGCTAAATGCCACTGCGCACCACACATGTTTTATGCCCAGCAGTGAAGTGGTTAATTAGGGAGCATGTAGGCAGCTTGTAGAGTTAATTTTAGCTTAAAGGGACACTGAACCCAAATTGGTTCATTTGTAATTCAGAAAGAGCATGCAATTTTAAGCAACTTTCTAATTTAATCATATTATCAATTTTTCTTCATTCTCTTGCTATCATTATTTGAAAAAGAAGGCATCTAAGTTTTTTTTTTGGTTTCAGTACTCTGGACAGCACTTTTTTATTGGTGGATGCATTTATCCACCAATCAGCAAGGACAGCCCAGGTTGTTCGCCAAAAATGGGCCGGAATCTAAACTTATATTCTTGCATTTCAAATAAAGATACCAAGAGAATGAAGAAAATTTAATAATAGGAGTAAATTCAAAATTTCATGCTCAATCTGAATCACGAAATTAAATTTTTAAGTACAGTGTCCCTTTAAGTGTAGTGTAGTGGACAACCCAAAGTATTGATCTAGGCCCATTTTAGTATATTTAATGCCACCATTTCACCGCCAAATGCGATCAAATTTAAAAAACTTACATTTTTTTGCAATTTTAGGTTTCTCACTGAAATTATTTACAAACAGCTTGTGCAATTATGGCACAAATGGTTGTAAATGCTTCTCTGGGATCCCCTTTGTTCAGAAATAGCAGACATATATGACTTTGGCGTTGCTTTCTGGTAATTAGAAGGCCGCTAAATGCTGCTGCGCATCACACATGTATTATGGCTAGCAGTGAAGGGGTTAATTAGGTAGTTTGTAGGGAGCTTGCAGGGTTAATTTTAGCTTTAGTGTAGATATCAGCCTCCCACCTGACACATCAGACCCCCTGATCCCTCCCAAACAGCTCCCTTCCCTCCCCCACCCCACAATTGTCCCCGCCATCTTAAGTACTGGCAGAAAGTCTGCCAGTACTAAAATAAAAGGTTTTCAAATTATTATTTTTTATTTTATTTTTAGCATATTTACATATGCTGTGGTGTTGCATCCCCCCTTAGCCCCCAACCTCCCTGATCCCCCCCAACACAGCTCTCTAACCCTCCCCATCTGCCTTATTGGCGGCCACCTTGGGTACTGGCAGCTGTCTGCTATTATTTCACAGTCAAAAAAATGTTTTTTTTTTTAAATGTACACTACTGTTACACCAGATATGAGTGGTGGCACTGGGCAAGTGGGCACAGTATACGCTGTGAGACTGACACACACGCTGGCAGGCAGGCAACTGCAATTAGATTACACAGAAAAAAAAAAAAAAGCAGACTGATGTTCTAGCCCTAAAAAGGGCTTTTTGGGGTGCTGTCCTTACAGCAGAGATCAGATGAGTCCTTCAGGACTGTAGTGGACACTGAATACACTAGGCTAGCTATCGATTTCCCTATTAAATCAGCAGCAGCTACACTGTCCTTCCTCTCACTAAGAATGCAGATTCCAAATGAATCTAAAATGGATGCTGTCCAGGAGGTGGGAGGGTCTGGGAGGGAGGGTCTACTGCTGATTGGCTGTAATGTGTCTTCTGACTGTGAGGTACAGGGTCAAAGTTTACTCAATGATGATGAATAGGGGGCGGATCGAACATCGCATATATTCGCAACATCACTAGTAATGAAGTAAATTCAGATCAAAAGTCTGCAGAATTCCCTAACCTATTGAAGCAGGAGTACAAAGCCATAAAAGAGTTGGGCATGGATAATTCAATAATAATAATACGCACAGTCGACAAGGGGGGCGGTATTTTTATAATGAATTACAGCGATTATCACCAGGAAGCCAAACGGCAACTAGCTGACACTAGTGTTTACATTTGCTTAAGAGGTAACCCTACCCTTTTGTTTAAGAAAATGACTGATCAGTCCCTGAAATCTGCATTTGAAGCCTGTATTCTTGATGATAATAAATATGATTTTTTGACCACTGATTTCCCTAAGATACCGGTATTATACCTACTGCCAAAAGTTACATAAAACTTTTAATAATCCTCCTGGTAGACCCATTGTGTCTGCCAGGGGTTCACTATTTTCTAATATAGCAAAATACATTGACCATTATCTGCAATCAGTGGTCAAAGACACATTTGCATACTTACAAGATTCCCCTAGTTTAGTTAGAGTTTTGAATACATTTGATACATTACAGAAAGATGACATATTGGTCACCATGGATGTTGACAGCCTGTACACCTCCATTCCTCATGAGGGAGGTGTACAGGTTGTCAGGACCGTGGTGGCTGAATCTAAATGCTACACAGACCCCCGATTAAGTTCTTATTGGAACTATTTAGATTATGCCTTGAAAAAAATTATTTCAGATTTGAAAAGGACTATTATCTGCCGATTTCAGGGACAGCAATGGGTTCAAATATGGCACCCACGTATGACAATCTCTTCATATCCTGGTATGAATAGATAATTATGAAGCCACAGAGCATGAATGAGATTATATACTATACACGGTACAATTTTTTTGGTCTGGCGAGGGACAGTGGAGGGCCTCAACAATTGGGTGGGAATACTTAAAAAGTTTGGATACACCCATCAACTTTAAAATGGAACATGCTGTACAACAGATCAATTTTTTGGATCTGAATATATTTAAAGGTTGACAGAGAGTGGGGTATGTAGATTTGGCACCTCCCTATACACTAAACCCACCGACCGTAATTCCCTATTGGAGGCCCACAGGTATCATCATTTACAACAGAAGAGGGGTATTGTTGCCTCTCAACTCACTTGTGTTCTGCGCAACAATACATAGGCAATAATGAGGGAGCAGCAACTTGATGAATTGTCAAAAAAATTAACTGCACAAGGATACAACAATAAAATGGTCATGCATACCAGAAGTAAGGTGGTTGAATGATTCCAGGAGGGAATTACAGTCAACAAGGGCATTAACACCAAGAATGATAGTATCAATTTCATCACCACCTATGATACAATGCATCAACAGGTGAGCTCTGCGGCCAGGAAACATTGGGATCTAATAAGAACAGATAAGACCTTACCATTCCAGCATACACAGCATCCAAGGATGATATACCGTTGTGCTAATAATCTAAGAGATCTGCTTGTTAAAAAGGACCCTGTAAAATGATATGAAGGACACAATTGGTTGAAGTCCACAAAAAAGGTGTGCTTTAAGTGTGGAGATTGTATCACATGTGACAGCATGTTGAAAGGCAGCATGTTGAAAGTTGACACGTTCCTACACCCACATGAAAACAAGAGATATAAAATTAACTATAGGTTGACCTGCACTAGCACTTATGTGATTTACATCTTGATTTGCCCATGCTCCCTAATTTATGTAGGTAAAACGGTCACTACATTCATAAAAAGGATGGCTAATCATCACTGTGTGATCAGAGAAGCCATTGACAAAGGTGACTCTGATCAACCAGTGGCACACCACTTTTCCCGTTGTAGACATAGTGTCTCTAGTTTGAGAACTATGTTGATTGACCAGGTGCCACCAATACTAAGGGGAGGCAATAGGGCTAATTGGTTACTACTCCTGTGGACCAGATGGATATTTATTCTGGATACCATAGCCCCTAAGGTGCTAAACACAATGCTGGATTTTGGGACTTTCTATTGAGGGGATGGTGTGAGATGTATGATTTTTGTCTAATATGCTCAAAAGCTACAACCACTTTAACCCAATTATATTCCTGGACTGCTTGACTATTGCCTTATCATTGGAATATAACTGTACATAGACTGTGCATACTGTGTGATACCACTGACTGCCTAAGTCCTCTGTAAAAAGTTGCTATCATATTTCTGGACACACAATTGCAGTTATCTATATTAAATGCATCATGTAATGTTTATTAATGTTTATTGATGTTGCGGTTAATATGGGATCTTGTTTTTACTGTAATTTATTGATTGGTCATTTTTACCAATTAATCATCTTATTTCAATTCACGACACACCCTCTGAATGTACACGTCAATGTGAGTCGCGTGCTGATGATGTCATCATCATGGGACATAGAACGTGGGCCGCAGCTGCGGCTCGGTGGTCAGAGACTTTACACATTTGGTATTTAAGGTAATGGTTTTAGAGGAATGTTATACAGCTTTGTATATGTTTTTTGCTATGCCTTGCATTTGACAAAGGGAACGTAATATTCTCGAAACGATATGCTCTGCACTTTTAACTGGTGTTATTAAAGGTTATATTGTATTATGATTCACCAGTGTGTGCCTTTTTAATCTCTTCTTACTTGGATATTTTTTGATGTTGCACCCTGGAAGTTGCCTAATGTTGGATTATGGAGTGTCTATTCTATCGACTTTTTGATATATATATATATATATATATATATATATATATATATATATATATATATATATATATATATATATATATATATATACACAGTCATGACCAAAAATATTGGCACCCCTTCATTTCTGTCAGATAATGCACCACTTTATTTCTTTTGTTTGTTTTGGCATGCCTCAAAAAAGTGGAGAAAAACCTGATACATTCCACACAAAACTCCAAAGATGGACTGGATTCAATTTTTTGCACCTTCTCAAAATTGTAAGAAATATTTGTATTCCAAGTTTGTGATGCTCCTGTAATTTGTAATTAAACTCACCTGTATCAATCAACAGGTGCTGACAATATAGAAATAACACCGGCAACCAGTTAAAATGGTGAAAAATGTACTCAACCATTCTGTTGTATGTCTCTGTGTGCCACACTGAGCATGGAGAAGAGAAAGAGCAGCAACGAATTGTCCGAGGATTTGAGAAAAAAATTGTGGAAAAGTATGGACAATCTCAAGGTTACAAGTCCATCTCCAGAAATCTTAATGTTCCTGTGTCCACTGTGTGCAACATTGTCAAAATGTTTACAGCCCATGGCACTGTAGCTAATCTCCCTGACGAAAGAGAAAAAATTAGCAAAGATTGTAACGAAGGATTGTTTGAATGGTGAATAAAGAACCTCGATCAACTTCCAGACAAATTCAAGCTGACCTTCAGGCACAGTGTCGGCTTGCACTATACGTTGCCATCTGAATGAAAGGGGACGCTATGGTAGGAGACCCAAGAGGACCCCACTGCTAACACAGAAATATAAAAAAGCCAGATTGGTGTTTGCCAAAACTTACCGGAGGAAGCCAAAATCCTTTGCTGTGGACAGACAAAACTAATGTACAGCTTTTTGGTAAAGTCCATCATTCTACTGTTTTCAGAAACAGAACATGGTGGAGGTTCACTGATGTTTTGGGTGGCTTTCCTGCTTCAGGCACTGGATATCTTGACTGTGTGCATGGAATTTTGAAATCTGAAGACTACCAAATAATGTGGTGCAATGTAGGGCCCATTGTCAGAAAGTTTGGTCTCCATCAGAGGTTATGGATTTTACAGCAGGACAATGACCCAAAGCACACATCAAAAAGCAACCAGAAATGGTTTAAGACAAAGCTCTGGAGAGTACTGAACTAGCCAGCAATGATTTCAAATCTCAATCCCATAGAACCCCTGTGGAGAGATCTCAAAACAACAGTTGGGAAAAGGAACCCTTCTAATCTGAGAGACCTGGAGCAGTTGGCGGTAGAAGAGTGGTCCAAAAGAGAGAGAGAGACTCATTGTGTAGTTAATTTACAAATCTAGAAAAGCCAGAAGGCTTGTTTTTCCTACAGAAAACCTCTGAACTACATTGTTTCCAATGCAGCAAAGGATTCTGAATAAGATATACAAATGAGGTTCACAATGACTCATTTTACACCACGAAACAGGCTCTCCTGGGATGGTTCTGAATCACTGTACTAACTCTAGCTAAGCCTATAAGCTATGTGAACAGCGATGCTATGGCGTAAAGGGAGTCTGCGTAAAAGCAGACTTGAAGTAAAAAGGTGAGTCGTGAACCTCATTTGCATATCTTACCTAGAATCTTTTGCTACATTGGAAACAATGTAGTTCAGAGGCTTTCTGTGGGAAAAACAAGCCTTCTGGCTTGTCTAGATTTTTTAATTAACTACACATTGAGTTATTTTCTCTATATTTTGTGCCTAGGGGAGGATTTTAAACTTACTTTTCACCTCCCTATAATTTAAAATGTATACATACTGTGTGTGTATGTATATATATGTAAAAAGGAAGGCACTCACCGGGTTTAATAAGGATAAAGTTTTATTCCTTAAAGGATGACATAAAATCTCTTTGTCATGCCAAACCTCAGTCCCACAGCCTTAACTCATCCTGGCATCATACATATAACAAAACAAACAGAAAACTACCTGACAATACAACAAATCATAAACCAGACTAAAAACATAGAATAAACAAAACAAAAAAATAAAATTAAAAATAAACCTGCGAAAGACAGCCACAAAAAAGGACACACAAAGAACAAAGTCAAAAAATAAAAAGAAAAATCATAAAAATCATAAAAAGACAACACATCACCAAATAAACATAAAATACAGATACAAGATACTGGGTATAACTATCTCATGCATAGATTATAGGAAACTATGCCACTCAAGTTTAGTGTTCAGTCCTTTAGGGATTATAGTGTCCAGCTCGTCGTAGATCCACCTTTTCTCTCTTTGGAGTAACAATCTGTTCCTGTCGCTACCTCTGCTCATCTCAGGAATATGATCAATTATCGTGTATTGCAGGTCAGCCCCCCTATGCCCTTGTTGTTGGAAGTGCCTAGTCACTGGTTGATTTGATTCTCCATTTTTGATGGCTTGTCTAATGGCGCTCCTATGGTTAGCCATCCTAACCCTCAGGTTGTCACAGGTCTTACCTACATAAAATAGGCTGCAAGGACAGTGGAGCATATACACTATATAAGGGGTCGTGCAGGTCACCCTGTGTTTATGAAAATATTTCTTATTATACCTTGGGTGGTTAAACTATTTCCCTGCTGACATCCCATTGCAGGTGGTACAACCGCTACACTTAAAACATCCTGGTTTCAGTGCCTGTCTGCTTAGCCAGTTTTTAGAATAACATTATGCAGGGTTCGTCAATTGCAGATTGTCCTTAAGGGATTTACCTTTTTTGTACCCTATTCTCGGTGCCATCATATCCTTAAAGGGGAGTGCATCATCACTCTGCAGGATTTCCCAATTTCGTCTCAAGATCCCATTAAATCCGTTCTTATCCGCTGCATAGGTAGTTGTAAATGTCAGCTTTTTCTTACTGTCAACATTCCTACGACTAGTACTCATCCTCTGTATTGCTTGTAACTGCTCATTATGGGCCTTTTTCTTATAACCTCTCTCGATGAAATTCCGTTTCATCTCCTTGAGCTGAATGCTGGCATTCTCCTCCCGAGTGTTATTTCTTTTAACCCGCATAAATTATGATTTAGGGAGTGCCTTTTAAAGCACAGGTGGGTGACAGCTAGATGCTTCAAGCAATGTGTTTCTGTCCGTTGGCTTCTTGTACAGAGAGGTATAATAAGAAATATTTTCATAAACACAGGGTGACCTGCACGACCCCTTATATAGTGTAATATGCTCCACTGTCCTTGCAGCCTATTTTATGTAGGTAAGACCTGTGACAACCTGAGGGTTAGGATGGCTAACCATAGGAGCGCCATTAGACAAGCCATCAAAAATGGAGAATCAAATCAACCAGTGGCTAGGCACTTCCAACATCAAGGGCATAGGGGGGCTGACCTGCGATACACGATAATTGATCATATTCCTGAGATGAGCAGAGGTAGCGACAGGAACATATTGTTACTCCAAAGAGAGACAAGGTGGACCTACGACGAGCTGGACACTATAATCCCTAAAGGACTGAACACTAAACTTGAGTGGCATAGTTTTCTATAATCTCTGCATGAGATAGTTATACACATTATCTTGTATCTGTATTTTATGTTTATTTGGTGATGTGTTGTCTTTTTATGATTTTTATGATTTTTTAAAAAAAAATAGATTTTTGACTTTGTTCTTTGTGTGTCCTTTTTTGTGGCTGTCTTTCGCTGGTTTGTTTTTTATTTTTATTGTTTTTTGTTTATTTTATGTTTTTAGTCTGGTTTATGTGATGTCTTTTCATGGTGTTTTATTTATTTTTTTGATATTTTTGATTTTTGACTTTGTTCTTTGTGTGTCCTTTTTTGTGGCTGTCTTTCGTTGGTTTGTTTTTATTGTTTTTTTGTGGTTTGTTTAATTTATGTTTTTAGTCTGGTTTATGATTTGTTGTATTGTCAGGTAGTTTTCTGTTTGTTTTGTTATATGTATGATGCCAGGATTAGTTAAGGCTGTGGGACTGAGGTTTGGCATGACAAAGAGATTTCATGTCATCCTTTGATGCAGGGCAGCCGAGATTAGCAATCCTTTGAGTGCTGTATGTATCTGTTTCTAGAAATTAGAATACTGGACTTAGGAAATGTGTGGATGTTTTCGGTATATTATGGAGGTTATATCCTGTACATATTAGTCCTGAGTTAGTAATGCAGTTTAGTATACAAAGTACTGTAGAATTTGCTGTGCTCGAGACATATATTATTGTATTTAGTTTCCTTATTAGCGCTAATAGGTGTAATATTGCAGCAATTCAATTGTTTTTAAATAAGTTAGTTTTACACGTTCATTATTAGTTGTAGTGAAAGGTGATCACTTAAGGTTGTTTGTTGTTGGTTGCTAAGATAAGGGCACTGTCTGATGATGCGTGCTAAGTGTTGTGCAACACCTGCACTAGGTGATTAAGGTGAAGGGGTATTTAAGGCTATGTATAGCATTGATTCTTGTTGTCAGTTTGAAAATGGAGGTACAACTCCGAAATGTTACTTCATAAGGAATAAAACTTTATCCTTATTAAACCCGGCGAGTGCCTTCCTTTTTGCGATATGTTGGATCTGTGAATTATGCAGGATCTCTTTAATGTGTACCCCGGTGGTTCAAAGGCTACCGTGAGTACTAGGCCATGCTATAAAGACTATATATATACTGTATATATATATATATATAAATATATATAAATATATATATATATATATATATATATATATATATATATATATATATATATATATATATATATATAGCCGGTAGCCCAGCACTCCTTCCACACAAGTGTAATCACAGCCCGGGTGCTGTCCTCATGTACTTGTATATAAAATGTAGGAGGGCACTCACAGGACTTGTATAGAAGCAACAAACAGTATACTTTTATTTCCAAATTAATTACACATCTTTGATATTGTTTCTCTGTTGGGAGTTCGTTTGAACGTGATGCATGCTGCATTACAATAATTATATATTGTCCTAAAGAAGGCCCATAAATGGGTTGAAACGTCGACATCTACAATTAATGTGTAATTAATTTGGAAATAAAAGTATACTGTTTGTTGCTTCTATACAAGTCCTGTGAGTGCCCTCCTACATTTGGACATTTATATATATATATATATGTGTGTGTGTGTGTGTGTATATATATATATATATATATATATATATATATACATCAGATAGATATACAACACACAGAGAAAGTCCAGCACTCACTTGCAAGCTCTCAGCTAAGATTAAAAGCAAAACTGGACTGACCCTGCAACATGCTCAGCCCTGGGTGCTCAATAGCACTCTCAGGAAGTTGTGCTGTTCCCATAGTCCCAGGTAATTATCCCCAGACAAGTCTGGGTGCAAGGACCATAGGGGAAATTACAAAACAAATTAATACAACACACAGAGGAAGTCCAGCACTCACTTGCAAGCTCTCAGCTAAGATTAAAAGCAAAACTGGAAGAGTTAGTTACTGCATCTGTCCAAATGGGACAAGCCCAGTTTGTTTGATTGAGAGCTTGCATTTGTATGGCTGTATTAAGGACCCAAGTTTTGGGAGATACCTTGATATGGTACCTGGGCTTGCCCCATTTGGCCAGATGCATTAACTAACTCTTCCATTTATGCTTTTAATTTTAGCTGGGTGCTTGTGAGTGAGTGCTGGACTTCCTATGTGTGTTGCATAAATTTGTTTTGTATTTTTCCCTATGGGCCTTGCACCCAGACTTGTCTGGGGTTAACTGCCTGTTACTCTGGGGACAGCACAACTTCCTGTGAGTGCCATTGAGCACCCAGGCTAAGCATGTTGCAGGGTCATGGATGTGTACCCTGTCCAGTTTGAGAGTGCAATACCCTTCTGTGTTTTGTATATGTCTAGGGTGATTACATATGCCTGTGCACCCTTCCCTTGTTCGCAGTCTCTTTGATTGAGAGCTTGAATTGTTTGGCTGGTTTAGGGACCCAAGTTTTGGGAGAGACATTGACGTGGTACCTGCGCTTGTCCCATTTGGCCAGATGCGGTAGCTAACTCTTCCATTTATGCTTTTAATCTTAGCTGAGAGCTTGTAAGTGAGTGCTGGACTTTCTCTGTGTGCTGTATTAATTTGTTTTGTATTTAACTTATGGGCCTTGCAGCCAGACCTGTTGGGGGTTAACTGCCTGTGACTCTGGGGACAGCACAGCTTTCTGTGAGTGCCATTGAGCACCCAGGCCT
This sequence comes from Bombina bombina, assembly GCF_027579735.1. Taxonomy (NCBI): domain Eukaryota; kingdom Metazoa; phylum Chordata; class Amphibia; order Anura; family Bombinatoridae; genus Bombina; species Bombina bombina. The sequence continues at coordinate 210,609,828 of NC_069499.1, read as the reverse complement.
CAGCATGTTGCAGGGTCATAGGATGTGTACACAGTCCACTCTGAGAGTGCAGTCTCCTTCTGTGTTTTGTATATGTCTAGGGTGATTACATAAGCCTCTGCACCCTTCCCTTGTTCCCAGTTTGATTGAGAGCTTGCATTGTTTGGCTGGTTTAGGGACCCAGGTTTTGGGAGAGACCTTGACGTGGTACCTGGGTTTGTCCTATTTGGCCAGATGCGGTAACTAACTCTTTCATTTATGCTTTTAATCTTAGCTGAGAGCTTGTAAGTGAGTGCTGTACTTCCTCTGTGTGTTGTATTAATTTGTTTCGTAATTTAACTTATGGGCCTTGCAGCCAGACCTATCTGGGGTTAACTGCCTGTGACTCTGGGGACAGCACAGCTTCCTGTGAGTGCCATTTAGCACCCAGGGCTGAGCATGTTGAAGGGTAATAAGATTTGTACCCAGTCCAGTCTGAGAGTGCAGTCCCCTTCTGTGTTTTATATATAGATAGATAGATGCAGGGACACGGCACACTTCAACAGTTTAATCACCTGGTGCTCTGCAGGAAATATGTATACACGAGCACTGGATGTTACCCACGGCTGGCAGCCATAAATACTGTGATATCAAAAGAGCAGGCAGACACAGGATTTCCTCAATTGCCTTTATTCAGCAAGGAAAGGCTCTGTTTGGCTTCCATTTAGAAAGGCTCCTGCATACACACACACACACACACACATCTCTAGAGATGTATATGTATGTATCTCAATGTTAAATTCCTTTCCCTGCCTTTTTTTTTTCTAACACCTGAGATCTCATATCTTTGAGCACTTAGAACTTTTTATAAGCAATTTTTTTATTAATTATTTGTATTAGATACTGTTATTATGAGTGTAACTTTTCGTTGTAATGTATTTGTGTTGTGTTTTATAAAACTTTTTAGTTTTGTGAAACAGTTAACATCATTAGAGGTAATGATTCTAGAGTAAATCGCAATATGACTGGTATTATGAGTGGAGCACAAATATCGCAGTGGCGTAAACGCAATTTTGCGCTCCACTCGTAATTTAGTCATGTATGAAGAAATATTGGCAAGATACTAACATGAGATTACTAGCTATATGACTGTTTGCTATATGTTTTGTATTACTTTTATACTGTTTGTTTTTATGTATGAATACTGCTTATTTATGTTTGCGATTATAGACATATTCCATAGCGTAATAGTAGTTCAATTTACAAAACTATATTAACTCTGTAAAATGAGGACAACATTTATAGTATGGCTGCTGAGCTGCATAATATGTTAGCATTTTATAAATAATTAACATAATAAAATTAAAATAATAAAACATTAAAGTAACAAAATAATAAAATAATCATAATAATTAATAGCAATAATATTTTTCTATTTAAGGAAAAAAGGTTTGCCAACTATGGAATAATCAGGAACACATATACTTTTAAAAGATCGGCATAAGATTTTATTCCTTAGTCCAATATCCTTACTATATTAATTATTAAATTATTTTTATAATATCAGTTTTAATCTATAAGGAAAGATCTGGCAGTGTTAAAGAAATCTGAATACGTATAAATTATAATGCACAGCAAAGTGTGTAAGGGATTATGGGCTAATTTTGTTGTCAAAAAACGATAACAACATCCTTCATGGATACATTTATTCACAATAGTAAAAATTACTAGATGTGCCCTTAGCTGTTCTTATGAATTCTGTTAATCAAGTGAATATTCAACAATAGCACAAATGAATCAAGTGGGAATAGCTACAATGAGATCATAATGTATACTTGAGATAGGACAATTAGAAGATGAACACTCCTGAGAAAATCCCTCTGGAAAGAAATGAGTCAATATTGTAAAGTCTAATTCAATTAGATTCAATTTGCTCCATATTTTTAACTCATGGTTTATACTTTTATGGCAGAATTTATTTAGAGAGGGAAAAGAAAAACAATTTTAGAAACTTCAGTTTAGTAATAGAAAATAGTATTGAATTATTTACGAGAACAGTTATATGTGAGGTTTCTCTTTTGCCACTTTAAAGGGACATTAAACGCCTGGATACAATGCTATTGTTTTCACCCTGTGCTTCAGAGCCAGTCACCTATTGTTGCTGACTTTTTCACAGCTTTTTCATATACTGGGAGTTAGCAAACACAATACAAAGCAGTAAGTTTACAATTTTACAGTTTTTTTTTTTATAAATAGTTCAAAAGTTACATCATATAAATAAAAAAGGCCTCAAATAGAGCAAGGTAGAACTCCCACTTTGCAACATGCATGCTAACCCAATGTGCACAATACAACTGGCAAAAAGCCGGAAACATCACTGATCTGTGAATGTGATAGGAAAACCCTAAATTTTATTTTGTGATTTGAATAGAACATACAATTTTAAACAACTGTCCAATATACTTCTATTATCAAATTTTCTTCTTTCTCTTGTTATCCATTGCTGAAAGAACAGCATTGCACTTTTGGTAGTTAGCTGAACACAAGAGACAAATCTGTGCAGGCACCAATCAGCAACTAGCTACCACTAGTGTAGGATATGTGTGTATTATTGTTCAACTAATAATACTAAGAGAATGAAGCACGTTTTAAAATAGAAGTGGATTTTAAATTACATGCTCTTTCTGAATCATGCAAGTTTCATTTTGACTTTCCTATCACTTTAAGGGTGAATCAAATGCACGGATGTGGAAAATAGAGGAGGTGGCTTAAAATGAAGAATAAAAGTATCTTTTATTTTAAATCTGATTCAAAACTTGCAAGGCATTGCACCCAGGAGCTGAGTAGCATGCGTTTCATGTGTAAAGAATTTCCTCATAGATTAACAACGGTTGTGCATATCCACTATGTAAAGTGAAAAAGTAATCATTGTGCCACCACTTTGTATAAAAAGCGCCTCTTAGAGGGTCCATACCAAGTATGCCTATCCAACATGAAAACTAAGTGCACAAAGATGTTGGCATTTCCCTGAGGCTTTGGTAAGAAGAGGATTGGGTTAACATGCTCTCCAGAGTGCAATATGGTAGGTATTCTAGCTACAGGTGAACTTTTAACCTTTATACTGCCCGCTTGCCGTGAGGCTGGGTGGACAAGGTTCACGATAGTGAACCTCATCTACCCGGCACATGATATATGGAGCCTTAATCATCAGATTATCTTATCTTTCAACACCTTTGTATTCTTCTTAACCTGGTTAATAAATCTCACACAATTGTGCCAAAAGCTAAAATCATGTATCCATAAAGCAGATATAAAGCTAATACTTATATTTACAGAAATATAGCATGTGCAACCAATATTCATAATCAGTGAATGGTATTGACCATCAAGGAGTAAACAAAAGTAAACTGTTAGAAAGGAAAATACATAAACAAAATGTAATTTATTTGTTCCCAAAATGTTAAAACACTATTCAGGGAGGCGGAGCCTATGCTTGGAGCGGCAGGACGTGTCTTAGTGAAGCTCCTGCATATATTTCATTAATATTTCATTAACTGTGCTTTTTAGCTGCACCTAGGAAGATTTATTTTGCTGGGACTGCTATACTTGGAAGCTATGATTGTCCACTTACTACATCGACAGTTCAGGAGCAGAAAATTGACACCCTGACCTATGTTATTCAAGTGAGCCACGCACAATAGCTTCTGCGAGCAAGGCCTTCATTGATTTGCAGATAGTGAACGGCGTGACTGGGGCTGCCGCATGTATTCCCCCCCCAGACCTTTGGGTCAAAACGTACACAGATATGATTACTGCTATACACCCTTGTTCTACTTCTATTTCTTTGATGGTTTATGACTATTAATGGGAGATTTAGAGAACCCAGACACCGCTACTAAAATGGTGGACGTGGTAGCATGGGGTAACGATCTGCAACGCAAGCTGGATCTTCAGTTTAAAAGATTTGAGCTAATTTTGAGAAGCGAGGTGCTTGGTATTCTTACAATGCACGACTATAACTTTGCTGCACTGAACGGGGTACAAGCGAAGAGCACGGCTGGACCTAGCATAGAGAATGGTTATGTGATCTGGGATGTTTCTCCTGACCTGGATGCGCATTTCTTTTAGACGCCTGCCTTGGAATGTGAGGGGCCTGCTGCACGGAAGAGCGACGCTGCCCTTAAGGAACCACAGCTCCGGGCTGTTACAGATGAGCTGGGGCTAGCTAAGAGGGCAATTCGTAGTGACACAGTACAACATCCGGATAGCTCCCTGCGACTGTTAGTCGTGAAAATAGAACTTGGAAGTCGGCAGTGGAGCAGGGTAATGCAAAGTGCGCCTTGGGTGCCTGCCTTTTTGTGAGGTGGTCCCCCCCTCGGATGGCCCACGAGTTGGGATAGGATGACTGTTAGTTGTACCCGGACTGATTACCTCCTAATACGAACCTAGGCAGACTGAAACACCCGGCTTGAGACGTTGTTTCATTGATGTGTGCAGAGAGATTTCACAGCTTGCAGCTACTGATATGCTCAACTGTTTCTTGTATATTCCTGCTGTCATTGTTAGTTTGTAAACTGGTACTGGTAGGTTCGCTATACAGCAGCAAAGTTCATGTTATGAAGTGCCGAAATATCCATATTCTCTATAATGCTTTTAAGTGGGCGAATATATTTATCATTGTGCACTTTTATTTTTCTACAATTTTCATTTTCGTATAAAATATGTTAAGAACTTTACCACTTTACTAGCAGATACAGAGGTGATTCCCCCTTTATTGGATATGCTCAAATTACATTATATTACGTATATAAGACTATGAGAGTTACACTAATTTTGTTACATAGCAGAGCTGGGCGGCTGAGTGTCTCTTATTTTATCTCCCTACTTGTCCCATGTTTCACTGTCTCTTATGTGATTATGTAGTCAAGGAGCGGGTGAGGTTTTTGAACATACAGGTATGATCTACATAATTAATAATAGACTTTTTCGCCACTTAGAGCATGTATTACATAGTTTGTTGGTCAATTCACTCTGTACATTTTTGCTGATTACCTCCTACTTCTCCACTGTTACTCTGATCTTAAGTACACAACAAGCCACGTTTAGGCTTAATAATGTTTAGACTACAACATACCTTATTCTCATATTTTCACCCCTCCTGCTGTTTTGACATGTTCATACAAGATACACATATAGTGTGGTATATATTACTTTGATTACCCTTTTTCACTGTATAGCTGGTTAGTTTCTATCTGCTAAAAAGATGTGATTTAGCCATGTTTAAGGTGTCTTCTCTATCTATATGCTATTAGGATTTGTTACCATATTTTATTCTCTCCCTATATTTGATGGTTATATATACTCTATCAGTTATATATGTCATAGCCATATTTAATATGTTACAATAGCACCTAAAGGGTCCAAAAGGGCCCTTATGTTAAGACAACCTCCTTCTTATTTTGTACTTTAGACATGTTAGAGGTCCAAAAGTGGCCTTGATTTTGGTATGGAGGTAGAAAAATGTGGATTAGCATTTAATACTTTTTCTTTTCATTCTATTTTGTTTTTACAAGTTACATTTAGACAGTTGACTACAATATTGCATCTTATTTTAGATGTATGTATGTACCTGCTTCTATGTCATTCCATTGCTATTGAACTTGTGATCTGTTTATTTTAGCTATCTCACAAAGAAATTTCTGTATGTTTACTTTTAATCCTCAATAAAAAAAAATAATAATAAAAAAAAAAAAGAATTAAAAAAAAAACACTATTCAGAAGAACATTTTTAGTACCTGTGGCAGCTCAACTGTTTAACCATTTAAAAAAATTATATTACTGTAGCAATAGCAATAAATAGAAGGGTTAATGTTTATTTGCAGATGGTGCCTATAAAATAGTAGATGTTTTTATATACTGAGTGATATACTGAAAAACCCACTCTGGTATAAAGTGGCAGGTGTTTATGCAAAATGCTGGTATCAATTATGTACATAAATACACACATACAAAGTTTTTCAAAGATCTAACAACATCTTTGTTCTTCATTATGCCCAATGCATTCATGCAGGTTACAATTTTTTATTTCCTCCCTTTTAGTGCTGTTTTATTCAAAATTTCATCTGGGTGAAACAGTTTTTTTCAGTTTAAAAAACATAATTTATGTAAGAACTTACCTGATAAATTCATTTCTTTCATATTGGCAAGAGTCCATGAGCTAGTGACATATGGGATATACAATCCTATCAGGAGGGGCAAAGTTTCCCAAACCTCAAAATGCCTATAAATACACCCCTCACCACACCCACAATTCAGTTTAACGAATAGCCAAGCAGTGGGGTGATAAAGAAAGGAGTAGAAAGCAACAACAAAGGAAATTTGGAAATAATTGTGCTTTATACAAAAAATCCTAACCACCATAAAAAGGGTGGGCCTCATGGACTCTTGCCAATATGAAAGAAATTAATTTATCAGGTAAGTTCTTACATAAATTATGTTTTCTTTCATGTAATTGGCAAGAGTCCATGAGCTAGTGACATATGGGATATCAATACCCAAGATGTGGATCTCCACTCAAGAGTCACTAGAGAGGGAGGGAATAAAATATAAACAGCCATAATCTGATGAAAAAAATTAATCCACAACCCAAAAATATAAGTTTATTTCATTTAAAAGAAAAAAAACTTAAATCAAAAGCAGAAGAATCAAACTGAAACAGCTGCCTGAAGAACTTTTCTACCAAAAACTGCTTCCGAAGAAGCAAATACATCAAAAAGGTAGAATTTAGTAAATGAATGCAAAGAGGACCAAGTTGCCGCTTTGCAAATCTGATCAACTGAAGCTTCATTCTTAAAAGCCCACAAAGTGGAGACTGATCTAGTAGAATGAGCTGTAATTCTCTGAGGCGGGGCTTGACCCAACTCAAAATAAACTTTATGAATCAAAAGTTTCAACCAAGAAGCCAAGGAAATAGCAGAAGCCTTCTGACCTTTGCTAGGACCAGAAAATAAAACAAATAGACTGGAAGTCTACTTGAAATCTTTAGTAGCTTCCACATAATATTTCAAAACTCTTACCACATCCAAAGAATGTAAGGAAATTTCCAAAGAATTCTTAGGATTAGGACACAAGGAAGGGACAACAATTTCTCTACTAATGTTGTTAGAATTCACAACCTTAGGTAAAAATTAAAAAGAAGTACGCAAAACTGCCTAATCCTGATGAAAAAATCAGAAAAGGAGACTCACAAGAAAGAGCAGATAACTCAGAAACTCTTCCAAGAAAGTAGTTTAATGTCCAAAAAATGCATAGGTTCAAATGGAAGAACCTGTAAAGCCATCAGAACCAAATTAATACTCCAAGAAGGAGAAATTGATTAAATAACAGGCTTAATAAGAACTAAAGCCTGTACAAAACAGTGTATATCAGGAAGTATAGCAATCTTTCTGTGAAATAAAACAGAAAGAGCAGAGATTTGTCCTTTCAAGGAACTTGCAGACAAACCCTTATCCAAATCGTCCTGAAGAAACTGTAAAATTCTAGGAATTCTAAAAGAATGCCAGGAGAATTTATGAGAAGAACACCATGAAATTTAAGTCTTCCAACCAAACTCTATAATAAATCTTTCTAGAAACAGATTTACGAGCTTGTAAAATAGTATTAATCACTGAGTCAGAGAAACCTCTATGACTTAGTACTAAGCGTTCAATTTCCATACCTTCAAATTTAATGATTTGAGATCCTGATGGAAAAACGGACCTTGAGATAGTATGTCTGGCCGAACGGAAGTGGCCAAAGCGGGCAACTGAACATCCAAACCAGATCCACATACCAAAACCTGTGTGGCCATGCTGGAGCCACCAGCAACACAAATGATTGTTCCATGATGATTTGGAGATCACTCTTGGAAGGAGAACTAGAGGCGGGAAAATGTAAGCAGGATGATAACACCAAGGAAGTGTCAGCACATCCCCTGCTTCCGCCTGAACATCCCTGGACCTGGACAGATATCTGGGAAGTTTCTTGTTTAGATGAGAGGCCATGAGATCTATCTCTGGAAGACCCCACAACTGAACAATCTAAGAAAATACATCTGGATGGAGAGACCACTCCTCTGGGTGTAAAGTCTGGCAGCTGAGATAATCCGCCTCCCAATTGTCTACACCTGGGATAAGCACCGCAGAGATTAGACAAGAGCTGGATTCTGCCCAAACAAGTATCTGAGATACTTTTTTCATAGCTTGGGGACTGTGAGTCCCACCCTGATGATTGACATATGCCACTGTTGTGATATTGTCTGTCTGAAAACAAATTAACGGTTCTCTCTTTAGCAGAGGCCAAAACTGAAGAGCTCTGAGAATTGCAAGGAGTTCTAAAATATTTATTGGTAATCTCGCCTCTTGAGATTTCCAAACCCATTGTGCTGTCAGAGATCCCCAAACAGCTCCCCAACCTGAAAGACTTGCATCTGTTGTGATCACAGTCCAGGTTGACCGAACAAAAGAAGCCCCTCGAACTAAATGATGGTGATCTATCCACCATGTCAGAGAGTGTTGTACATTGATTTAGCATACAAAGCTGTAGAGGTCTCATGTGAAAATGAGCAAAGGGGATCGCGTCCGATGCTGCAGTCATGAGACCTAAAACTTCCATGCACATAGCCACTGAAGGGAATGACTGAGACTGAAGGTGCCGGCATGCTGCAACCAATTTTAAACGTCTCTTGTCTGTTAGAGACAGAGTCATGGACACTGAATCTATCTGGAAGCCTAAAAAGGTGACCCTTGTCTGAGGAATCAAGAAACGTTTGGTAAATTGATCCTCCAACCATGTTTCCAAAGAAACAACACTAGTAGATTTGTGTGAGATTCTGCAGTACGCAAAGACTGAGCTAGTACCAAGATATCATCCAAATATGGAAACATGGCAATACCCTGTTCTCTGATTACAGAGAGTAGGGCACCCAGAACCTTTGAAAAGATTCTTGGAGCTGTTGCTAGGCCAAATGGAAGAGCAACAAATTGGTAATGCTTGTTTAGAAAAGAGAATCTCAGAAACTGATAATGTATTGGATGAATCGGAATATGAAGGTATGCATCCTGCAAGTCTATTGTGGACATATAATGTCCTTGCTGAACAAAAGGCAGAATAGTCCTTATAGTCACCATCTTGAAATTTGGTACTTTACATAACGATTCAAAAATTTTTAGATACAGAACTGGTCTGAATAAATTTTCCTTCTTTAGTACAATGAATAGATTTGAATAAAAAACCCAAACCTTATTCCTAAGGAGGAACTGGCATGATTACCCCTGAAGACTCCAGGTCTGAAACACACTTCAGGAAAGCCTGAGCTTTTACTGGATTTACTGGGATACGTGAGAGAAAAAAATCTTCTCACAGGAGGTCTTACTCTGAATCCTATTCGATACCCTTGAGAGACAATGCTCTGAATCCATTGATTTTGGACACATTTTATCCAAATATCTTGAAAAACCTTAATCTGCCCCCTACCAGCTGAGCTGGAATGAGGGCCGCACCTTCATGCGGACTTGGGGGCTGACTTTGGTTTCCTAAATGGCTTGGATTTAATCCAACTTGAGGAAGGCTTCCAATTGGAAGCAGACTCCTTGGGGGGAAGATTGAGTTTTTGTTCCTTATTCTGATGAAAGGAACGAAAATGGTTAGAAGCCTTAGATTTACCCTTAGGTTTTTAATCCTGAGGCAGAAAAAAATCCCTTCCCCCAGTTACAGTTGAAATAATAGAATCCAACTGAGAACCAAATAAATTATTACCTTGGAAAGAAAGAGATAGTAATCAAGATTTAGATGTCATATCAGCATTCCAAGATTTAAGCCACAACGCTCTTCTAGCTAAAATAGCTAAAGACATGCAACTAACATCAATTTTGATAATATCAAAAATTGCATCACAATAAAATGATTAGCATATTGCAATAGGCGAATAATGCTAGATAAGTCAGAATCCAATTCCTGTTGCACTAAATTCTCCAACCAGAAGGTTGATGTAGCCGCAACATCAGCCAAAGAAATTGCAGGTCTGAGAAGATGACCTGAATATAAATAGGCCTTCCTCAGATAAGATTCAAGCTTCCTATCTAAAGGATCCTTAAAAGGAAGTACTATCTTCCATAGGAATAATGGTACATTTAGCAAGAGTAGAAATAGCCCCATCAACTTTGGGGATTTTTCCCAAAACTCTATAGATTTTGCTGGTAAAGGATACAATTTTTTAAACCTTGAAGAAGGAATAAAAGAAGTACTTGGCTTATTCCATTCCCTAGAAATCATATCAGAAATAGCCTCATGAATAGGAAAAACCCCTGGAGAAACCACAGGAGGTTTAAAAACAGCATTTAAACGTTTATTAGACTGAACGTCAATAGGACTGGTTACCTCAATATCCAAAATAATTAACACTTCTTTTAATAAAGAACGCATATACTCTATTTTAAATAAATAAGTAGATTTGTCAGTGTCAATGTCTGAGGAAGGATCTTCTGTATCAGATATATCCTCATCAGAAGAGGATAAATTATGTTGTTGGTCATTTGAAATTTCATAAACTAAATGAGAAGTTTCAAAAGACCTTTACATTTATTAGAAGGTGGAAATGCAGACAAAACCTTCAAAATAGAATCAGAAACAAATTCTTAAAATTTACAGGTATATCATGCACATTAGAAGTTGAAGGAACTACAACTGGCAATGTGCTATTACTGATACAATTTTACAACAAATGCACTTAGCTTTGGTAGGACCGATGTCAGGCAGCAATGTTCGAGCAGAAACTTCTGAGGCAGGATCAGATAAAGACATCTTGCAAAATGTAAGAGAAAAAAACCAACATAAAAAGCAAAATTATCTATTTCCTTATATGACAGTTTCAGGAATGGGAAAAAAGCAAATAGCATAGGCCTCTGATAGAGAAAAAAATCAAGAGGCAAACATCAATGGGGTATTGAAATAATGAAATAATTAACCGGAAATGACACACTCGCGTCACTAATGACGCAACCGTGTGAAAGGACTCTGCGTCAAGTATGACGCCGGAAATGACGAAGTTGCGTCATAGACGTATTTTTCCGCACCAAAAATATTTTCGCACCAAGAATGAAGCAATAAAGTTTAGCATTTGACGCACCCGCGGGCCTAATGCCACCCGCAATTTGCAAGAAATAGTCAATTGAAAAAAGACTAAACCCCAGGTAAGAACATTTTTTCTATAAAAGATGTTTATATTACCCAAATATGAAACTGACAGTCTGCAGAAGGAAATACATGAACCTGACTCATGGCAAATATAAGTACAATACATATATTTAGAACTTTATATAAATGCATAAAGTGCCAAACCATAGCTGAGGTGTCTTAAGTAATAAAAAACATACTTACCAAAAGACACCCATCCACATATAGCAGATAGCCAAACCAGTACTAAAACAGTTATCAGTAGAGGCAATGGTAAATTGAGAGTATATTGTCGATCTGAAAAGGGAGGTAGGAGATGAATCTCTACGACCGATAACAGAGAACCTATGAAATAGACCCCCGTTAGGGAAATCATCGTATTCAATAAGTGATACTCCCTTCACGTCCCTCTGACATTCGCTGTACTCTGAGAGGAATCAGGCTTCAACAATGCTGAGAAGCGCATATCAACGTAGAAATCTTAGCACAAACTTACTTCACCACCTCCATAGGAGGCAAAGTTTGTAAAACTGAATTGTGAGTGTGGTGAGGGGTGTATTTATAGGCATTTTGAGGTTTGGGAAACTTTGCCCCTCCTGGTAGGATTGTATATCCCATACGTCACTAGCTCATGGACTCTTGCCAATTACATGAAAGAAAAATCTGTTTCAAAGGTCTGTCACAATTAAACATAAGAACAAATGAGTGGAGAAGCAATAATTCATGAAAAATAAAATTTGACTTTTATTCCTAGTTGTTTAAAAACAGATACAGCATTCCAAAAGTTTTGCCCATGACGAATAGAGGTCAGCTTACACTTTTCGGCTACAATGCCGTACTCATAGCTGGTTTGATATTCCCTCCAACAGAAAGGCTTTTTAAAAGGAGTTAATATTATCCTATTGGCTAATAGGCTAACGAGATGGGCTGGTCATTAAAAGCACGCTATAAATGCTATATTACCTAATTGACATTCAATTGAAGAACTGTGCTTAAAGATGTGTAGATACAACTATGCATCTAAGATAATGCTGTAAAACATTGTCTAACATCACATTTCATCTTTATGGATACAAAAAAAAAAATGAGAAAGAGTTTAATTCATCAAATTTTTTATATTTATTTAATTACTCCAATAAATTTTTGCCTTTTTACAGCTCCAAGGATACGTGCAGCCCTCCCGTCCACCATATTGTGTAATTGAGTGACAGATGACGACAAACATTAGTTGTTTTAAGAATCGTCATCTCTCAATCAATTACACAATATGGCGGACAGGAGAGCTGCGCTTATCCTTGGAGCTGTAAAAAGGTAAAAATTGGATAAATTAAATAAATATAAAAAGTGTGATGAATTAAACTCTGCCTCATTTTTCAAAGTCTATCCAATGCTGTGAACCAGGAGGGTTAAGTTTACATTCACTTTAAAGTAAAGATTTTTTTCTACACCATGCTCCCTTTCAAAATGAACCTTAGTCAGATTGAGCCCATATATATTTATAATATATATATAATGTGCGATAATGTGCACTGGTATTACAACTTTGCCACAATGCGAATGCGAGCTTGTGCTCACATTCAGCTAGATTACAAGTTGTGCATTTGTCTTTTAACACTGAAAATATGGTCAATTCAACGTTAAAGCAGCACCGCAGCCATTATGAGTCTTGTCGGTATAGGTGTACCACAAGCCTTTAAGCCTGTAACGCAACGTCAGTACCACACTCTTAAAAATTAGGTTTTTTAATGGAATTCCCATAGCGCTGCTATTACGAGTTTTGCGTTCTGGCTAAAAAAACTGCGTTACAGCCTAAAATGACAAGATCCATAATGCCATCTAAAAGCAGTAGTTATGAGTTTCATGCTACAAATCTGTAACATAAAACTCATAACTAAACTGTTACAAAGTACACTAAACACCCATAAACTACCTATTAACCCATAAATCAAGGCCCTCCCGTATCGCATACACTATATTAAACTTATTAACCCCTAATCTGCCGCTCCTGACATCGCCGCCACTAAAAAAAATATTAACCCCTATTCCGCCGCTCCCCAAAGTCGTCAGCACTATAATAAACTTATTAACCCATAAACCGCCACACTCCTTCATCAAACACTATTTAAATATTATTAACCCCTAATCTGCTGTCCGCCCACATTGCCCCCACTATACTAAAGTTATTAAGCCCTACACCGCCGCCACTATAATAAACTATAATAAACACAACAAAATATACTAAAGTAAACTATTAACCCCTAAACCAAAAGCCCCCACATCGCAATAAACTAATTTAAACTAGTAACCCCTAAACCTAAAGCCCCTAACATTATATTAAAATTACAATTTCCCTATCTTAAATTAAATTAAAACTTACCTGTCAAATTAAAAAAAAAATAAGTTTTAACTAATAATTAAACTAATATAATTATTAAACTAAAATTAAACTAACTACCAATTAAATTAAACTAAACTACACATTAAAAAATCCTTACACTACTCTAAAAATTACAGAGTATCTAATTACAAAAATAAAAAAAATACAAAGACCCCCCTAACAGTAAAACCCACCACCTAACCAACCCCCCAAAATAAAAAACCTAACTAACAAAAACCTATGCTACCCATTGCCCTGAAAAGGGCATTTGGATGGACATTCCCCTTAAAAGGGCATTTAGCTCTTTTACATGCCCACATCCTAAACTAAAAAAGCCCCACCCAAAAAGCCCTTAAAAAAACCTATCACTAACCCCGAAGATCCACTTACAGTTTTAGAAGTCCCGCTTGAACGATCTTCATCCAGGCGGCGAGAAGTCTTCATCCAGGCAGCCCCTTCAATCTTCATCCTGGCGGCAAAGTCCTCATCGAAGCGGCAAGAAGTCTTCATCCAGACGGCCTCTTTAATCTTCATCCAGATGGCATTTTCTATCTTGATCCCAGCAGCGCGGAGACATCAGGCGCAGAGCATCCTCTTCATATGGTTGCCGCCGTACACTGAATCCTCAATTCAAGGTACACGATCCAAGATGGCGTCCCTTGCATCTCTATTTCTAGGCCACCTAGATGAAGATCGTTCAAGCGGGACTTCAAAAACTGTAAGTGGATCTTTGGGGGTTAGTGATAGGTTTTCTTAAGGGCTTTTTCGGTAGGTTTTTTTTTTAGTTTAGGGTTTTGGGCATGTAAAAGTGCTAAATGCCCTTTTCAGGGCAATGGGTAGATTAGGTTTTTTAGATAGTTTTTTTTTTTATTTTGTGTGTTTGGGGGATGGGGGTTTGTAATGTTAGTGGGTATTTGTATTTTAATTTCACAAAATAAGCTGATATCTTTAGGGCAATGCCCTACAAAAGGCCCTTTTAAGGGCCATTGGTAGTTTATTCTAGATTAGGTTTTTTTATTTTGCTTTTTGTTTTTTTAATGGGTATTAGAATAGGAAAAATTGTTATTATTTTGGATAATTTGTTTGCTATTTTGTGTAATGTATTTTTTTAGGGGCTGTTTGTATTTTTGTAGCAAAAGAGCTGTTTAAATTAGGGCAATTCCCTACAAAAGGCCCCTTTAATGGCCCACAAAATACCCTTTTAAGGGTTCTTGGTAGTTAGGGGGCGGGGGGGTTGTATACTGTTAGGGGGTGTTTGTTTGTTTTTGTAGCAAAATAGCTGTTTAACTTAGGGAAATGCCCTACAAAAGGCCCTTTTAAGGGCCCTTGGTAGTCTATTCTAGATTAGGCTTTTTTATTTTGGGGTGTTTTTTTTTTTTAAGGGCATTAGAATAGGAATAATTTTATTTTTTTGGATAATTTCGGTGGGGGGGGTTTGTAATGGTAGGTTTTATTATTTTTTGTGATTTTAGTGTTTTTTTATTTTTTGTAATGTTAGGTTTTAGTGTAAGGCAGGTTAGGTTTTATTTCACAGGTAAGTTTGTATTTATTTTAGCTCGGTAGTTAGTTTATAGTTAATAACTATTTACTAACTAGTCTATCTAGTTAAAATAAATACAAACTTACTTGTGAAATAAAAATAAAACCTAAGCTAGATACAATGTAACTATTAGTTATTAGCTTAAAAACCCCATATCACACGTACAAGCCGGGTTTTGAAAAATTTGTAATGGCTGCAGTATAAGAGCGCTTCCATAATCTCCTACAGCATCAGATAGCATCAGAACTTCCATGCAAGCAAAGTGGGTAAGTCTCCCTGCGATGGCAGCAATTGAATATTTGTATATGCTGATATACTTATATATTTATGTGTTAATATGTGTATATAATGAATCACAAGAAGGTAGGCAATCCCAAAAGGAGTATAAAAAAACAGGTCTTTATTTAGATTCTTTAAAATCCAATAGAGGTACATCAAGTGGTGGTAGGGGTGATGTAGTGTAAACTGGCTTACGCGTTTCGGCATTAAGCCGTAATCATAGCCTGGAGTTCCACTACATCACTTACAAATAAATAGGGACAGCTAACATTGAATTGTTTAGAATTAAAAAACAAATTACACACCCCTTATCAGTATTAACCCTAAATGCCTGATTAGGAAATGAGTATATACAGCACGTGGTTTTTTTTTTTAGATTAGGTGTCTTTTTGTATATACACATATTAACACATAAATATATATGTACATAAGCATATAGATATATATTTACTGGGAACACACATTTCCCGTTGACCGCAAGGTAAAGACACTTATCAGTGCTGTTTTTTTTCTAACACCACACTCCCACCAACTTTAACCCCAAAATACTGCCTAGTACAGTAAGTATCCCCTTAACGACCGAGGACGTGCAGGGTACGTCCTCAAAAAAAAGGCAGTTAACGCCTGAGGACTTACCCTGCACGTCCTCGGTGTGGAAAGCAGCTGGAAGCGATCCTGCTCGCTTCCAGCTGCTTTCCGGTTATTGCAGTGATGCCTCGATATGGAGGCATCCTGCAATAACGCTAGATGGCCATCCGATGCAGAGAGAGCCACTCCGTGGCCCTCTCTGCACCGGACATCGATGGCCGGTATCGTTGGTGGGTGGGAGCCGACTTGGGAGGCGGGTGGGCGGCCATCGATGGGCCGGGTAATGTAGAGGGGGGCGGGATCGGGGGCAGGGCCGATGGGGGCGCGCACGGGCGCGCGCGCGTGCACGGGGGGCGGCGGGCGGGCGCGTGCACGGGGCGGGAGCGGGAGGGAACGCTACACTACAGAAAATCAAAGTTTGAGAAAGGGGTATCTGAATAAAAAAAAATGTAAATCAAATGTATCTAGGAGGGGGTGGGGGGTTGGTCTTTGGTGGGGCAGGGAGCTACACTACAGAAAAGGGGAAACATTAAAAAATATAAGCAATTTTATTCTAAACTGGGTACTGGCAGACAGCTGCCAGTACCCAAGATGGCGGCCATTAAGACAGAGGGGGAGAGTTAGAGAGCTGTTTGGTGGGGGATCAGTCAGGTTGGGGGCTAAAGGGGGGTCCTACAGAGCAGCATATGTAAATATGCCTTTTCTTTTAAAAAAAAAAGCCCAAATATAGCTTTTATTTTAGTACTGGCAGAGTTTCTGCCAGTACTTAAGATGGCGGGGACAATTGTGGGGTGGGGGAGGGAAGAGAGCTGTTTGGGAGGGATCAGGGGGTCTGATGTTTCAGGTGGGAGGCTAAGCTCTACACTAAAGCTAAAATTAACCCTGCAAGCTCCCTACAAGCTACCTAATTAACCCCTTCACTGCTAGCCATAATACGTGTGATGCGCATTTAGCGGCCTAAGTACCAAAAAGCAACGCCAAAGCCATATGTGTCTGCTATTTCTGAACAAAGGGGATCACAGAGAAAAATTTACAACCATTTATGCCATAATTGCACAAGCTGTTTGTAAATAATTTCAGTGAGAAACAAAAAGTTTGTGAAAAAGGGAACTTTTTTTTTTATTTGATCGCATTTGGCGGTGAAATGGTGGCATGTAATATACCAAAATGGGCCTAGATCAATACTTTGGGTTGTCTGCTACACTAGACTAAAGCTAAAATTAACCCTACAAGCTCCCTACAAGCTCCCTAATTAACCCCTGCACTGCTGGGCATAATACACGTGTGGTGCGCAGCAGCATTTAGCGGCCTTCTAATTACCAAAAAGCAATGCCAAAGCCATATATGTCTGCTATTTTTGAACAAAGGGGATCCCAGAGAAAATTTTACAACCATTTATGCCATAATTGCACAAGCTGTTTGTAAATAATTTCAGTGAGAAACCGAAAGTTTGTGAAAAAGTGAACGATTTTTTGTATTTGATCGCATTTGGCGGTGAAATGGTGGCATGAAATATACCAAAATTGGCCTAGATCAATACTTTGGGATGTCTTCTAAAAAAAAATATATACATGTCAAGGGATATTCAGGGATTCCTGAAAGATATCAGTGTCCCAATGTAACTAGCGCTAATCTTGAATAAAATGGTTTGGAAATAGCAAAGTGCTACTTGTATTTATGGCCCTATAACTTGGAAAAAAAAGCAAAGAACATGTAAATATTGGGTATTTCTAAACTCAGGACAAAATTTAGAAAATATTTAGCATGGGTGTTTTTTGGTGGTTGTAGATGTGTAACAGATTTTGGGGGTCAAAGTTAGAAAAAGTGTGTTTTTTCCACTTTTTTCTCATATTTTATAATTTTTTTATAATAAATTATAAGATATGATGAAAATAATGGTATCTTTGGAAAGTCCATTTAATGGCGAGAAAAACGGTATATAATATGTGTGGGTACAGTAAATGAGCAAGAGGAAAATTACAGCTAAACACAAACACCGCAAAAATGTAAAAATAGCCTTGGTCCCAAACGGACAGAAAATGGAAAAGTGCTCTGGTCACTAAGGGGGTATATTCAAAAAATATGTTTATTTTTTAATAAACTACAATAGACAGTATTTTGGGGCAGATTTATAAAAATTAACCAGATATTCGTTCTCTGATTAATTTTTTAAGTGCTAATTGCTACTGCAAGCTTGTAATGGCTGGTTAATTATCTCGCTTCTGCAAATGGCTCCACTTGTAATCTAGCCCTAAATTACAGAATGGTGGTTCCTTATATAGTTTGTCTCAATCTGTCCTCACAGCATCCACCTGAGTTCCAGTAAAATCTAACAGTTAGATTACAAGTTTTGAGCACTATAGAGAAATTAACGACCACCACAAAAGCGTCGTTATTTCACCTCCCTATAGCGCTGCTATTACAGGTTTTGTAAAACCCAGCTTGTACGGGCGATATGGTGGAGTTGAGCTCCACACCTCACCCAAATACAAGCAGTGTTTTGACGTGCTCATGCACGATTTCCCCATAGACATCAATGGGGAGAGTCGGCAAAAAAAAAGTCTAACACCTGCAATCGCGGAAATAAAAGCTCCGTAACGCAGCCCTATTGATGTCTATGGGGAAAGAAAAAGTTACATTTAAACACCCTAACATAAAAACCACATCTAAACACCCCTAATCTGCTGCCCCTAACATCACTGCAACCTACATAATCTTATTAACCCCTAATCTGCTGCCCCTAACATCGCTGCCACCTAAATAAAACTATTAACCCCTAATCTGCCGCTCCCGATATCGCCAACACCTACATTAAGTTATTAACTTCTAATATGCCTCCCCCAATGTCGCCGCCACTATACTAAAGTTATTGTGATGGATACCCCGGCTACCCCGACTGGGTAGCTCCGCCAAAGGGGTCCTGCTTCCTCCCTGCCGACTGCAGCTATGTAGCTGGCAAGTGACCACAGCCTGTAGCCACCCCTGATGCCTGACAGCATCAGTACCCAGGGTCCCACCCTGTGGCGGACTCCAGCTACCCAGACTGGGTAGCTCTGCCTGATGATCCTTTCTCTGCCTGGAACAGGCTGCTATGTAGCCCAGGAAAGTGATTTTAGCTGGAGCCCACCCAAATAACTAGACAGACTAGCATTCAGGTTAAACAAGAACTGATTTTATTGTAAAACATACACTCCTATTATACACAGTCAGCCACAGTCTCACATAATCCCAATACCTAGGGGTGGCGGTTTCGGGTGATCCCGGTGGAGCGGTGGCACTTCCAGGGTATCATTTTAATGCTCTTGGTCCTCAGATGACACAGTCCAAATATCAGCATGATTTGTTACTGGGGACCGTAGTTACAGTCCGTTGAAGTTATGTGGTTAGGGGTGTCCAAAACCCCCAGTTCCCAAAGGAGCTCCCCTCTGATAATTGCCACAGCTCTTGTCCTCCCTAGGGGCCAGCCTGAGAGGAGTAAGGTGGGTGTCCGTTGTGAGTCGGCTGACCGGGAGTTCCAGGAGCCCGGCCAGCCTAGGAGGGTTTTCCTGGTCATAAACCAGCTCTCCACAAAACAAGTTTGGAACACAAAACCATGCAACCAAACGCTTCCAGAGATTGTGGTTGCTCTGAGAAGCCCAAAACCACTGAGAAACAACAGGGGTGAGGTTGTAGGGGGGTAGCCTTAGCCGTCTGGTATCCGTGACAGTTATTAACCCTTAAACCTCTGGCCTCCCACATCACTAAAACTAAATAAAGATATTAACCCCTAAACCTAACCCTAACGTAACACACCCCCTAACTTAAATATAATTAAAATAAATCTAAATTAAAAACTTACAATTATTACCTAAATAATTCCTATTTAAAACTAAATACTTAACTGTAAAAAAAAAAATAGGCTAGCTACAATATAACTAATAGTTATATTGTAGCTAGCTTAGGTTTTATTTTTATTTCACAGGTACGTTTGTATTTATTTTAACTAGGTAGACTAGTTAGCAGGGGTGGAACTACCAGTGGTGCAAAAGTCGCGACTGCGACCGGGCCCGGCAGGTCCAACTCTCAGGGGGGCCCCAGCTTCATCAGCACAACATTTTTTTTTCCAACAAACTTGTTTTATTCCACTTTTTTTTATCCAACAAACTTGTGGTTTTTTTCACATTTTTTTAGTGGCTGCAGGGGCTGCGCAGTGCTCACTAACAGTATTAAATCAGAGCATTGCCGCGGGTTACCACGGCAACGCTCTGAAACATTTGCAGCTGAGCGGGAAAGAAGGCGGCAGGAGCTGTCTACACGAATGCAGCAGCAACCTCCCAGGGACTGTAAAGTGGAAGGAAGAGGTAAGTCCAGCTTAATGATGGGACCAATTGGGTCCATCGGTCGCAGACGGCACTTCAGTCTGTCATATCTGATCAGACTGCTCCTGTGTCCTGTCCTCTCTTGAAACATGCAGCGGGCAGCCCAAGTTCGCCTGTTCTCAATACAACACACATTCATTTGCTTACAAAAATATTCACAGATCAGAATGTCACCGGAGTTATTTATTTGCAACCAAAAACTTAGAACATTATTTGCAGAGGCTGACTGTGACTCCTGCCAGCCTAGCAGGCACTCTGCTAAATTGTCTGTTCCCAGCTGCTTTGCGAAACCACTCTGTTTCCCATAGCAGCTACTGCATTATTATAATAACATTATTTTTACTTTACTATGTATCTTTAAAAACATTGAAAAATGATGTGACTCGTCTAGTACTTTGCCTGCCCCCCTTCATTCTGTCTCCTCCTCCCTCTGGGCTGGTGGTCACATTCTGTATTGCCCCAGAGCCAGAGCAAGGAACATGATGGGAGAGGAAGAGGGGAGGAGAGAGAGGCAGATTTCAGGCAGAGCGCGGGAAATGCAGAAACAAGAGTGTGTGGTGAGCTGAGTCTGATGTAAAAAAGATAATTTTCTGGTTATGTACTTTTTAAATAATTACATTATTTCACTTTTTAATACATTTAAAATCACAGATACATGTAATGTGTGTTCTATAACTGATATTTTCAGTGATGGAGGATAAGCTTTCTCATTGTTGAATGTTTTTGATTATGTTATGATATAACCTGTCAGAAAGGGTTGGGGGTTCAGTTGCTGTTCAGGCTAACAGCAGTGGTGAAATAAGGACAGGGCACATAGGAGACAGCTGCTCCCCAGCACCAGCCAGTGTTTATTTTCTTATTATTCCTGTGTGTGAGACTTGTTTTGGGGAGGTATGACATTGGGGGTGGAGCACAGGACCGGGCTTCCCTCATCCTGAATGAGAAAGTGCATTAGTAGTAGCATTAGGCAAGACAGAAATGACAATGCAGCTGCTGCTGAGAATCATGGCAGAGAGTTTAGCTAGGATTACAGAGGTAAACTTAAGCACTGAAAGTTCAAGTTTATTTGGCACTTTATTTTTTTAGTAATAATCTGTCAGTTTTTTCTAGAATGTTGATGGAGAGCTGATCCTAAACTGTGACTTGACTGTTTTGCTACATATTTTGTCAGCTTATTTTCTAAACTATTTGTTATTATATGATAAACTGGAGAAAGTTATCTGATACCTGCATACTAGGGCCTAGATTTGGAGTTCGGCGGTAGCCGTCAAAACCAGCGTTAGAGGCTCCTAACGCTGGTTTTGGCCGCCCGCTGGTATTTGGAGTCAGTGATTAAAGGGTCTAACGCTCACTTTTCAGCCGCGACTTTTCCATACCGCAGATCCCCCTACGCCATTTGCGTAGCCTATCTTTTCAATGGGATCTTTCTAACGCTGGTATTTAGAGTAGTTTCTGAAGTGAGCGTTAGAGCTCTAACGACAAGATTCCAGCCGCCTGAAAATAGCAGGAGTTAAGAGCTTTCTGGCTAACGCCGGTTTATAAAGCTCTTAACTACTGTACCCTAAAGTACACTAACACCCATAAACTACCTATGTACCCCTAAACCGTGCTCCCCCCACATCGCCGCCACTCGATTAAAATTTTTAACCCCTAATCTGCCGACCGCCACCTACGTTATACTTATGTACCCCTAATCTGCTGCCCCTAACCCCGCCGACCCCTATATTATATTTCTTAACCCCTAACTTGCCCCCCACAACGTCGCCGCAAGCTACTTAAAATAATTAACCCCTAATCTTCCGACCGCAAATCGCCGCCACCTACGTTATCCCTATGTACCCCTAATCTGCTACCCCTAACACCGCCGACCCCTATATTATATTTATTAACCCCTAATCTGCCCCCCTCAACGTCGCCGACACCTGCCTACACTTATTAACCCCTAATCTGCCGAGCGGACCTGAGCGCTACTATAATAAAGTTATTAACCCCTAATCCGCCTCACTAACCCTATCATAAATAGTATTAACCCCTAATCTGCCCTCCCTAACATCGCCGACACCTAACTTCAATTATTAACCCCTAATCTGCCGACCGGAGCTCACCGCTATTCTAATAAATGTATTAACCCCTAAAGCTAAGTCTAACCCTAACACTAACACCCCCCTAAGTTAAATATAATTTTTATCTAACGAAATAAATTAACTCTTATTAAATAAATGATTCCTATTTAAAGCTAAATACTTACCTGTAAAATACATCCTAATATAGCTACAATATAAATTATAATTATATTATAGCTATTTTAGGATTAATATTTATTTTACAGGTAACTTTGTAATTATTTTAACCAGGTACAATAGCTATTAAATAGTTAAGAACTATTTAATAGTTACCTAGTTAAAATAATAACAAAATTACCTGTAAAATAAGTCCTAACCTAAGATATAATTAAACCTAACACTACCCTATCAATAAAATAATTAAATAAACTACCTACAATTACCTACAATTAACCTAACACTACACTATCAATAAATTAATTAAACACAATTCCTACAAATAAATACAATTAAATAAACTAGCTAAAGTACAAAAAATAAAAAAGATCTAAGTTACAGAAAATTAAAAAATATTTACAAACATAATAAAAATATTACAACAATTTTAAACTAATTACACCTACTCTAAGCCCCCTAATAAAATAACAAAGCCCCCCAAAATAAAAAATTCCCTACCCTATTCTAAATTAAAAAAGTTACAAGCTCTTTTACCTTACCAGCCCTGAACAGGGCCCTTTGCGGGGCATGCCCCAAGAATTTCAGCTCTTTTGCCTGTAAAAGAATAAATACAATACCCCCCCCCCAACATTACAACCCACCACCCACATACCCCTAATCTAACCCAAACCCCCCTTAAATAAACCTAACACTAAGCCCCTGAAGATCTTCCTACCTTGTCTTCACCATACCAGGTTCACTGATCCGTCCTGAAGAGCTCCTCCGATGTCCTGATCCAAGCCCAAGCGGGGGCTGAAGAGGTCCATGATCCGGTGAAAGTCTTCATCCAAGCGGGGCAGAAGAGGATCTTCCATCCGATTGAAGTCATCATCCAGGCGGCATCTTCGATCTTCTTCCATCCGGAGCGAAGCGGCAGGATCCTGAAGACATCCAGCGCGGAACATCCATCCGGACCGACGACTGAACGACGAATGACTGTTCCTTTAAGGGACGTCATCCAAGATGGCGTCCCTCGAATTCCGATTGGCTGATATGATTCTATCAGCCAATCTGAATTAAGGTAGGAATTTTCTGATTGGCTGATGGAATCAGCCAATCAGAATCAAGTTCAATCCGATTGGCTGATCCAATCAGCCAATCAGATTGAGCTCGCATTCTATTGGCTGTTCCGATCAGCCAATTGAATGCGAGCTCAATCTGATTGGCTGATTGGATCAGCCAATCGGATTGAACTTGATTCTGATTGGCTGATTCCATCAGCCAATCAGAAAATTCCTACCTTAATTCTGATTGGCTGATAGAATCCTATCAGCCAATCGGAATTCGAGGGACGCCATCTTGGATGACGTCCCTTAAAGGAACAGTCATTCGTCATTCAGTCGTCGGTCCGGATGGATGTTCCGCGCTGGATGTCTTCAGGATCCTGCCGCTTCGCTCCGGATGGAAGAAGATCGAAGATGCCGCCTGGATGATGACTTCAATCGGATGGAAGATCCTCTTCTGCCCCGCTTGGATGAAGACTTTGACCGGATCATGGACCTCTTCAGCCCCCGCTTGGGCTTGGATCAGGACATCGGAGGAGCTCTTCAGGACGGATCGGTGAACCTGGTATGGTGAAGACAAGGTAGGAAGATCTTCAGGGGCTTAGTGTTAGGTTTATTTAAGGGGGGTTTGGGTTAGATTAGGGGTATGTGGGTGGTGGGTTGTAATGTTGGGGGGGGGGTATTGTATTTATTCTTTTACAGGCAAAAGAGCTGAAATTCTTGGGGCATGCCCCGCAAAGGGCCCTGTTCAGGGCTGGTAAGGTAAAAGAGCTTGTAACTTTTTTAATTTAGAATAGGGTAGGGAATTTTTTATTTTGGGGGGCTTTGTTATTTTATTAGGGGGCTTAGAGTAGGTGTAATTAGTTTAAAATTGTTGTAATATTTTTATTATGTTTGTAAATATTTTTTTATTTTCTGTAACTTAGATCTTTTTTATTTTTTGTACTTTAGCTAGTTTATTTAATTGTAGGAATTGTATTTAATTAATTTATTGATAGTGTAGTGTTAGGTTAATTGTAGGTAATTGTAGGTATTTTATTTAATTTATTTATTGATAGTGTAGTGTTAGGTTTAATTGTAACTTAGGTTAGGACTTATTTTACAGGTAATTTTGTTATTATTTTAACTAGGTAACTATTAAATAGTTCTTAACTATTTAATAGCTATTGTACCTGGTTAAAATAATTACAAAGTTACCTGTAAAATAAATATTAATCCTAAAATAGCTATAATATAATTATAATTTATATTGTAGCTATATTAGGATGTATTTTACAGGTAAGTATTTAGCTTTAAATAGGAATCATTTATTTAATAAGAGTTAATTTATTTCGTTAGATAAAAATTATATTTAACTTAGGGGGGTGTTAGTGTTAGGGTTAGACTTAGCTTTAGGGGTTAATACATTTATTAGAATAGCGGTGAGCTTCGGTCGGCAGATTAGGGGTTAATAATTGAAGTTAGGTGTCGGCGATGTTAGGGAGGGCAGATTAGGGGTTAATACTATTTATGATAGGGTTAGTGAGGCGGATTAGGGGTTAATAACTTTATTATAGTAGCGCTCAGGTCCGCTCGGCAGATTAGGGGTTAATAAGTGTAGGCAGGTGTCGGCGACGTTGAGGGGGGCAGATTAGGGGTTAATAAATATAATATAGGGGTCGGCGATGTTAGGGCAGCAGATTAGGGGTACATAGGGATAACGTAGGTTGCGGCGGTTTACGGAGCGGGAGATTAGGGGTTTAAAAAAATATGCAGGGGTCAGCGATAGCGGGGTCGGCAGATTAGGGGTTAATAAGTGTAAGGCTAGGGGTGTTTAGACTCGCGGTACATGTTAGAGTGTTAGGTGCAGACGTAGGAAGTGTTTCCCCATAGGAAACAATGGGGCTGCGTTAGGAGCTGAACGCTGCTTTTTTGCAGGTATTAGGTTTTTTTTCAGCTCAAACAGCCCCATTGTTTCCTATGGGGGAATCGTGCACGAGCACGTTTTTGAGGCCGGCCGCGTCCGTAAGCAACTCTGGTATCGAGAGTTGCATTTGCGGTAAAAATGCTCTACGCTCCTTTTTTGGAGCCTAACGCAGCATTTGTTTGAACTCTCGATACCAGAGTTAAATTTATGGTGCGGCCAGAAAAAAGCCCGCGGAGCGTTAGCAGCCCTTTTACCGCCGAACTCCAAATCTAGGCCTATGTCAATAAGGCTGTAAAGCTACTGCTACTTATTCTAACAGTTACTTTACAAATTAAAGTTATTTTTATCTCCCCCTTGTTGATGCTGCTCACTTTCTATTGTTTACTATGTTATACATTGCCACCAGTTATAGTTATAACAAAATAGTCAAGGATTGTTTATGGTTAAAGAAATTTATATGTTCTATATTTATAGATAAGGCAGTTATCTATACCTTATCCAATGCCTCTGTTTATAGCTTACAATTGTAAAGCACTACCTCTGGTCCCATATGTGCCTCCCATAAGGACAACTGTCCAGAACCAGAAGCCTGAGCCATGACAGTTACAGAAAGAGGTCTCATGTTGTATTAGATCTTGCCAAGTATATCCTGTTCTTTTAGAATCCAGTGTCCCTACAACATTTGTCATCTAATACTATGGAGCAGATTCTCACCAATAAAAGCAAGGAGGGGATTTAGTAGTCTTTGGAACATTTACATAGTTGTGTGTGTGTCTGAATGTCTGTTTCTGAATCTTTAGCTTATTCACACTTCCAACAGATTTCAGAATAAACAGTTATGTTTTGGTGCAGTTTGTTGTGTTCTCAATAAGGAAAACTGGAAAGAAAACTTCTGCCGTTTCTTGTGTGTCTTTGTGCCTATGTTACTGTGAGTGTGTGTGTGTCTTTGTGCCTATGTTACTGTGAGTATGTGTGTGTCTTTGTGCCTATGTTACTGTGAGTGTGTGTGTGTGTCTTTGTGCCTGTTACTGTGAGTGTGTGTGTGTCTTTGTGCCTATGTTACTGTGAGTGTGTGTGTGTGTGTGTGTGTGTGTGTCTGACTTTAGCACATTTCCAACAGATTTCAGAATAAACAGTTGTGTATCAGTAGAACTTGTTGTGTTTTCAATGAGAACAATCTGAGAAAAAAAAAGCTTCTTGGCCAAAATTGCAATGCAAAATTGCAATGTTTACATTTTTTTTTTAAGGAATATTGCCTGTGTGTGAGTGTATATATACTGTATATATATATATATATATATATATATATATATATATATATATATATACCGTGAGCTCAATGAACACATTGGGTGAGCCAATGACTATAGGCATATATGCACAGCCACCAATCAGCACATAGGTTCCAGCAGTGCTTCTGAGCCTTTTCAAAAGGATACCAAGAGAACAAATCAAATTAAATATATGTAAATTAGAAATTTGTTTTAAATTGCATGCTTTTTCTAAAACAGAAAAGTTTAATTGTGTCATTATTACGTTGGGGAAAAAAAAAAGATGTATCAAATTCACTTTTTTTTTTTGGGGGGGGGGGCCCTTCTTAGATTCTTGCACCAGGGCCCTGTGGTTTCTAGTTACGCCCCTGCTAGTTAGTAAATAGTTATTAACCATTTACTAACTACCTGGTTAAAATAAATACAAAGTTACCTGTAAAATAAAGCCTAACCTGCCTTTGTAAGGCTTATTCCACAAGTGGGGGTGCCTAAGTAACCAATCTGTGCTTATATTTGCCATTCAGTCTCACACCAGACCTTGAATTCTGTCGATGTAAATCAGAATTCGGTTATGCTCATAGACTGAGGGATGACGATAAAATCATATTAACTTGGCATATAGTAAGCATCAAAAATACACAGTTGTAGGAGCAATATTGAATAACCTTCTCAATATAAACTAACTTGTGGCAGGTGAATAGTATATGTTAACAAACATCCAAGGAACAGGAGCATATCAAAACATAATGAGAGTCTGTGATAAAGAGGATGAATGCTGTAAGCAGGAAGGGGTTAACACAATATGGCCTAGATTTGGAGTTCGGCGGTAGCCGTCAAAACCAGCGTTAGAGGCTCCTAACGCTGGTTTTGGCCGCCCGCTGGTATTTGGAGTCAGTGATTAAAGGGTCTAACGCTCACTTTTCAGCCGCGACTTTTCCATACCGCAGATCCCCCTACGCCATTTGCGTATCCTATCTTTTCAATGGGATCTTTCTAACGCTGGTATTTAGAGTCGTTTCTGAAGTGAGCGTTAGAGCTCTAACGACAAAATTCCAGCCGCCTGAAAATAGCAGGAGTTAAGAGCTTTCTGGCTAACGCCGGTTCATAAAGCTCTTAACTACTGTACCCTAAAGTACACTAACACCCATAAACTACCTATGTACCCCTAAACCGAGCTCCCCCCACATCGCCGCCACTCGATTAAAATTTTTAACCCCTAATCTGCCGACCGCCACCTACGTTATACTTATGTACCCCTAATCTGCTGCCCCTAACCCCGCCGACCCCTGTATTACATTTATTAACCCCTAACCTGCCCCCCACAACATCGCCGCCAGCTACTTAAAATAATTAATCCCTAATCTTCCGACCGCAAAGCGCCGCCACCTACGTTATCCCTATGTACCCCTAATCTGCTACCCCTAACACCGCCGACCCCTATATTATATTTATTAACCCCTAATCTGCCCCCCTCAACGTCGCCGACACCTGCCTACACTTATTAACCCCTAATCTGCCGAGCGGACCTGAGCGCTACTATAATAAAGTTATTAACCCCTAACCCGCCTCACTAACCCTATCATAAATAGTATTAACCCCTAATCTGCCCTCCCTAACATCGCCGACACATAACTTCAATTATTAACCCCTAATCTGACGACCGGAGCTCACCGCTATTCTAATAAATTGATTAACCCCTAAAGCTAAGTCTAACCCTAACACTAACACCCCCCTAACTTAAATATAATTTACATCTAACGAAATTAATTAACTCTTATTAAATAAATGATTCCTATTTAACGCTAAATACTTACCTGTAAAATAAATCCTAATATAGCTACAATATAAATTATAATTATATTATAGCTATTTTAGGATTAATATTTATTTTACAGGCAACTTTTTAATTATTTTAACCAGGTACAATAGCTATTAAATAGTTAAGAACTATTTAATAGTTACCTAGTTAAAATAATAACAAATTTACCTGTAAAATAAATCCTAACCTAAGATATAATTAAACCTAACACTACCCTATCAATAAATTAATTAAATAAACTACCTACAATTACCTACAATTAACCTAACACTACACTATCAATAAATTAATTAAACACAATTCCTACAAATAAATACAATTAAATAAACTAGCTAAAGTACAAAAAATAAAAAAGAACTAAGTTACAAAAAATAATAAAATATTTACAAACATAAGAAAAATATTACAACAATTTTAAACTAATTACACCTACTCTAAGCCCCCTAATAAAATAACAAAGCCCCCCAAAATAAAAAATTCCCTACCCTATTCTAAATTTAAAAAGTTACAAGCTCTTTTACCTTACCAGCCCTGAACAGGGCCCTTTGCGGGGCATGCCCCAAGGATTTCAGCTCTTTTGCCTGTAAAAAAAAACATACCATACCCCCCCCCAACATTACAACCCACCACCCACATACCCCTAATCTAACCCAAACCCCCCCTTAAATAAACCTAACACTAAGCCCCTGAAGATCTTCCTACCTTGTCTTCACCATACCAGGTTCACCGATCCGTCCTGGCTCCAACATCTTCATCCAACCCAAGCGGGGGTTGGCGATCCATCATCCGGTGCTGAAGAAGTCCAGAAGAGGCTCCAAAGTCTTCCTCCTATCCGGCAAGAAGAGGACATCCGGACCGGCAAACATCTTCTCCAAGCGGCATCTTCAATCTTCTTCCATCCGGTGCGGAGCGGGTCCATCTTGAAGCAGGCGACGCGGATCCATCCTCTTCTTCCGTTGTCTCCCGACGAATGACGGTTCCTTTAAGGGACGTCATCCAAGATGGCGTCCCTCGAATTCCGATTGGCTGATAGGATTCTATCAGCCAATCGGAATTAAGGTAGGAATTTTCTGATTGGCTGATGGAATCAGCCAATCAGAATCAAGTTCAATCCGATTGGCTGATCCAATCAGCCAATCAGATTGAGCTCGCATTCTATTGGCTGATCGGAACAGCCAATAGAATGCGAGCTCAATCTGATTGGCTGATTGGATCAGCCAATCGGATTGAACTTGATTCTGATTGGCTGATTCCATCAGCCAATCAGAAAATTCCTACCTTAATTCCGATTGGCTGATAGAATCCTATCAGCCAATCTGAATTCGAGGGACGCCATCTTGGATGACGTCCCTTAAAGGATCCGTCATTCGTCGGGAGACAACGGAAGAAGAGGATGGATCCGCGTCGCCTGCTTCAAGATGGACCCGCTCCGCACCGGAAGGAAGAAGATTGAAGATGCCGCTTGGAGAAGATGTTTGCCGGTCCGGATGTCCTCTTCTTGCCGGATAGGAGGAAGACTTTGGAGCCTCTTCTGGACCTCTTCAGCACCGGATGATGGATCGCCAACCCCCGCTTGGGTTGGATGAAGATGTTGGAGCCAGGACGGATCGGTGAACCTGGTATGGTGAAGACAAGGTAGGAAGATCTTCAGGGGCTTAGTGTTAGGTTTATTTAAGGGGGGTTTGGGTTAGATTAGGGGTATGTGGGTGGTTAGTTGTAATGTTGGGGGGGGGTATGGTATGTTTTTTTTTACAGGCAAAAGAGCTGAAATCCTTGGGGCATGCCCCGCAAAGGGCCCTGTTCAGGGCTGGTAAGGTAAAAGAGCTTGTAACTTTTTTAATTTAGAATAGGGTAGGGAATTTTTTATTTTGGGGGGCTTTGTTATTTTATTAGGGGGTTTAGAGTAGGTGTAATTAGTTTAAAATTGTTGTAATATTTTTCTTATGTTTGTAAATATTTTATTATTTTTTGTAACTTAGTTCTTTTTTATTTTTTGTACTTTAGCTAGTTTATTTAATTGTATTTATTTGTAGGAATTGTGTTTAATTAATTTATTGATAGTGTAGTGTTAGGTTAATTGTAGGTAATTGTAGGTAGTTTATTTAATTAATTTATTGATAGGGTAGTGTTAGGTTTAATTATATCTTAGGTTAGGATTTATTTTACAGGTAATTTTGTTATTATTTTAACTAGGTAACTATTAAATAGTTCTTAACTATTTAATAGCTATTGTACCTGGTTAAAATAATTAAAAAGTTGCCTGTAAAATAAATATTAATCCTAAAATAGCTATAATATAATTATAATTTATATTGTAGCTATATTAGGATTTATTTTACAGGTAAGTATTTAGCTTTAAATAGGAATCATTTATTTAATAAGAGTTAATTAATTTCGTTAGATGTAAATTATATTTAACTTAGGGGGGTGTTAGTATTAGGGTTAGACTTAGCTTTAGGGGTTAATACATTTATTATAGTAGCGGTGAGGTCCGCTCGGCAGATTAGGGGTTAATAATTGAAGGTAGGTGTCGGCGATGTTAGGGAGGGCAGATTAGGGGTTAATACTATTTATGATAGGGTTAGTGAGGCGGATTAGGGGTTAATAACTTTATTATAGTAGCGCTCAGGTCCGCTCGGCAGATTAGGAGTTAATAAGTGTAGGCAGGTGTCGGCGACGTTGAGGGGGGCAGATTAGGGGTTAATAAATATAATATAGGGGTCGGCGATGTTAGGGCAGCAGATTAGGGGTACATAGGGATAACGTAGGTTGCGGCGGTTTACGGAGCGGCAGATTAGGGGTTAAAAAAAATATGCAGGTGTCAGCGATAGCGGGGGCGGCAGATTAGGGGTTAATAAGTGTAAGGTTAGGGGTGTTTAGACTCGGGGTACATGTTAGAGTGTTAGGTGCAGACGTAGGAAGTGTTTCCCCATAGGAAACAATGGGGCTGCGTTAGGAGCTGAACGCTGCTTTTTTGCAGGTGTTAGGTTTTTTTTCAGCTCAAACAGCCCCATTGTTTCCTATGGGAGAATCGTGCACGAGCACGTTTTTGAGGCAGGCCGCGTCCGTAAGCAACTCTGGTATCGAGAGTTGCATTTGCGGTAAAAATGCTCTACGCTCCTTTTTTGGAGCCTAACGCAGCATTTGTTTGAACTCTCGATACCAGAGTTAAATTTATGGTGCGGCCAGAAAAAAGCCCGCGGAGCGTTAACAGCCCTTTTACCGCCGAACTCCAAATCTAGGCCTATGTTTCTGTGACAAGCTCAAGTTTAGCAGAAACCTAGTTAAAGTGATCCAGGAGCAGATAGTAGTATTAGAGTGTTATTAGATCCAATAACTCCAGCAAGCAAGATATTAATTATGCAGAGAACACTGATAGTAGTACAAACAGTAGGTTTGAGCGTAGCATGTGTTATTCCAAACAAATAGCAAGCAGATTATTATTTGCCAGTCAGCAGGGAGATTGGGAGACAGAAAATAAAAATGAAAAAGATAGTTGCTATTTGATTAATTCACCAAATATACTTGAGTACAATTTGATACAAAGTTACCGGTCTCCGTTTGCAGCAGCAGCAGGCGAGGCAGACAGAGCCGGATGACATCAGCAGCGGGTGTCAGCGCAGAAGTCCTGCACACAGCCTAACAGCTCAGTAATCAAGGATCTGAAACAAAGTCTCCGGTGCTCGTTTTTAGCTTCAGAGCGAGACTGAGGAGTTCCAGGGGTCTTCAGTAGCAGGGGACAGGAAACAGAGTTGGGTAAACGCTGAGGAGGAATCCGTAGTAGAGATCCAAAAGGCTAGTAGGAAGTAGAGAGCAGAGTACTTCCACTTCTAAAGTAACATTACCTAGCTTAGTGTGGAGTGGGGAGGAGCCTTAAATAGGGTTTAGGCTGCGTGTCTTAAAGGGAATGACAACCAGAGCATGACAGCCTTACACTAAAACCTAACATTACAATAAAATAAATTAAATTAAATTAATAAAATACAATTATCTAAATAGCACAAAATAAAAACGAAATTATAAAAAATAAAAACAAATTTCTCCTAATCTAATAGCCCTATCAAAATAAAAAAGCCCACCCAAAATAAAAAAAACCTAGCCTACACTAAACTGCCAATGGCCCTTAGAAGGTCCTTTTGTGGAGCATTGCCCCAAAGAAATCAGCTTTTACCTGTTAAAAAAATACAAACACCCCCCAACAGTAAAACCCACCACCCACACAATCAAAGCCCCCAAATAAAAATCTAAATAAACCTAAGCTACCATTGCCCTGAAAAGGGCATTTGGATATGCATTGCCCTTAAAAGGGCATTTAGCTCTTTTACATTACCCAAACCCTAAGCTAAAAATAAAACCCACCCAAAACCCTTAAAAAAAAAACTAACACTAACCCCAGACGATCCACTTACAGTTTTCGAAGACCGGACATCCATCCTCACCTAGGAGAGTAATTTGTTTTTATTTTTGATAATTTCGTTTTTTATTTTGTGTAATTTCATGGGTTTTTTTTTGTAATTTAGAAAATTTTATTTTATTAATTTATTTTATTTTATTGTAATGTTAGTTTTTAGTGTAAGGCAGGTTAGGTTTTATTTTACAGGTAAATTTGTATTTATTTTAACTAGGTAGGTAGTAAATAGTTGATAACTATTTAATAATAACTAGTCTACCTAGTTAAAATAAATACAAACTTACCTGTGAAATAAAAATAAAACCTAAGATAGCTACAATATAACTATTAGTTATTTTGTAGCTAGCTTAGGTTTTATTTTATAGGTAAGTATTTCGTTTTAAATATGAATTATTTAGTTAATAATTGTAAGTTTTATTTAGATTTATTTTAATTATATTTAAGTTAGGGGTGTTATGCTTAGGGTTACGTTACAGTTAGGGTTAGGTTTAGGGGTTAATATATTTATGTAGTGATGTGGGAGGCCAGAGGTTTAGGGGTTAATAGTTTATATTAGTAAATTTGGTTGGGGGGCTTGCGGTTTAGTGGTTAATAGGTTTATTATAGCGGCGGTTTTGGCGGACAGCAGATTAGGGGTTAATAATATTTCAATAGTGTTTGCGATGCGGGAGGGAGGCAGTTTAGGGGTTAATAGGTTTATTATAGTGGCAACGATGTCGGGGAGCGGAGGAATAGGGTTTAATAATTTTTTTAAGTGGTGGCAATGTCCGGAGCGGCAGATTAGGGGTTAATATTTTATTTTAGTATTTGCAATGCGGGAGGGTCTCGGTTTAGGGGCTAATAGGTAGTTTATGGGTGTTAGTGTACTTTGTGACAGTTTAGTTATGAGTTTTATGGTACAGCTTTGTAGCATAAAACTCATAATTACTGACTTTAGATGGCGGCATGGATCTTGTCATTTTAGGCTGTACCGCTCACTTTTTGGCTTCACAGCAAAACTCGTAATACCTGCGCTATGAGAGTCCAATTGAAAAAGGACTTTTTTAAAAGTGCGGTACTGAAGTTGCGTCATGGCCAAAAAGGTGTGCGGTACACCTATTCTGACAAGACTTGTAATAGCGGCATTAGGGAAAAAGCATCGTTATGAAGCATAACAATGCTTTTTCACTTATAACGCAAAACTCGTAATCTAGCTGTAAGTTTCTAAACTTGGACATTGCTATAAATTATTAATGAAAGTCATATGTGATGTGTAAAAAATTCTAGCATTCAGTATTACAAAATATTTTTTATCATACATTACAACTGAGAACATTCTATTTAACAATTGTGATATTTGTAAGAAAAAACACTAATACCAGCAGAATCTTGTTTTATAATATATTCAGCTTTGGAGAATTTTGGCGTATGTAGTAAAACAACTTTGCAATTTACTTATATTTATTTTGTCCCCTGTTTCTGCAATTTCATTCTAAAAATTGTGTGGTTTCTGTTTCCTGTTAGAAGTGGACATGTAGGGGCATATTTATCACAGCGTCAACTGAAAATACGCTTGAATTTCGCGTCGTAATTGTCGCAAGATTGATCCGCCGCAGTTATCAAAGCGTCATGATCGTCAAATGTTGAAATTTGTGACGTAATATACGCTCCCGCGATCTCAATCTGACGCAGATCGATGCTTGTGTCATTACAGATGTTTCAAATTCACATTCGACTCTATTTGACCCTTTTCCGAATTTATCAAACATTTAACAGGTACGTTGGCGTCTATTCCGACGCAGCGTACCTAGCTTTCAATCTGCCACCCTTGAGGCCGTGGATGCCATAGAAATCAATGGGAGTCTGAAAACACAGAAAGCTTATGTTCGATACTGCAAAAAAATGAACTATATTACATAATAAAAGTAAATTAGAAACTATATTAAACTTGTATACCCTTTCTAAATCAAACAATATTATTGCTCCATATTTGGTGCACTAGTAGATATAGGGATAAAAATGAAAAATACATTACTACATATGGATTATGTTACAAATTTGTTTTTAATTACAAAGCAAGGGGACAATATTATTTCTCCAAATTTGTTGAAATGTTGTGCCCCAAACTTGTGGCACTAATAGATATAGAGATACAAATTAAACAAATACAAAATATATAATATAGCTAATTTCCTTTTTAGATTTTTGTGAAAAATCTATGTACACCATGTTTAAACCATGTAATACAAGTCCCACTCTTTGCTTCGTTCCAATTTTGACGCAACACTTTTCACACCAATTATGGTGCAAACTCCTAAACAACCCACACACTAGTGAATTTTTCAACCACTTTTGATTGGAATATGCATCACCATATGATTTATGACATCAGCCAATCTGATTCAAATATACATTTTAAACTATCACTAACTAATCAAATTGCTCGATACTGTCATTGATCACTCATCAGAACTTGTGCCATGTGCCATGTGTTGCATTGTGTATTATACTTTGAAAGTATGTGTATGTGAAATTAGTATTAAAGATAAACATTGATGCTGACATTAGGACACACTGTGTAATATTTTAGACAATGATTTTAAAATTTGAATTGATGTTTGATTCAATATAATCTTAAACTGATAGCTCAAAGCCCACATAACATTAAAATGTCACGATTCAGATACAGCAGAAATTAAAATCAGCTCTTTACTGTCATGCTATTTTCAGTGTATTTCTTCCTTCTCTTGAATTTCTTTTTCAGTAAGAAATGTCATCTTATATGCCAGCCCCTTTTATAACACCTGTGTAGGGGTGGTTTTTAAAACTAGATTGCAATCAGGAGGGGTTACACAGGTACAGAGAGAAAACTGGCCCAGTATCCATTGATTGCAAATAAATACATATGATACCCTGATTACATGCTATGTTCACAATTATTCCTGCTCAGAATAATAATGAATTTACACTATATATTTATAGTGGTATAAATAAACATAGAGATATGACAGACAACATTGTTTAGAACAAAAAAGGAACTTAGGGGCATGTAAATATGTTTGCAAAAGATTTCTGACATAACACACACACATATTTTTATATATATATATATATATATATATATATATATATATATATATATATATATATATATATATATATATATATATATATATATATATATATATATATATATATATATATATATATATATACATATATATATATATATATATATATATATATATATATATATATATATATATATATATATATATATATATATATATATATATATAGTGGGGCAAAAAAGTATTTAGTCAGCCACCAATTGTGCAAGTTCTCCCACTTAAGAAGATGAGAGAGGCCTGTAATTTTCATCATAGGTATACCTCATCTATGAGAGACAAAATGTGGAAACAAATCCAGACAATCACATTGTCTGATTTGGAAAGAATTTATTTGCATATTATGGTGGAAAATAAGTATTTGGTCACCTACAAACAAGCAAGATTTCTGGCTCTCACAGACCTGTATCTTCTTCTTTAAGAGGCTCCTCTGTCCTCCACTCATTACCTGTATTAATGGCACCTGTTTGAAGACTGAATCTGCAATAAGCAAGCAGCTTGGTGTGAAGAAATCAACTGTGGGAGCAATAATTAGAAAATGGAAGACATACAAGACCACTGATAATCTCCCTCGATCTGGGGCTCCACGCAAGATCTCACCCCGTGGGGTCAAAATGATCACAAGAATGGTGAGCAAACATCCCAGAACCACATGGGGGGACATAGTGAATGACCTGCAGAGAGCTGGGACCAACATAACAAAGGCTACCATCAGTAACACACTACGCCGCCAGGGACTCAGATCCTGCAATGCCAGACGTGTCCCCCTGCTTAAGCCAGTACATGTCCGGGCCCATCTGAAGTATGCTAGAGAGCATTTGGATGATCCAGAAGCGGATTGGGAGAATGTCATATGTTCAGATGAAACCAAAGTAGAACTGTTTGGTAGAAACACAACTTGTCGTGTTTGGAAGAGAGAGAATGCTGAGTTGCAACCAAAGAACACCATACCTACTGTGAAGCATGGGGGTGGCAACATCATGCTTTGGGGCTGTTTCTCTGCAAAGGGAACAGGACGACTGATCCATGTACATGAAAGAATGAATGGGACCATGTATCGTGAGATTTTGAGTGCAAACCTCCTTCCATCAGCAAGGGCATTGAAGATGAAACATGGCTGGGTCTTTCAGCATGACAATGATCCCAAACACACCACAAGGGCAATGAAGGAGTGGCTTTGTAAGAAGCATTTCAAGGTCCTGGAGTGGCCTAGCCAGTCTCCAGATCTCAACCCCTTAGAAAACCTTTGGAGGGAGTTGAAAGTCCGTGTTGCCCAGCGACAGCCCCAAAACATCACTGCTCTAGAGGAGATCTGCATGCAGGAATGGGCCAACATACCAGCAACAGTGTATGACAACCTTGTGAAGACTTACAGAAAACGTTTGACCTCTGTCATTGCCAACAAAGGATATATTGAGATGAACTTTTGATATTGACCAAATACTTATTTTCCACCATAATTTGAAATAAATTATTTCCAAATCAGACAATGTGTACAAATTCTAGCATTAATAATCATTTATAAAAAAAAACCCATAAAAGCATATCATGACTTCTAGAAATACAAATACACATTAATTTATGTGAAAGTATCATATAACAAATAAATATAAAAATAACTTTCTATGAGATATTGTTTGTTGAGGTATAAATCTATCTATTTCTTGGACATTAACAGATGAGAAATAAAAGATTAGCTTTAGAGAAATGTGCTTGTTCATGAACAGAAATGAAATGGTATAAATAAAGTTGGGAAAAAAACAAATAACCACGTCATCGATGACTGTTAGTTAACAACAGTCTGATGCTCATTGCGCCGTACTTGACCCGGGTGTTTTTGGTGTGTTTTTTTTATAAATAAGGGGATCGTATGTGGATCTGCGTTAGCGATGTCTGGTGAGCGTATTGACGCCGGCGAATCCACTGAGATTGATGCTTTGATAAATATCCCTCGTAGACTCCAGATGTAACACTGTCATAGGTTGCACATATATTTGTAATTGTTTCATTTAATCTCAATAGAGATGGAAACTTAGGTTATAGCATCCACGTGCATTTACCCTCAGGCATTCATATATATCTACATTCACACACACACAAGATCCCTTAAAATCTACATGCACACATACAAATAAGAATCCATAGACCCCCCACATGCCCATCTACAGGCAGGTGAATGTTGAGTTGCTCATTATAATACAACACAGTAAAAGTGGGCCAAGAAGACAGGGTTTTCAGTGGATTGTGTCATATGAGTGGTCCCTATTTTTAGTTTGTGAAACTGGGATATTTATAGAGAAGGGAGAGCATCAAGGGAGAAATAAAAATCAAGAGCATAAACTAAGGCCAGTCCTGAAAAAAATGAAGAATATTTGGTAGCTGTTCACTAATACTGGTAATCCTACAGACAAACCAGTCAGAATTATTAAAGAAGTGTTAAAAAACTTAGTTGCTAAAAAAGGCTGTAGTATGTAGTTATGAAAAAAGATGTAGCAATCCACAGCAGCAAAGAAATCCCTTTGAAATTTGAGAAAAAGAAAGGGGAAGAAAAGAAAAATGTTCCCCTGTGTAAGACTTTGAAGCTTGATAGGAGCCTCCATGCTCCTACCTCTGGTGCTGGAGTAAGGTTCCAGGGGCATGCTAAGGTGAAGAGGGCCGCTTCTGCTGGAGTCTGGGTCTGTGCTAATTGAACTTTGTCTTAGCACATCCAGCAGCATGGGGTGCAAAATCTTCTTCTGTATGATGATCATGGAGTAAAGTGTTCCAAAGGATATGTGTTATTTTTTGCCTTGCATCAGAAATGCTTCTGCTGTATCTTGGGAGCCAAGCCTAAATGAAAGGTTTTTGCTTGTACCTCTTAAGTACTTTGCTATTGTTATAAAGGCATCATGATTTTAGTTGCAAGGGGTTAACATTTTTGCTTGTGTGCTAAAAATACTTTGTTTGTTTTTTCAGATGAAGTGTGTTCCTGTTGGGTTTTTCTTCTTAGTTAATTCAATATTTGACCTGGGTCTCTGTGTTCTTGGGCCTGAGGTTTTCCCCTGCCCCACTGGAGGGCTTTGGCTTACTTTGATATTTTAGAGTCCTGATGCCAGCACTTGCTGGCTCCACCTGCCTTCCAGCTGCAGGCACTTATCTAATAAGCTAGGAATATTTAAGGCTGCTGAGTTTTGAATTCTTTGCCCTGACATTGAGTCAATTCCTATTTGTGCCTCTGAATTCATCTGAATCCTGCTGACTGTAACTACTGGCTTTTGATCTGGATTTCCCTACTATTCCTGGTTTTGGATTTCCCTTTTGTTGTTATGCATATCGGATTGATTCTCTGGTATTTTGACCTTTTGCCTAGACTTTATCTCGCCTTATGTCTGCCTTATTCTTACTGGATTTGTCTCACTGCTGTACACCTCTACCTAGAGCCAGACTAGGCCTACAGTTTAATCTAGGTCTGGGATACCCTCTAACTTAGCCTATGCCTTTGTTCAATCCATCCGTGTTTCACAGACTGTTGGGTGCAAACACTGTTTCTTGTGCTGTGCCTCTGAGTATTTGATTACAGATAAAGTGTTTGCTGTATCCTGGAACAGTCCTGTCAATGCTAAAGAGCCTGCCTTTATCCTGTCACAGTCAGAGACTACCTGGTATTCGATCACAGACAATGAGCCAGCCAAGTGCCAGATGAGTGCTATCACTATCCAGTGTCTGCTGTGTCCTGTTCATGTTTAGTATCTGTCAAGTATTTTCCAGAATGGTGTTTTGTTCCAGTCAATGTTTATTTCTGATTAACCTTCCAGCAGTATTTCTACTTGTCTGTATTATCTGTCTGATTATTTGTACTACAGAACTTTCATTAATAAACTCTGTCAAAAACCTAAGCAGTAATCATGCCAGAAGCTAAACTGAACTCAAAGTCAGATAACACCTCACAAAACAAGCGCCAAACCCCTGAAACCAGCACAAACGTGACAAAAGTAAACCCCATCAATCCTTTAGAAATTGCAGGGCAAATAGCCCAGAGCGTAGCTAAGGGTTAAGGCCTGGAGGAGTGAGTGCTGCTGTGTGTGTGTATTAGTTACAATGTTGCATTGTGTTGGGAGGGGTTTACTAACCTTTAAAAAGAAGGATGTACAGGGATTCTACTTCCTCTTTGTTCCTGTAGACTCCCAGAAGATCTTTCAGCTTAGCAGTTTGCAGCATTTTCCAATGGAAGGCGAATCTGGAGAATGGGAAGAAATGGAGTTAGAGGATGTGGATTGGGTCGCACCATCCCCATCTGGAACTGTCACGGTGGGTCTGGGCCATGGGTCTGGGCTGTGTCTGTCCGTTTCTCCCTGGGGGGGGGGGGTAGCCCAGTGTTGTTCTCTTCTCCTGCATGGGAGAATTTAGAGGGGGATGGTGGCCCCGGTCCGGCTTATCAGCCGGTCGGGTCGGAGTGTAGACCCCCAGGGGAGGTAGGGCCTGAGGGGCGAGTAGGAGCGCTAGGCGGTTCAGTTTTAGGGCCTAGGGGGTCCCAGGGGAGCTCCGGTTTTGGCTCCGGGGGTCCCGGTAATATACCCGGGGGTTCCGGTGTCGGCCTTAGGCAGGGGCCTGTAGTAGCAGGGCCCAGCGAGGCTTTAGGGGGTGCATGCCCCTCTGGGGAGAGTGTCGTTAGCGCGGGTAGTGGGAGCAGTGCGGCCTTACCTGCGGCAGTGGTCCTCTCCGGGGAATCGGTGGCGGCGGCGGTGGCCCTCCTGCAGTCCTTGGCGTTGGTCCTCGCGGGTGCGTCGTTGGGTCCGGCGGTACTTCAGGCCCAGGCTTCAGCCTACGGTGCTGTGCAGGCCTCTGGTTCGTCGTCCCTCGTGGCATCTAAAATGGCCGCCGCGTTGACTTCCGGCGGCGTCGCGCGTCCTTACGTCACTTTCGGTGACGTCATTTCCGCTCGCAGCAATCGCAATCCGGACATCGAGCAGAGCGGATCGTTCCCCCCGGGCTCCGAAGCTAAGAAGGGAGCACCTCGGGGGGGGGACACCCGCTCTTGGGGGCAAGCCCGACGGGGCCCAGGAGTCTGGGGGGGGCGCATGGCGGGCCAAAGCGAGGGGCAGAAATGCGGAGTCATGGGGCAACTGTGAATGTGGCAGCGAGGCAGCAGGGCCCCTCGGAGGGCACTCTGGGGGTGTCACAGCAGGGTGTGCGCACAAGAGCCACAGCTGGACCCAGTAATAAGGGAGGGGATGCCAAAAGGGCACCCTACTCACGCTCGCAGCCTACGTTAGGAGGGGGCAAAGCTAAGGCGGCCCCCTCACGCGCCGTGGCCCAAAGTAAAGGAAAGGCCCCCGCAGCCAAGACCGCAAATAAGGGGGCCATCATGGCATACAGCTCAAGGGGCGATACCGCAGTAGTGGAGCCCCAGGCGCAAGGCCTGCAGGGTATAATGACGCCCAGCAGGACCTCACCAGCACGATCAGAGCAAATAGCCACAAGGGGGGCTGTAAAAAGGGGGCATGCTAGTATTAGCGTTGGCCCTGGGTAAGGTTTAGAGAGCCCCGGGAGGGGGCAGGCGAGACAGGCTAGGGGATCGAAGTCTCAGGGTCGGAGTAGGACCGTGAGATTTCAAGAGGATTCGGCTAGTGGGTTGGCCACCAGTACGGATGATGATGTGAGTGCGGCATGCGGTGTGAGTGATAGTGACCGGGAAGGTTATCTAGAATTTGAGGAAAGGGGGGATAGAGAAGAGATGGCTGGCTCTTCCCGAGGTACTCCCCTCTTGGCTTCTATTTTGCAGGTACCCAGGACATCCTCATCCAGCAGGGACATGGCGACTCAGAGTTCAGGAGCTCTCGTGCCTAGAGGAGTCAGAAGTGCTTTGGGACAAGGCCAAGCCACATCGGGTGCTTCCTCTGGTGAGATGCAACTTGGTTTACCTAGGGGGCGGTGTAATTCTTCCAGCTCTAGTGGGTCAGGTTCGGGATCTGAGATAGATGGGTCCCTGGGTTTGCACACGAAAGGGCATAGGAGGATGTATAGAATGTTGAGAAAGATGAGTAGGGGCAATCACGGGGATGTCAATGCCAGTAGTGGGGCGCAGTCATCTCAACTCTATGGGGTTGCTGGGGGGTCACCACAGGTGGTGAACAGAAAGGCAGCAGTACACGGGGATACTTATTCGTGCCAGGTACACAGTTTGCATGCACACCTTAAATCTAAGACTGTGAAACATATCCAGGACGGTAAGTATGTAAATATGTTTGAGCTGTCTGCAGAGGCTTTTAAGTTTATGGAAATGGCGGAGGATGGTACGGGCCCTAAGAAATTTAGGCGGCCTGATACCCTTGAGAAGTGGCATCGGTGTTTCCGGGTCTATGCCACTTGCTACTTGGAGAGGTTTCCCGATCAGGGGACTGCCCTCTTTAAGTACGTTGACACCATCGACGCAATACACAGAAAGTTTGCCGATGGTGCGTGGAGAGAGTACGATATGTTATGTCGGAAAAAGAAGGTGGGCAACCCACTGCTTGATTTTGGTACAATGGATTTGCACCTCTGGGCGCATCTTGATGCGGAAAGGAGGGCGCAAGGGGGCGCCATAGTGGCATCGCCCAGGGGTAGGCAGACTTTGCGCTTTCGACGGAGGCAAGGGGGTTTATGCTGGCGGTATCAGGACAAAGCGTGCGAGCGGGGCACATCATGCACGTTCAAGCACGTCTGCAAGTTCTGCAGCGGTCAACACCCCGGAGCTGATTGCTCCAAAAAGCGAGATACCCAAACTGATCGGTTTGGGGGCAAAGGAGGCGCTGGGACTAAGGGCGGATTCACCACTTAGGGTCCAGGTCATTGGTAAGTGGCTGCGTAGGTACTCAGATAGGGCGGCTGCTCAGCTTTTGGATAGCGGATTGCGTGAGGGCTTTGTGTTCCCGGTAGTCGGCCGGGTGTTGGTAGCCCGAGACAGGAAAAACCTGAAATCGGCTTCCCAATACCCCGAGGCAGTCAGGGAGAAGCTGGGCAAAGAAGTGGCCTTGGGTAGGGTTGCAGGCCCTTTCAGGGAATTGCCCCTACCGGATTTAGTTGTCTCCCCGCTAGGGGTGGTCCCCAAGAAGGAGACAGGTAAGTTCAGGCTCATACAATACCTCTCTTATCCGAAAGGGCGGTCGGTGAACGACGCTATTCCGGAGGAATTGAGCTCGGTCCGTTACCAGTCGTTTGACGTTCCTAGGCATCGAGATTGATTCGGTGGCAGGTGAATGTAGGTTGCCTAAAGAGAAGGTCGCCAAGATGTTGGCGGCTGTACGGGC
The DNA here is from genome assembly GCF_027579735.1 of Bombina bombina. NCBI lineage: Eukaryota > Metazoa > Chordata > Amphibia > Anura > Bombinatoridae > Bombina > Bombina bombina. The sequence goes on along the minus strand of NC_069499.1, from coordinate 210,566,452 downwards.
CATGGTTGCAACACAGACATGTTTGCTGCGGGAGCTGCAATCGCTCCTTGGCCTCCTTAACTTTGCGGGGAGAGTTATCCCGTGGGGTAGGGTGTTTAGCAAGCGGCTAGAGCGGTGTTTGGGCGGAGGTAGGGCTCCGGCATTGCGCATTCGCATCACGAGGGACCTCGTGGCGGATTTGCAGGTCTGGGAGAGGTTTCTCCAGGACTTTAACGGCGTCTGCATGTGGCGAGGGGATCAGATATCTAACCAAGCGCTACATCTGTTCACGGATGCTGCAGGAGCATCCGGGTATGGGGCTTACTTTGAAGGGGCTTGGAGTGCGGAGCCCTGGCCGACCGAGTGGGCGACCAGAGGGCTTACATGCAATCTTTGCTTTCTGGAATTGTTTCCTATACTGGTTGCGGTGGAATTGTGGGGTCACCTGTTTAGTAACAGGGCTGTGATTTTCTGGACGGATAATCTCAGCGTGGTGTTTGCGGTTAACAGGCTTTCTGCTTCATCGCCTGTGGTCGTGCATTATTTGCGACACCTGGTGTTGAGATGTTTGCAACTGAACATTGATTTTAGGGCCCGGCATGTGCCAGGGGTGCAGAATATAGTTGCAGATGCACTGTCTCGCTTCCAGTGGGGGGCATTTAGGGCTGCGGCGGCTCCTAAAGGTCTTTCTTGCCCTCTCTTTTTGTGGCAGATGGCGAGGGACTACAGCAACTGATCCCGTTGTTGCGGGCTTCGTTGGCACCGAGCACATGGTCGGCATATGTAAGGTACTGGAGTTAATGGGTAGGTTTTCGTGACCTTCGTGAGTTCCCTTCCTGTGAGGGTGAACAGGGGTTTCTGTTGCGCTGGCTGGCGGAGCTGAGAGGTAAGCAAACAAAAAAGGGGGCGGTGGTCGCGAGGCTATCGGCTGTGGCGTTTTTCTGCAGGCTATACGCCTTTAAAGACGAGTCGCGCTCCTTTCTTGTTAAACAGCTGTTGAGGGGGTGGGGCCATCTGGAAGTTCCATGACGGGACACAAGGGAGCCCATTACGGCAGAACGGCTGGTAAAATTACTGGACGCACTGCCAGAAGTATGTTCCTCACCTTTCGAGGCTCGCCTCTTCGGGGCGGCCTTTGGCTTGGCGTTTCATGGTGCATTAAGGGTGGGTGAGTTGGTACCGCGAGCCAGAACGGCGGCCACAGGGGGATCATGCACAGCCATGTTAGGCTGGTGGATGACTCCGTGTTATTGTTCATTCCCAGGTCCAAAACGTACCAGGAGGGCCGGGGAGCTTGGCTTTCCCTGCCGGGGCAGCAGGGTGTTGCCTGTTGCCCCGTGCGGCTAGTGTCATCCTACTTGGAGGTACGGCCAGGAGGCTCCTCCAGGCTTCTGATACATGCTAATGGAGACCCGCTGACCAGATACCAGTTTGGAAAGGTCTTGGATAGGGCAGCGCAAAAGGCTGGTCTAGACGGGTCTCGGATTGCTCCACACTGGGTTGGTCCTCGGATCGGATCCGCTCATTGGGGCGGTGGAGGTCGCAGCGGTATAAGTCTTACGTTAGGCTGCTGTATGTTTGAGACCGGGGATCAAGGGTCATGTATGCAAGAGTTGGGGGGCTTGCGGGGGTGATACCAAAAGGTTATGGGCCAAGGTTGTGTGGATCTGGTCTACTGCAAGCGGGCTAACTCTTGTTTTCTTTGTTTTCAGAAATAAGTCCAGGTCCTGTACGGGTGTGGATCGTCGGCCATTCATATGTGCACTGGGCCGCAATTAGAGCTGCAGCCATGCCAGGAGGACAGCAGCTAGGATTTCATTCGTCCAGGGCTGTGTTACGTTGGCTAGGGCGCAGAGGCTTGGCTTGGGCAGATCTGCCTGCATTGCTCTAGACCGCAGCGAAAAGGTGGGAGAAACCCCACATTCTGATAATTCATGCTGGCGCAATGATGTGGGGGCCATTCCCACATTGGATCTAATCCGGGCAATGCAGTCAGACCTGAGGCAGTTCAAACTCTGGTTTCCAGGTGTGAGAATCGGGTGGTCGAATGTGATCCCTAGATTAAGATGGAGGCACATGGTGTGTCATAAGGCAGCTTTCCAGGTCAGGAAAAAGATCAATAGGGACCTGAGGAAGCAGGTAGTTGAACTCAAGGGTTTTGTGGTAGAGCACGGGAACATCTCGGCAGCCCATAAGGGTTTGTATAGGCAGGATGGGGTTCATTTAGAACCGGCAGGAGTAGATTTGTTCTTGCAGAACATCAGGCAGGAGTTACTCCTAAGAGTATAGGGTGGCGGCAAGAGTCAGGACCATTGAATATGCAGGTCAGTCTCTTGTGGCGGGTGGTCAGGATCACGGCTGCAGACTGGAAGGAGGTTTGAGTAATGGCCATTGCGGTCAGGGTGACATCACAGGCTCGGTATGCTTGCGTGTGCTCGGGCTGATTATTGTTGGGCCGGAAAAACCCCTAATTATGAAAGCTGCGTGAGTATCTCCGACATGTGGTCAGCAGCAGTGTCCCTTGGCCATTTTCTAGAAGGGGTTATCCATAGTTAGATGTAGGCCCCGATTGCCGCCACCCGTGGATAAGTTACCTGCCAGTTCCACGGCTCGTACCAATAAATGCAACCCACGGGTCTTTCACCCACAGAACTGTGTTGTGTTGTTATTTATTAGTTATTAAGTTATATTAAGTGTTAAGTTAAGTTAAGTTACAAGCAGACACTCAGGAGATGTAGGGCATTTAATCCCTTAAGAAAGTGCAGGGCAAATAGCCCGGAGCGTAGCTAAGGGTTAAGGCCTGGAGGAGTGAGTGCTGCTGTGTGTGTGTATTAGTTACAATGTTGCATTGTGTTGGGAGGGGTTTACTAACCTTATAAGAAGGATGTACAGGGATTCTACTTCCTCTTTGTTCCTGTAGACTCCCAGAAGATCTTTCCCCACCCTCCCAGCCCTGTTATGCACTGTTGTTGAATTTGTTATGCACTGTTGTTTTGTTTTGTTATCCACCTTGATGGATTCGTTATGCATTACGGATTGGCACTTGTAATGCATTATTGATTCGATGATAGGCATTACTGATTGGCACTGGTAATGCTCTATTGATTCGGTTAAAGAGATAACAGCCGGCAATCGGTTTGTCATTAGGTCTCTATTCAAGACTAGGTGTCTGAGGCCGGAAGAGGGTTACTCGAACTACTTCCCTAAGACCAAGGAAGGTAATTTTGAACTCCCCAGTTATTGACATGCTGTTCGTCAAGTCAAGGCTGGACCTACAGGTTTGGAGTTAATAATGATTGCACCCTACTCTGGCAGGTGGTCAGGATCACGGCTGCAGACTGGAAGGAGGTTTGAGTAATGGGCATTGCGGTCAGGGTGACGTCACAGGCTCGGTATGCTTGGGCGTGCTTGGGCTGATTATTGTTGGGCCGGAAAAAACCCTAATTATGAAAGCTGCGTGAGTATCTCCGCCTTGTGGTCTGCTGCAGTGTCCCCTGGCCATTTTCTAGAAGGGGTTATCCATAGTTAGATGTAGGCCCCGATTGCCGCCACCCGTGGATAAGTTACCTGCCAGTTCCACGGCTGGTACCAATAAATGCGACCCACGGGTCTTTCACCCACAGAACTGTGTTGTGTTGTTATTTATTAGTTATTAAGTTATATTAAGTGTTAAGTTAAGTTAAGTTAAGTTAAGTTAAGTTACAAGCAGACACTCAGGAGATGTAGGGCATTTAATCCCTTAGGTGTGCAAATGTTAACCTTAATCCTGTAAAATTGCCTTTGGAGAATTGATACTGTACATTAATGTGAAATTATGAGAGTAATTTCAGTATTTGAGCTATGCTGCTTCCATATGGCTTATAATACCCATATTTTATAAATATTTTTTCTGATAAACCAAAAAAACTGTTTAATTTTAAAAAAAAATGTAGGCCAAGTTTACATTGCTGGTATTCGTCTCTGGCCCTGCTGATAGTCATTTAAACAGCTGCAGAAAATGATTATACCATGCAGTGTTTGCAAAGATGTAGGATATTCATTTTGTGCATGCCAAAGTACAGTAACAGAAGGTAATTTTCAGCTCCATTTGAACAAAATGGAAGACAAAAAATAATTTGATCATGGGTTACATTGAATCTATTAACTGCTTCAGCTTGTTATATTCTGTTATTAACACATGCTCACTCTGTGTCTTTCACTGTGTTGCTGGAGCATCAAGTGAAAATAAACAGCTGTTTCTGTGTACAAATGTTTATTCTAGTGGACCAAGGCATTCTCTGGGCATGGTTAGGAATTTTCGTAAGTCAGAATAAAATAAAAAAAAACTTGCTAACACTTCTACGCTAGGACAATTCAAGATTAACCATCATTTAAAATTGGCAAGATTTTCGCAAATAATTATTAATTTAAAAGACCACTGTATATTAAAATGTATTATGTATTTTGATATACTATTTAAAGTGATGCCAAGTACCCTTATTAAGAAGTATTAAAGCAAGTTCAAGATTCATGTAAAGGATGTGTCAGGCAATGAGGAGTTATTCTGCCCTTGACTTAGTCAGCTCTAAGAAGGTTATAAGTAATAGTGTTATAACTCTGTGATGGTCTAAAGACAGTATTGTACCCAGAGAAGATTTAAAGAGTTGGAAGGGTGTAGCACTGTTTAGGACTTAGGGTATGCTAAAGCTACAGATAGCTCAGGCAGTGAGGGCTATAGAGAAGACAATGAAATTTGTGATATGGATATTGGAAATTACCTTGTGGCAGAACGTGCTTTAAAATTGGTGTGGAAAATTGTAAAAGGCCCCTTAAAATAAAACTGAATTACTCTCCTATCTATTCCTCTGGTATTGACTCTTAGTTCCTGAATGCTTATATGGCTACAGACCTTAGCTTGTCCCTTACTACTGCTTCCAGTCTATATCCTGTTCAAGTGAACCCAGCAGATAACCAAGGTAATATACAAATAGCTTTACAGGATGAAGGGTGCAAGGCATTTTGTTTTTGTGGAACAAAACTCGTTCCACTCCCCATCTTTATTAATTTCACTTTTAAATGTGAGCTTTTGCCTGGCAAGATCCATATCATCAAAATTGTGAGTTTTATTGAATCTAGGCATTGTAAATAAGCTGGGGTGTTTTTTTCTTTTATGTAAAACTGTTATAATTGCATAAATATTGCAATGGCAAAATATTTTTAAATAAACACAAAAAAAGAAAAGCATTTCAAAGGGGCATACAATACAAGGATTTTCACCAAAGTGAAAGTATACTCTGGCAGATTTAAAGGATAACATGATTGCTAATTAATTTATAACTTGTACTCACTGCCTAATGTAATATAATTTTCCACTTAACAAGCAATATCAGTTAATGACATGTGGAAAATTAACAAGTTCAAATCAATTTAGGTATGTCACGCCGCACCGTTGCTAGGGGCGCGGCGTCTACCCATGCTCGTTGCCTAGGGCTGTGTCGGCTCAGGATGCGTGCGGCGCTGACCTCATCACCGCACGCTCCTGATGCTGGCAGGTCTCTTGGCGCCAATCCACCAGGTACTTTAGCAGGCAGCAAGCAATTTGTCACTGCCCAAGTATAGGTGCTACTTTGTGTGCTCCTGGGAGTGATCATCTGCTGGACTGCTAATTTGTTGCTGAAACCTTGCCTGTCTTACTACGCTATTTGATTAACCCCTAATCTGCTGGACTGATACTTTGTTGCTGAAACCTTGCCTGTCTTACTACGCTACTTGATTAACAGCGTGAAGGAAGCCTCAACCATGACAAGCTGAACCGGAAGCCCAAAAAAAACAACCTGAATGGGCAAGTTAACCTGACCTCCCGGAGAGCCGTAGCCTGAAGCGGTGGATCAAACCGCAAAGGTATGCACAAGTAGAAAAGATAGGCAGGCACTACTCCAAACCGGTGAGTATTAAAAACAAATACAATGCTTTATTGAAGTTCCATGTAAAAACAACACATGCAGACAGGCAGTAAAGGAGACTTAGGCCTAGATTTAGAGTTCGGCGGTAGCCGTCAAAACCAGCGTTAGAGGCTCCTAACGCTGGTTTTGGCCGCCCGCTGGTATTTGGAGTCAGTGATTAAAGGGTCTAACGCTCACTTTACAGCCGCGACTTTTCCATACCGCAGATCCCCCTACGCCATTTGCGTAGCCTATCTTTTCAATGGGATCTTTCTAACGCTGGTATTTAGAGTCGTTTCTGCAGTGAGCGTTAGAGCTCTAACGACAAGATTCCAGCCGCCTGAAAAAAGCAGGAGTTAAGAGCTTTCTGGCTAACGCCGGTTTATAAAGCTCTTAACTACTGTACCCTAAACTACACTAACACCCATAAACTACCTATGTACCCCTAAACCGAGCTCCCCCCACATCGCCGCCACTCGATTAAAATTTTTAACCCCTAATCTGCCGACCGCCACCTACGTTATACTTATGTACCCCTAATCTGCTGCCCCTAACCCCGCCGACCCCTATATTATATTTATTAACCCCTAACTTGCCCCACACAACGTCGCCGCAAGCTACTTAAAATAATTAACCCCTAATCTTCCGACCGCAAATCGCCGCCACCTACGTTATCCCTATGTACCCCTAATCTTCTGCCCCTAACATCGCCGACCCCTATGTTATATTTATTAACCCCTAATCTGCCCCCCACAACGTCGCCGACACCTGCCTAAACTTATTAACCCCTAATCTGCCGAGCGGACCTGAGCGCTACTATAATAAAGTTATTAACCCCTAATCCGCCTCACTAACCCTATCATAAATAGTATTAACCCCTAATCTGCCCTCCCTAACATCGCCGACACCTACCTTCAATTATTAACCCCTAATCTGCCGACCGGAGCTCACCGCTATTCTAATAAATGTATTAACCCCTAAAGCTAAGTCTAACCCTAACACTAACACCCCCCTAAGTTAAATATAATTTTTATCTAACGAAATAAATTAACTCTTATTAAATAAATGATTCCTATTTAAAGCTAAATACTTACCTGTAAAATAAATCATAATATAGCTACAATATAAATTACATTTATATTATAGCTATTTTAGGATTAATATTTATTTTACAGGTAACTTTGTATTTATTTTAACCAGGTACAATAGCTATTAAATAGTTAAGAACTATTTAATAGTTACCTAGTTAAAATAATTACAAATTTACCTGTAAAATAAATCCTAACCTAAGATATAATTAAACCTAACACTACCCTATCAATAAAATAATTAAATAAACTACCTACAATTACCTACAATTAACCTAACACTACACTATCAATAAATTAATTAAACACAATTGCTACAAATAAATACAATTAAATAAACTATCTAAAGTACAAAAAATAAAAAAGAACTAAGTTACAGAAAATAAAAAAATATTTACAAACATAAGAAAAATATTACAACAATTTTAAACTAATTACACCTACTCTAAGCCCCCTAATAAAATAACAAAGACCCCCAAAATAAAAAATTCCTTACCCTATTCTAAATTTAAAAAGTTACAAGCTCTTTTACCTTACCAGCCCTGAACAGGGCCCTTTGCGGGGCATGCCCCAAGAATTTCAGCTCTTTTGCCTGTAAAAAAAAACATACAATACCCCCCCCCCAACATTACAACCCACCACCCACATACCCCTAATCTAACCCAAACCCCCCTTAAATAAACCTAACACTAAGCCCCTGATGATCTTCCTACCTTGTCTTCACCATGCCAGGTTCACCGATCCGTCCTGGCTCCAAGATCTTCATCCAACCCAAGCAGGGGCTAGACATCCACTGAAGAAGTCCAGAAGAGGGTCCAAAGTCTTCCTCCTATCCGGCAAGAAGAGGACATCCGGACCGGCAAACATCTTCTCCAAGCGGCATCTTCTATGTTCTTCCATCCGATGACGACCGGCTCCATCTTGAAGACCTCCAGCGCGGATCCATCCTCTTCTTCCGACGACTAGACGACGAATGACGGTTCCTTTAAGGGACGTCATCCAAGATGGCGTCCCTCGAATTCCGATTGGCTGATAGGATTCTATCAGCCAATCGGAATTAAGGTAGGAATTTTCTGATTGGCTGATGGAATCAGCCAATCAGAATCAAGATCAATCCGATTGGCTGATCCAATCAGCCAATCAGATTGAGCTCGCATTCTATTGGCTGTTCCGATCAGCCAATAGAATGCGAGCTCAATCTGATTGGCTGATTGGATCAGCCAATCGGATTGATCTTGATTCTGATTGGCTGATTCCATCAGCCAATCAGAAAATTCCTACCTTAATTCCGATTGGCTGATAGAATCCTATCAGCCAATCGGAATTCGAGGGACGCCATCTTGGATGACGTCCCTTAAAGGAACCGTCATTCGTCGTCTAGTCGTCGGAAGAAGAGGATGGATCCGCGCTGGAGGTCTTCAAGATGGAGCCGGTCGTCATCGGATGGAAGAACATAGAAGATGCCGCTTGGAGAAGATGTTTGCCGGTCCGGATGTCCTCTTCTTGCCGGATAGGAGGAAGACTTTGGACCCTCTTCTGGACTTCTTCAGTGGATGTCTAGCCCCTGCTTGGGTTGGATGAAGATCTTGGAGCCAGGACGGATCGGTGAACCTGGCATGGTGAAGACAAGGTAGGAAGATCATCAGGGGCTTAGTGTTAGGTTTATTTAAGGGGGGTTTGGGTTAGATTAGGGGTATGTGGGTGGTGGGTTGTAATGTTGGGGGGGGGGTATTGTATGTTTTTTTTTACAGGCAAAAGAGCTGAAATTCTTGGGGCATGCCCCGCAAAGGGCCCTGTTCAGGGCTGGTAAGGTAAAAGAGCTTGTAACTTTTTAAATTTAGAATAGGGTAAGGAATTTTTTATTTTGGGGGTCTTTGTTATTTTATTAGGGGGCTTAGAGTAGGTGTAATTAGTTTAAAATTGTTGTAATATTTTTCTTATGTTTGTAAATATTTTTTTATTTTCTGTAACTTAGTTCTTTTTTATTTTTTGTACTTTAGCTAGTTTATTTAATTGTATTTATTTGTAGGAATTGTGTTTAATTAATTTATTGATAGTGTAGTGTTAGGTTAATTGTAGGTAATTGTAGGTAGTTTATTTAATTATTTTATTGATAGGGTAGTGTTAGGTTTAATTATATCTTAGGTTAGGATTTATTTTACAGGTAAATTTGTAATTATTTTAACTAGGTAACTATTAAATAGTTCTTAACTATTTAATAGCTATTGTACCTGGTTAAAATAAATACAAAGTTACCTGTAAAATAAATATTAATCCTAAAATAGCTATAATATAAATGTAATTTATATTGTAGCTATATTATGATTTATTTTACAGGTAAGTATTTAGCTTTAAATAGGAATCATTTATTTAATAAGAGTTAATTTATTTCGTTAGATAAAAATTATATTTAACTTAGGGGGGTGTTAGTGTTAGGGTTAGACTTAGCTTTAGGGGTTAATACATTTATTAGAATAGCGGTGAGCTCCGGTCGGCAGATTAGGGGTTAATAATTGAAGGTAGGTGTCGGCGATGTTAGGGAGGGCAGATTAGGGGTTAATACTATTTATGATAGGGTTAGTGAGGCGGATTAGGGGTTAATAACTTTATTATAGTAGCGCTCAGGTCCGGTCGGCAGATTAGGGGTTAATAAGTGTAGGTAGGTGTCGGCGACGTTGTGGGGGGCAGATTAGGGGTTAATAAATATAACATAGGGGTCGGCGATGTTAGGGGCAGCAGATTAGGGGTACATAAGGATAACGTAGGTGGCGGCGGTTTACGGAGCGGCAGATTAGGGGTTAAAAGTGTAATGCAGGGGTCAGCGATAGCGGGGGCGGCAGAATAGGGGTTAATAAGTGTAAGGTTAGGGGTGTTTAGACTCGGGGTACATGTTAGAGTGTTAAGTGCAGACGTAGGAAGGGTTACCGCATAGCAAACAATGGGGCTGCGTTAGGAGCTGAACGCTGCTTTTTTGCAGGTGTTAGGTTTTTTTTCAGCTCAAACAGCCCCATTGTTTCCTATGGGAGAATCGTGCACGAGCACGTTTTTGAGGCCGGCCGCGTCCGTAAGCAACTCTGGTATCGAGAGTTGCATTTGCGGTAAAAATGCTCTACGCTCCTTTTTTGGAGCCTAACGCAGCATTTGTTTGAACTCTCGATACCAGAGTTAAATTTATGGTGCGGCCAGAAAAAAACCCGCGGAGCGTTAACAGCCCTTTTACCGCCGAACTCTAAATCTAGGCCTTTAAGTCTAACATATTTCGCGCCTCCAGGTGCGCTTACTCATAGACTGACGTCTATGTCTATACTCTAACCCTTTATAGGCCAAGGAGGCAATAAAGATTAACCCCTTCAGGTCTAAGCAGGGTGAAAAAGAGTAAAAACAATATCCTAGTGAGACACTGTATAATCATAGCTATTAGTTACATAAAGTACAAGTATACATAGACCTTGACTTCCTAAGATGAAACATATTACTTATATAGATATAAATTTACAAAGCAAAACAAAAAAAGTGAAAAAATAATAACGTCATAAGAAAATCTAGAATTTTAAATAAATTATAATGTAAAAATAATTATATAAATTAACAACCTACATAATATTTCCACTTAATATTTTATGTCAAAAGACAAATATTGTATAGAATCCTGATTATATAAAAAAAGATTAAACATTATTATGTTAAGTAGGTGTCAACATTGCAAGATTATTATTGAAAGGCCACCAAATGCATAAAAACATTTTTCCTATATTTAAGATGATAATAACCGAATAGTGTGACTACTTTATATGATGTTAGATGCATTTAAGTATATGTAATGGTCTAATCAATATTTACTAAAATATATCAATAACATATATACTAAGTATCAATAAAAAAATTAATATCACATTCTCGGTTCATTCCATTTGGTAGGCGTGTGCACAATTTCAAAATCCAATAGAGTTCTTTTTTCTCTAAGATTTTATCCCTATCTCCACCTCAAGGTGGTACTTTAGCAATATCTATAATTTGAAATGATAGACTAGCTTTATTGGTTAAATGAATATTGTTAAAATGGTCCGCTACTGTAGAATCTTTACTGTAATTTTTTACATCTCTTACATGTTCATTGTCACGTGTCCTCACAGTACAAGTATTCTTACCTACGTACTGTAAAGAACAGAGGTTACAAGTGAGTAAGTATATAGCAAATTTTGCACCACAGTTGGCATAGAAATCAAGAGGATAAATCTTCTTATTAACTTGACACAAAAAATAATTAGATATTAGAACATGCTAAACAGCTTCATATACCACACTTGAAACTACCTTTTTTTATTTATCCATGTAGTTGGTTGAAGTGTAGTGTCTAATTTTACCAAACTTGGTGACAAAGTTTGTGCCAAAGTTTTAGATTTTCTCGGCACAAATTTACAATTTTTGATGTATGGCTGTAATGTTTCATCTGAATTTAATAGATTAAGATGCTTTTTTATTATTTTAACTACTTCACTATATTGTTGACTGAAGGGTGTGGAAAACACAATAGCATCGTCAAAATTGGTGTCTAAATCCTGTTTTTTAACATTCATGTTTATATCTAGATGTTTAACTGTGTTTCTCACATCCTCTAGTTTTTTAGGTTTATAACCCATTTTAACCAACCTATTTCTTAGCTCAATTGATTGTTCCTCATAGATTTCATCAGACCGTGTATTTCGTCTAATCCTTAAGAATTGGGATTTAGGGATAGAGTCAATTAGATGTTGTGGGTGTTGTGACTTTGCATGCAGGATAGTGTTGCCTGCAGTAGGCTTTCTGTAAGTTCTAGTAATGATAGAATTATTACTTACTAAAAGTGTCAAATCTAAATAGTTAACTTGTTTCAGACTATATTCTCCTGTAAATTTTAGGTTCATGTCATTATTATCACAATAAGATAGAAATTCACTAAAGATGTTAGCATTAAAAGGAATATTAAATATAAAAAGCAAATCATCTATGTAGCGTACATAAAGTGCTATTCTATCACTCCAAACATTGCTCGGTGTATAGAGATATAATTGTTCCCACCACCCCTTCAGGTCTTTTTCACCCTGCTTAGACCTGAAGGGGTTAATCTTTATTGCCTCCTTGGCCTATAAAGGGTTAGAGTATAGACATAGACGTCAGTCTATGAGTAAGCGCACCTGGAGGCGCGAAACATGTTAGACTTTTAGTCTCCTTTACTGCCTGTCTGCATGTGTTGTTTTTACATGCTACTTGATTAACCCCTAATCTGCTGGACTGGTACTTTGTTGCTGAGACCTTGCCGGTCTTACTACGCTACTTGATTAACCCCTAAATTGCTGGACTGATTCTTGTTACTGAATCCTGCCTGTCTCACTACGCTACCTGGTTAACCCCTAAATTGCTGGACTGACTTCTTGTTGCTGAACCCTGCCTGTCTCACTACGCTACCTGGTTAACCCCTGCAGTGCTTGACTGACCTCTTGTTGCTGAAACCTGCCTGTCTCACTACGCTACCTGGTTAACCCCTGAATTGTTGGCCTGATTTTCTGTTGCTGTATCCTGTCTGCCTAATTTGCCTTGTGCTGTCCAGCCTGTGGTGAGTGCCGCTCTCCTCATTTGCCTGATACTCTCTGCTCTGGGATATTCCCTATCTTACTGGCTTGACGCCAGGATAGCAAGACTACTGGCCGAGTTCGGTCTGATAGAGGAGTATCCCACGAGCCTTACAAGATAAAGTTCTATTTTTTCTTTCACAATTCAGATAATCACTTAGTAAAAAAAAGTTATATATATATATATATATATATATATATATATATATATATATATATATATATATATATATATATATATATATATATATATTAGAATATAGGAGTAAATCTGCGCTTAGGAATGTATAGCTGGGGGATAGGTGATGTACCTGGACACAAATACAAATATACTCTACTTAAATATTGCTAAATGTGTAAATACAATATATTATATATTATACAAATACAATATATTGATGCAGTATATAAGTGTTAACAGCTTATCAATATGTACACCGATAAGTCTGTGAGTAGTATCACTAGGATACAGACCTAGTCCAGCACATTAGGTTTTGAAAACAGTAGGCTGTCCACAGCAAGGTCAGATTGTAACAGCTCGTGTGACAGTTCCCAAGTGCCTTTTATCTCTCTGCTGCTTCGTCCAGTGATGAGAGTGTCCTCTTAAGAAAGCGGATCCTCCCCAAGGGATTTCTGAAAGAGTGAGGTTTGGACAAGCGCACAAGAAAGCACACCTAGTGAAGCCTGTTTACAAAAAGAATTCACTTAGCACAAGTATAATTAACCACTCACGTGATTTAACCTCATCCAGTATGAGGTATAGATAAGACACTTTTGTTATAGTTGGTATCTCCTTCCGCTCTCCTTATATCAGCTCCCCACTGTGGTCCCTCTGTTCCTCTCCAGCTGATCAACAGACTGTATGTCTCCAAACGTGAGGATAAATAGACTTAAAGGGTTAATCCACTTATTAACTCCAGGGGTGTATAAGGGCAATAATTTGTCAAACTACGTGTTAGTATATAATAGAAGAACACACTTTTATTAAAGTCCAAGTAACGTTATATATACATGTGCACTTACAACAACAATAAAAAGTTAAAAGCCACAATCAATGGCCATTCAGATTAAGCAGCACGCCCCCCGCCACACCCACAGCCTGATTCTCTGCTAGACCGGTACGATATAGTAGCCAGCATTACATACTAGATTGTGTTATCTGGCAATACTAGTATACGGTGCAGACTTGGCTTCTAACATTTTATTCAACAGCAGCAAAATAACGGAAAGATACCGAGGTATATTACTATATATGCCTGTCTAATCCGTTTGTGCTGCTTACCAAAAAACAAAAAAGGCAAAAAAGGGGCATCATTAAAGAAATGCACACCAACTGAATCCGCAACAGATGTATGCACAAATCCGTGAAATCTCACGTCGAAAAAAGAGCATATAAACATCTAATGTGGCTTGAATTGATCCCATATTATGAATAGGAGTCCATCTACACATACATTGCTGTGCTAAAATTACACAAAAAATTACAGTAGACTATAGAAGCGTACTATCTCACAGGGATGTTGTCATAGCAACCAAAGAGAACACAAACTCGGAAAGAGTATCCATCAAACCAAGTATGCAACATTATATAAGGTGTCATACCTGGGATATACCTAGGAAAATATCATAAAGAGAAACAGCAGTGTAAGAAGAATGTAATACATAAAGAAGAATGTAATAAATGCCAAAATCACAGAAGGGGATATATATACATACTAGGAGAAAAGGATATACTACTAATCCATATGCTAAATATATGTATAGTGATATAATAAATTGTGGATCTCATAGGAGCCCATAAGGCCATTACAAAAAGACCTGCCAGTCAAGATGGGTATTAAGACCCTTGGACATCAATGTATCAAAATGAAACGTCCATTTGGCCTCTTTCTGCAGCAGTACTTTGTTTTGATCACCCCCTCTATTCATTGGGGGGACATGATCAATAATTGTATATTTAAGATTTGTCACTTTATGTTGGAATTCTTGGAAGTGCCGTGCCACAGGTTGTTCCGATGATCCCTTCTTCAAAACTGTTCGGATGGCCGAATGATGATTCACCATCCGGGTCGTAGATCATCTGAGGTCTTGCCTACAAAATATAGACCACACGTACAGTGTAATAAGTACACGATGTAGGTTGTAGTGCATGTCAAATGGTACCAATGTTTATAGATCTTTCTCTTGTGGGGATGTGTAAAAGAGGGGCCTGTTATAAGGCCCCCACATGTTGTGCAGCCCAGACAGTGGAAGACCCCAGGCTTTGTAGTGTCCAGCCATGTTGCTTTTTTATAGCATTGTATAGGGTCAGTTTTGACCAAAAAGTCCCGCAACGATCTGGCCCTTTTGTATCCAATGTATGGAGGTGTCACCGAAGTAGAGGTAATGATTTATCTGTGTTAACAATATCCCAGTGCTTACTGATAATATCAGCTACTGCTCTCTTATCACTGGTATAAGTCATGACAAATGTCATTCTGTTGGTCTTGGGAGTTTTCTTGCGTTCTTGAGCTTCAAAGAGTTGTGTATATTGAGTTTCCAAAGGTTTTGTGGGATAGTTGTGTGTCTGAAATCGCTGTATAAATTCCACAAGTTGTTCGTCCCTATTTTTTTCCTCAGTATTATTCCTTAATACCCTTAAAAGCTGTGACTTCGGTAAAGCTTTTTTAAGTGCCGGTGGATGACAGCTAGTGAAATGTAGAAGGGCATTCCAGTCAGTTTCCTTGCGGAACAGGCTAGATAGTATGGGTACCTTGCTAGTTGGAAAGCAATAGCCTGTAAACCCTCCCAGTGGGGAATCACCATGTAAAGGCTCGTCATGTCTAACGTGACCAGGAGAACGTCCGCTCCTATTCCTTCCATTCCAGCGAACAGTACGAATAAAGTTGCCTAATCCCTCAAGTATGAGGGCATATGTTGAACAAGAGGTTGAAGGAATGCATCCACATAAGAAGCTATAGGTTGTTGCAGGGATCCGATAGCCGAGACTATTGGTCTACCTCGAAGATAAGAAAAATAAGAGATATAGTGTGTGAGAACACACTAAATCTCCAGGGGACGCTCTCAATAATGATGTAAAAAATATTAGTAGTGTGGCAAATCAGAATAACAATATAATAATAATCAATAGAAATATATATTGTAACTAAGAAAAAAGGATAAAACCTTAAAGGGACACTCAATCAAAATAAAACTTTCATTACTCAGATAGGGCATGCAATTTTAAACAACTTTCCAATTTACTTTCATTAACTAAACGTGCAAAGTGTTTTTATATTTAAACTTTTTGAGTCACCAGCTCCTACTGAGCATGTGCAAGAATAAGTGTGTATGCATTTGTGAATGGCTGATGGCTGTCACATGGTACGTGTATGCATTTGTGATTGGCTGATGGCTGTCACATGGTACAGGGGGAGTGGAAAAAGACATAACTTTTAAAATTGTCAGAAAAAAAATCTACTACTCATTTGAAGTTCAGACTAAGTGCTATTGCATTGTCTTGTTATCTTGCATTTGTTGATTATGCAAATCTACTGTGTTGACTGGTCCTTTAAGTTGGTAAAAAATAAATGTCCATACAACCAAGTGAGTGAACCTCCAAAACAATGATGCAGTGGTCAGCTCTCTGTCGTAGGAGGGTCAGTATCCTGATGATAGCAATTGGTCTGAAAAAAGAAAAACACAGAGGTGCCCAATGGCTTAATACCACAATAACAGGGTGAATACAATATATAGGGAATTGTACTCACAAACAAACAGCACCAAAAGGTGCAAGAAGTCAGACTGGAACCTAACAGTTGCCCAGCAAACTGAACAGACACGGCCAGATGACCAGTGGAGATACTGCGCCTGGGGGATCCACCAAGTTCCTAAAAGGAGGGATACAGAGCCAACATAGCCCAGTACAGTTTATACAAATGTGTGTATATAGGGAATAAGCACACTTACATATAGTAAAGCACCTTCAAGTGCAATAACCACAGGTTGGGACTTCTCAGCCACCCAGCTGACTGTTTCCAGAGATTCAGCAAATGATATGGTTCCTAAGACAAATACCAGGGATAAGTATACCCCAGATGAAATATGGCAGCAAGTGTATTAGTAAAAATGTAATACTTTATTAAAAGCAATGCGTTTCTCAGCCTCTATAGGAATGTTTCCTCAGGCTAATGAATAAAAACATGAACATACACTTGCTATATAAAAAACACAAACAAATTTGATAGGTAGAATAATAATTAAAAACATGTGTATCCAATCAAATTAACAAAGTTACCATAGATACTCAGGTGAACAAGCAAACATAATTCACTAGTAGTGCTAGCTTTGTGAACAATGATTGGATTAGAAAATGATTGAAAATGCATCCTAGTTCATCATCCATTGTATCTGGGATTTACAATTTATAGGTATTATCAATATAAAATATGTACACACACCATCCCACTTGAGTACATATATATAACAATACAAAAGCGTTCGACCATAAAACCCTAACACCCATAAGTGATTCTAGCCCCACCCCCTACCCTCTTTCACATACCATAACATCCAGAAACCCAAACCGCTAATCACAGTACCATCAAAATGCTTATTGTACTGGAGGAGTCTTTATCCAAATGTGTTTGATATTACTATCACAAAACTATGTTGGCAAAAATTATCAGATCCAAAATTTTGTAATGTGACAATTTAATTCTCAGCCTGCGGCTGTTGTCCACTAAGATCCGGGTATTGTGGGAACGCCCACACAGTGTCATAGATGACACTAACCAATAAAAACATTGGTAACCCTTTTTTATTTTTATAGGGCTATTAGATTAGGTGTAATTAGTTTAAATATTTGATAATTCCTTTTGTTTTGTGTAATTTAGTGTTTATTATTTTTTGTAATTTAGTTAGTTATATTTAATTAATGTAATTGATTTAATTGTAGTGCAATGTTAGGTGTTAGTGTAAGACAGGTTAGGTTTTATTTTACAGGTAATTTTGTATTAACCTTTTCACGCCGTTATATTCCGTCACAACGGCGCTGGGCTCTAAAGCCGTTATGACGGAATACAACGTCATAGCCAACGGCTGTCCTGAAGCCTACTGCGCTTGCAGGATTTGATCGCGGTCTGGAGGGCGTTCCTAGCGTCATAGGGATGCCCCCAGACCGGATCCCATAATTGAAATCTCGCGATCATTTGCACGATCGCGTGATTGCAATTTGTCTACATCTGAACATTGTTCTGATGTAGACTTTATAACCCGGTTACGAAAGGGTTAAAAAGTTAATAACTATTTGCTAACTAGTCTACCTAGTTAAAATAAATACAACCTTGCCTGTGAAATAAAAATAAAACCTAAGCTAGTTACAATATAACTATTAGTTATATTGTAGCTAGCTTAGGGTTTATTTTACAGGAAAGTATTTAGTTTAAATAGGAATTATTTAGTTAATGATAGTAATTTTTATTTAGATTTATTTTAATTATATTAAAGTTAGGGGTGTTAGGGTTAGACTTAGGGTTAGGTTTAGGGGTTAATAACTTTAGTATAGTGGCGGTGGTGACGTTGGGGGCAGCAGATTAGGGGTTAATAATATTTAACTAGTGTTTGCGATGCGGGAGTGCGGCGGTTTAGGGGTTAATATGTTTATTATAGTTGTGGCGATGTCCAGAGCGGCAGATTAGGGGTTAATAATTTTATTTTAGTGTTTGCGATGCGGGATGGCCTCGGTTTAGGGGTTAATAGGTAGTTTATGGGTGTTAGTGTACTTTGTAACACTTTAGCTATGAGTTTTATGCTACAGATTTGTAACGTAAAACCCATAACTACTGACTTTAGATGGCGGAACGAATCTTAGCGGTATAGGGTGTACCGCTGACTTTTTGGCCTCCCAGGCAAAACTCGTAATACCGGCGCTATGGAAGTCCCATTGAAAAAGGACTTTTTGAAAGGTGCAGTAGTTACTTTGCATTACTTCCAAAAAAGTGTGCGGTACAGCTATACTTACAAGACTCATAATAGCAGTGGTAGTGAAAAAGCAGCGTTATGAGGCTTTTTCACTCATAACGCAAAACTCATAATCTAGCCGATTGTTATTCTTTGTTGAAGATTTTGTTACATACGAGCACAAAAATAGTTATAGTTTGTTGAAGATTTTGTTCCTGTCAGGGTTGTCATCATATATTTCACTGTGTCTTTAAATTCTAATTACCACAGCAGTATTTAAGGCTCCACCTAGTGTTACCCTTTGCTTGGTAATTTAATTCAGTACCTTTGTGTATGCTGTTTGATATTGACCCAGCCATTCCTTGCTGTCTAAGTGGGGATTCCTCTTTGTATTACGCTTACCTGGATATCTGAATTTCAAGTATTCTGTGACATTGCAGCACCTCTCCTGAGTCTCCTCTGAAAGATTGTCACACATAACTCCAATTTTGGATATCGTTTGGTTTTGCCTGCTCACAGATCTCTACTCTCTGCACTGCAGCCTGGCCTGTGACATCACTCCCAGCTCCTCTGTGTACTCAAACGGCTGCTGCAGCTCACACACTGCCTTTTATTACAGATAGCTTGCCTGTCTCTCCGGATTAGCTCACAGGACAACTGCTAGACAAGTTTCTGATGCCGGTCTGTACTCACCTTCACACAGCATACTCCGGTCTGTATAATAAAAATATCACTGTGGATTCATATGTTACTCCTCTCATGCTTATACACAGCTTCTGGTAAACAAATCTGTCTGCTTGTTATTGCTGCTTGTTGAATGACTTTTACTTGATTGCAAACAACTTCTCATGCTTCTCACATTTAAGCATTTAACCATAAGCTTGCTGTTTGTGCCTGAATCTAACCCTGCATAATTCTCTTAAGACTTATATTGCTCATATGAAGATAAATCAATTACAGTGCTAATAGCCTACACAATTATGTATGAGAGTGTGCAAACAACTGTATATATTTTATATGTCTGGATTTGAAGACTGAAATTTACTCTGGGAACAGATTTTCATTTATTCTGATTGTTACTTTTTCTGGAATTAGAGCAATCCTATTCCATCTGCCATATCATAGGATTGACTCATTCCTTATATTTTCTCTAATAACATCTTCACACTGTATCCTTACAGTAGTGACCCTCAGATCTATGAGCACAACAGGGTTCTATAAGTTAGATCTTAATGAGCCCGAGGTAAGGTGTGAGACTGAGTGGTCCTATAAAATATCAGGATACTAGTTTATACCAGAACATTACATATTACCAAGCCTAAGAAAATTACTAGTATCCTGTACAATGGATGTTACAGAACTTTCCAACAGGGTTGGCTCCCTTGCCCAGAGCATGGACCACATGATACAGGGATTAAGGGAGATACAATTGGAAAATCAAAACATTAAGAAATTTATTAATGAACATCTTGCTAATAAACCTCCTGTAGTGAAAAACACTCCTGAACCTATCATCAGTCCTCCTGAAAAATTCTCTGGTGATAGAGCTATGTTCAGAGACTTCAAAAATTCTTGTACATTAATGTTTACTTTGAAACCTAAATCATACCCAACAGATAAGATTCGGGTACTAACTGTTATTTCATTCTTACGTGGTGAGGCCAGATCTTGGACTAACACTTTTTATGAGAATGAAGATCCTATTTTGAATTCTTTGGATTCATTTTTTGCTGCTATGTCTCTGCTTTATGAATATCACAATAAACAGAACACAGCAGAAACAGCTATTAGCTCCCTGCGTCAGGGAAAAAGAATGGTGGAAGAGTATATAACAGATTTCAAGTGTTGGGCACCTGATACTCAGTGGAACACGCCAGCTTTGAGGAATCAGTACCGCTTAGGTCTCAGTGAAGCTGTAAAGGATGAGCTCGCATGTGGTATAATTCCAGATGATTTAGAAGCTCTAATGACACTCAGCATTGGTATTGATCGAAGATTAAGGGAGAGGAAGTCAGAGAAATCCTCTATTGATTCTAGTTTCAGGAGAATTTCTACATTCCATTCAAACTCTTCAACTATACCAACAAGGTCTTCTGATGAACCAATGGATGTGGCAATTATAAGAGGCCCTTTGAAACCTGAAGAAAAGGCCAGGCGCAAATTATTAAATCTTTGTTTATGTTGCGCTGATAAAGATCATGGGGCTCAATGTACGAAGCAGCGAAAGCTGCTCCGGAGCCTTTGCAGGGCAGGTTCGCATATGCGAGCCTGCTTCCCGCAGTGTAAGAAGCAGCGGTCATTAGACCGCTGCTTCCTACAGCCTACGCCACCTCTCGCTCTCGGTGATTGACAGCCCCTTCAGTCGCGTGATTGGTCGCGTGATTTTCAGGGGCGGGCATTACACACTCCGATGAGTGTGTAATGGTACATACGGGCAAGCGGATCAATAGATCCGCTGCCCGTGTGTAGCGGAGGCGGGCGGACAGCTTCGCGAGTTAAGAAGCTGTCCGCCCGCCTCTTAATACATGGCGCCCATGGTGTCAAAGATTGCCCATCACTTCTTCGTCAAAAGAAGGGTAAGATACTTTCCAATGATCATATAGTAAATTTGGTACACAATTCAATTTCTCATTTATCACTTCCATTCTCCTTACAGTGGCATCGTCGGAAGATAGACGCACAGGCCATAGTTGACTCTGGCGCATCTGGGAATTTTTTGGATTTTTCTTTTGTTGTTAAAAATAAGATTCCATTAATAAAAAAGAGTGTTTCGCTGGCTATACGTTTGGTTGATGGTTCTCTGTTTAGTTCAGGCCATATAACGCATCACACTATTCCCATTACTTTAATTTCAGCCTCTGGACATATTGAGCAGTTATCTTTTGATGTACTTCCTACTTCTGTTTATCCTATGATACTGGCTTAAATTGGTTGATAAGACATAACCCTTCTATTTCTTGGAGTAATGGTTCAGTGACCTTTGATTCTGATTTTTGTAAACAGTCATGTTTCAATATACATCACATAAACCATATATCAGTACATACCCTGCCTGATTGTTACAAATAATTTTTTGATGTGTTTGATAAAGTTGAGGTGGAAACTCTGCCACCTCATAGGTCTTATGACTTTCCTATTGATCTTTTACTGGGCAGTACCATTCCCTATGGCCATGTATACCCACTCTCCGAGCCAGAATTCGTTTATTTGAAAGATTACTTAGATGAAAACTTAAAGAAAGGTTTTATTAGGCCTTCCACTTCTTCAGCTGGAGCGGCTATGTTTTTTGTCAAAAATAAAGACGGTAGTTTAAGACCTATCATTGATTATAGACAACTCAATAAATGTACAAAAAAGAACAGATACCCCCTGCCTCTCATCCCTGAAATAATTGAACGTTTACGTGGTGCCACAATTTATACAAAATTAGATCTTAGAGGATCCTACAATTTGATCAGGATGAGAGCAGCGGATGAGTGGTTGACAGCTTTCCGTACGCGCTATGGACTTTATGAATACACTGTTATGCCGTTCGGGCTATGCAACGCCCTGGCAACATTTCAGTGTTTCATAAATGATGTATTTCATGATGTTTTTGGATGTCTGTATAGTCATTTATTTAGATGACATTCTCATATTTTCAGATTCCTATGAAAGACATCTGTCCCATGTTAAAGAAGTTTTGTCACGCTTAAGAATCCACCATCTTTTTGCTAAACTTGAAAAATGTATATTCAACACAGATACAATTTCATTCTTGGGTTATCACATTTCACGTCTAGGTATTTCTATGGAGTCTAATAAAGTAGATGCTGTAACAAAGTGGCCTGTCCCCAGAAACAAGAAAGAAATCCAGAGATTTTTAGGATTTGCGAATTTCTACAGGAAATTCATTAAGGGTTTTTCACATATCGTTCAACTTCTCACTTATTTAACACGTAAGCATGTAAAATATGTTTGGAATCAATCAGCTGATGATTCCTTTAAAACTCTTAAACATAAATTTATTACAGCACCAATTCTACAATTCCCATATCCCAATCGTCAATATACGCTTGAGGTTGATGCTTCCGAGTATGCCTTAGGCGCAATTCTTTCTCAAAGAAAATCTCTTAAAGAACCTCTCCACCCAATATCTTACTACTCCAGGGTTATAAACTCTGCAGAAATAAATTATGGTATTGGTGATAAGGAACTCCTGGCTATCAAGTCTGCTTTGGAATTCTGGAGGCATCTTTGGAAGGAACACAACAATCCATTCTTATATACACAGACCATTGGAATCTGGAGTTTTTTAAATCTAATAAGACCCTGACTACACGCCAGATCCGATGGAGTCTTTTTTTTTCCCGATTTGATTACATTATAGCATACCGTCCTGGTTCAAAGAATCTTAAAGCAGACTCTCTCTCTCGAAAGGATCCTAAACCTCTCAATGTAAAAACCCCTGAGTCTATAATACCCTCAGATAGAATTATCTGTTTGACTACAGGTTTTACAACTGCTTTAAAACAACAACTAACACAGGACCCTTCTTTATCACATCTTGCTTTAAGTAAATGTACTGATGGCTTGTATTACCCTGAGAATCAGTTATACATTCCAGATCCTCTCAGAAATGAAATTATTGGTACTGCACATGATTCTCTCCTTGCAGGTCATCCAGGAGTACATAAGACCTTGCATTTACTTAAAAGAAATTACTGATGGCCTAGGATGATTGACACTGTTACACAGTATATTCAAACCTGTTCCATATGTACCACCAAGAAACATCAACACAAGCGTCCCTACAGTTTCCTCCTTTCCCTTCCAATACCAGACAGACCATGGTTGGATATTGCTATGGACTATATAGTCGATTTACCTACATCAGCAAATTATAACACTATACTAGTAGTAGTTGATTTACTTTCAAAGATGACCCATTTCATTCCCCACAGGGGTTTACCAACAGCTTCAGAAACTGCCACTTTATTCCTAAATCACATAGTCAAACTTAATGGTTTGCCTAAATCAGTTACCATGGACAGAGGGTCGCAGTTTACATCTAGGTTTTGGACACATTTATGTCGCACCCTCAATATCAGTTGTAAATTGAGCTCAGCTTACCATCCTCAGACAAATGGGCAGTCAGAGAGAACTAATCAATCTCTTGAACAGTATCTCCGTTGTTATTGCACTTTGGAACAAGATAACTGGTACTCACTTTTGGCTACTGCTGAATTTGCTCATAACAATTCTCTTCATTCTTCCATGAAATCCACACCATTCTATATCAATTATGGATTTCATCCTTCTTATCATCCTACTCTTACTTCTGAGTCTACATTACCTACAGTGAATGACAATGTTAATACAATAGCTAAAGGATTTGCATCCCTAAAATCTGTACTACAAGACGCCCAAGCAACTCAGAAACGTGAGACGTATGATTTAAGACGCTCTAAGCCTCCAGATTATGTTGTTGGGGATAAGGTTTGGCTAAGTACAAAAAATCTACGGTTAAAAAACTAGGTGCTTTGTATATAGGACCGTACGAGATCACCAAAATAATCAACTCTAATGCTGTAACGTTACAGTTACCACCTAATATGAAGATACACTCAACTTTCCATGTGTCGTTACTAAAACCTTATGGCAAGATCAGAGATGCCCCTCAAAGGTCTTTAAGTGTTCCCCAAGTATCCAATGAGGTTGAGTATGAAATTGAATCTATACTGGACTCTAGATATTTTAGGAATCAGCTTCAGTACTTGGTGAGATGGAAGGGCTTTGCCCCTGAGGAGGATTCTTGGGAACCGTCTGTTAACTTATCTGCTCCTTGTCTTCTCTCGATATATCACCGCCGAAATCCTGACCGTCCTGGTCCTTGATCCGCTGAGTGGCTCCTTAAGGGGGGAGTTCTGTCAGGGTTGTTATCATATATTTCACTGTGTCTTTAAATTCTAATTACCACAGCAGTATTTAAGGCTCCACCTAGTGTTACCCTTTGATTGGTAATTTAATTCAGTACCTTTGTGTATGCTGTTTGATATTGACCCAGCCATTCCTTGCTGTCTAAGTGGGGATTCCTCTTTGCATTACACTTACCTGGATATTTGAATCTCAAGTATTCTGTCACATTGCAGCACCTCTCCTGAGTCTCCTCTGAAAGATTGTCACATAACTCCAATTCTGGATATCGTTTGGTTTTGCCTGCTCACATATCTCTACTCTCTGCACTGCAGCCTGGCCTGTGACATCACTCCCAGCTCCTCTGTGTACTCAAATGGCTGCTGCAGCTCACACACTGCCTTTCATTACAGATAGCTTGCCTGTCTCTCCGGATTAGCTTACAGGACAACTGCTAGACAAGTTTCTGATGCCGGTCTGTACTCACCTTCACACAGCATACTCTGGTCTGTATAATAACAATATCACTGTGGATTCATATGTTACTCCTCTCATGCTTATACACAGCTTCTGGTAAACAAATCTTGCTGCTTGTTGAATGACTTTTACTTGATTGCAAACAACTTCTCACACTTCTCACATTTAAGCATTTAACCATAAGCTTGCTGTTTGTGCCTGAAACTAACCCTGCATAATTCTCTTAAGACTTATATTGCTCATATGAAGATAAATCAATTACAGTGCTAATAGCCTGCACAATTAAGGCTGAAGATAGTGTGTCTGTATGCGAGTGTGCAAACAACTGTATATATTTTATATGTCTGGATTTGAAGACTGAAATTTACTCTGGGAACAGATTTTCATTTATTCTGATTGTTACTTTTTCTGGAATTAGAGCAATCCTATTCCATCTGCCATATCATAGGATTGACTCATTCCTTATATTTTCTCTAATAACATCTTCACACTGTATCCTTACAGTAGTGACCCTCAGATCTATGAGCACAACAGGGTTCTATAAGTTAGATCTTAATGAGCCCGAGGTAAGGTGTGAGACTGAGTGGTCCTATAAAATATCAGGATACTAGTTTATACCAGAACATTACAGTTCCATGCAAGCACAAAACCCATTTTTAAATTATTTTCTATTTAATTATTTTCTATTTTATCTCTCTCTCTTTCTCTCTCTCTCTCTCTCTCTTTCTCTGTGTCTTTCTCTCTCTGTCTCTCTCTCTGTCTCTATCGCCCTCCCTCCCTCTGTCTCTATCTTCCTCGCTAACTCTGTCTCTCTCCCTCCCTTCATCTCTCTCTCTCTCTCTCTCTCGCTCCCTTCCTCTATCTCTCTCTCCTTCCCTTCATCTGTCTCTCTCTCCTTCCCTTCATCTGTCTCTCTCTCCCTCCCTTCCTATGTCTCTCTCTTCCTCTGTCTCTCTTTGACTGCCTTACTCTGTCTCTCTCTCTCTCTCTCTCCCTCCCTTCATCTCTCTCTCTCTCCCTCCCTTCCTCTGTCTCTCTCTCCTTCCCTTCATCTGTCTCTCTCTCCCTACCTTCCTCTGTCTCTCTCTTCCTCTGTCTCTCTTCCACTGCCTTTTTCTGTCTCTCTCTCCCTCCTTTCCATCATCTCCCTCTCTCCCTCTCTCTGTTTCTCTTTATCTCTCTCTCGTTTTCTCTTTCTTTCTTTCTTTCTTTCTCTCTTTCTCTCTCTTTGAAGGATTCCAATTCTTTAAAAGGGATTCAGGTTGTAATAATTTAAGGCGCACTGTTTTTTTAAAAAACAACAACCCAACAACATATATATAGGTGCGCTTAAGTAGAAGTGTTGTAGAGGTGTGCAAAACCTGGAGGAGTTTTTTCAAGAGCTTTTAGAGTTTTATCTTAATTTTGATTGTATAGAAAGTATATTTTTGTTAACACAAATGTGTAATACAAGTGTGTATTGTAAAATTCTTCAAAGCAAAAATATGAAGTTAAAAAATGGGACCACTAAGAAATTTCATGGGACCACTAGCTCTTGAGCAATAGATAGATCGATAGATAGATAGACCGACAGACAGATTGATAGGTATAGATATATATTTTACCAAAAAATAGAAAAGTTTTTTTTCTAGAGTGCCACATAGACGTCTATAGGGAGAGCGAGTTAGTTAGTTTTTATTTTTAATTTTTAATACCAGTGATAGCCTGGGAACACAAATCTTTTACTTTGAACGCAGTAAGCACTCATGAACAAAAACAAAAAAGAATATATGGCTCCACTTGTAATCATATGATTTATAGGAACTATAATATAGATTTTAATTTAAGATTCAATGTATTTCTTTTAAAAGTTTGAAAATATTGCTTAACATTAAAGGGACAGTCTAGTCAAAATTAAACTTTCATGATTCAGATATGGCATGCAATTTTAAACAACTTTCCAATTTACTTTAATCATCAAATTTGCTTTGTTCCCTTGGTGGTATTTTTGAAAAGCTAAACCTAGGTAGACACAAATGATTTCTAAACAGTTGAAAACTGCCTCTTAGCTCAGAGCATTTTGACAGTTTTTCACAGTTAGACAGTACTAGTTCATGTGTGTCATATAGATAACAGTGTGCTCACTCCCGTGGAGTTATTTAGGAGTCTGCACTGATTGGCTAAACTGCATGTCTGTCAAAAGCACTGAGATAATGGGGCAGTCTGCAGAGGCTTAGATACAAGGTAATCACACAGATAAATAGTATATTAATATAACTATGTTGGTTATGCAAAACTGGGGAATAGGTAATAAAGGGAGTATCTATCTTTTTAAACAATAACAATTCTGGTGTAGAATGTCTCTTTAAAGACCCCAAAGAAAATAAGGTGACTATAATAATGTTGATAAGAAAATCAACCAATAGACAAAAGCTTAGCATTCACTTGGAATAGAACGATCTATTTCATATAAGGAACAAAACTAAACTTTCAAATATATTCTGTTCATAGCATAATTTGCTGTTTAATCAATGAACTATAATAGCATAGTAAAATTCCATAATATGAACATAATATTGATTAAAAGACAAGAAATAAAATGATGTTTACTTCTAGTAATCACCTAAAAGAATTTTCTTAAGCTGATTACAAATTTAGATTATTAATATCTGTGTGTACGATGACATTCTGTCAGATATATATTACAAAGTAATATCTTAGTACCTAAGGGCATTGATGACATATTGTCCTTTCTTGTAAAAATGACCTTTACAACCCAATATAATTTTGGATTCTGTGACATTTATTCTGATAAATATACTTTATAGACCATTGTTAGAACATTAGCTGTGCCTCTTCAAATCTTTTGGGTGTTACAATATGATCAAATTCAAGTGTTTTTTGTTTTGTTTTTTGCCTAGTATATATTTTTCTCCTAAAGATTTTTAAACAGTAGCACTGTTTTCTCTTGTTTATTGTGACACTAATTTATGATGATTCGTGGGCTTTTTTAATTAATGTATATTTCCAAGACAGCTTTCTAGAATAAATCTTGTGAAGAATAATTGTTGACAAATAAATTAAAAGTGGGATATTTCAATATTTCAGAATGCTCATTACTTACCATAGTAGGATCTCATATTATAAAACAATAAATAATCTCTTTTTATTCTTTTCTAAGAACACAGCAATTAGAGAAGTTCTGTTTTGATTGTTTAAACCTTCAGGGATGGCAAATAAAAAATGGCAAATAAGGGGCCCGATCACATATGTTGTGTATTTTCAGCGCAACTGCTGAAACCCACATCACATAACACACGCTGCCATATGATGACTTGCGTAAGTAGGCCAAACTGGCGAGGTTCAAAAATATGTGCAACTACACATTTCTGGCATCGCCAGTAATTTACGCCAGTAATTTGCACGCGTAAGTTAAAAATTAAGAGTATGAGTTTTTTACTTTGAATTCACACGTAAGAAGTAGAAACTGAAAGAAATTAATAAACCGACATGCAAACTGACTGCAAGGGAAACATGGTGGGTAAATCAGGGTGTGCTCTGTCTGTCAGGTGAGAGGTTGTACTGTTTATGATTAATTTTACACACTTGCAGAGGGCAGATACTAGTTTGATTAATTAAGTGGCCAGGAAATGTTTAACTGTTTGATATGTGCGACTCAAATGTATGTGAATGAGCATGTTCCAATCAGCCAATAAGATTGAGCTCACATCCTATTGGCTGTTCCAATCAGCCAAAAGGATTGAGCTCTCATTCTATTGGCTGATTGGAACAGCCAATAGGATTTTAGCAGCTCTAATTCCTATTGGCTTATTGAAATCTTTCAGCCAATAGGAATGCAAGGGACGCCATCTTGGAATGCATCACTTGCATTTAAGAATCAGTGTACGGCAGCGACTGTATGAAGAGGATGCTCTGCGCCGGATGTCTTCAGGATGGACCCGCTCCGCGCTGGCTGGATGAAGATAGAAGAGGCCGCCTGGATGAAGACTTCGTGCCGTCTGGATGAGGACTTCACCAGCTGGATGAAGATAGAAGAGGCCACCTGGATGAAGACTTCTTGCTGCATGGATGAAGACTTCTTGCCGCCTGGATGAGGACTTCGCCGGCTGGATGGCTCCTTCAAGCGGGACTTCAAGAACTATAAGTGGATCGTCGGGGTTAGTGTTAGTTTTTTTAAGGGTTTTTTGGGTGGGTTTGATTTTTAGCTTAGGGTCTGGGCAGTAAAAGAGCTAAATGCTCTTTTAAGGGCAATGCCCATACAAATGGCCTTTTCAGGGCAACGGGTAGCTTAAGTTATTTTAGATCGTTTTTTTTATTTGGGGGGGTTGGTTGGGTGGTGGGTTTTACTGTTGGGGGATGTTTGTATTTTTTTTTCCAGGTAAAAAAGCTGTTATCTTTGGGGCAAAGCCCCACAAAAGGCCCTTTTAAGGGCCTTGGTAGTTTATTGTAGGTTAGGGTTTTTTTTATTTTGGGGGGGCTTTTTTATTTTGATAGGGCTATTAAATTAGGTGTAAAAATTTTATTTTTGATAAAAAAATTTTTTTTGTAATTTAGGACTTTTTTTTTTAATTGTATAAATAAATAATTTTAGTAGGGTTAGGTTTTTTTAATATGTAATTTAGTTTATTTAATTGGTAGTTTAATTTAATTGTAGTATAATAGTTAGGGTAGATTAATTAATAGTTTAAAATTAGTTTATTTTAATTCTACAGGTAAGTTTTAATTTATTTGAAGATAGGGATGTTGTAATTTTAATTTAAAGTTAAGGGGTTGCTAGGTTTAGGGGTTAATAGCTTAATTTAGTTTTTGCGATCTGGGGGGCTGACGGTATAAGGGTTAATAGGTTTAGTTAGTGGTGGTGATGTGGGAGGCCAGAGGTTTAGCGGTTAATACGTTTTTTAGTGGCAGCGGTGTCGGGAAGTGGCGGAATAGCGGTTAATAACATTATGTAGGTGACGGCGATGTCAGGGGCGGCAGATTAGGGGTGTTTAGACTCAGGGTTTATGTTAGGGTGCTGGAGTAAACGTAACTTTTTTTCTACCATAGAAATCAATGGGGTATGCTTCATTCTCTTGCAACATCGAACATAAGCTTTCTGTGCTTTCAGACTCCCATTTATTTCTATGGCATCCGCGGCCTCAAGGGTGGCTGATTGAAAACCAGGTACGCTGTGTCAGAAAAGATGTGAGTGTACCTGTTAAATGTTTTATAAATGGTGAAAGGTGTCAAATAGAGCCGAATGTGTAGTCGGAACATCTGTAATGACGTAAGCATCGATCTGCATTAGATTGAGATCGCTGGATCGTATGTTACGTCACAAATTTCAACATTTGCCAATTTTGAGGCTTTGATAACTAGGTCGGATCAATCTCGCAACAATTACGATGTGGAATTCCAGTGTATTTTCGGTTGACACTTTGATAAATAGGCCCCACAGGTTTTATCCATAAAAATATTAACCATATACCACATTGACAAACTAAACAGATTTCTTATATCAGAATAGGAATGAAAACCTTGACCTTTACTGGAGCAGGTGATTTCCATTTTAATAGAAACTTGCTAGATCTTAGGGGATGTGAAGGTATTCCACTCACTCAAAATAGAATTCTAATGTCCGTTTAGGTGCTTTAGGTCCAAAACGTGAACACCTTGTTTCTAACAACAAGAGCAAAGGGGAAGTGCCTCTACTTTTGCACACTTCTTCATTGTATGTTATGCCTACATGACATTATATTCTCCCCATGATACTGGAGCAGATTACATCAGCATACACACAAGTGTTGTTCCGTACAGAGGAGTGCTGGTTACTGTCATGATAAGTGGTAGTTTGAAAAGATAGTGATAAATTGTGTGATCTAACAATCTGCAAATATGTTGAGCATTCATTAATTTATGAGGATTGCATACAAAATATATATATATATATATATATATATATATATATATATATATATATATATATATATATATATATATATATATATATTAAAGTTTTATGCATCTTTAAATAAGTGACAGGGGAAAAAAAGGCTTTTATTTGCCAAACATTAGGACTGTGCATTTGGATCCTTTATTAAGAAAGTGGGCACTCGTTGCATTTGACTCATTTCAGAGACAGATTTTTTTCTTGTGAAAGGGCAACACACTAATATCTGGATTTGCACAGATAGTGTGTTGAACTTTCACAACAATAAATTAAGCTCCGAAAAGAGCCAAATGCGCCCACTTTCTTCCGCCCTTCCAATTCTAATGAAATACTAGAATGCACATCCCTACCAAAAATGTTAAATTGATATTTGAAATGAAGAATTTTCAAAATAAGATTAATTGTTAAAATGAATGAATGGTTAAAATTAATTTAAACTTGTATTTATTTATTTTAATTGACTTTGAAAAATTGTACTCAATGATATATAATAAGCAGGATTTATCCAGTATTTTCTCTATTTAATTTTTTTTCAAAAAACATTAAAAAACAATTAGGTGATTAATTTTTGAAAGTGCGTGTAATCAAATGCTAAATCAAATTGTTGTTGTTAAATACATATACATAATATTCATTGCACTGCCAGTTTAATGTAAATTAAAATATTTATGTAAATACGTTTTCAAAGCATTTCTATGATTGAATCTAAAAATGTACTAGTGGACTGGATGTTATTCAATATATGGCAAAAAATCAATTGATTAACGTATTAGATTGCAGTAGGGCTGGTGTAGAACAAGCTTTCATTGATTGCCAGACTAGTATTTTCTTCAAAGGGAATTCAGAATAACAAGAAGCTGTTGCTTGCATTATAATGACAAACATTTAACTTGAATTTTAATTAGATCTTGAAAAAAAATACTTATCAGATACAAAACCTTAAAAGGATACTTGTGTGTAAATATTGTGTTGTTTTCAAATCTCTCCAAGAATGGCTGAAAAATAAAAGTTAAAATCAAGTTAATTCAATATCTATGCTTCTATTTTTTCATTCTAACATCTAGAGTTGAAATATATTTATATTTATTTACATTTATATTTATGTTTTATTTTATATCATGTGAGTATATTATACTTAATGTGTGGCATACATTAGTACCACCTACTTACCACACTTCATAACCGCCATCTCGGTGGACACTAGCATTTCCCCCCTAGCCTCCAAATTCTAAGATCTATAACTGCTTCAGTTATAAAACATAAACTCAGGTTTGCTGCTCTGTATGTAAATATTCATTGACAGCCACACCTTACTTAGCTGGTTAGCAAGCTAGGGTGTAGTGA
The DNA here is from genome assembly GCF_027579735.1 of Bombina bombina. Taxonomy (NCBI): domain Eukaryota; kingdom Metazoa; phylum Chordata; class Amphibia; order Anura; family Bombinatoridae; genus Bombina; species Bombina bombina. The sequence continues at coordinate 210,534,270 of NC_069499.1, read as the reverse complement.
CGCTCAATATATACCGTTTTCTGGCACTAACAGGTTGACTATTGGCAATCAGGTATCTCTTTCTTCAGCCTCCAGTGCGTCACAGTTCTTGCACATGCTTCTAGAAAATAAAAAAAATGGAACACAAGAGAACAGATTACCATGAGGCAGACAGACTGTTAGCTGATTAGACACAATCAGCATCAGCAGTGAAGTTTACTGTGTTTGTCTGTGAATATGCATTTTCACAGTTTGCACTAGTACAGTTACAAAATGGAAAAATAACTGCAGAGACTATAACCTGTCTTGTTAGTAGGAGCATTTTAGTACCAGTTTACAGTAATCTGTGAGAGTGCCATCTACAGTAAATCTCAGCACCAGTTTACAGTAATCATTCAGCATGCCAGCTACAGTGTGCCTTATCTTTACTGGTTTACAGTAAGCCATGAGTATTCCAGCTGCAGTCTCCACATCGTCTGCTTCAGGGGTATTGGCAAGTTTGTTCTACTCCATTACGGGCTCGATTACAAGTGGCGTATTATTGTTAGTGCGAGGAGTGTGAATGCAATAGTTTTTTAAAATCAAATCTATATTACAAGTGGTATGCTGTTTAAATTACCGCCCATTAATTTGCTTGAACTTGCGGTAATTTACGCTCTCTATATTTACTATGGGGGGTGTTGAGCGCCAATGTGTGCTCATATTACAAGTTGAAAGTAAATGCAATTGCTTGAATGCAATAACATTTAATGATCAAACTTTTTACAAGACTTAAAAGTTTGCATAAAGTGTTTGGCCGGAGGAAAAAGTTGCACTAAACTTCACTTTCAACCCCATAAACTGCCACATAGTCCACCTCAAACTACTCTGCTACACTATTAACCCCTAAACTGCCAAACCCCTACATCTCAAAGTACCTTGATACAATATTAACCTCTAAACTGCAAAATAGTCTTTTGATAATTTGATGGTATTGATATTGGCAGCAATCTGTAGGGGACCCGGCCTGGATCCAAGGACAGCAATCTAAAAATAGAGAAAGAGACAGATGCACCACATGGCCCAATATTGTTTGTTCCAAAATTGTGTATACTGGTGATGTGTGAGATTACACTCACATGTATTGGAGCACTCCAGATAGTGCAGTGGGAGCAGTCTGGGATCTATAACAGTCACCCAGCAGACTGACCTCTTGGGAGGAATAGATGATCTGTGATGTGAAAAACAAAAAACACAAAGGTGCCTATATGGCCTAGTACAGTTTAAACCATGGAGGGTGCAATGAAGGTGGTATAATATATACTCACATTCGTTGTAGTATCTTCAATGATGCTATTCAGGCAGGAAGGGATCAATACAGTCACCCAACAGACTTATACAAGGCAAGCAGCATATATCAATTCTCCAGGAGGTCCAAAGGGTCAAAAGGAATTGGTCCAAATAAATAGTGCAGCAAGTGTTTTAATATAAAAATTAATTAGCTTACTTTATTAAAATAAATTTAAAACCGACGCGTTTCTCAGCCACAGGCTGTTTCCTCAGGCTTATAAAAATGACAATAAACACTTGCTATAGATACACCAAACAATTAAATCAGGATAATTGGCCACACTCATAGAGGGAGTGGCTCACAGACAACTGGCTCATGTGGTAACCAATCATAATTCATTTAACAGAAGCTTGCCCAAAATACCAGACATGTATAGCATTTTTGCTATCACCCCATTTAAACAGGCATAGAGCCTTGTTTATTTTTTATATTTAGCTGTCAAAACTATATATATATATATGTATTTTAAGTAGACAACCCAATTTATTGATATAGGCCCATTTTGATATATTTCACAGATAAAGGCGATCATATAAAAAAAAAAATTTTCACAAACATTGGGTTTTTTGCTGAAATTATTTACATACCGTTTGTACAATCTCAACACAAATTATTGTTAAAGTTTCTCTGGGATCCCTTTTGTTCAGAAATAGCAGACAAACACTTCTTTGCCATTGTTTTTTGGTAATTATAATGCCGCTAATTGCAGCTGCTTACCACACTTCTATTATTCCTGGCAGTGAAGTGGTTAATTAGGTAGCTTGTTAGGTTAATTTTAGCTTTAGTGTAGAGATTACCCTCCACCTAACAGTTCCTGCCCCTTGATCCCTACCTCATCTCTCTCAAACAGCTCTCTACTCTCCCTCACCCCCCACTGGTTACCATCATCTTGGGTACTGGCAGACAGTCTGCCAGTATGAAGTTTTTCTTTTTCATTTATATTATTTTTCCCTTTTTTTTCCAGTGTAGTGATCCTCCTAAACCCTGCCACTTCGTGATCACCCCAAATAGCTCTCTAACCCTCACCCTCCAACTAATTGTGGCCATCTTAAGTACTAAAAGATGTCTGCCAGTACACATGAATGCTTTTATTTTTGTTCATTTGTTCCTCCACCTCCCCCCTCCAGCGATCATTAGTTAGTGACCCCGCACCCAACCTTTTTTGTTTGTAGTTTAGCTCCCCATCCCTCTCTTTATGTTTTTGGTCTGCAGTGTAGGTGATCCCACTTCTTCCCCCTCCCTGCTCATCCCCCCCCCTCAGCTTCTGGACCATTCACCGGCCTCTCGTTTGCCCTCCAACACCTCTTACCAGAACCAGCAGATGACCATTACAGATGGTGACGCATACATAGTATCATCGTCTGTAACAATCTGGCATCTGCCTTCATATGGAACCGAAGCAACGCTCATGCTCCGGTTTCATATGCAGGCACATGCCTGGAGCACAGGAACTCCAGCTCTCGGCTGTAAATATATAGCCGAGACTGCTGGAGTTCCTGAGCTCCAGGCATGTGCCTGCATTTAGAACTGGAGCACCAATCATGCTCCGGTTCCATATGCAGGCACGTGCCTGGAGCTCAGGAACTCCAGCTCTTGGCTGTAAATTTACAGCCGAGACTGCTGGAGCTTCCTACAGCTCTGACGTTATATATGGCATGAGGTACAATAGGTTAAGTACTGCATTATGTATATATATGTCTTTTAGTTTAAGGGGTGAAATTAATATTTTAAGCACATTCGTCAGCTTTGCAACCCGACTAAGGTATCTGAAAGGAAAAAACTTTGAAAAAGCCCTCAAAATCTGTAAAGCTACAGATCCCACACTCTCCCACGTAAATTTAGACCAATGGTACTGTTGGTCAATCAGCCTTCTCTATTTACACATACACCAATCACCTCATTTTGCATTGCCCCCAGACCTCAAATCAGCCATTGTTCACTCCCCCACACTACATCTCCACGTCTCCCACTCTTCTTCTCAGAGCCTCCATGCTGAAAAGTGCTTCACCTTAAAACAAATGCTCCACTTTAAGCAGGCATTCTGTATTCACAGTGACATTTCACCACTGTGCCTACGTGTCTAGCCTTTGATAGTGATTGAATGTTAATTTAACATTTACTCACAATCATTCAATACTCAGCACAGTTCAATATATATATATATATATATATATATATATATATAGTTTTACTACTATTAAAACTTTTATCTTGCACACATTGATTAAGTGTTATTACATTATCAGCCCCTATACTATTATAACAACAGCAGCTTTTATTTAACCCTTTGAACCACTGGGAGTGACTGTAAATGCAGTACGCTGCAAGATCACTATAATTACAGAGAAAAATCCAGGAAGAGCTGGGTTAACTGAAGGATGTCTGAGGGCTGATACTGAGGAGACACCATCTATAACACTGAGCTGTACAAATACCTCATAGTGGATGAGGTGGAAACAAGTGAGTGCAGATATTTCTTCTTTCTTAGAAGTCCATCATTTTAAAACATATTACACTAGGCGTGCCTCTTGTGCACTTGTCTACTCTTACACTTTTTCAGACATCCTGGGAGGGACCTCACTGTGAAGAGGATAACTCCATATCAGACGAGCTGCTGACCTTATCGGCACACGGGAACCAGTACTGTGGACTGTATTTAAAAATCACTGCTCCAAGGACTATCCATTGAATAACTGTGCAGGACTAGTAGATCAATCATCTTCTGTTTAATATATAATATGTGGATATATGGGAACATAGACAAGTAGTCTTGCATATTATCTCCTAGCGCTGAGATTAATTTCACTCTCTTTTTTTTAATCTCTATGTGGTAAGAATATAGGCACTTGTTGTTTATATTAATACTATTATTGATTATTATCAGCTGCTGGAGAAATGTCCTTCATAACTTTGGGGTTTATTTTGATCCAAATAGTAGAAAGAGAACTCTTTCTGTGGATTTACAGGGAAATACAGGTACTAATAACAAAGCCCTGTCAGTAAACCCTAGAGAACTGTTTACGCAGGTAGAACAACTAAGCAAAAAACAAATAAAGAATTGGTGTGATATAATAGGGTTAGAAACCTATTTAAAGGCTGGTATAGTACCTAAAGGGTTAACATTAGCAAAAAACCCTATCTTTAATAGCACAGATATAGAACTTATTACAGAATGGGAATCGGTTCTAGAGGAAAGTTCAGTTAAATTAATGAAAATCATAATCAGGTTTAGAGAGGCAAACTTAGAAAAAGTGACTCTAGAATTAAAGAAATTGGAAATCCTACTTCTTCCCTTTAAAGGGGACGCCTATTATGATAAGCTGGATGGGGATATAAGGGAAAGGATGAATAAACTGGAGAGGGATTTAAAACTAAAGAAAAAGAAAAAGTTGGAACGAGACCTTCAAAATAAAAATTGTGAACAAACAGGTAACATTGAGATAGAAACAGATGTATCAATAACACCTATCACGCCAGGTATGAATGCTACACCCCATACCCCAAATACAGTCAATAGAGGGGGATACAGAAAAATAAAAATAAAAATAGATCTAATAGAGAACAAATTAATTCAGGTCAAAGAACTGCAAGAACCCCAAACATCAGATTTGAGTTCCCTGATAGAGATGCAAACTACAGACAGAACAACAAGTATAACACACCGAATAGGGGTAAAAATGGACAACATGATTACTATCAGGGGTACATAAATGATCATTATGCATCTAACAGACGGATGAGAGAAACACAATATCACCATCATAGGGGTAGTAATATGAGGGGTAGAAGGGGCTTTCACTCTGGTAATAGGGGATATAACAAGCCTTACCACGAGCAGAACTATACCCATAGAGAGTTTAGGGACTCACGTAATAAAAGTGAACACATTTGGGAACAACAAACTAATGATAACTTTAAGGGTAGAAACAATTATCATAAAAAGGATTTTCGGGACAGGCATTTAACAGACCAACCAAGACCTTTAATAGTAGAGGTAGACAGGACAAGTCTACTACATACACATCTAGAGTGGAGACAACAGCCTATATACAGTGAAGGGAGTAGAGGAAAAAGACGCATGGAAGAGGATGTAGAGCTGGAAGGAAATCTCAATTTAAAAAAACGAAGAGAAATGAGACATTAACTAACTCAAGTGAGACTATAAAGATTTTTAATTTATCTACACACATTCTCAATTAAGAAGAGACAACCTTTTTAAAAAGAGGTCTGTCTTTTGCTCCCACACAGAAGCCAAATCCGTTCGAATTGCTTATAGATACTAATAAATTTATTTGTAACCTCACTCTTGTCAGACACTTTGAAATGGAAAAGAAAAACAAAGTACCGGACACATTAACACAGACGGATATGGAAACTCTTAAGGCTTTAATAGATTTAGACATGGAGAATGGAAATAACTATCCTCTCCAAGCTGATTTATTCACATTGAACAAAACAGAATGAAATATGAGTAATGAGATACTAGAGGAATTATGTATAAGAAACAGTGATTTGAGACCTAAATCCATATTTTTTCCTGTGCAGTCCCAAGGCAAACGCATCAATCAATTTTAGGACACAATAATCCAGGAATGTACCAGTTTATGCCAGAATTACAAAATTAAACATCAAAATGTAAGTATTAAAGAAAAGGGAGTTCTGAAGGGACTAATAGACAATGAACAGTTAGTAATTCAAGAGGCAGACAAGGGCAGTGGAATTGTCCTTTTAGACAAAAGAGATTATATAGAAGAGGCTATCTCCAACTATCTGACATAAACACATATGTAGTTTTAAAAGTTGACCCAACTACCCCATTTTTGAAATTATCTATGGAACACATTAATAGTGGCTACCAGGAAAAGGTGATTAATAATAGAGAATGGAAATATCTAGTAAATGAAGAGCCCAAAATGGCAATATTTTATTATTTACCCACGATACATAATAGCTTGGATAAACCTCCTGGTAGACCCATTATCTTGGGTATAGATTCTTTAATAGCTAGGTTATCTGAGTATATAGATATATTTCTGAGACCCATGGTAAACAGTTTACGTTCTTATTTAAGAGACATCCCCCATTTATTACAAATTATTGAAGAAGTAAAGTGGAAACCCACGTACAAATGGGCCACTCTAGATGTAGCGGCACTATATACATCCATTCCACATGAAACAGGAATAAGTGCAATTTAAAAATCACTGGATAAGGCCAATTGTATGCCAGGGGTACAAAAAGAATTTATATTGGATTCAATCGAATTTATTCTGCAAAAAACTATTTTATGTTTGAAGGAAAGTTTTACCTACAAAAAGTCGGGACAGCAATGGGTACTAAATTTGCGCCTAATTTTGCCAACCTTTACATGGGGGCATTTGAGGAAGATATGATTTATGGTTAAATATTTTTATTAAGTTTTCCACATTATATAAGATATTTTTACATTAAAGTTTGCATATCACAATTTTAAACAGATACAATATGGAACCAATTTTCAAAGAAATCTTTTCTCGAACATGTGGATCTCAAGAATTCTTAGACTTAAAGACAGTAGATTTGCATAATCAACAAATGCAAGATAGCAAGACAATACAATAGCACTTAGTCTGAACTTCAAATGAGTAGTAGATTTTTTTTCTGACAATTTTAAAAGTTATGCTTATTTCCACTCCCCCTGTACCATGTGACAGCTATCAGCAAATCACAAATGCATACACATACCATGTGACTGCCATCAGCCAATCACAAATGCATACACGTTTTATTCTGTGAATTCTTGCACATGCTCAGTAGGAGCTGGTGATTCAAAAAGTTAAAATATAAAAAGTCTGTGCACATTTTGTTAATGGAAGTAAATTGGAAAGTTGTTTAAAATTGCATGCTATATCTGAATAATGAAAGTTTCATTTTGACTTGAGTGTCCCTTTAACAAAAGTTCACTGCAACTATGATGTAATACAGTTTAGATGTTATCACAGGCCTTCCTCAGCTATGTAAGAAGGAGGAAAGGGAAGAGCAGATCCCTTCCCAAATGTGAAACACTTGAAGCCAGTGATTCCATGTATTTGTGTGTGTGGGGGGGAGAAAAAGACAACAGGGGTGAGAGTGACAACATAATAAATACATAATGTTTGCTCTTCAATAATACAATTTGCAATGTATGACTTAACCGTTATAGCACCCTAAAGGGGTAATCCTTGGGCTGATTCTCCCTGACCTCTCCAGTAGTACCAGATTTGATTGACTGTTTTTCTATTGTTTAATATCCCAGAAGCCAACTCGTACATGTTGTAAGTGTGTTGCACTTTATTATATATTTTGGCCCTGTCTTCCAATGTTTTGCAATACAAGTTCTCGTGACTGTGCATAGAATACTGAGAAAAGTGTTAAGGTGTTTGTTCTATGTAGTATTGTGATCGTGTAGAAGAGCCTGCTGTATAGTGAGAGTAATCTCCTCACCTATCAGTTGGCCAATAAAAGAGGCAAGTTGCTTCCAGACTGAGTTGACCTCAGTGCAATCCCACCACATATGTCGGTATGAGCCCAACTCTCTGCATCCTCTATAGCACAATCTGCTGCCCTGTGGGTACATATGTGCGGTTTAACAACGGCATCAAGTACAATCTAAAAAGTGTTTTCATGACATTCTCCTTCAAGTCTGCACTCAGTAGTCCTCTATCAGCAGACTGGACTATTTTGTTCCCAGTCATCTAGGTCCTTTGTCATATTTCAGTCCATTTCCCAAGCTAACATAACTGAGGATTTTGTCTTATGTGGGCAGGACTGGATGGCCAAGTATAGTCTATATATGGAGTGCTTAGAGCATTGGGGATTATTACAGAGTGATTCTAGAGTGGTAGGAACTCCCTTCAGGACTCCTCTGATAAATGATCCCACCAAGGAACCAATTTGGAGGTATAAGTACCAGCATAGTTTTAATGGTTCTATTTTCTCTTGCAATTGACAGAAGGAGAACAGTTTTCCGTTCTCCAGTATATCTGCAACCCTATAATGTCCCTTGTTTTCCCACTTCTTGATCTGTGACCATAGTTCGCTAGGCAACAAGTATTGGATTGGGGTGGAAAGGGAAGACCCTGGCATCAGGGCATGCCCCACCACCACCTTTGACCATGTATGTAGGGTGAGCTCGAGAGTGAAGGGTTTTAATGGATTGTGATTTTTTTTGTCCCAAAAGATTGAGTCTGGATCACTCCAGCCTCCTATTTCTGCCTCTAGCAAGGTCCATAGCACATCTTTTGAACTGTGTAGGATCATTTTATCCTGTGCTATTCTAGCTGCTTTGTAGTAGTCCATTAAGTTTGGACCTCCTATGCCACCTAGCGATTTGTGTCTATTTATTAAGGATTTTGTCACCCTTGCCTATTTGCTCCCCCTAATAAAGGAGAGCAGTTCAGCCTGCAGTTTATCTATGTCTGATCTAATGATCTTTATAGGAAGTTCTCTAAATAGGTATACGATTTGTGGTAATATAGTCATTTTAACGGCTGCAAGTCTCCCTAGCCAAGAGAAGTTATAGCTTCTCCACTTCAGTAAAATATATGATTTATGATGGATCCTCTTTTAAAAATGGCAAGCATATTTTGTGGCATAGGTTTATCAATGATATTTTAATTATTTGGGATGGTGAAATAGAAGCCTGGGCTGATTACATATACAAATTGAACAAGAATAATATGAATATGAATCTAACTTTCACCCAGAAAATTGATACATTTTCAATTGACTTCCTCAATGTAACTCTATACACCTTGGATGGGGGCATACATAGCAAGCTTTATAGGAAAGCTTCAGATACCAATGGATACCTGGATGCTAGAAGTGCTCACCATCCGAGGTGGATAGGAAACATCACTTTTGGAAAATTTCAAGGGCTAAGGAGGAACTGAACAGAATTAGAAAACTTTAAAATTGAGGCAAATAATGTACAGGAGAAGTTTGCAGAAAAACGATATCCAGAGAAAACAGTTAAAGGGGCATATGAAAAAGCCAAGTCCCTAGACAGACACACACTTGTTCATGGAAGTAATGTCCAGAAGGGAAACTCAAGTGAGAACAAAAACATGAGTAATGATGACCAACAACTTAGGAAGAGATAACAAAGAGACAGCAGGGTGAAATTTGTGACTACATTTAATGAGGGTCATTTGAGAATAAAGAATATACTAAACAAACATTGGTGCATATTACAAAAAGACCCATTACTAAAGGAAGTGCTGGGAGATAGGTTTTTTAAATGCTCACGTAAGAACTCTGTCTGCTGTGCACATATTCACAAAACAAAAAAGTGTAATAAGTTTATTGACAGTAGAGAAAGAGTAGATAGATTTCCAATAAAAAGTATGCTCAATTGCAAATCTGACTACGTGGTGTACATGTTAAAGTGTACTTTTAGTAACCCCATGAGGTATATAGGGCGTACTAAATGGGGTCTAAAGATACACTGTCTTGAACATATGAAGAAAATTGAAGATGGCATTTTAAAAAAATCCGCTAATTAAACATTTCTCCCAGGTACATGGAAAAAATAAAAATGAGTTCTTTATTAAAGCAATAGAACAGGTCCACAAAGGCAGTAGAGGGGGAAGTAGATTATTGGAATTACAAAAGAGAGAAACCTTTTGGATCTATACATTGGATACTTTAGAATCAAAAGGGTTAAATAAAGATATTGACCTGGCAGCGTTTTTATAAACTTTAATTTCTAAGATTTCATGATGGATCCTCTTTAGTGATTATTGTCATCATTTAGATATATAAACCATAGGTGCTGCTGTAACAAGTACTCATTAGGGTTCCCCTTTTTCTAAACACATAATATATTTATTTGGGAGATCATAATGATAATGAAAATTAAATAAAATAATATAATAATATATAAACACCAAAATATTTTATCATACAGAATTAAGATAAGAATTTTATACTCTAGACTTTTTGATGCATATGCTGAGAAAATGCAATCTAATAGAATATACATTTTATTTTAATTTTATATATATATATATTTATGTAGAATTTTTATGTGTATAAGACTGTTGCTATTTGTTTTTATGAAATTGACTATTTTATATAAGCTTTAGATAATGGTTAGGTGAAATAGAATACCTCACATATTTTCTGCATAGACATATGTGGAAAATCACAGTAATGTGTAAAATTGTTACTTTTGCCAAGAACAAAGATGGTGATTAGGGGCTCTTGACAAGTTAATTGCCAGTTAGCAAGCGCTTAAAATCTAAGGTATGGAGGGCTGGCCCTCACCTCTGAAGAAGCAACCAATAATGTTGTGAAACGTGTCAGGCTCTGCCCCCCGCCACACGTCACGACTTACTAAGTCTTACACGGAACGAAATTGAGCATCAGCTGTTGCACGTTTTAAAGTACAATAGTTGCTATTGTCTTCACGCTCTATATATTCATACATTTTGTACATGCGAAACAAATTAGCCTACAGCCTGCAGGGTAAATAAACGGACTCTGTGACTGTTTTGGCTTTTGCTCCTATTTTGCTTAGGAGGTTAACCATTACTAAACCTCTTGTTTTTAGAGTGTACCTCCACAAGTGGAGAGTGTATTTGCTTTTTGGATTTTAACTTTATATTCTGTATATATTTGCCACACCACTTGTTTTACTACTATTAAAACTTTTATCTTGCACACATTGATTAAGTGTTATTACATTATCAGCCCCTATACTGTTATAACAACAGCTGCTTTTATTTAAAGGGCCACTAAACCCAAAATCTTTCTTTCATGATTCAGATAGAGAATATAAATTTAAACAACATTACAATTTACTTCCATTATTTATTTTGCTTAATTTTTTAGATATCCTTAGTTGAAGAAAAAGCAATGCACATGGTGAGCCAATCACACAAGGCTTCTATGTGCAGCAACCAATCAGCAGCTAGTGAGCATATCTAGATATGCTTTTCATCAAAGAATATCAAGAGAATAAAACAAATTAGATAATATAAGTAAATTTGAAAGATGTTTAAAATTGCATTCTCTTTCTAAATCATAAAAGAAAAAATGTGGGTGGCATGTCCCTTTAACCCTCTGTACGCTGCAAGATCACTATAATTACAGAGAAAAATCCAGGAAGAGCTGTGTTAACTGAAGGACGTCTGAGGGCTGATACTGAGGAGACACCATCTATAACACTGAGCTGTACAAATACCTCATAGTGGATGAGTTGGAAACAAGTGAGTGCAGATATTTCTTCTTTCTTAGAAGTCCATAATTTTAAAACATATTACACTAGGAGTGCCTCTTGTGCACTTGTCTACTCTTACACTTTTTCAGACATCCTGGGAGGGACCTCACTGTGAAGAGGATAACTCCATATCAGACGAGCTGCTGACCTTATCGGCACACGGGAACCAGTACTGTGGACTGTATTTAAAAATCACTGCTCCAAGGACTACCCATTGAATAACAGTGCAGGACTAGTAGATCAATCATCTTCTGTTTAATATAATACATGTGGATATATGGGAACATAGACAAGTAGACATGCATATTATCTCCTAGCGCTGAGATTAATTTCACTCTAACATTTGGAATTTAGGCAGAATTTGAATTGTTGATTGCGAGCTTAAATTGTGGAGTTAAAGTAGTTTGCCAAGGAATTTCTAAATTTCAAAAACATATTTTACAGCACTAGTGCATCGGGCCATCTATAGCTCTCCCTTTTCATTTATCCTCAGTTTGTTGTTCACACAGTTTAGGAATTCCATTACAAACCATTTTTACATTAAAATCCATAAACATTTAATTTCATCTCCACCATTATAGTCATTAAGTGATAATCTCTCAGGTCTCACAAATCTCTTCTACTCTCTTTAATCAGGATTTATTGGTTTAATTGACTTTGTTTTGCTTTTGTTAGTTGCGTATATAAAACCCATACATTCTGTAATGTAGACTTTTTATTATACGTTTAGTACTTATTGGTTTTATTATTTTTCTAAGTGTTATTGTTTTCCAATGACTACTCTTAAAATGTTTAAAAAAGGCAATTTACTTAAACAATATAATTAGCACTAAAGCTATTTAAATTGACAACGAAATTGCAACAATTAAGGGCCAGATTACGAGTGGAGCGCTATTTAGAGCTTTCACTAGAGCACTAGTTGCACTAGAAGTAAACTTTTTTCGTGTGTCCGGTTGTGCTCGTATTATGAGTTGGAAGTAAAAAATTATCGCTTTAAACCAATGTACACAAACAGCTTACGTCTAGCACAGTTAGAATAACATATTCACCATAGAAGCCAATGGAGTGAAAAAAAAACCCTAAAACCCTACTCGCACACTAACCGGAACTCATATTCTTAGGGGCACTAACTCGAACCCATATTGTCAAGTGCGCTAACCCAACATGAAATATGAATATTTTGCATTCCAATGTTCTTCACATAGAATATTTTCTATTTATTCCTAAATACATATTTCTACACACATATATATATATATATATATATATATATATATATATATATATATACACACATGATTATATATATATAGCTATATATACATTGAATTGGATTGGTGTTCTGTTAGTGATCATTCCCTATTTAAAGCAGATAAGGAGAGCAATCTGGTTGATTTTAGCATTGATAAAGGTAGTAAACTAGGTTGCTGCACTATCTTTTCTAGCTTGCCTCTCCACTATCCTACCTGATGCCGAGTTTCCAGTATATTGCCAGGACTCTTTGGGATTAGTATGATGCTCTCTTTATTAACTTTTTCTGTTCATATTCTTATTTACTCATTTATTTTCTAAGCTATATAACCTTACCCAGTGGGTGGGTGATATATGAGCAGGGTGAATAGATGTGATATTACCTTCTGTCAATGATTTTAATATATCTATAAAGGCTATGAGTCCTATTTATGAAAGGTCTTGCGGATCTGATCCGACAGTGCGGATCAGGTCCGCAAGACCTCGCTGAATGCGGAGAGGAATACGCTCTTCATATTCAGCATTGCACCAGCAGCTCACAAGAGCTGCTGGTGCAACGCCGCCCCCTGCTGACTCGCGGCCAATCGGCCACCAGCAGGGAGGTGTCAATCAACCTGATCGTATTCAATCAGGTTGAATTGTGGTGATTCCTGTCCGCCTCATCAGAACAGGCGGACAGGGTTATGGAGCAGCGGTCTTTAGACCGCTGCTTCATAACTGCTGTTTCTGACGAGTCTGAAGACTCACCAGAAACACGGCCCTTCAAGCTCCATACGGAGCTTGATAAATGGGCCTCTATGTTTTATTAGTAGGTAAAAATGTTGTAAGCCCCCATACATTCTCTTTTTGTGTAATTTAATTATTTTGGAGGATTAGCACTTTATCTCATAGAAATATTTATATTTGATATATTTCTCCCACTGTAATGCTCGTGGGATATTCCACTATCAGACCAAGCTTGGCCAGTAGTCTACTTATCCTGGCATCAAGCTGAAATGATAGAGGAATAACTCAGAGCAGAGAAAGTTTGCAAAATGAGGTAAGCGGTACTCACAGTAGGCAGGGTAGTCTTTGGTGGCAATAGGAGGGAAATCCATCAGTATGTGTCATGCCGCGCTGCTCTAGCTGTTGCAAGAGGTGCAGCGTCTGTTACCCTGCTCGTTGTCAGGAGCTGTGTTAGCTCCTGTTGCATGCAGTGCTGACATCATTGCTGCATGCTCCTCTCTCTGAAGCCGGTCGGTATTCCCTGTGGCGCGAATCCTGCGCCTATGTAAGTTGCTCTCTTTCAATCTATCCCTGCCCAAGTATAGGTGTTACTTTGTGTGCTCCTGGGTGTGATAGATTGTTGATTTCTGGATTGCTATACTGTTAACAAACTTTGCCTGTCTGACTACTCTGCTAGCTTTACCCCAAACATTCTGGATTGCATCACTGTTGCCAAACCCTGCCTGCTTGACCATTCTAGTAGTTTACCTCTGGACTGCCTTACTGTTGCCAAAACCTGCCTGCCTGACTATTCTAGTGGTTTACCCTTGAACTACCTTCAACTGTTTCCCTACCTGTTGCCTCCAAGGACTATCCTGCCTATAGTGAGTACAGCTTACCTCATCTTGTGAACTTTCTCTGCTCTGGAATATTCCTTATCATTCTGGCTCAACACCGGGATAAGAAGACTACTGGCCGAGTTTGATCTGATAGTGGACTATCCCATGAGCATTACATTATACATGGGCCATGGAGCCTAATGAGGTAACAAGAGCAGTTTATATTCAAAGACAGATGTTGGAAACCCATACCACACAGTTGCAGAGTGTGGATTCCAAACTAGAGGCTATAACCGCTTAACTCTCTTCACTAGTTGCAGCGAGAAATACCGCTCCTGTTGTTGTATTGCCAGTCTCTGCTCCTAGTACTGTGGCTTCTTCCCTGCTTCTGGAAGTATACCCCGGATACGATTGCCTGACAAATATGAAGGTACTACTGATTGTAGGGGATTTCTTAACCAGTGCAGGCCTTTTCACGTAATGATCCTCACACCTTTCAGTCTTACCAATCAAGGGTTACCTTTATCATTTCTTTACTGAAAGACAAGGACCTAGCCTGGGACTCTCCCCTTTTGGAACCAAACGCTCCACTCCTGAACGATGCTAATGCATTCATTTCTGCATTTTCTTCTGTGTTTGGGACTTCTGGCCGTACTTCTGCTGCAGAATTTTCTCTCCTGGATCTCCACCAGGGCAATAGAACTGTGGCACAATTTTCCATCGAGATTCGCACCTTGGCACTTGAGACCACTTGGGATGGCAATGCTTTCAAGTCAGCCTTTAGGAGGGCTCTGCATGAACGCATCAAAGATGAACTCACTTATCGTGATATTCCTTCTTATTTGGATGACTTTATAACACTTTGTATCAGTCTGGACTCTCGCTTCCAGGAAAGACAAGCCATGAGAGACAGAACTCGGAGGGTCCTTCACTCCCGTGCTTCTATTCGTCCAGTTTCTGCAGTATCCTCTACTCCTTCAACACCTCCAGTTACCCCAGTATAGGAGCCCATAGATCTTTCCTCCTTCAGATTCACAGAGTCTGAAAGACAGAGAAGAAGGAGATTTAAACTATGCTTTTATTGCGGTTCTAACTCCCACCAACTAAAGAATTGTGACATTCAGCCGGGAAAACCCAATGCTTAGAGGATAACACTGGGGTACCTATAAGCATGATCACTACTAAATCCCCTTACTCCTCTTGGATTCTAGTACCTGGTACCCTTACTTCCTTCAGTATACTGTCCACACTCAAGCCTTCATTGATTCAGGGGCAGCTGGAAACTTTCTGGATCGCATTTTATGATTCAGGATGGCTTGCCTCTTCTGTAGAAAAGACATTATCTCAAAATAACTACTTTAGATGGCACCCCCCTTGATTCAGGGTTGATCCATTTTGAGTCAACACCCCTGACTGTGTGAGTCCTTCATACCGAACAGCTGCAGTTTGAGGTCATACATTCCTCAGCCCAGCCTGTCATCCTTGGTCTTCCTTGGCTTTGTATACACAATCCACAGTTTGACTGGGCTGAGGACAACTGGCCTCTTGGGGTACCTCCTGTTTTCACTCCTGCCTTGCTAAAGTCACTCCTCTACTCTGCATCCCCATAGCCAGTATACAGACTCCTTCAAACCTTACCTCAGAATATGCAGACTTTGCAGATGTGTTTGAGAAGAAAGCAGCCGATGTGCTGCCACCCCACCGTCCTTATGACTGCAAAATTGACCTCTTTCTTGGAGCCCTACTTTCTAAAGAGAGGACTTATCCACTCTCCAAAGCTGAAACCAAGTCCATGGAGGAGTACATCCAAGAGAAGCTTGCTAAAGGTTTCATTCGCCCTTCCTCCTCTCCTGCTGGGGCAGGCTCCTTTTTCGTCAGTAAGAAGAATGGTGGGCTCAGACCCTGTATCAACTACAGGGCCTTGGACAACATAACTATCAATAATCGCTATCCAATTCCTTTGAACACTGAACTGTATGACTCACTCCAGAATGCTCGCATCTTCACCAAGCTGGACTTACATGGGGCATACAATCTGTTTCATATCTTCCAAGGCCCCGAATGGAAGGCCGCCTTCAAAACAAAATCTGGGCATTACAAATACCTTGTAATGCCCTTTGGGCTGTGTGTAACGCCCCTGCAGTCTTCAAGGCATTTGTAAACAATGTCTTCCGTGACCTTCTCAATCGCACTATCATCGTCTACCTGGATGACATCCTTATTTTCTCTTCCACTCTGGAGGAGCATCATAAACAAGTGAGACAGGTACTTTAAAGCTTTAAAGTCGCAGAGACAATTCTTTGGTAGCCAAACTAGAAAACTATGAGTTTGACTAAGTTCAGATCCAGTTCCTTGGTTATGTCATCTCGAAGGAAGATTTTGCCATGGAACTTGCTAAACTCACCGCAGTTTTAGAATAGCCTCAACCTAATTCATTAGGGAAATTACAGAGATTCTTGGGGTTCTCCAATTATTACCGCAAGTTTCTCAAAGAATCGCTCCACTCACTGAATTGACAAAATGGAACAAAGACTGTAAACATTGGCCTCCTGAAGCCATAAATGCCTTCTCTCATCTAAAAAAGGCTTTCTGTTCTTCTCCTGTGTTCTGCCATCCTGATCCTGTCCTACAGTTCACTTTAGAGGTTGATGCCTCCGAGATAGGGGCTGGAGCAGTTCTAACCCAAAGGGATCCTTTAACCTCAAAGTCGCACCCTGTAGCCTTTTTCTCTAAACACTTTACTCCTGCAGAGAGGAATTACAATGTGGGTAATTGTGAACTCTTAGCTATTAAGATGGCCTTGACTGAAGGGCGTCATTGGTTAGAGAGTAACAAATAAATATAGTACCCAAGCGCTAAATGGGTTGCCTAAAGCTCCCTACCAAAAGTCCCCTAGCGGACTTCAGATAGCTAAAAGTATAACAAAGGAGGGAGTGAGCGCTAAAAGCTTAATAGGCTGAAACTGGTAAACAACTAAAGTTATATATAAAAGGAAACACAATTTAATAAAATGAAAACAGGAAATGAAGTGTAAAAACATAGATTAAAATGGCCTATTACTAACATTAATATGGCGTGTCACTAACATGGATCCATGATATATCTAAAATCAACGTTAAAACTAAATGATAAAACAGGTCAAAATGCAAATACAAATAGATTAACACAGTAGAAATGGTAAAAATTAAGGTATACAAATACCAAACAGTAGAAATAGTACGTGAATGTAAGATGAAAAGTCCTGTATCTGTAAATGGAAAATTGCAAAAAAAACAAAACAAAATTAAGATGAATCCAAACACAGGTGAAGGTTCAATCAGTGACCCAAAGTGGTCAAGCTTGGTGTATCAGCAATTCAATAAATCCATTAGTGGCAAATCATCATAGAAGTCAAACGGTATCAAAAACTTACAACAAAAATAGTACAAAATAGTGTCCAAAAAAGGTAGCCCAAACTAATGTAAACTCCAAAAAATTAATGTGAAAATTGTGTATCCAATCAATAATTGAAACAGTGTATCATAGTAAAAAATAAGTGAAAAAAGAGTGAGAAAACTAATGATGATCAAAATAACGATAAAAAGTCCAACCTGTGAATAAACAAAAACAAACAATAGTGCAATAAAGCTTTTAAACTTTAGAATATAAAGAAATAAGCTCACCAGTATGTCTGTGTCAATGCGTTTTGGCCTGTATCAAGGCCTTTCTCAAGACTATACTGATATGTAACTACTGGGAGCTTATATAGGGTACCAAGTGATGTGATTGGTAGTGGTTTTGGCGCCAAAACCAGATTTGACACCTCTTCCTGTTAGACCCATTGAATTCTGGGACATAGTTTTACTCTTTACCTTTAGGTTTTAATTATGGTTATTATCGCTTGTATTAAATACCAAAGTGCATGTGTGTCTTTTGTCTATATATTGGCATTCTAATTGCCCCATAGATTTTGTCTCTATGTAGAATTTTGGTTCTATTATTGTTAAAAAAATCGATAAATGCCGGTACTTCCGGTTTTGCATGTCACTTCCGGTTTCGCTAATACCACTTCCGGTTTCGCAGATTCACAACTCACTTCCGGTTCTGGTTATTTGATGTCAAATATGGTCACTATTATTTGAAAACCATCTCAGTGGGCATATTTTTTTGATGTGAAACTAATTTTAATTGTGTTGTATATAAACTCAAAGATGCCAGTGTTTCGTTGATGATGCTTGAAAAATGCTAAATTCTTATTGATATGAACAATAATATAAATGATTCATATCTAGTGTATGGGGAATAAATGAATATGGTGGAATGATGTAATGGTGAAAAGGTAAATAAATAAAAGCCGTCTGTTTAAAGGATCTTATAAAGTCGTTAATTCGTGTAATAGATCTAAAATCTAAAATCCCACATAGTGCTCAATATTCGATCAGCAGATAAAACCTGCACATCTTATCTTAGATTATGAAGATGTCGAAAAAATTTGTTTATATGTGTATAAATGCTGTTACAGATAAGGGAGGAACCATGTGCATGGAAAAGGTGAAACCATACGCTTGTCAATTATCAATACTTGTATTATAATACATCCAAAGCAACAGAAACTGGTTAAAAGAGTCCATAACTCTTGAAAATTGGAAGAAATGGAAACTGGGTAAAAGATTTGTAGCTTTTAAAGATGGGAGTAATGGTATAACATTTGTGAAAGTGGGGTGGACATTTATATTTTTGTATTAAAACAGTTGTGTTTTCAGAACATAGAAACTACATACCTATATGAGAAGAACGTGATGTATAAAACTAATGCTATCTGTAAATTTGAGTAAATCATTTGGAATTGGATATCTAAAATTACATATGTACATCATATGTCCTAAAAGTTGGAAGGGTCGTAATGGAGATTTTAAGCCCCATATTTTATACTTAGATACATAAGGTACACATCATCTTGGCCTTATATGGGTTGTGTAATATCAGACCATCACTAGTCTCTGTTTGGACATGTAAATACAAAAAATGTTGGAGATGTATAGAGTAGACCAACCTATCTCTTCAAATCTATAGTATAAAATGAGAGCTAGTGTGATGACACATGTGGTCAAAATAAATATATATCTTGGGGATAGTTGGGCTTAGTCTATTTAATCCTTTCTAAGAGACAATAAGTGTGATAAGTCTTCTTTATGGTTCAACCCTTTGGGGAACAGACAATCCAGAATGAAGATCCATTTGGACTCATTGTATAATAGTTTTTTCTCATGATCGCCCCCTCTCCAGCTGTTTTTGATCTTCTCATTTCCAAAATATTTAAGATCTTTAACATTACCTCCATGTTTAATTGAGAAATGTTTATATAACGGAGTTTCTGTGTTATTTTTCTCGATACATAAGATGTGCTCCCTGATTCTGTCTCTCAGGGCTCTTGATGTTTGTCCAACATATTGTAAGCCACAGGTGCAGATAATTACATATATTATTCCCTTGTCGGTGCACCTTATGAGGTCTCAGATCTTGTGTTGCTCTCCCTTATGATGTGAATTGGTTAATCTTTAAACCATTTTTGTAAGCCTTGCAACTAGGACAAGGAAAAAAAACTTTAATCTTTTTTCCTTGATAATCCTTTGTATTTAATGTCTTATTTCTTGGAATACTTGGGGATAACATGGTTTTCAAGTTGTTAGCCTTCCTATATATGAACCGTGGATGTGTTGTCAATTTATCACCAATTACATCGTCCTCCTTTAGTATTGTCCAATGTTTCTTAATAATTTTTTCAATGATATGTTTGTTCGCACTGTACTCTGTGATCATGGGGACCTCTATGATGTTCATGTCTTCACCTTGCATACATTTGGGTTTATATTTAATCCGTTCATTTCTATCAACTTTCCGGACTTGGTCAATTTTTTATTCCAGAGTTTCCTTTGTATAGCCCCTATCAAGAAATCTTTGTTTCAATATGCATGCTTGTTCCTCCCATTTCTGGGGGTTAGAGTAATTTTTCCTCACTCTCAACATTTGGCCCTTTGGTATGTTCGCCTTCCGAGTTGGGTGGTGGCAGCTGTGATTCCTTTTATATATAACTTGAGTTGTTTACCAGTTTCAGCCTATTAAGCTTTTAGCGCTCACTCCCTCC
Organism: Bombina bombina; assembly: GCF_027579735.1. Classification (NCBI taxonomy): domain Eukaryota; kingdom Metazoa; phylum Chordata; class Amphibia; order Anura; family Bombinatoridae; genus Bombina; species Bombina bombina. Next base: position 210,513,802 of record NC_069499.1, on the reverse strand, counting down.
TTTGTTATACTTTTAGCTATCTGAAGTCCACTAGGGGACTTTTGGTAGTGAGCTTTAGGCAACCCATATAGCGCTTGGGTACTATATTTATTTGTTACCTACATTTTTTCACCTAGCTTGTATCCCGAGCAGCTATTCTGTCACTATTGTTACCACCACCTTACTAGTTTATCCTATAAGGTCCCATCTGTCATTATTGTACTACCAGACCAACCATGGACTCACTTACCACACTAAGAAAAGACATAACTTTAGATATTACTTCATATACAAACAACCATAATGACCCAGACAAAATAGACATCGCCTCCATTTTTAAGAATTTGGAGAGGCTTCTAACATCGGAAGTTAAATATAAGGCAGAGATATCCTTTTAAAATAAGTGTTTGGAACTTGACATTATTCCCAAGGGTCTCACTGTCAAGAAAGATTGTGCTTTTCAACTAACAGACCCACAATTTGTAGACAAATGGGCCCAAATACTCCTAGAGACATCCAGAGAACTTATCAAACTCATCATCGAATATAGATCCTTTTTAATTAATTATTTAGATAAAGAGATCAAAGATGATGAAGTTATGATAAATAACATTGACATGACAGATTCTGAGTCTAAAGAGTTCTCAGAAAGGAAAGAAAATCTGGTTAAAAGAATCACCAAATTCAGGGAAGACATTATAAATAAGAAGACAAAGAAATTAAATAGAAACTTAGAAATTAAAAAACAAAATGAATTGAAAGATATGGAAACGGAAGACCCCTTGAACCAAGATAGAGTAACATCTAATGATAACACATTCACTCATGAATTAGAGGATACAACTGTAGAAACTCCCAACAATTGGGGAAAGGACATACACAACAATAGACAGCATGAACATAATGTAGTCACACACAAAAACCAATATAGGAGATTTAATGAACAACAATACCCCCAAAGGAGAACACCAAGAAACAGAGACCATTTTAGAAATAACAGTTCTCATTATTATAGACATCAGGACAATGTTTATGAGGGAGGCTCACAAGATTACAGGGGCATTGATAGGAGAGATTATGAGTATAGACACAACACTGAAAATAGAAGATATAACCACCATTCTAATTATCAACCAAGATTCCATTACTCCAATTACAATAACAGATCACACCACTACCACAACAGACCTTATCAGAGAAATGAGTATGATAATCACTATGAACATAGCAATATGAGAGAATCCCCAATGAGAAACACCCACGAAAGGAAAATATATTTTTCGGATAATAGACGTAATATACATAATTACGAGAGAAGAAATCATCATTATGACAATTCAGATAACAGATATGACTCAAAGATGTATGATGACCATAGAGAAACATATCAAAGATATGGTTGGAGGGAACATCCTCCACGGCATCAAAACAGATTTAATGACAGACATACAGGGGATATCTCACAACGGAATCAAGATTCCAATTACCGTAATTTTGACCAAACGCCCCAAACTCAGAAGAACCCTGTAAATCCTGGTCAACATTCTATCCGGTTAATAGCAAAGGTTGTGCCATTGAGACGTTTGAATCTAATGTATGCAGAGACATCAGAGACCTGAGTTTAAGGAAAACAAACCAAATCAAACGAAATCTATCAAAGTCACAAATAGAGACCATAAAAAAACTGGAAAGAAATCATGAACTGACCATCAAACCAGCAGACAAAGGTGGGGGGATAGTCATAATGGACCGAGATAAATACGATGGAGAATGCAGAAGGATTCTAAGTGATGTGAGGACCTATCAAAGACTCTGTAATAATCCAACAACGAGATATAATAAAGAACTAGAGGACCTACTAATAAAGGCTAAGACACAAGGAATACTGAACAATAAGGAGTTTAACTACATCAGAGTTACACATCCAATAACTTCGGTATTTTATCAATTACCGAAAATCCACAAGTCCATAAACAACCCGCCTGGAAGGCCAATAATAACAGGAATAGGGTCCCTATCCTGTAACCTTTCTGAGTATGTGGACAAGAATCTCCAGAAGTACGTGATGAGACTCCCATCGTACCTGAGAGACTCCACCCAAGTCCTAGCGAATTTAGACAAAATTGTCTGGGATCAGAAATACATTATGGCAACATGCGATGTTACATCGCTTTATACAAGCATCCCACATGAAGGTGGCATAGAAACGGTTAATTAGTTCCTCACCAAGGACCAAGAACTACCAGAGGAACAACGCCTATTCATATTGGAAAGCATAAGTTTCATTATGAATCACAACTATTTCTGTCATGATGACAAATTTTATAAACAGTTATGTGGAACAGCAATGGGGACCAGGTTCACGCCGAGCTATGCGAATTTGTATATGGGCAAATGGGAACAAATTTTCTGGGACTCATGCCCAGCCGGCGCGGACCTGGTCCTCTCTTCAAGATATATTGATGATATATTGATTATCTGGAGAGGTTCATTGGAAGATCTGAAGCATACATTTGATGTAATGAAAAAAAACGAAATGAACCTGAGATTTACATACGAATACAGCTCTACAAAGATCATTTTACTTTACCTGACTATTGAAATTTACAACGGTAAAATTGAAACATCGACCTTCTTTAAGGAGGTCGATTGCAACAATTATGTGCACAGTCTCAGCTGCCACCACCCAACTTGGAAGGCGAACATACCAAAGGGCCAAATGTTGAGAGTGAGGAAAAACTGCTCTAACCCCTAGAAATGGGAGGAACAAGCATGCATATTGAAACAAAGATTTCTTGGGCTATACAAAGGAAACCCTGGAATAAAAAATTGACCAAGTCCGGAAAGTTGATAGAAATGAACTGATTAAATATAAACCCAAATGTATGCAAGGTGAAGACATGAACATCATAGACGTCCCCATGATCACAGAGTACTGTGCGAACAAACATATCATTGAAAAAATTATTAAGAAACATTGGACAATACTAAAGGAGGACAATGTAATTGGTGATAAATTGACAACACTTCCACGGTTCATATATAGGAAGGCTAACAACTTGAAAACCATGTTAGCCCCAAGTATTCCAAGAAATAAGACATTAAATACAAAGGATTATCAAGGAAAAAAGATTAAAGGTTTTTTTTCCTTGCCCTAGTTGCAAGGCTTGCAAAAATGGTTTAAAGATTAACCAATTCACATATTTTGGAATTGAGAAGATCAAAAACAGCTGGAGAGGGGGCGATCATGAGAAAAAAATAATATACAATGAGTTCAAATGGATCTTCATTCTGGATTGCCTGTTCCCCAAAGGGTTGAACCATAAAGAAGACTTATCACACCTATTGTTTCTTAGAAAGGATTAAATAGACTAAGCCCGACTATCCCCAAGATATATATTTATTTTGACCGCATGTGTCATCACACTAGCTCTCATCTTATACTATAGATTTGAAGAGATAGGTTGGTTTACTCTATAAAATTTTTGGATTTACATGTCCAAACAGGGACTAGTGCTGGTCTGATATTACACAACCCATATAAGGCCAAGATGATGTGTACCTTATGTATCTAAGTATAAAATATGGGGCTTAAAATCTCCATTACGACCCTTCCAACTTTTAGGACATATGATGTACATATGTAATTTTAGATATCCAATTCCAAATGATTTACTCAAATTTACAGATAGCATTAGTTTTATACATCACGTTCTTCTCATATAGGTATGTAGTTTCTATGTTCTGAAAACACAACTGTTTTAATACAAAAATATAAATGTCCACCCCACTTTCACAAATGTTATACCATTACTCCCATCTTTAAAAGCTACAAATCTTTTAACCAGTTTACATTTCTTCCAATGTTCAAGAGTTATGGACTCTTTTAGCCAGTTTCTGTTGCTTCAGATGTATTATAATACAAGTATTGATAATTGACAAGCGTATGGTTTCACCTTTTCCATGCACATGGTTCCTCCCTTATCTGTAACAGCATTTATACACATATAAACATATTTTTTAGACATCTTCATAATCTAAGATAAGACGTGCAGGTTTTATCTGCTGATCGAATACTGAGCACTATGTGGGATTTTAGATTTTAGATCTATTACACTCACAAGTGCACGAATTAACGACTTTATAAGATCCTTTAAACAGACGGCTTTTATTTATTTACCTTTTCACCATTACATCATTCCACCACATTCATTTATTCCCCATACACTAGATATGAATAATTTATTATTGTTCATATCAATAAGAATTTAGTATTTTTCAAGCATCATCAATGAAACACTGGCATCTTTGAGTTTATATACAACACAATTAAAATTAGTTTCACATCAAAACAATATGCCCACTGAGATGGTTTTCAAATAATAGTGACCATATTTGACATCAAATAACCAGAACCGGAAGTGGGTAGTGAATCAGCGAAACTGGAAGTGGTATTAGAGAACCCGGAAGTGACACGCCAGAACCGGAAGTGGTATTAGCGAAACCGGAAGTGACATGCAAAACCGGAAGTACCTGCATTTATCAATTTTTTAACAATAATAGAACCAAAATTCTACATAGACAAAATCTATAGGGCAATTAAAATGCCAATATATAGACAAAAGACACACACGCACTTTGGTATTCAATACAAGCGATAATAACCATAATTAAAACCTAAAGGGAAAGAGTAAAACTATGTCCCAGAATTCAATAGGTCTAACAGGAAGAGGTGTCACATCTGGTTTTGGCGCCAAAACCACTACCAATCACATCACTTGGTACCCTATATAAGCTCCCAGTAGTTACATATCAGTATAGTCTTGAGAAAGGCCTTGATACAGGTCGAAACACGTTGACACAGACATACTGGTGAGCTTATTTCTTTATATCCTAAAGTGTAAAAGCTTTATTGCACTATTGTTTGTTTTTGTTTATTCACAGGTTGGACTTTTTATCGTTATTTTGATCATCATCAATTTTCTCACTCTTTTTCACTTATTTTTTACTATGATACACTGTTTCAATTATTGATTGGATACACAATTTTCACATTCATTTTTTGGAGTTTACATTAGTTTGGACTTCCTTACATTAGTTTTAGGACATATGATGTACATATGTAATTTTAGATATCCAATTCCAAATGATTTACTCAAATTTACAGATAGCATTAGTTTTATACATCACGTTCTTCTCATATAGGTATGTAGTTTCTATGTTCTGAAAACACAACTGTTTTAATACAAAAATATAAATGTCCACCCCACTTTCACAAATGTTATACCATTACTCCCATCTTTAAAAGCTACAAATCTTTTAACCAGTTTACATTTCTTCCAATGTTCAAGAGTTATGGACTCTTTTAGCCAGTTTCTGTTGCTTCAGATGTATTATAATACAAGTATTGATAATTGACAAGCGTATGGTTTCACCTTTTCCATGCACATGGTTCCTCCCTTATCTGTAACAGCATTTATACACATATAAACATATTTTTTAGACATCTTCATAATCTAAGATAAGACGTGCAGGTTTTATCTGCTGATCGAATACTGAGCACTATGTGGGATTTTAGATTTTAGATCTATTACACTCACAAGTGCACGAATTAACGACTTTATAAGATCCTTTAAACAGACGGCTTTTATTTATTTACCTTTTCACCATTACATCATTCCACCACATTCATTTATTCCCCATACACTAGATATGAATAATTTATTATTGTTCATATCAATAAGAATTTAGTATTTTTCAAGCATCATCAATGAAACACTGGCATCTTTGAGTTTATATACAACACAATTAAAATTAGTTTCACATCAAAACAATATGCCCACTGAGATGGTTTTCAAATAATAGTGACCATATTTGACATCAAATAACCAGAACCGGAAGTGGGTAGTGAATCAGCGAAACTGGAAGTGGTATTAGAGAACCCGGAAGTGACACGCCAGAACCGGAAGTGGTATTAGCGAAACCGGAAGTGACATGCAAAACCGGAAGTACCTGCATTTATCAATTTTTTAACAATAATAGAACCAAAATTCTACATAGACAAAATCTATAGGGCAATTAAAATGCCAATATATAGACAAAAGACACACACGCACTTTGGTATTCAATACAAGCGATAATAACCATAATTAAAACCTAAAGGGAAAGAGTAAAACTATGTCCCAGAATTCAATAGGTCTAACAGGAAGAGGTGTCACATCTGGTTTTGGCGCCAAAACCACTACCAATCACATCACTTGGTACCCTATATAAGCTCCCAGTAGTTACATATCAGTATAGTCTTGAGAAAGGCCTTGATACAGGTCGAAACACGTTGACACAGACATACTGGTGAGCTTATTTCTTTATATCCTAAAGTGTAAAAGCTTTATTGCACTATTGTTTGTTTTTGTTTATTCACAGGTTGGACTTTTTATCGTTATTTTGATCATCATCAATTTTCTCACTCTTTTTCACTTATTTTTTACTATGATACACTGTTTCAATTATTGATTGGATACACAATTTTCACATTCATTTTTTGGAGTTTACATTAGTTTGGACTTCCTTTTTTGGAAACTATTTTGTACTATTTTTGTTGTAAGTTTTTGATACCGTTTGACTTCTATGATGATTTGCCACTAATAGATTTATTGGATTGCTGATACACCAAGCTTGACCACTTTGGGTCACTGATTGAACCTTCACCCGTGTTTGGATTCATCTTAATTTTGTTTTTGTTTTGTTTTTTTTTCAATTTTCCACGTACAGATACAGGACTTTTCATCTTACAGTCATGTACTATTTTTACTGTTTGGTATTTGTATACCTTAATTTTTACCATTTCTACTGTTTTAATCTATTTGTATTTGCATTTTGACTTGTTTTATCGTTTAGTTTTAACATTGATTTTAGATATATCATGGATCCATGTTAGTGACAGGCCATATTAATATCATTGGTTAGAGAGCACCGCCAATCCCATTCAGATTCTCACCGACCAAAAGAATCTGACTTACCTAAAGACTGCTCATCGACTCAATCCTCGACAGGCCAGGTGGGCCTTGTTCTTTTCCTGTTTTAACTTTCTGGTCTCTTATCTTCCCGGGGCCAAAAATAAGAAGGCTGATGCCCTTTCCTGTCAGTTTACTCACTCAAGTTATTCCTCTGAAGTTCCTTTTTAACACATCATACCTCCCTCCTGTGTGGTTGCTCAACTGAATACCACCCTTCTTCAAAGACTGCAACATGCCCAGTCTAGTAAACCTCCTGAAGCCCCGTGGCTTCTGATATTTTTTTTGTACCTCTGAACCTACGCACTTTTGTGCTATCCTGGGCTCACGATAGTAAACTCTCAGGACATCCTGGTTTGACATGGACTTTTAAGCGTCTTTCCCAACATGCATGGTGGCCTACTATGAAGTCTGATGCTCAGGATTATGTGAAAACCTGCACAACTTGTGCTGCCAACAAAACTCCCCGCTCCTTGCCTCCAGGCTTGTTCCAACCATTGTCCATTCCCAAACAACCGTGGACACACATAACAATGGACTTCATTGTGGACCTTCCTCCTTCTGACCACCATACAGTTATCTGGGTTGTGGTGGATCACTTTTCCAGACTGGCTCATTTTGTACCCTTAACAAAACTGCCTTCTGTCCAAGAATTATCATCTCTTTTTCTCTTGCATGTGGTACGACTTCATGGCATTCCTGTGAATATAGTTTGCGACAGAGGTCCACAGTTCATCTCTACCTTTTGTAGAGCCTTTTGTAAGTCTTCTGGCTACCATCCTCAGACCAATGGACTAATTGAGAGAGTAAACCAGGATCTCGAGGCCTACCTTAGAGCCTTTGTCAATTCTCTCCATACCAACTGGTCTTGTGGAGTTGTTACCTCTAGCCTAGCTGGCAAGAAACATTCATTGGCAATCTTCTCTATGATGTTATCCTTTTCAAGCCACAGCATAATATCAACCTCATGTCTTCCCTCTTTCTGCTTAGTCCACTGAAGTTCCTGCTTCAGACCTACACTTTACTGAACTCACCACTCATTGGCAAAGTATTCGTTCTCAGCTACGTTCAGCTGTCTCTAGATACAAAAAGTTTGCTGATCATCAAAGAGCCATCTCGGTAGGTAAACGTGTTTGGGTCTCTACTCGACATATTTGTCTACTACTCAACATATTTGTCTACATCAACCCTATCACAAATTAGGGCCAAGGTTTATCAGTCCTTACAAAGTCCTGAAAAGACTGTCTCCTGTTGCCTACAAAGTGGCTTTGCCCAAAACCCTGAGCATACATCCAGTCTTCCACAGCTCACTATTCAAGCCTTACATCAAGAATAGACATACCTGACTCAGTGCTCCTCCTCTTCCACTTCTGATTCATGGTGACCCTGAGTATGAGGTTGCTAAGATCTTGGACTCCACATACAGGCACAGATAACTGCAATATCTTGTACATTGGAGGGGTTATTCTGTGGAGGATTGCTCCTGGGTTCCTGCCCATGACATGCATTCTCCATCTTTGATCTCCAGATTCCATGCTGCTCATCCTTTGAAGCCAAGTCTGGTTCCCAGCTCTAGCTGTTGCTAGTGGTGTGGCGCCTGCTACCCTGCTTGTTGTCAGGATGTGTGTCGGCTTCTAGTGCATGCTGTGGTCATCGCTGCATGCTCCTCTCTCTGAAGCCGGCCGGGATTCCCTGTGGCACGAATCCTGCACCTATGTAAATTGCTTTTTTTCAATCTTTCAATGCCCAAGTAAAGGTGTTACTTTGTGTGCTCCTGGGTGTGATAGATTCTTGATTTCTGTATTGCTCTACTGTTAAAAAACTTTTCCTGTCCGACTACTCTGCTAGCTTTACCCCAAATATTCTGGATTGCTTCACTGTTAAGGAACTTTTCCTGTCTGACTACTCTGCTAGCTTTACCCCAAACGTTCTGGATTGCTTCACTGTTAACAAACTTTGCCTGTCTGACTACTCTGCTAGCTTTACCCCAAACATTCTGGATTGCTTCAATGTTGCCAAACCCTGCCTGCCTGACCATTCTGTTGATTTACCTCTGGACTGCCTTACTGTTGCCAAACCCTGCCTGTCAGATCATTCTAGTGGTTTACCTCTGGACTGCCTTACTGTTGCCAAACCCTGCCTGCCTGACCATTCTAGTGGTTTACCCTTAAACTACCATCCACTGATTCCCTGCCTGTTGCCGCCAAGGACTATCCTGCTTATAGTGAGTACAGCTTACCTCATCTTGCAAACTTTCTCTGCTCTGGGATATTCCCTATCATTCTGGCTCGATGCCGAGATAAGAAGACTACTGGCCGAGTTCGGTCTGATAGTGGACTATCCCACGAGCATTACAGTATGGCAGTTTAAGGATGAACCAATAGAAGGACCAGAAACAGGCAGGAATCAATATCAAAGAAATCCAGTGATATAACAATTCAGGGATAAACCAAAATAATGGTCAGGCAGGCAGAGTTTGGTAACAGTATAGCAATCCAATAGTTCAAGGGATAAGCAGGCAGAGTGGTCAGACAGGCAGAGTTCAGCAATGGTATGTCAATCCAGAACGTTAGGGGTTAAGCAAGCAGAGTAGTCAGACAGGCAGATTTCAGTAATGTTATGGCAATCCAGTACTTTAGGGGTTAAGCAAGCAGAGTAATCAGACAGGCAGAGTTCAGTAATGTTATAGCAATCCAGTACTTTAGGGGTTAAGTAGGCAGAGTAGACAGACAGGCAGAGTTCAGTAACATTATGGCAATCCAGTACTTTAGGGTTAAGCAAGCAGAGTAGTCAGGCAGGCAGAGTTCAGCAACGTAATGGCAATCAAGTACTTTAGGGGTTAAGCAGGCAGAGTAGTCAGACAGGCAAAGTTCAGTAACTTTATATCTATCCAGCACATAAAGATAATAGCACCCAGGAGCACACACAGTAACACCTATACTTGGGCAGTGATAGGCAGAAAGTGAGCAACTTAAATAGGTGCAGGATTCGCGCCACAGGAGATCCTGACCAGCTTCAGAGGAGAAGAGACATGCAGTGATGATGTCAGCGCCGCATGCACACAGGAGCCAACTCTTCCCCTAGCAACAGCCAGAGCAGCAAGCGCCCCGTCCCTGGCAACAGCCAGAGCAACGTGACATAGCCCCCCTCTCAAATGTTCCCTCCGGGAACCAGAGTCGGCTTCAAAGGAGCAGCATGGAATCTGGGGACCAAAGATGGAGCATGCACATCACGGGCAGGAACCCAGGAACGATCTGCCACAGAGTAACCCTTCCAATATACAAGATACTGTAGTTTTCTGCACCCGTATCTGGACTCCAGGATTTTAGCAACCTCATATTCAGAGTCACCTTGGACCAGGAGCGTAGGAGGAGAAGATCGGAGCCGAGTATATCTATTCTTGATGTAGGGCTTGAGTAGTGAGATGTGGAAGACTGGGTGTATGTGCAGGGTTCTGTGCAAGGCCACTTTGTAAGCAACAAGAGACAGTCTTTTCAGGACTTTGTAAGGACCAATAAACCTAAGGTCCTCCAACTCTGGCAAAAAGTCAGATTCTGGATGTCTAATTTATTTAACCTTTTAATTAGATTTACATTAGAATCTATCTTTTTTTATATACTCAAGATAAGAGTTCAACTTTATATGTAAATACGGTTAATACCATTATTTTGACTGTACGTCATCTGATTTTTAAGAATTGGAAGGCTCTCAGTGCCCCTTCCTTTTCCTCGGTTCTCAAAGAAATTGAAGGCCAGAATATTATTGAGTCTTACCACCTACAGACAACTTCGGAAAAAAAGTCTTATACGCTTGGTATTCAAAAACATATCTTGTCCCCCTATCTGAGTTCAGATTCTTTTGCAGAGCTAGTCTTGTTAAATTATTTTCCACTAGAATGGATTTCTCTTTATAGAGAGATGTAGGCTGTGCTTGATGGGGGGGGGGGAATGTTGTGTTTTTTTCTTTTTTTTTCTCCCTTTTTTTTTTTTTCTCTCCCAATTTATAGAGTCTTAAGTAATATTATAGATCAAGGTTGATATCTGTCTAAATACATTCGGAAATCAAGAAAAAAAATATTTTATTTATGAGATTAAGAGTAATCCTGGTTATATAAACGTAGATATATGATCTGGATTTTGCTGTGGAACCATTTATTTCGGTTATATGTGTAGATTAGGAGCTGCGTCTCCTTTAAAATTACTGATATTATGGGAGCTGCTTCTCCACTAAAATTTATTTTTGTATTTTCTATGTTGTTTTTTTTTCAGTGTATGTTTTATGTATGGGAAAATATCCTGATAAATAAATTATTTAAAAAAAACCTAGGCCCTAATTTGTGACTGGGTTGACATAGACGTTGAGTAGAGACCCAAACACGTTCACCTACCAAAACGGAACATACAGAAGCTCTATGATGATCAGCAAACCTCTTGTATCTGGAGACTGGTGAACGTAACTGAGGGTCCTGGTGAGTAGTCTAGGGAACTCCTGTGTTTTAGGGCATCCTGAAGGCACGAGTAGCGTGACTCTTTACTCTCTGTGCTCAAACATATGACAGAATTCTTTATCTCAATACCACTATGGTTGTTTCTATGAAATTCATGGTGTTATTTTGAGAGCTCGTACTGTGGGTTAATTTATACCCTTCCTAGACTATACCGCACTCCTTCTGACACAGCTATATCTGAGCTGCTCTGATACTCAGTTAAATACTAAGTAACATACAGTCACATTATTATTGGCAATACTCTTGGATTTATGCACACACCATATATATATGCTGTATGCCCTTTTAATGATTTATATGTAGGTATCTATATAACCTTATATAATTAGGTATACCCAACAGTATTAAGTAATTGCGCTAAAGCAAGGGTTACTAATCTATAGATTCAATGATCTGACAATTTCACTGCCAAAGCTCTGTATTCCAGTATTTCTTGCTTTACAATTTGTGCTCTATATCCACTAAATATAGCTATATATTATACATTGTGTCCAAACCACTTACAACCGCACACAATATATGCGCAAACAGGGAGTTCTGCAAGACAATCCGGGTTACTCTTATACTTAAAGGTATAGCACTGGTATGCTGTAAACACACTGAATTGGAGTATACTAACATATAGAATACCTAATCCCCAGCAAAAAATTATTATATACCAAGCTACTTATAACTTAGTTCATACACTCACATAGAACTCTACTCAGAGTTTGTATTGGACAATTTAGTATTAGCTAGTGGCAGAGCCATCTATAACGATTACTAGTAACTGTGATAATAGGATGGGCTATTTGTATTACTAGACACTAATATCACGCTCATCGAGCTACCAACTAGACTTCAATTAAGTTCTTGATTAAGTATCTTTACCAACACTGTTACTACACAGTTATATTTTGCAATATTTGAGTCTAATACTATAACCACTGCAAAAAATATAAAGTGGCAGAGAATTTTCAACTCAAATATAAGTTATTGACATAGAATCATATTGATCCACTATATATGCGACCTTATGGCCCAATACTACTGTGCAGGTGTAATAAATTACTAGCTCTCTTAAACCCAGTCTTACCCAAGGTATCTCTTGTCATTTAGCTACAACGGTTATTAATAATATCCCTACAACCACACAATAGTGGGTACTAAATACAGCATTCTAATCTATACTCATCATATTGCTGAATCAGTAGCACACCCTACATATATCACGCTATCTCTACCTCAGGTCATAATTTTAAAGTTGAACCCTGTTTTTTAGTTATATCTTAATAAAAGTTATATTTTAATTCATATCAGAGTATCTGATTCCAGAGTTTGGAGTTTCCTTTTGAGTTTGTATCTGTATTTAATTTATTTTCTCTGGAATCTGGAGTGCATACTTTGGAGGAATCTATTCCTCATCCCTTTTCCCTGTTGTAAATATACACAGCACCGTCCTGTGAACCCACGGTAACTATATTGTGGAATTCACTTAATTGGAAGTAGTGCTGATATAAACACAGTAGTGCCATTGTTTTTTTTTCCTTTCAACCCCTGTGGACTGAGCAGAAAGAGGAAAGACACAAGGTTGGTAACCTGCTGTGGCTTGAAATGGAAAACATTGTAGAGAAGAGTGCCAATGAGCATTCCTTGCCAGCTCAGCTAGGGGTAACAATGCAGACCAGTTGGTATGGAGAGAATTAACAAAGGTTCTGAGATAGGCTTCTAGATCTTGATTTACTCTCTCAGTTAGCCCATTAATCTGAGGATGGTAGCCAGAAGACAAGGAAACAGTGGTTCCAATCAACTTGCAAAAGGCTCTCCAAAAAGTAGAGATGAATTGTGGACCTCTGTTGGAAACAATATTCACAGGAATGCCATGAAGTCGCACCACATGAAACAGTAGAAGAGATGATAATTCTTGGGCAGATGGCAATTTTTTTAGGGGTACAAAATGAGCCAGTCTGGAAAATCAATCCACCACAACCCAGATAACAGTATGATGGTCAGAAGGAGGGAGGTCCACAATGAAGTCCATTGTATGTGTGTCCACGGTTGTTTGGGGTTGGACAATGGTTGGAGCAAGCCAGGAGGCAAGAATCGGTGTGTTTTATTGGCAGCACAAGTCGGGCATGCTTTCACATAATCCTGAGCATCAGACTTCATAGTAGACCATCATAGATGTCGGGAAAGAAGCTTAAAAGTCCTTGTCAAACCTGGATGTCCTGAAAGTTTACTATCATGAGCCCAGGATAGCACAGGAGTGCGTAGGTTCAGAATAACTAAGAAGATATCGGGAGCCATGGGGGCTTCAGGAGGCTTTCTAGACTGGGCACGTTGCAGTCTTTGAAGAAAAGTGGTAACACACAGTGAGCAACCACACAGGAGGGGGTATGATGTGTTCAATAGGCACTTCAGAGGAATCCCTAGATTGAGGAAACTGAGGGGAAAGGGCGTCAGCCTTCTTGTTTTGGGTCCCAGGAAGATAAGAGAGCACACATTAAAAAAGGAAAAAAACAAGGCCCACCTGGTCTGTCGAGGATTGAGTCGATGAGCAGTCTGTAGGTATGTCAGATTCTTATGGTCAGTAAGAATCTGAATGGGATTGGAGGTACCCTCTAACCAATGACCCCATTCAGTCAGGGCCATCTTAATAGCTAAGAGTTCACGATTACCCACTTCTTAATTCCTCTCTGCAGGAGTAAAGCATTTAGAGAAAAAGGCTACAGGGTGCAACTTGGAGGTCAAAGGATCCGTTTTTGTTAGAACTGCTCCAGCTCCTATCTCGGAGGCATCAACCTCTAAAGTGAACTGAAGGTCAGGATCAGGATGGTGGAGCACAGGAGCAGAACAAAAGGCTTTTTTTCAGATGAGAGAAGGCATCTATGGATTTAGGAAGCCAATGTTTACAGTCCTTGTTCCGTTTTGTCAACTCAGTGAGTGGAGCGACTATTTGAAAAAAGTTCTTTATAAACTTGCGGTAATAATTGGAGAACACCAAGAATCTCTGTAGTTCCTTTAATAAAATGGATTGAGGCCATTCCAAAACTGCGGTGACCTTAGAAGGATCCATGGCAAAACTCTCCTTTGAGATAACATAGCCAAGGAACTGGATCTGAACCTGATCTAACTCACATTTCTCCAGTTTGGCTACCAGAGAATTGTCTCTTAGATGTAGAAGTATCTGTCTCACATGTTCATGATGCTCCTCCAGGGTGGAGGAGAAAATAAGGATATCATCCAGGTAGACGATGACAGTGTGATTGAGGAGGTCACGGAAGACATCATTGACAAATGCCTTGAAAACTGCAGGGTCATTACACAGCCCAAAGGGCATTATGAGGTATTCGTTATGCCCTGATCTTGTGTTGAAGGCGGTCTTTCATTCATGCCCTGGGAAGATACAAATCAGATTGTACGCCCCACATAGGTCAAGCTTGGTGAAGTAGCGAGCATTCTGAAGTGAATCATAAAGTTCAGTGATCAAAGGAATGGGATAGCGATTCTTGATAGTGATAATGTTTAAGGCCCTGTAGTCAATACAGGGTCTGAGTACCCCAGGAGGCCAACTATCCCTCAGCCCAGTCGAACTGTGTATACGAAGCCAAGTAAGACCAAGGATGGCAGGCTGTGCTGGGGAAGGAATGACATCAAACTGCAACTTCGGTATGAAGCACTCCCACAGTCAGGGTTAGGGGTGCTGATTCAAAATGGATTAACCCTGAACCAAGGGGAGTGCCATCCAGAGTAGTTATTTTGAGACAATGTCTTTTCTGCAGAAGATGCAACCCTACCTGAATCATAAAACGGTGATACAAAATATTTCCAGCTGACCCTGAATCAGTAAAGGCATGAGTGCGGACATAATTCTGAAGGAAGGTAAGGGTAACAGCTACCAAGATTCGAGAAGAGTGAAGTGATTTAGAAGTGATCATGCTTAGAGGTACCCCAGTATTACCCTCTAAGCATTGTCTTTTCCTGGCCGAATATCACAATTCTTTAGTTGGTGGGAGTTGCAACCACAATAAAAGCATAGTCTCAATCTCCTTCATCTCTGTCTTTAAGACTCTGTCGGTTTGAAGGCGGAGAGATCCATAGGTTCCTCTACCGAGGTTACTGGAGGTGCTGAAAGGGTAGAGGATAGTGTAGAGACTGGACGAGTAGGTGGACAAGAGGAAAGGATTCTACGAGTTCTGTCTCTCTCAGCTTGTCTTTCCTGGAAGCGAGAATCTAGAATGATACAAAGTGTTATAAAGTCATCCAAGGAAGAAGGAACATCACGATACGTAAGTTCATCCTTGATGCATTTTTGCAAACCTCTGCTAAAGACTGGCTTGAGAGCACTGCCATCCCAACTGGTCTCAAGTGCCAATGTGCGAAACTCAATGGCATATTGTGCCACAGTTCTATTGCTCTGGTGGAGATCCAGGAGAGAGTATTCTGCAGCAGAAGCACAGCCAGAAGTCCCAAACACAGAAGATAATGCAGAAAATAAAACATCAGTATCGTTCAGAAGTTGAGCGTTCTGTTCCAAAAGGGGGGGAAACCAGGCCAGGAAATGATAAAAGTGACTTTTGACTGATGTGACTGGAAGGTGTGAGGATCATTGTGAAAGTGCAGCCTGCACTGGTTAAGAAAACCCCTACAATCATTAGTACCTTCATACTTTTTAGGCAATGGAATCTGGGGTATACTTACAGAAGCAGGGGAAGAAGTTGCAGCACTAGGAGCAAAGACTGGCGGTGTAACAACAGGAACGGTATTCTTCACTGCAAGTAGTGAGGAGAGCTTAGCAGTTATAGCCTCTAGTTTAGAATCCACGTTCTGTAATTGTATGGTATGGGTTTCCAACATCTGTCCTTGGAGATAAACCGCTCTTGCTACCTATTTTGGGTCTATGGCCCAAATATAATGTAATGCTCGTGGGATATTCCACTATAAGACCAAACTTGGCCAGTAGTCTTCTTATCCCGGTGTCAAGCTGAAATGATAGGGAATAACCCAGAGCAGAGAAAGTTTGCAAAATGAGGTAAGTGGTACTCACAGTAGGCAGGGTAGTCTTTGGCGGCAACAGGAGGGAAATCCAGGGGTATGGCAGTTCAAGGATAAACCAATAGAAGGACTGTAAACAGGCAGGAATCAATAACAAAGGAATCCAGTGATATAACAGTTCAGGGATAAACCAATAGAATGGTCAGGCAGGCAGAGTTCAGTATCAGTATAGCAATCCAATAGTTCAAGGGTTAAGCAGGCAGAGTGGTCAGACAGGCAGAGTTCAGCAATAGTATGACAATCCAGAACTTTAGGGGTTAAGCAAGCAGAGTAGTCAGACAGGCAGAGTTCAGTAACATTATGTCAATCCAGTACTTTAGGGGTTAAGCAAGCAGAGTAGTCAGACAGGCAGAGTTCAGTAATGTTATGGCAATCCAGTACTTTAGGGGTTAAGCAGGCAGAGTAGTCAGACAGGCAGAGTTCAGTAATTTTATGACAATCCAGTACTTTAGGGTTAAGCAAGCAGAGTAGTCAGACAGGCAGAGTTCGGTAATGTTATGGCAATCCAGTACTTTAGGGGTTAAGCAGGCAGAGTAGTCAGACAGGTAAAGTTTAGTAACATTATATCAATCCAGCACATAAAAATAATAGCACCCAGGAGCACACACAGTAACACCTATACTTGGGCAATGATAGGCAGAAAGTGAGCAACTTACATAGGCGCAGGATTCGCGCAACAGGAGATTCTGACCGGCTTCAGAGGAGAAGAGACATGCAGCGATGACGTCACCGCCACACGCACACAGGAGTCTACTCTTACCCTAGCAACCGCCAGAGCAGCAAGCGCCGCGTCCCTGGCAACAGTCAGAGCGGTGTGACACCCACTCTTTTGGATTGTAGTGCTGGTTAGCGCTTATCTGTTAAATAAATATTCTTGTAACTATACTTTCTAATGTATTTTTGATGTGTTTTGTGCAACTTTTACTTTCAACTTATAATACCAGCACAATTTAGCCTGCGTGCAAACCATCAGGAAAACCCGATATTGCTTGCGCGCAAACTTTTGCCCTAAATATTTTACTTGGAAATGTTGGTTTATGCTGGAGAGATATAGCACTGGAGAGACAGTATCACAACAGCAGGAGATTAAAAGAAGAGGGCACGAGAGGTGTGTTAAACCAACAGGTTATTATAAGGGAGCAAACAATCACATGACTATTGAGAAAGGGTAGAAAAGCATTAGCAAGATTCCAAATAGGGAAGCATTGATTCACTTTGTCTATAGGGGGAGCTGTATATATTAGTCAGCTAGTCAAAAAGAGAGTAAACTTCATGAGATGGTCACTGGTTGTGAAATAGGTAAATATGGACATGAAAGATATACAGGAATAACACCCATCACCATATAAATAATACTTGTCTGTTTTGTACTATAGTTTAACAAAAAATAGTGAAAGTGATGTGGAGAGGACATAGCTTAGTATGAACAGGATAAGCATGTAAAAGATAAGTAATATATATTCATAGGACAGATTTGCTAAAGCAAAAGTGGTGACAAATATAGTATAAAAAATGAAAGGGTGTCCGGGATATGTATATGGTTGTCCTTAGGATTTATTAAGCCTGCATGTCAGATATGGGCAGAGTAAATGTACTTTCTGGTTGTAATCTGCATAACTATTTTTTTTCTAAGGTGAGTTATAAGTATTATTATTATCAGTTATTTGTAGAGCACCAACAGATTCTGCAGCACAAGTTATAATATAGAGAATAATTTATAAAGAATGACACAGAGGTATAATAGGGAAATAAAATAAAATTCCTAGGGAAAATTTACACTTATTCACTAATAACCTGCAAACTGTAGGCTGCAGAGGGACAATGTTTAGTGTTATATTTGGTGATGGTTCCAGAAAATTTATTGTGGGAGGGCAAACAATCCTGGATTTAGTCACAGGTATTCCATAGGTGTGAAAAGGGTAGGTGGAGGCATAGGTGTTCTGAGGTGTTTATGATTATAGAAAAATGAGGGGGAGTCTAAGGGGTTCTAAGGACAAAGACAGGTGGCCTGGGGGTGTGGTTAGCAGTTATGGGACGTGGTCTACCTAAAAGAAACAGAGTCAGGGAGTAGTAATTAGTATGTTTTTACCCTTCTACTCAGCCCAATGGGAGGGCAAAATAGAAGATTTGGGGTATTTTGCACTCATTTGCTCCCTATCTACAACCAACACTGATTATATTAAACACTGATAATTAATGAAAATGGATTTCAATGTATGCAAATATGCATTATCATTCCTAATTTTTATATGGTAAACTCTTAAGAAGACTACAGTACATAAGGGTGTTTTAAAAATATAAGCAATTTAGTAATTAGCTTTGCAATTTTATTAGAAAAGAATATTCACAAAAAGGGAATATTTAGTGTATTAGTCCCATATATCAACTGATAAACGAAACAGTGTACATAGGCAAAATATAATTGCAAAAAAATGCACATAAATGATAATATAATTTACTCATAATAAACTTCTAGAATTATGTTTTTATAAAGAATATGTTTGTTTTTTTCTTTTCATTTTGTTGGGAAAAAGACGTAAACAGCACTGTTAAAGGACAAATTTAATACAAAGGCAAAAATGAATTGGCTGTGGCAGTGCATCATTAAAAATCTTGCAGGAGAAAATGTCAGCCACTGCCAGTGTTGCCATAGTAAGGCTAACGTTACATTTAACTCTTTGGGTTTGCATAAAGTTCCAGCTATACTCCTCTAACTTAAAGGGACAGTCTACACCAGAATTTTTATTGTTTTAAAAGATAGATAATCCCTTTATTACCCATTTCCCAGTTTTGCATAACCAACACAGTTATATTAATATACTTTTAACCTCTGTGATTATCCTGTATCTAAGCCTCTGCAAACTGCCCCTTTGTTTCAGTTCTTTTGACAGACTTGCAGTTTAGCCAATCAGTGAATGCTCCCAGGTAACTTCACATGCATGAGCACAGTGTTATCTATATGAAAAACATGAACTAACACCCTCTAGTGGTGAAAAACTGTTAAAATGCATTCTGAAAAGAGGTGGCCTTCAAGGTTTAAAAAATTAGCATATGAACCTCCAAGGTTAAGCTTTCAACTAAGAGTAGCAAGAGAACAAAGCAAATTTGGTGATAAAAGTAAATTGGAAAATTGTTTAAAATTACATTCTCTATCTGAATCATGAAAGTTTATTTTGGACTAGTCTGTCCCTTTAAAGGGACATGAAAACCAACATTTTTCTTTCATGATTCAGATAGAGACTACAATTTTTTGTTTTCAACTTACTTCTATTATCAAATTTGCTTCATTCTCATGTTATTCTTTGTTGAAGAGATATCTAGATAGGTAGTGTCCAAATTTCTGCAGCACTGCATGACAGGAAATAGTGCTGCCATCTAGTGATCTTGGTTATGTATAACATTGTTGCAATATTGCTGCAATATAGTGCTGCAGACACGTGCACGCTCATAAAGCTTACATTCTTACTTTTCAACAAAGGACAACAAGAAAGCAAAGCAAAATGGATAATATAAGTACTTTGGAAAGTTGTTTAAAATGATATATTCTATCTGAATCATTAAAGAAAATGTTTGGGTTTTATGACCCATTAAGCTATAATCCTATGAAAAGTTTATATTTTTTTCATTACCAGAGAGCTTTTCTTTCTATTTTGTGAACTCTATTGGAGTATATAGTTTTTTCACTACCGCTGCTGTTACGAGTATTGCAGATATAGCTGTACCGCCCACTTTTTTGTCCGTAACGCAACGTAACTACCGCACCTTTCAAAAAGTTATTTTTCAATGGGACTTCCACAGCGCCGGTATTACGAGTTTTGCCTGGGAGGCCAAAAAGTGAGCGGTACACCCTATACCGTCAAGATCAGTAGTCAGTAGTTATGGGTTTTACGTTACAAAGCTGTAGCATAAAACTTATAACTAAAGTGTTACAAAGTACACTAACACCCATAAACTACTTATTAACCCCTAAACCGAGGCCCTTGCGCATCGCATACACTATAATAAAATTATTAACCCCTAATCTGCCACTCCAGACATCGCCGCCACTATAATAAACATATTAACCCCTAAACCGCCGCACTCCCGCATCGCAAACACTAGTTAAATATTATTAACCCCTAATCTGCCACCCCCAATGTCACTGCCGCCACTATACTAAAGTTATTAACCCCTAAACCTAACCCTAAGTCTAATCCTAACACCCCTAACTTTAATATAATTAAAATAAATCTAAATAAATATTACTATCATTAACTAAATAATTCCTATTTAAAACTAAATACTTACCTGTAAAATAAACCCTTAGCTAGCTACAATATAACATAGGTTTTATTTTTATTTCACAGGCAAGTTTGTATTTATTTTAACTAGGTAGACTAGTTAGTAAATAGTTACTAACTATTTACTAGCTACCTAGTTAAAATAAATATAAATGTACCTGTAAAATAAAACCTAACCTGTCTTACACTAACACCTAACATTACACAACAATTAAATCAATTACATGAATTAAATACAATTAACTAAATTACAAAAAAATAGACACTAAAATACACAAAATAAAAAAGAAATGATCAAATATTTAAACTAATTACACCTAATCTAATAGCCCTATCAAAATAAAAAATCCCCCCCAAAATAAAAAAACCCTAGCCTAAAACTAAACTGCCAATAGACCTTAAAAGGGCCTTTTGCGGGGCATTGCCCCAAAGAAATCAGCTATTTTACCTGTAAAGAAAAAAAAACAAACAACCCCCCAACAGTAAAACCCACCACCCACACAACCAAACCCCCCAAATAAAATTCTATCTAAAAAACCTAAGCTCCCAATTGCCCTGAAAAGGGCATTTGGATGGGCATTGCCCTTAAAAGGGCATTTAGCTCTTTTTCTTTGCCCAAACCCTAAGCTAAAAATAAAACCCACCCAATAAACCCTTAAAACCCTTAAAACCTTTCACTAACCCCGAAGATCCACTTACAGTTTTTAAAGACCGGACATCCATCCTCATAAAGCCAGGAAAAGTCTTCATCCAAGCGTGCAGAAGTCCTCAACGAAGCCGGGAGAAGTCTTCATCCAAGCGGCAATAACTGGCTATCTTCATCCTTCCGACACGGAGTGGCTGCATATTCAAGATATCCGGCACAGAGCATCCTCTGCTGTTGACGGCTACTGAAGAATGAAGGTTACTTTAAGGGACGTCATCCAAGATGACGTCCCTTGAATTCTGATTGGCTGATAGAATTCTAGAATTTATGGTTAACTTTATAAATTTCCACTAAATTCCCCCAAAACACAGCCAAATGCTCAGTGAATATTATTAACACAAAGTGTCCCAATGTGAGACAGTTAAAACTCACTGTCCAGAGTGAGCCGACAAACCGGATGGATACTGATAGAGAGCAGACACAATACCACTCCGCACACTGAAATATCCTACCGGCAAGGTGAGACTCCGCCCCAAATGTCACTGGCACATAATGACATGTATATGGTAGGTATAGTTCCACAGTTAGTGCAATTATGCTTAAGTCTAAAATTACAAAAAATAAAAAATACTAAATTACCAAAAATAACAAAAAAAATTATCCAAAATAAAAACAATTACACCTAATCTAATAGCCCTATAAAAATAATAAAAAAAAAAACAAAAAAAACCCTAGCCTACAATAAACTACCAATAGCCCTTAAAAGGGCCTTTTGCAGGGCATTGACCTAAAGAAATCAGCTCTTTTACCTGTAAAAAAAATACAAAGATCCCCCAACAAGAAAACCCACCACCCAATCAACCCCCTAAAATAAAAAACCTAACTCTAACACAAACCTAAGCTATCCATTGCCCTTAAAAGGGTATTTGTATGGGCATTGGCCATAAAAGGGCATTCAGCTCTTTTACATTGCCATTAAAAGGGCATTCAGCTCTTTTTAAAAAAGCCCAAATGCTAATAAAAAAAAAACACCAATAAAAGTAAATTAAAACCCACTAACCCCCAACGATCCACTTACAGTTTCTGAAGTCTGGACATCCAGGTGGCGATAAGTCTTCATCCAGGTGGCAAGGTCTTCATCCATCCAGGCGGCGTCTTCTATCTTCATCCAGGCGGCATCTTCTATCATCATCCCGGCGGTGTGGAGCGGGTCCATCCTTGAAGACATCAAGCGCGGAGCATCCTCTTCATACGGTCAATGCCGTACCCCGAATCTTCAATGCAAGGGAGCCTTTTCAAAATGACGTTTAAATAAGTCAATAGGATGAGAGCTACTAAAATCATATTGGCTGTTCAAATCAGCCAATAGGATGAGAGCTACTGAAATTATATTGGCTGATTTTTCTATAAAAGAGCTGAATGCCCTTGTAAGGGCAATGCTCATACAAATCCCCTTTTTCAGGGCAATGGGTAGCATTGTTGGAGTTAGTTTTTTTTATTTTGGGGGGTTGGTTGGGTAGTGGGTTTTACTGTTTGTATTTTTTTTACAGGTAAAAGAGCTGATTTATTTAGGGCAATGCACTACAAAATGCTATTAGTAGTTTATTGTAGGCTAGGGTTTTTTTTTTATTTGGGGGGACTTTTTTATTTTTATAGGGCTATTAGATTAGATTAGGTGTAATTGTTTTTATTTTTGGATAATTTAGTTTGTTATTTTTCGTAATTTAGTGTTTGTTATTTTTTGTAATTTAGTATTTTTTATTTTTTTTATAATTTTGGACATAATTTTTTTTTAGTAGTGTTAGGTTTTGTTAATGTTTAATTTAGTTTATTTAATTGGTAGTTATTTTAATTTTAGTATAATAGTTATGTTAGGTTAATTGTTAGTTTAAACAGGTTTTTTTTTATTTCACAGGTAAGTTTTCATTTGTTTTAAGATAGGGATATTGTAATTTAATTTAAAGTTACGGGGTTGTTAGGTTTAAGTGTTAATGTGTTAAAGCTCTATGATATGTGCACACCCACTTTTATACTGGTGGGTAAACATTCCCACACAAATATGTAAGTAAAAAAATGTATTCAAATATTAAAAACACCAAATTCTCAGTGAATATTACTAACACAAAGTGTCCCAATGTGAGACCAGATTGAGCTGACAAACCGGATGGATACTGATAGCGAGCAGTCACAATACCACTCCGCACACTGAAATCTCCTACCAGCATGGTGACACTCTGCCCCAAACGTCACTGGCACATAATGACGTGTATATGGTAGCTATAGCTCCACAGTTCCAATAGAAGATTAGTGCAATTATGATAGCAGTTTACATGCATATTCTAACAATCCCCAGCTCCTATTGTTTTAATAGGATCATTTTTTTTTGTGTGTTTATTTGGTTATTTATTAACAAAGTTGATCGCAGACATGACAAATACATAGGCGTTCCGTGGGAGTTTACCAGGCATTCCAAGGGAGTAACCTGTATTTTAATGGGGAAACATAACTGTGGGTTTCTAATATTCAAAGGACTATATACTATCTTAGCTATCCATTTTCAGCCATATCAAATCTATTGAATATACAGTGAAACTGAATATACATACCTGTATGCATAATTTGAAGAGTTACTACTCAAATATTTTTTTTTATTTGTGCGAATACACAGTCTATTTTGTTTAAACAGCTATAAAGACAGCCCCCCCACTGCCTACATCGCAGCTCAGTGGCAATGTCAGCAGACTTTTGCTTGAGTTGCAATCCCCATTATAACCTATGGGAGATACATTGCCACTCGTCAACACGACGACGTTTAGACCACTATTTTTAGAATATATGGAGAGACTGCAAGCCTGGCAAACACAAATTTCTCATTGGTCTGTCAATGTTTTGAATATTGGGGCCACAGTCATAGCTAGTTATATAGAAGGGGGAGTGGCTTTGCATGTGAAAGAAAATAATACATGAACTGTAATTGTAGAAACTAATGTCAATGTAGAAAATGTTTGGGCAACTATAGAAACTGAAGGGAAACAGGTCTTTACAATAGGGGTAGTACATAGGCCTCCATTACAGGATGTAAGTAAATATTATTAATTATTATAATTATACAGAAAGTATTAGATTATTATTATTATTTATTATTATACTTTATTTATGAAGCGCCATCATATTCCGCAGCGCTGTCCATGGATACAGTTAATTTAAATAAAACAATAATATAAAACTTCTAAGAGACAGGACAACATTTACAAACACATACAGGAGGAATTGAGGGCCCTTTTCCCGTGGGAACTTACAATCTAGAAGGGTAGGAGGTTGAGAAACAGGAGGTGAGGACTGCAAGATTGAGAAAGATGTTAATGCAGAGTTAGATGAGGGAAATGTTGTTAGGTAGGAGAAATTTTATTGAGTTGGGTGGTAGGCTTCTCTGAACAAAAAAGTCTTCAGAGAGCATTTAAAGGAAGAAAGATTAGGGCAAAGCCTGACAGCATGAGGGAGAGAGTTCCACAGGGTAGGTGTTGCACGACAGAAGTCCTGCAGTCTAGCATGGGAAGAGGTGATAGTCGCTGATGCAAGGAGCAGGTCAATGTTGGATCTTAGTGGGCGGGTTGAAGTATACTTGTTGATTAGAGAGGATTGGTAGAGGGGAGCGGTGTTGGTGAGAGCTTTGTATGCAAGGGTAAGAATTTTGAATTTAATTCTGATGTGAATGGGGAGCCAATGAAGGGACTCGCAGAGAGGTGCAGCAGATACAGAGCGATAGGTAAGGTGGATCAGCCTGGCAGAGGCATTTAGGATTGGTTGAAGGGGAGAGGCAGGAAAGAGGAAGGCTAGTAAGTAGGTTATTGCAGTAGTCAAGTCGGGAAATAACAAGGGAGTGGATTATTTCCTTTGTGGTGTTAGCGCACAGAAAAGGGCGAATCTTGGAAATATTGCATAGATGGTTGCAGCAGGATGTAGAAAGCGATTGGATATGGGGGCGAAGGATAGATTTGAGTCAATTGTAACTCCGAGGCAGCGGACTTGGGGCAATGGGGAAATGGTGATGCCGTCAACAGGGATAGAGAAGTCACAGGTCGGAGTAGAGCTTGAGGGGGGGATAAGAAGGAGCTCAGTCTTGGACATGTTAATCTTTAGGTGGTGAGAGGCCATCCAGGAAGAAATAACAGATAAGCAGTTGATGACATGAGTATTAGTATTAGATCAGCTATTAACTGACTATTAACTATTAACTGATGAAATTCCCAAGGGTAAAGTTATAGTAGTGGGGGACTTAAATAAACCTGATGCAGATTGGACGTTACCCATTGTTAAATCAACTAGAAGTAAGTATATACTGGAATCTTTGCAAGGGAAATATATTAGATTTAGTACTTACAAACAGTGATATAGTATCTGAAGTGTTTGTGGATGAGAACTTTGGCTCTAGTGACCATCAGTCTGTATGGTTTAATACGCCGGTAAAGTTATTGTGCAACCATAGTAAAACAAACATTTTTGATTTTAGAAAGGCTGATTTTTCTTACATGGGCAAATACCTAAATGATTCTTTCAAAGGGATGGCACAGTTTACAGGCATGCAAAAACAGTAGGAATATTTTAAGAATGTTATTTTACATACTACTAAATATTGTATTAGGCTAATTCTTCAAAAGAAAAAGAAAACTAATATGGTTTTCAAGAAAAGTAACACAAACAGTTAAGACAAAAAAGCAAATCTCTAAAAAACTTCAAACACACTGGTTATTAAGAGGATGGGGAAAATGGAGAACACAACATAAAAATGACAAAGCAGTTAATCAGAAATTCTAAAGCTGATGCAGAAGAGTGAATAGCACAATCAGTAAAATATGTAGACAAAATCCGCTGGTTTCAGTCCGACACAGATCGATGCTTACGTCACTACAGATATTCCGAATGCAAATTCGGCACTATCTGACTACTTTTGCAAGTTATCAAATAACTACCAGGTACGCTCGCCACTATTCCAGCCCAGCATATCTGGTTTTCAATCCACCACCCTGGAGGTGGTGGATGCCATAGAAATCAACGGGAGTCTGAAAACAGCGATAGCTTATGTTCGCTGCTGCCCAATATCCCATTGATTCCTATGGGAGAATAAAAATTAAGTTTACACCTAACATCCTAACATGTACCCCAAGTCTAAACACCCCTAATCTGCCGCCCCCTACACCGCCGCCACCTACATTATATTTATTAACCTCTAATCTGCCACCCTCACACCGCCGCCACCTACATTATACTTATTAACCCCTAATCTGCCACCCGCCACCGCCGCCACCTACATTATACTTATTAATCCCTAATCTGCTGCCCCCTACACCGCCGCCACCTACATAATGTTATTAACCCCTATCCCGCCACTCCTGGACCCCACTGCAATTAAATACAAGTATTAACCCCTAAACCCCTGGCCTGCCACATCACTAGCACTTACTAAACCTATTAATCCCTAAACCGCCAGCCCTCCACATCGCCATAAACTAAATTAAACTATTAACCCCTAAACCTAACAACCGCTAACTTTAGATGAAATATTAACTCATCCCTATCTTATATTAAATTTAAACTTACCTTTAGATTTAAATTAAACTATATTAAACTACTAATTAATTTAATCTACCCTAACTATTATACTAAATTACATTAAACTATATTAAATTAATAATTAATCTACCCTAACTTTTATACTAAAATTACATTAAACTACAAATTAAATTAACTATATTATATATTTAAACACCTAACCCTACTCAAATAATTAAAATCTACACTAAAAAATTACTAAGTTACAAAAAACTAACAACTAAGTTACAAAAAATAAAAAAGAAAATATCAAAGATTTAAACTAATTACACCTAACTAAGGGCCCTATGAAAATAAAAAGCCCCCCCCCCAAAAAAAAAACCCTAACCTACAATAAACTACAAATAGCCCTTAAAATTACCTTTTGCGGGGCATTGCCCCAAAGAAATCAGCTCTTTTACCTGTAAATAAAAAATACAATTACCCCCCAACAGTAAAAGCCACCAACCACACAACCAACCCCCCCAAATAAAATCCTAAACTAAAAAAACCTAAGCTCCCTATTGCCCTGAAAAGGGCATTTGGATGGGCATTGCCCTTAAAATGGCATTTAGCTCTATTGCTGCCCATAGCCCTAACCTAAAAATAAAACCCACTCAATACACCCTTAAAAAATCCTAACACTAACCCCAGAAGATTCACTTACAGTTTTGAAGATCCAACATCCATCCTCCAAGAAGCCAGCAGAAGTCTTCATCCAAGTGGCCGGCCGAAGTCTTCCTCCAAGCCCGCTGAAGTCTTCACCCAGATGGCATCTTCTATCTTTATCCATCCGGCGTAGAGCGGCTCCATCTTCAAGACATCCAAAATGGAGCATCCTCTTCAATCGACGGCTTCTTCGGAATGAAGGTTCCTTTAAATGACGTCATCCAAGATGGCGTTCCTTAGATTCCAATTGGCTGATAGAATTCTATCAGCCAATCGGAATTAAGGTTTAAAAAATCCTATTGGCTGTTGCAATCAGCCAGTAGGATTGAACTTCAATCCTATTGGCTGATCCAATCAGCCAATAGGATTGAGCTTGCATTCTATTGGCTGTTCCAATCAGCCAATAGAATGTCAGCTCAATCCTATTGGCTGATTGCAACTTACCCCCCATGTCTCACGGCATCAGAAAGGCATCAGAACAAGGCTCTTGTTGGAGCCCTTTTGTGAGTGAAATGCTTACAAGCAATGCAAACATGAGGTTGTGTTCGCATTTCGCTTAACTTGTAATACCAGAGCACATTTGCCTGAGCTGGTATTACTGAGTGGAGTGCAAATATCAGCTGGTGAAAGCGCAATCTTGCGCTCCACTTGTAATCTAGCCCAAAGCTGCCTGACATATGTCTGAGAAAAGTCCTGGATTTTCTACATTATGGTTGGTTATTTACTCAAAACATATGATCGCAGTATGTTTTCTGTTTTTTTAACAGACCTACATGTCGCCAATGGTAAAAGGAAATATCGAAAATTGATACATCATGTTCTATATATGGCCAATTTAATAGCCTGTGTTTGACTTGTGTAATTGAAGCACAGAAACAAGAACAAGCAGGCAATTTTGCTAATCATAAATATTATTCTCATAAATAATATGCTGTGAATCACTCTTCTCTGGATTTCATGTTAATGTCTTTTTGGTTGGTAATATTGTCACCTTTTTGCATGCATCCTTTATTGTTTTGATCACCAATATTTTCCTGAACCTTTTACATTATGGGGTTGAATTATCAAGCCTTGAGGCTTGCCGGAAACAGCAGTTATGAAGCAGCGGTCTTAAGACCACTGCTCCATAACTGGTCCACCTGCTCTGAGGCCGCGGACATCAATCCGCCAGATCCTATATGATCGGGCTGATTGACACCCCCTGCTAGCAGCCGATTGGCCGCAAATCTGCACGGGGCGGCATTGCAAAAGCAGTTGAGTGGATCATGTTGGACAGACCGATGATAAATCGGCCCCTATATCTTCATATTGCTTGAATAAGAATTTCTTTCATAGCGACAATGCAGAGAGAAGAAAATATATGTTAGGGTAAGGTTTTATTATGTCTGGTTTGTATTTGGGATACAAATAAAAAAGAAGCCAAATGTTTGCTCAAGAAATAATTTCTATTTTACTATTTAGTATTTGGTTGAAGAGTTCTAGAATCCTTCTAAAATATGACTGATAAAACTCTTCTGTTGGCCGTAATGCTAAGAAACAATGCACAAAACAGTTAATATACGTAGTATGGCACTACAACTGAAAGGATTGATTGATATCTTTCAACAGACTGTTAATTTGCTGACCTAAAATTAAATTCTAGAGTAGCAAAAACAATCCAGAATGTTTGATAGCACCCTATATGATAAACAGTGAACTGGTACAGTGTGTCAGAATCCTGAACTCTGAGTTTCAGTGGCTCTTTTTCACTCTTGTCTTATCTGTCCCTAATTATTTGTCCCTGAAGAAATCAATACTAGGTTTTGTTATTGTAGAAACTGTTTTTCTACTGGTGTTTGATAATGTTATATTCTCAAATGAACTTTTTCTTAGAGCAGGTACCCAGTTCAGAATTCCTCTGCTGTGCCATGCTCTTTGTTGCTGGACACTTACTCATCCTGGGCTTAAATAGTCTTTTTTCACCACTATATTTCAATCAACCACACATGCATGCTATTATTTTTTTTTTTTTAAATAAAAAATATTAGAGATGTGCATTTGTTTTGTAACACAAATGACAGGCTTTTCTGTAAAATTAAAATGTGGTACATTATGTTGTTGTTTTTCCCCCCTAGAACAATCCAAACAATAAAATATGTCACTCCAAAGAAAGATTAATTTTTTTACTAAAGAACTTGAAGTATGAAAAAAAAATTTCTAAAACAAAACCCCCATAATTCTATATAAACATGTCATAATTTACGTTTTCTAAAAGGAAGGCATCTACTGCAAGTTGCCCATACATATTCTTTTTTAATCAGTGCCCTGGAGGAGTCCACAGTATCCAATGCATGTTGAAGTAACTGTATTTGCCTACTTTCATTTTCCAGAAATTTTTTTAAATTATTATGCACACATTTCCTTAAGTGGGACATAATCTCAACCAATGTTTCTTGTATATCTTTAAAACTTGGTTCAGTTTCTGTTCATGCATCCGATTTTGTGGGCTTAGCTGGAACATCCAGGATTTCATACCTTTTCACAACATCTGCAAATGTTAAAAAATGAGTTAATGTCATCTATGTATTCATTTTAAAGTCTTTTAATAGTCTTTAAAATAACCTTTCACAGCAGACACTTATGCCTTGTCAAAATGTTTATCTTTGTTTATTAATTTGCACAATTTCTCAAAAAAGTTAAAACTAAAGGATTATCTGATAAATGTTATGATGCTTACAAGAATCACCTAGATTACGAGTTTTGCGTTAGAAACTGTTTATGCTCACCGCTCACTTACAGACAGTGCTGGTATTATGCGTTTTTAGAAACCCAGCGTTAACCGCAAAAAAGTGAGCAAAGAGCAAAATTTTGCTCCATCTCACCTCAATACCAGCGCTGCTTACGTTAGCCGTGAGCTGGCTGAACGTGTTCATGCATGATTTCCCCATAGGAATCAATGGGGGAGAGCCGGCTGGAAAAAAAACTAACACCTGCAAAAAAGCAGCGTAAAGCTCCTAACGCAGCCCCATTGATTCCTAAGGGGAAATAACACCCTAATATGAACCCCAAGTCTAAACACCCCTAACAGAAAACATATTGCTATCATATGTTTTGAGTAAATAACCAACCATAATGTAGAAAATCTAGGACTTTTCTCAGACAAATGTCAGGAAGCTTTGGGCTAGATTACAAGTGGAGCGCAAAATTGCGCTTTCACCAGCTGATTTTTGCACTCCACTCAGTAATATCAGCACTCGCAAATGTGCTCTGGTATTACAAGTTAAGCGAAATGTGAACACAACCTCATGTTTGCATTGCTTGTAAGCATTTCCCTCACAAAAGCGTGCTTCCATAGGCTCCAATGAGAGCCTTGTTCTGATGCGGTGAGACATGGGGGGTAAGTCACCCAGCTTTGGGCAGCAAGTATATGCACATATCAACAAAAAATATATATGTATATAAACATATACATATATATTTCAAGTAAAAACACATTCCCCATAGACTTTAATGAAAAAGGCACTTTTCAATGCTTTTTTTTTCTAACCCCCCACATCTGCTCACTTTAAGCCCTTATAACTACCCTTAAAGGTATTTTTTAGCCTGAGGAAACAGCTCTTAGTCAGCTGAGAAACGTGTTGCTTTTTATTAAAGTTTTATACATTTTAATACACTTGCTTGGCCTTTGGTGTATAATTTTTTTGTGAGTACATAATTGGGCTGTGCTGCTATTAGCCACCTGATGAAGACCAGGACCTGCTGGGAGTTTTCCAGTCTGCTGGGCGACTGTTAGGTCCCAGCCTGCTTTTAATGCACCTGGAGGTGCATTGGATCTTGTAAGTTTATTCTTTACTTACTTGTCTCTGTCACAACAATACTGGGCTATGTGCATATACTTTGTGTCCACATAGGATATCTACTATCAATCCTCTCAGGGACATCTTCTGGCTATCCACTTCAATCCCACAGTGAGCTGGACCACTGCGAAGCTCCGGCGTGCATCAATAGCACCACAGGGTGCGCTGCTCATGTGAGTATACATCTGGATTTGTGTTGATTGGAGCCATTTATCTTTGCATTACTAGGCCATGTCGGCGCCTCTGTTTTTTCTTTTTTCAGTGCTCTGTACCAATCCTCTGACATCCACCCCAAGTTAAACTCGTCGATTGATGCTTCACCCTCCTTAGAATCTCTAAAAAGTGGAGATGGGGGGGAATTGCAGCTTCCACAGTACTTTGGCAATAACGGAAAACATCTATAGTGCAATTTGCTGACATTGGCAGTCCGGTAATGGAAAAATACCCTAAATTATTTGTTATTAGTAGGATATAGGTAGTATAGATTAGCTAGTAGTTTATAAATATTAGTAATTATTTAAGAGTTAAAAGTAAGTAGTTCATAGTTAATAAGCCTATTGCCTATTTACAAATATATCCTAATAACTATTAAGTATTTATTAACTATTTACACATCTAACCTAATAGCTATTTATTCCTCAGAATAAATATAAAATTGTTGCAAAATGTTTGAAGCTGTATTTTCCAACATCAAAAGGTTCAGGAAATATTTTTCATACTGTTTAAATTTTGGTTGTTGAATTTTTCTAATTAAGTCCTTAGCTTTTAGATTTTGCATTTCCATAATTGTCTTTTCTTCCTTAAAACCTTCCTTTTGATGTCAGAAGTGCTTTTCTGACATTGGGCAATAGATTTTTCATTCTGTGCAGTCAAGTTGACAATATCTGCAATGGCACTCCACACAGAGTTCTTCTCCCTCCTCTGCAATCCCATTAGGTGGATATTTGTGTGGCTCCAAAGGTGGCAACAAACAGTTCACCGTATGACAATATTTTTCAAGAATGGGAAGTGGTCCAATTTTATTTTAATTTTTTTTTATCATGCAATTAGTAAAATGTAAATTTGCATTGGCTGTTAATACGGGTAATTTTTTTTTCTTGCACGGAATTATGGTTGACGTGTTTTTAAAAAAAATGTATGATTAATTGAAGAGTGATGCAAATGGATTGTATTACATTATGAATATGTCAGATACCTATTTGAACATTTCAAAGCAAGACTGAGTTTATATTTTATTAGTAAGGCAAGAAAAGACTCCATACAAATGTCACTTATGGATTGTAAGCCACAAAATAAAAACTACAGACGATTACCAAGCACATAAAAAATCAGGGGAAAAATATGCTTAATTAAATCATGATTACTAGCATTATTGGGACTGACTTGAAAAAAACTTAAATTTAAGAATTCTAGCTTAAGCCTAGTTGATGTTAACTGTATGGCCTAACAGAGGAAGTGTGGCATATTGTATGAAGTGTGGCATATTGTATGAAGTGTGGCATATTGTATGAATTTACACAGCTTTTCTTGCCTTGGTTTTGGTAGTGGGGGAACTCACAACACTCTCTTTGGACTCCTAAGTGAACACTCTCCTGTAACCTTATATATTGTGTATTAATTAAATTATGCCAGTGCTATAAATCTTTAAATCAATATAACAAATGATAATACATCTGTGTCTTTATTTGTTTATGTTTATAATAATAGGACATTTTTAATGACAACAACTTAAGGTACAGTGTATAGTACATCCTTTATATGTTTGCTGTTTGTTTTAAAACAGCTGCAGTGTATATATATATTTTTTTTAAAGATTTGACTGAACTATTTTAGTAAGTCATAACACTATAATGATGTTTAAAGGACCACTCAATGCAGTAGAATTACATAATTAACAAGTACATAATAAAAAGACTATGATTTAAGACCTACTCTGTTATCCCATTTTCCGCCCCCTGTATCATGTGACAGATATCAGTAAATCACAGACTAGTGTACTTATACCCTAAGATCTTATGCACATGCTCAGTAGGATCTTGTTTCCCAGAAAGTGTGAATATAAAAAGACTGCGGAAAATTTGATAATGGAAGTAAATTGGAAAGTGTCTTAAAACTGCATGCTCTTTCTGAATCATACAAGTTTATTTTGACTTGTGTCACTTTAAATATTTAAAGTTATACAATTCAATGTAATAGTACTAAATTAAAGCTTATAGTACGATATGTGCAATTATTTTAGTACACTGTCCCTTTAAACACATAAGAGTTGGTCCTCAATATGTGTTCTATGTATTTACTTAGATGCCACTTATTTGTGCTATATTACAAATGTAAGAGTAAAAACTCAATTTACGATTAGCATGTTGATTGCAGAAACGTATTTGTGTGTGGTCATTGTGAATACGTTTGTTACATGGTCAAAAACATCTCTACAACTGTGTTGTAATAATTTTTTTCATGTGTGCATGAAGCTATTTCTGCATTTTATTGAAGTTCATTTTGTAATGTTCACATCCACAATGTAATCAAATAATTCTAAAGTATTGCACACATAATTGCAGTCTTAACAGTTGTTTATTGCAAACTACATAATGCCTCGGCCATGTTTAACGCATAATCATAATGCGCACACAACAATTTCAGTAGCAGTGTTCTGAGTTACCTATGAGTTTGGGTATGCATATGGTAACATGACTTGTGGCCCAGGACAGCACTATTCCTGTTCTCCTCTGTACACCCTACAGCATGTATTAGTCATAAGTGTCCATAAAAACATGGCCGAGGTGTGATCATTGTAATCTGTGCCAAATATATAAATCCAATTAAAGTGACTGTTGTCCTTTCTTGTGATGACCCTATAATTAAATTTTGTTTATGCATATACACATGGTAGATTTGTTAATATGCAGTTGTTCTAAGTGGTTTTCCAACACATTAATGGTTGTCACCATATTAATTAATTTAGGCCTAGATTTGGAGTTTGGCGGTAGATGGGCTGTTAACGCTACGCGGGCTTTTTTCTGGCCGCACCATAAAATTAACTCTGGTATCGAGAGTTCAAAAAAATGCTGCGTTAGGCTCCAAAAAAGGAGCGTAGAGCATTTTTACCGCAAATGCAACTCTCGATACCAGAGTTGCTTACGGACGCGGCCAGCCTCAAAAACGTGCTCGTGCACGATTCTCCCATAGGAAACAATGGGGCTGTTTGAGCTGAAAAAAAACCTAACACCTGCAAAAAAGCAGCGTTCAGCTCCTAACGCAGCCCCATTGTTTCCTATGGGGAAACACTTCCTACGTCTGCACCTAACACTCTAACATGTACCCCGAGTCTAAACACCCCTAACCTTACACTTATTAACCCCAAATCTGCCGCCCCCGCTATCGCTGACCCCTGCATATTATTATTAACCCCTAATCTGCCGCTCCGTACACCGCCGCTACTTACATTATCCCTATGTACCCCTAATCTGCTACCCCTAACACCGCCGACCCCTGTATTATATTTATTAACCCCTAACCTGCCCCCCACAACGTCGCCGCCAGCTACTTACAATAATTAACCCCTAATCTGCCGACCGCAAAGCGCCGCCACCTACGTTATCCTTATGTACCCCTAATCTGCTGCCCCTAACACCGCCGACCCCTATATTATATTTATTAACCCCTAATCTGCCCCCCTCAACGTCGCCGACACCTAACTACACTTATTAACCCCTAATCTGCCGAGCGGACCTGAGCGCTACTATAATAAAGTTATTAACCCCTAATCCGCCTCACTAACCCTATCATAAATAGTATTAACCCCTAATCTGCCCTCCCTAACATCGCCGACACCTAACTTCAATTATTAACCCCTAATCTGCCGAACGAATCTCGCCGCTATTCTAATAAATGTATTAACCCCTAAAGCTAAGTCTAACCCTAACACTAACACCCCCCTAAGTTAAATATAATTTAAATCTAACGAAATTAATTAACTCTTATAAAATAAATTATTCCTATTTAAATCTAAATACTTACCTGTAAAATAAACCCTAATATAGCTACAATATAAATTATAATTACATTATAGCTATTTTAGGATTAATATTTATTTTACAGGCAACTTTGTAATTATTTTAACCAGGTACAATAGCTATTAAATAGTTAAGAACTATTTAATAGTTACCTAGTTAAAATAATAACAAAATTACCTGTAAAATAAGTCCTAACCTACGTTATAATTAAACCTAACACTACCCTATCAATAAATTAATTAAATAAAATACCTACAATTACCTACAATAAAACCTAACACTACACTATCAATAAATAAATTAAATACAATTTCTACAAATAACTACAATTACATAAACTAACTAAAGTACAAAAAATAAAAAAGAACTAAGTTACAAAAAATAAAAAACTATTTACAAACATAAGAAAAATATTACAACAATTTTAAACTAATTACACCTACTCTAAGCCCCCTAATAAAATAACAAAGACCCCCAAAATAAAAAATGCCCTACCCTATTCTAAATTAATAGAGTTAAAAGCTCTTTTACCTTACCAGCCCTGAACAGGGCCCTTTGCGGGGCATGCCCCAAGAAAATCAGCTCTTTTGCCTGTAAAAAAAAAAATACAATACCCCCCCCCCAACATTACAACCCACCACCCACATACCCCTAATCTAACCCAAACCCCCCTTAAATAAACCTAACACTAAGCCCCTGAAGATCTTCCTACCTTGTCTTCACCTCAACAGGTATCACCGATCCGTCCTGGCATCCGGTGCTGAAGAGGTCCAGAAGAGGCTCCAAAGTCTTCCTCCTATCCGGCAAGAAGAGGACATCCGGACCGGCAAACATCTTCATCCAAGCTGCATCTTCGATCTTCTTCCATCCGGTGCGGAACGGGTCCATGTTGAAGCATCCGACGCGGATCCATCCTCTTCTTCTGGCGTCTCCCGACGAATGACGGTTCCTTTAAGGGACGTCATCCAAGATGGCGTCCCTCGAATTCCGATTGGCTGATAGGATTCTATCAGCCAATCGGAATTAAGGTAGGAATATTCTGATTGGCTGATGGAATCAGCCAATCAGATTCAAGTTCAATCCGATTGGCTGATCCAATCAGCCAATCAGATTGAGCTCGCATTCTATTGGCTGATCGGAACAGCCAATAGAATGCGAGCTCAATCTGATTGGCTGATTGGATCAGCCAGTCGGATTGAACTTGATTCTGATTGGCTGATTCCATCAGCCAATCAGAATATTCCTACCTTAATTCCGATTGGCTGATAGAATCCTATCAGCCAATCGGAAATTCGAGGGACGCCATCTTGGATGACGTCCCTTAAAGGAACCGTCATTCGTCGGGAGACGCCGGAAGAAGAGGATGGATCCGCGTCGGATGCTTCAACATGGACCCGTTCCGCACCGGATGGAAGAAGATCGAAGATGCAGCTTGGATGAAGATGTTTGCCGGTCCGGATGTCCTCTTCTTGCCGGATAGGAGGAAGACTTTGGAGCCTCTTCTGGACCTCTTCAGCACCGGATGCCAGGACGGATCGGTGATACCTGTTGAGGTGAAGACAAGGTAGGAAGATCTTCAGGGGCTTAGTGTTAGGTTTATTTAAGGGGGGTTTGGGTTAGATTAGGGGTATGTTGGTGGTGGGTTGTAATGTTGGGGGGGGTATTGTATGTTTTTTTTTACAGGCAAAAGAGCTGATTTTCTTGGGGCATGCCCCGCAAAGGGCCCTGTTCAGGGCTGGTAAGGTAAAAGAGCTTTTAACTCTATTAATTTAGAATAGGGTAGGGCATTTTTTATTTTGGGGGTCTTTGTTATTTTATTAGGGGGCTTAGAGTAGGTGTAATTAGTTTAAAATTGTTGTAATATTTTTCTTATGTTTGTAAATATTTTTTTATTTTTTGTACTTTAGTTAGTTTATGTAATTGTAGTTATTTGTAGAAATTGTATTTAATTTATTTATTGATAGTGTAGTGTTAGGTTTTATTGTAGGTAATTGTAGGTATTTTATTTAATTAATTTATTGATAGGGTAGTGTTAGGTTTAATTATAACTTAGGTTAGGACTTATTTTACAGGTAATTTTGTTATTATTTTAACTAGGTAACTATTAAATAGTTCTTAACTATTTAATAGCTATTGTACCTGGTTAAAATAATTACAAAGTTGCCTGTAAAATAAATATTAATCCTAAAATAGCTATAATGTAATTATAATTTATATTGTAGCTATAATAGGGTTTATTTTACAGGTAAGTATTTAGATTTAAATAGGAATAATTTATTTAATAAGAGTTAATTAATTTCGTTAGATTTAAATTATATTTAACTTAGGGGGGTGTTAGTGTTAGGGTTAGACTTAGCTTTAGGGGTTAATACATTTATTAGAATAGCGGCGAGATTCGTTCGGCAGATTAGGGGTTAATAATTGAAGTTTAGGTGTCGGCGATGTTAGGGAGGGCAGATTAGGGGTTAATACTATTTATGATAGGGTTAGTGAGGCGGATTAGGGGTTAATAACTTTATTATAGTAGCGCTCAGGTTCGCTTGGCAGATTAGGGGTTAATAAGTGTAGTTAGGTGTCGGCGACGTTGAGGGGGGCAGATTAGGGGTTAATAAATATAATATAGGGGTCGGCGGTGTTAGGGGCAGCAGATTAGGGGTACATAAGGATAACGTAGGTGGCGGTCGGCAGATTAGGGGTTAAAAAATTTAATCGAGTGTCGGCGATGTGGGGGGACCTTGGTTTAGGGGTACATAGGTAGTTTATGGGTGTTAGTGTACTTTAGGGTACAGTAGTTAAGAGCTTTATGAACCGGCGTTAGCCCAGAAAGCTCTTAACTCCTGCTTTTTTCCTGCGGCTGCAGTTTTGTCGTTAGAGCTCTAACGCTCACTTCAGAAACAACTCTAATTACCGGAGTTAGAAAGATCCCATTGAAAAGATAGGATACGCAAATGGCGTAGGGGGATCTGCGGTATGGAAAAGTCACGGCTGAAAAGTGAGCGTTAGACCCTATTTTGAGTGACTCCAAATACCGGCGGTAGCCTAAAACCAGCGTTAGGAGCCTCTAACGCTGGTTTTGACGGCTACCGCCAAACTCTAAATCTAGGCCTTAGTCTGTTTTCATTGAAAAAATGTGTTCTTATTCCCTCAATTAATGATGTCACAGCCCAAGCAGGCCTTTGAGCGTGTAAGTAATGTAGCTCGAACACGACATCATAGAAAACACCCTTGTGATAATATACGCTAACCCACAAATGGCTCGAGCAAACAATTTATTATTATTATCAGGTATTTGTAGAGCACCAACAGATTCCGCAGTGCTGTAAACATAGTCAGTATTTAGGATAGCTTTTGCAGGGATCAAGTGGGTAGAGGGCCTTGCCGAGAGTTTCACTGTTGTAGTCGGCTCTTATGAAGGCGATCTGCAAACAGCTGGGCTCATAGGCTTACATACTAAGGGGTTCAAGGGGAAAGCAATGGAGTTAGGAAAGGTTAGTGTTGGTTGTAAGCATCCCTGAATAGTAGAGTTTTTAGGGAGCGTTTGAAGCTGTTAAAACTAGGGGAAAGTCTTGTGGAGTGAGGCAGGGACTTCCACAAGATGTTGGCCAGTCTGGAGAAGTCCTGTAAACAGGAATGTGAGGAAGTAACAAGAGAGGAGGAGAGGAGGAGATCCTGAGCTGATTGAAGGGGACGGGAGGGAGAGTATCTGGAGACAAGTTCTGAAATGTAGGGGGGAGCAGTGCAGTTGAGAGCTTTGTATGTCAGAGTGAGGATTTTGTGTTTAATCCTAGAGGCAAGAGGAAGCCAGTGAAGGTATTGGCAGAGAGGCACAGCAGATGAAGATCAACGAGTAAGGAAAATGAGCCTGGCAGAGGCATTCATAATGGATTGTAAAGGAGCTATGTGGCAGCTAGGTAGACCAGAGAGGATGGAGTTGCAATAGTTGAGGCGGGAAAGGATGAGAGAGTGGATTAAAATCTTAGTTGTATCTTGTGTAAGGAAATGTCTAATTTTAGAGATGTTTTTAAGGTGGAAATGGCAGGCTTTAGCCAAGGACTGAATGTGAGGAGTGAAGGACAGATCTGAGTCAAGTGTGACCCCAAGACATCGGGCATGCGGGGTAGGGGTAATAATGGAATTATCAACAGTTATAGAAATTTTGGGGGTGGAGACATAGGAAGAAGGGGGAAAAATAAGGAGTTCAGTTTTGGAGAGATTTAACTTAAGGTAGTGAGAGGACATCCAAGATGAGATATGAGAAAGACAGTTAGTGACACGGTAGTAGTAAGGAAGGAGGTAGGTCTGGTGCAGAGAGGTAGATTTGGGTGTCATTGGCATACAAATGGTATTGAAACCCATGAGACTTAATAAAGGAACCTAATGATGATGTGTAGATTGAAAAGAGAAGGGGACCGAGGACAGAGCCTTGAGGTACCCCAACAGAAAGTGGTAACAGGGCAGAGGATGCTCCGGAGAAGGCTACACTAAATGTATGGTTAGTCAGATAGGAAGAGAACCACGAAAGAGGTGTGTCGCAGATGCCGAAGGATTGGAGGGTTTGGAGCAGAAGAGGGTGGTCAACAGTGTCAAAGGCTGCAGACAGGTCAAGGAGGATAAGCAGAGAGAAGTGGCCTTTGGATTTTGCTGTAAGTAGGTCATTGGTAACCTTGACAATTGCTGTCTCTTTAGAGTGATGGGAATGAAATCCAGATTGCAGTGGGTCAAGAAGAGAGTTTAGTGTGAGGAAATGGGATAGACATGCGTATCATAGCTTTTCGAGGAGCTTTGAGGCAAGAGGGAGTAGAGAAATAGGGCAGTAGTTGAATGGGGAGGTTGGATCGAGGGAAGGTTTTTTGAGGATAGGTGTGACCAGTGCATGTTTTAGAGATGAGGGAAATATACCAGTGCTAAGGGAGAGGTTGAAAATGTGTGTGAGTATGGTGGTGAAAGTAGAAGAGAGGGAGGGGAGTAGCTGTGAGAGGATGGGGTCAAGGGGACAGGTAGTGAGGTGGGAGGACAGTATAAGGGCAGAAACTTCATCCTCGTTAACAGGGGCAAAAGAGCTGCATTTTTGGATATTTGGGTTTTGGATGATTGTGAGCTTTTGAGTGGGTGGGAGATTGCTAGTATGTTGAGAGCTGATTTCAATATGATTTGAAACAATGTTTCTACTTTGTGTTCCTTCTGCTGCTGCCCTACCCCCTCTAAAAATGCTGCCTTTAAAATAATGATGTGGATACTTTGGGAACAGTGCATGACTGTATCCATGGGACAGACACACCACAGGATTAATGATGAAGTTGTACCAGGCTGAATGTCCTTTGCACAGGGTCCCAGTAAGAACATCTATCCTCCTTCCTTAATGTGATAGATTTTCTTGCCTAACCTTGAATTAAACAAGCTACACTCTGGATGTTACCCACACATGATATCCTTCACCCACTGCTAGAGTGAGGGATCCAAAGTCTTAGCTCCATTAACTTAGACATTGAGATCCTGCTGCTGCTGCTCTGCCCCCTCTAAAAATGCTGCCTTCCTTTCACAACTTGAGTTCAACAAGCTACTTTCTGGGTGTTACCCAAACATGATATCCCTCACCCAATGCCAGGGGGAGTTATCCAAAGTCTTAGCACCAATTACTGAGACTTTATGTTCTTGCTGCTGCAGTTCTGCTCCCTCTAGCCTTCCTTCCACAACTTGAGTTCAACAAGCTACGCTCTGGGTATTACCCACACATTAAATCCTTCACTTACCACCAGGGTTAGGAGTCAAAAGTCTTAGGGCCAATTACTGAGAATTTATGTTCCTTCTGCTTCAGCTATACACCCTCTACAATAGCTGCATTTTAATACAATTGTGTGGATCTTTAGGAAAGTGTGCAAAGCTGTATCCATGGGACAGACACACCACAAGATTAATGATGCAGTTGTACCAGGATGAATGTCCTTTGCACTAGGCCCTAGTAATAACATATATCCTCCATCCTTGACACCACATGAGTAAGGGATCCAAAGTCTTAGCACCAATTACTGAGACTTTGTGCTCCTAATGCTGCCACTCTATCCATTTAAAAAATGCTACCTTCCTTCCACACCTTGGCCTCTAGTTATCAAGCTGTCTACTTACCTGCATTTGCCGGCCCAATATGCTTGCCTAAGTTCGCCTAACATCGCCGCCGCAGACCTGAATACGTTTGCCAAAGTTATCAAGAAAGCTGTCAAGAAGCCGCGCACCAAGTACAGAGCGATGAGCAGCGGACTGT
This sequence comes from Bombina bombina, assembly GCF_027579735.1. Taxonomy (NCBI): domain Eukaryota; kingdom Metazoa; phylum Chordata; class Amphibia; order Anura; family Bombinatoridae; genus Bombina; species Bombina bombina. Next base: position 210,471,974 of record NC_069499.1, on the reverse strand, counting down.
TGTTAACTGACAGTCATCGATCTCGCTGCTCATCGGCTTCTTCGCAGCTTTCTTGCTAGCCTGTCACTTAGCACCCACACTATACTATACTATTTCCCCCCCTAAACCGCCGCTTCCGGAGCCCCCTGCACCTAAATAAACGTATTACCCCCTAAACCGCCGCTCCCGGACCACGCCGCAACTATAATAAAGTTATTAACCCCTAAACCGCTGCTCCCAGACCCCGCCGCAACAATAATAAAGTTATTAACCCCTAAACTGCTGCTCCCGGACCCCGCTGCAACTATAATAAAGTTATTAACCCCTAAACCACTGCTCCCAGACTCTGCTGCAACTATAATAAAGTTATTAACCCCTAAACTGCCGCTCCCGGACCCCGCCGCCACCTACATTATACCTATTAACCCCTAATCTGCTGCCCCCTATACTCCCGCCACCTACATAAAGTTATTAACCCCTATCCTGCCGATCCCGGACCCCACCGCAAATAAATTAATTGTTTAACCCCTAAACAGCCGCACCCGGAGCCCCCTGCACCTACATAAACGTATTACCCCCTAAACCACCGCTCCTGGACCACGCCGCAACTATAATAAAGTTATTAACCCCTAAACCGCTGCTCCCGGACCCCGCCGCAACAATAATTAAGTTATTAACCCCTAAACTGCTGCTCCCGGACCCCGCTGCAACTATAATAAAGTTATTAACCCCTAAACCACCGCTCCCAGACTCTGCTGCAACTATAATAAAGTTATTAACCCCTAAACTGCCGCTCCCGGACCCCGCCGCCACCTACATTATACCTATTAACCCCTAATCTGCTGCCCCCTATACTGCCGCCACCTACATAAAGTTATTAACCCCTATCCTGCCGATCCCGGACCCCACCGCAAGTAAATTAATTGTTTAACCCCTAAACAGCCGCACCCGGAGCCCTCCGCCACCTACATTACATTTATTAACCCCTATCCTGCCCCCCCTACACCACCGCCACCTACAGTACATTTATTAACCCCTAACCTACCCCCCTACAAGGTCGCCACTATATTAAATGAATTAACTCCAAAACCTAAAGTCTAACCCTAACCCTAACACCCCCCTAACTTAAATATTATTTAAATTAATCTAAATAAATATTACAATAATTAACTACATTATTCCTATTTAAAACTAAATACTTACCTATAAAATAAACCCTAAGATAGCTACAAAATAATTAATAATTACATTGTAGCTATTTTAGGGTTTATTTTTATTTTACATGCAACTTTGTATTTATTTTAACTAGGTACAATAGCTATTAAATAGTTAATAACTATTTAATAGCTACCTAGTTAAAATAATTACAAAATTACCTGTAAAATAAATCCTAATCTAAGTTACAAATACACCTAACACTACACTATCAATAAATTAATTAAATTAATAAACTACAATGATCTAAAATAAAATACAATTAAATAAACTAAACTATATTACAAAAACAAACAAACAAACACTAAATTACAAAAAATAAAAAAATATTACAAGAATTTTAATCTAATTATACCTAATCTAAGCCCCCTAATAAAATAAAAAAGCCCCCCCAAAAAATAAAATTCCCTACCCTAAACTAAATTACAAAAGTAATCAGCTCTTTTACCAGCCCTTAAAAGGGCTTTTTGAGGGGCATTGCCCTAAAGTAATCAGCTCTTTTACCTGTAAAAAAAAGCAATACAATACCCCCCCCCAACATTACAACCCACCACCCACACACCCCTACTCTAAAACCCACCTGATCCCCCCTTAAAAAACTAACACTACCCCATTGAAGATCACCCTACATTGAGCCGTGTTGACCCAGCCGGGCATCACTGGTCATCCGATGGGGCAGAAGAGGACATCCGGACCGGCAGAAGTCTTCATCCTATCCGGGCAGAAGAGGACATCCGGACCGGCAGAAGTCTTCATCCGATCGGGGTAGAAGAGGTCCTCCAAGCGGCAGATGTCTTCATCTAAGCGGCATCTTCTATCGTCAATCAACCAGAGTGGAGCAGGAACCATCTTGAATCCAGATGACGCGAAGCCATCCTCTTCTTCCGATGTCCTAACAGCGAATGAAGGTTCCTTTAAATGACGTCATCCAAGATGGCATCCTCAAATTCCGATTGGCTGATAGGATTCTATCAGCCAATCTGAATTAAGGTAGGAAAAATCCGATTGGCTGATGTAATCAGCCAATCGGATTGAAGTTCAATTGAAGTTGACGTCGCATTCTATTTGCTGATCCAATCAGCCAATCGGATTGAACTTTAATCCGATTGGCTGATTACATCAGACAATTGGATTTTTCCTACCTTAATTCCGATTGGCTGATAGAATCCTATTAGCCAATCGGAACTCGAGGGACGCCATCTTGGATGATGTCATTTAAAGGAACCTTCATTCGCTGTTAGGACATTGGAAGAAGAGGATGGCTCCGCGTTGGCTGGATTCAAGATGGCTCCGCTCCGGTTGATTGAAGATAGAAGATGCCGCTTGGATGAAGACATCTGCTGCTTGGAGGACCTCTTCTGCCCCGATCGGATGAAGACTTCTGCTGGTCCGGATGTCCTCTTCTACCCGGATATGATGAAGACTTCTGACGGTCTGGATGTCCTCTTCTGCCCCATCGGATGACCAGTGGTGCCCGGCTGGGTCAACACGGCTCAAGGTAGGGTGATCTTCAATGGGGTAGTGTTAGGTTTTTTTAAGAGGGGATTGGGTGGGTTTTAGAGTAGGGGTGTGTGGGTGGTGGGTTGTAATGTAGGGGGGGTATTGTATTGTATTTTATTTTACAGGTAAAAGAGCTTATTACTTTGGGGCAATGCCCCGCAAAAAGCCCTTTTAAGGGCTGGTAAAAGAGCTGATTAATTTTGTAATTTAGTTTAGGGTAGGGAATTTTATTTTTTGGGGGGACTTTTTTATTTTATTAGGGGGCTTAGATTAGGTGTAATTAGATTAAAATTCTTGTAATATTTTTTTATTTTTTGTAATTGTGTTTTTTTTGTAATATAGTTTATTTTATTTAATTGTATTTTATTTTAGATCATTGTAGTTTATTAATTTAATTAATTTATTGGTAGTGTAGTGTTATTTGTAACTTAGGTTAGGATTTATTTTACAGGTAATTTTGTAATTATTTTAACTAGGTAGCTATTAAATAGTTATTAACTATTTAATAGCTATTGTACCTAGTTAAAATAAATACAAAGTTGCCTGTGAAATAAAAATAAACCCTAAAATAGCTACAATGTAATTATTAATTATATTTTAGCTATTTTAGGGTTTATGTTATATTTAAGTATTTAGTTTTAAATAGGATTAATTTATTTAATGATAGGAATATATTTATAGATACATTTAAATAATATTTAAGTTATGGGGGTGTTAGGGATAGGGTTAGACTTAGGTTTCGGGGTTAATTCATTTAATATTGTGGCGGCGGTATGAGGGATAGATTAGGGGTTAATAAATGTAATGTTGGTGGCAGAGGGCTCTGGGTGCAGCGGTTTAGGGGTTAAACAATTAATTTATTTGCTGCGGGGTCCGGGATCGGCAGGATAGGGGTTAATAACTTTATGTAGGTGGCGGCGGTATAGGGGGAGGTAGATTAGGGGTTAATAGGTATAATGTAGGTGGGGTCCGGGAGCGGCGGTTTAGGGGTTGTTATATTTATTATATTTGCGTCGGGGTCCGGGAGCAGAGGTTTAGGGGTTAATAAGTTTATTATAGTGGCGGTGGGGTCCGGGAGCGGCGGTTTAGGGGTTAATAAGCTTGTTTAGGTGTGGCGGGGTCCGGGGGCAGATTAGGGGTGTTTAGACTCGGGGTACATGTTAGGGTGTTAGGTGCAGACACTTCCCATAGGAATCAATGGGATATCGGGCAGCAGCGAACATGAGCTCTCGCTGCTGTCAGACTCCCTTTGATTCCTATGGGATCCGCCGCCTTAAGGGCGGCGGATTGAAAACCAGGTATGCTGGCCTGGAATAATGGCGAGCGTACCTGGTAGGTATTTGATAACTACCAAAAGTAGTCAGATTGTGCGGAACTTGTGTTCGGAACATCTGTAGTGACATAACCATCGATCTGTGTTGGACTGAGTCCGGCGGATCGTATGTTACGTCACTAGATTCTACTTTTGCCGGGCTGTAGGGCTTGATAACTATGGCGAATCAGCCTCGCCACAAATACGCTGCGGAATTCCAGTGTATTTGCGGTTGATGTCTTGATAACTAGAGGCCCTTGAGTTTAACAAACTACACTCTGGGTGTTACCCACACATGATATTAACACATATTAACACATAAATAAATATATATGTATATCAGCATATACATATATATTTGATTGCTGCCATCGCTGGTTGACTTACCCCCTTTACTGGTGCTGAAGTAGTGATGCAGTCCCATAGGAGTCTATGAAAGCGTGCTTTTGTGAGCACAATGCTTCCTAGCAATGCGAATGCAAGGTCGCATTCACATTGCGGCTAACTTGCAATAACAGTGCACTTTATTGTCTGCTGGTATTACAAAGTGGAGTGCTAATATCACTTTCATAAAAGTGATATATAGCACTTCACTTGTAATTTAGCCCTGACTGTCTGATCTGAAATCTAATAAAAATATCCATCAATAGATGGTGGTATCAGTGAGGTGCAAAATAACAAGCCCCCCGGCTTTCCCTCAGGGAAATAAATAAGGAAAAGTTACACCATTGCCAAGACAAGTATCCATCCAGATTTTCATTTTAATCATATGATCTGGTGGAAAGAAGAAGCAATACATTCACTAGGGTGATAATACTTCTTGATTCATCTTCGTCTTAACTGCATATTCAGTTAAGACAGTCTATAAAAAATGAAAACACAGGCTCAGAAGAGGATTAGGGAAAATGGAGAATCCATCAAAAAATGACAAATCAGTTAATCAGAAAGGCTAAAGCTGATGCAGAAGAGAAAATAGCACAATCTTTAAAAAACAGTGGCAAAGCCTTCTTTAGATATATCATTGAAAAGAGAAAGACTAACTGAGGATTAGTAAGACTCAAGTATGATGATAGAATAGTGGAAGGAGATAAACAAATAGCAAACTGTTTAAATTATTATTTTTTGCTCAGTGTTTACAACAGATGATAAAGATAGTGATAATTTATTAAGGGATGACACTTTAAATGACAATGTGAGTAGTACTTTTCTTTTTACTGAGGAAGAGGTTTCAAGGGATTCATAAAAAATAAAAGTAAATAAGTCTGTGGGTCCTGATAATATTCATCCAATGTTTTTAAGAGAACTTCGATCCATGATAGCTACTCCATTAGCTGATTTATTTACCAGACGTTGTTCCAAAAAACTGAAAAATTGTCAATGTAGTCCCGCTTCATAAAAAGAGCAGTATGGAATATCTCATCTATTTACAGGTATATCCTCCAGTCAACCAATTTAAAAGACAAAGGACAGCATGATTTCACTGCTGAAAGATCCTGTCTTCCTAATCTAGTGGATTTCTTTGACCATGTAACTAAATTAATAGACAATGGAGGAGCCATAGATGTTGCATATCTAGACTTTAGCAAAATATTTGACAAAATGTATTGCCTTAGAGTAGATGCTATGATTGTTAAGTGGGTAGAATGCTGGCTTAAGGATAGAAGGCAGAGGGTTTCAATTAATTGAGTACATTAAAATGAGTGGTCAGTTACTAGTGGTTTTCCTCAAGGCCTGTTTTGTTTAACATGTTCATAAGTGATATTGGAAGTTGGCTTAAGGTGAAGGTTTGCTTGTTAACTGATGATACAAAAATGTGTAACAGAGTTGATGTTCCAGGAGGGGTTGATCAAATGAACAGTGATACTAAAAAACTGGAGGACTGGGCAAATAAACAGAAGATCCCCAATCACCATTATCATCTGGCTTTGTTATTAAATCAGATAAGCAGAGAGAACCCAAACTGGCAGCTGACTTCAGCAGTAGGAATAATCCTCGATACATCAGGGGCCCGATCCGATATGCAGCTTCGCCCACAAATGCTGGAGATGCTGAATTTTGTGCTGGTTTGGTATCCTATATACAGCGTAACCTAGAAGTTACACTCGTATATTTCTGTCGTCGCCCGTAGTTTTTTGGGCCATAGACAGGTATACCAAACCAGCGCAGTTTGGTATCCAATATACAGCGTAAGGACTTACGTGGCGAAAATGGAGAAATCTTACTCCATTTTCGCCTCGCCACAAAAAGCAGCCGTAGTAAGCCTTACGCTGTCTATTGGAGCCCCGTAACTCCCTAAACTAGCTACAAAATAAATCTAACACCTAACGCATGCGCAATGTCTATCTACCTGTCAACCGCGATCCCCCGCCGCTATCCCTAATAAAATATTTAACCCCTAAACTGCCGCTCCCGGACCCCACCGCCACCTACATTAACTACCCCCTAATGTGATCCCCCTACACCGTCACCAACTATATTAAACTACCCCCTAAAGTGAGCCCCTTACACCGCTGCCATCTACCTTACCTACCCACTAAAGTGAGCCCCTTACACCGCCGCCATCTACCTTACCTACCACCTAAAGTGAGCCCCTACCCCGCCGCCATCTATTTTAAAATTATTAACCCCTAATTTAATCCCCCTACCCCGCCGCCACCTATATTAAATTATTTAACCCCTAATCTAATCCCCCTACCCTGCCGCCAGCTATATTATTTAACCCCTAAAATACTAAACTATCCCTACCACTAAACCTAAGTCTAACCCTACAAATAGCCCTGAAAAGGGCTTTTTGCGTGGCATTACCCCAAAGTAAACTGCTCTATTGCCAGCCCTTAAAAGGGCTTTTGCGGGGCATGCCCCAAAGAATTCAGCTTTTTTACCAGCCCTTAAAAGGGCTTTTGGCGGGGCTTTGTCACAAAGTAAACTGCTCTTTTGCATCTAATCTAAATCCCCCTACACCGCGGCCACCTATAATAAATGTATTAACCCCTAATTTAATCCCCCTACACCTACGCCGCCTATATTAAACACATTAACCCTTAATCTAATCCCCCTACACCGCCGCCAGCTATATTAACTATATTAACCCTAATTATATTAGGGTTAATATAGTTATTATATTATGTATATTAACTATATTAACCCTAATTATATTAGGGTTAATATAGTTAATATCGTTATTATATTATCTATATATTAAGTATAATAATTTATTAGGGGGCTTAGAATAGGTGTAATTAGCTTAAAAATCTTGTAATATTTTTTTTATTTTTTGTAATTTAGTGTTTGTTTTTTTGTGTAATTTAGTTTAGATTATTTTATTGTATTTTAGTTTAGATATTTGTAGTTGATTTAATTTATTGATAGTGTAGGTGTATTTGTATCTTAGGTTAGGATTTATTTTACAGGTAAATTGGTAATTATTTTAACTAGGTAGCTATTAAATAGTTATTAACTATTTAATAGCTATTGTACCTAGTTAAAATAAATACCAAGTTACCTGTAAAATAAATATAAACCCTAAAATAGCTACAATGTAATTATTAATTACATTGTAGCTATCTTAGGGTTTATTTTATAGGTAAGTATTTAGATTTAAATAGGAATATTTTAATTAATAATATTAATATTAGATTTATTTTAATAAGAGTTTAGTTAGGGATGTTAGAGTTAGATAGGGTTATTATACTTAATATATAGATAATATAATAACGATATTAACTATATTAACCCTAATATAATTAGGGTTAATATAGTTAATATATATAATATAATAACTATATTAACTATATTAACCTTAATATAATTAGGGTTAGTATAGTTAATATATATAATATAATAACTATATTAACCCTAATATAATGGCGGCGGTGTAGGGGGATTAGATTAGGGGTTAATACATTTATTATAGGTGGTCGCGGTGTATGGGGATTTAGATTAGATGCAAAAGAGCTGTTTACTTTGTGACAAAGCCCCACCAAAAGCCCTTTTAAGGGCTGGTAAAAGAGCTGAATTCTTTGGGGCATGCCCCGCAAAAAGCCCTTTTAAGGGCTGGCAATAGAGCAGTTTACTTTGGGGTAATGCCACACAAAAAGCCCTTTTCAGGGCTATTTTTAGGGTTAGACTTAGGTTTAGTGGTAGGGATAGTTTAGTATTTTAGGGGTTAAATAATTTAATATAGGTGGCGGTGGGGTAGGGGGATTAGATTAGGGGTTAAATAATTTAATATAGGTGGCGGCGGGGTAGGGGGATTAGATTAGGGGTTAAATAAATTTAATATAGGTGGCAGCGGGGTAGGGGGATTAGATTAGGGGTTAATTAATTTAATATAGCTGGCAGTGGGGTCTGGGAGCGGCGGTTTAGGGGTTAATAACTTTATTAGGTGGCGGCGGGGTCTGGGAGCGGCGGTTTAGGGGTTAATACATTTTTTATTGTTAGGATAGTGAGGGGGGATAGCGGATAGAGGGTTAGATGTGTCGGGCTATGTTTAGGAGGCGTGTTAGACAGTGCGGGTGATTTCATACTTTAGTCAGGTTTTGTAGGCGCCGGCAGTTTCTAAAGTGCCATAAGTCACTGGCGACTCCAGAAATTTTTACTTACGCAGATTTCTGGACATCGCTGGTTTGTCAGACTTACGGCACTTTAGCATCTGACGGCGCCGTATATAGGATAGCTCGAGTTGCGAGCTGAAACTGCGGGCGGCGGGGGTTCCCTCGCTTGCGCCACAAACTACGCTGCATAACGGATCGCGCCCCAGGACGGCATCTAGGTGGTGTAGCCTTCTGAGTGAGTAAATATTATTACGTGGGTAAGTTTAACTTGCTCAATAAGTAAACTTTTTGCGCATGTCAGGTTGCTCTGGTAATATGAGTTGAAAGTAAAAAGTTATCGCTCTCACGCTAACCACATGCATGCAGCAACCAGAACTTACAATACGCGTGCGATAACTTATTTCCCCATAGAAATCAATAGAGCAACACCCTACTTGCGTGCAAACACAATTGCATATTCTCCTGTGCGCTATCCGAATATGAAAATATAAATATTTCATATTCCAATGTTCTTCACATAGAAGAATGTATTTATTTATTTATTTATATATATGATTTTTTTTGGTACAATATATATTTATGCCTATATATACACATGAATATATATATATAAATATATATATATATATATATATATATATATATATATATATATATATATATATATATACTGTGTATATATATATATATATATATATATATACTGTGTATATATATGTATATATATATATATATATATATATACATACAGGTATAGATATATACAGATATATATAGGAATATCTATTATCTATCTATATTAAATATATCTATTTATAAATAATTAGAACATATACTACTATGTGCAGAGCATTGGAATGTGAAATATTTACAGTAAATACACAGTATAACACTTTATTAAATATTAATAAATATGTTTTTTTTTTATGTTCTCATCTATTTAAATGCAAAGGGCTCCAATGCACTTATATATATGTTATATATGTATAAATATGTATTTATGTGTTTATATGTGTATATACATCTGTAAATACATATATACACATATAAATACATATGTACAAATTTATAGACATTTATATATGCATATGTATGTACTATGTACAGTATGTATTTCAATGTTAAATCCCTTTGACTGTCTTTTTTTTTTTTTTACCACCTGAGACCCAATATCTTTGAGCCCTTATAAATTTTTATGCAATATTTTTTAGAAATAATTTTTATTCGATTACTTTATAATATTTTTTTGATGTGTTTTGTAAAAAATGTTTGTTTTGCGAAACAGTTAACCACAGCTCTGAGGACACTTCTTAGTACCTTAAATGAGGAAGGTTATTTGATCTTTAACTAGTCTTGAGGGACAGGAAAGGCCCTTCAATACAACAGATGCCTACATCGTAACACAGGACACTCAAACACACATCTCTCCTTTATATCTCGCTAGGAGGTGCACAGGCTAAATTAGATGGGTGAGACAACACACACAGTAGCAACAGTGACAATTTTGTTACATTTGATTATCTTATTATTATTGTATTTCAAATGCAAATATTCAGCACAAATATTATCTTACCCCAGATTGTTAATTTCAGACTTGTTTTGCATTTTTTGCTTAAAATTTTGATTCCAGTATTCAATTCTCCACAATGCTCATATGAACTGACGGCTACTGTACCTAATACCGTAAAATGTGGGTGGACTTCCTACACTTTTATCAACATCCTACTGAAACATGGCCCTGTGCCAAAGAGAAACTCGCATTTCAAAGCTTCTAATTGAATGTAATTTGTTTGTCCTTTAATGACATTGTTCATTGATTTTGTTTGTTGTACTTATTTACACCTAATAAAGCTTTTGAAAAACGAAAAAAAAAGAAATATATATTTAATAATAAAAATATATTTTTTTTTATCGTAAAGAAGTACTACTTCTAAGATTTGTATGTAAAAGATCATACTAAGGTATTATTGGCGTTACTTATAGGTATAGTTAATTAACTTAATGGTATAATCTACAATATGCACATAAATAGGTACCTAACAAATAAAGAGCAAGATTTCAAGTTTTGCGGTACGGCTATACCGCTGAAAAATTGGCGTTTGCGTGTAGAATGGCAGGTCTCCCATATTACATGTCGCGGCGATACGGCTATACCTCAAGCGTTTTAGCCCCCCGCATCGCAAATACTATAATAACCCTATTAACCCCTAATCCACTGCCCACCCACATCGCCAAAACACTAAATTAAAGTATTAACCCCTAATCTGCCAACCCCCCACATCACCAACCCTAAATAAACCTATTAAACCCTAAACCGCCGACCCCCCACATCGCTAACACCTAAATAAACCTATTAACCCCTAAACTGCCGACCCCCTACATCACTAACACTAGATAAACCTATTAATCCTTAAACTGCCAACCCCCCACATCGCTAATACCTAAATAAAACTATTAACCCCTAAACCGTCGGCCCCCCACATTACAACAAACTAAATTAAACTATTAATACCCACCTAACTTTAAATTAAATTTACAATATACTAACTACCTTAAAATAAATTAAAACTTACCTGTGAAATAAAAAAAAATTAAGCTTAAACTATAAATTAACCTAACATTACTATTTAAAAAAATTAAAATAAACAAAAAATAAAAACACTACAAAAACACTAAAATTACGAAAAATAAAAAAATCGAAGAAATAATAAACAAAATTATCCAAAATAATAAAAATTAAACCCAATTTAATATCCCTATAAAAAAAGTTAAACAGCTCTTTTACATAAAAAAATTACAAAGTAATCCCTAACAGTAAAACCCCCCACCCAACCAACCCCCCCAAAAAAACCTAAGTCTAAAAAATACTAAGCTACCCATTGCCCCTAAACGTACATTTATATGGGCAATCAGCTCTTTAGTGCCCATTAAAAAAGCCCTATTCTAAAAAAAAAACACCCTAAAAAAAATAGCAAAAAAAAAATTAACACTAACCCCAAAAAATGTACTCGCAGTTCCTGAAGTCGGGACATCCATCTTCATCCAGGCAGCAACAAGTCTTCATCCAGGTGGCGACATCTTCATCCATCGTGGGGGCATCTTATATCTTCATTCCGGTGTCATGGAGCTGTGGCGGTGCGGAGCTGAGTTTTATATTTGGGGTACATTGCATTCCTATTGGCTGAAATATTCAAATCAGCCAATAGGATGAGAGCTGCTTAAATCCTATTGGCTGTTCAAATCAACCAATATGATTTAAGCAGCTTTTATCCTATTGGCTGATTTGAAAATATCAGCCAATAGGAATGGAAGGTACCCCAAATATAAAACGGGTACCTTGCATTCAATCTTCAGTGTGCGGCGGAGATCGCATGAAGAGAAGCCTCCACACCGCTTTGAACCGTCGTTCCAGATTCACGCATTGGGGAAGACCACTCTGCACCTCCGGGAAGAAAATAGAAGATGGTCCCGCGTTGGATGAAGATTGAGCTGCCTGGAAGAAGTCTTTCACCACCAGAACTGTGAGTACCCATTTCAGGGTTAGACTTTTTATTTTTTTCTTTTGGTGGATTTTTTTTTAGATTAGGGATTTTTTTTTATTTTAATGGGCAGCAAAAGAGCTGATTGCCCTTTAGGGGCAATTGGTAGCATAGGATTTTTTTAGAGTTAGGTTTTTTTTACTTTGGGGGTTGGTTGGGTGGGGGGTTTTACTGTTAGGGGGTCCTTTGTAATTTTTTTAGGTAATTGAGCTGATTGCGTCAGGGCATGGGCAATGCCCTACAAAAAGGCTGTTTAAGGGCTATTGGTAGTTTATTGTTAGATTAGGGGGTATTTTTATTTTGGGGTGGCTTTTTTATAGGGTTATTAGGTTTAATTTTTATTATTTTGGAGAATTTTGTTTATTATTTTTGTAATCTTAGATTATTTAATTTGTTTGTTTTTTTTGTAATGTTAGTTTTTTTTCGTAGTGTTAGGATTTTTTTATTTGGTAACTTAGTTTTTTTATTTTTCGTTTATTTTAATTTTTTAAATAGTAATGCTAGGTTAAAGTTTAAGCTTTTTTTTTTTTTTATTTCACAGGTAAGTTTTTATTTATGTTAAGGTAGTTATATTGTAACTTAAATTTAAAGTGTATCATGTCAGACAGACATTGATAAATCACCCCCTGAGCCCGATCTGCAGCTATGGAAACTATATTGAATAATATCCTTGGGGCAATAGAGAAGCTTTTATCAGATTAATTTATCCAACTGGAGCGGAGTATTGAGTTAACTTTCCATAAATACTGCCAACCGGATGTGACATGTGTGGTAAGTTACGACCCTATAGAGGAGGATTTCAATCTAGCTGTTCCTTTAACAGAACCAGAGGTACAGCCAAGCAAAATGAAGACAGAAAGCAAAATGCAAGCTTACACTTTGCCGTGCAACAGCCCACTTGCGATAACTAGAACACTGCACATACTGATGGCTATTAAACAAGCGGCTTTTCTTGGGGCTATGAGGCGATCGGATTGGCAGACACACAAGCAATTTGAAAAGAAGAAGAAACACCCAACACCGCTTATCCCTTTACTAAAGTGGAAACATCATGCACCTCTCTCATGACTTACTGCTCATTTCTACACTAATAGTGTCCAATGGCTGTCCCTCAGGGAGAAAGTTTTGACACGTCTCAATAACTGTGAAAATAATTGTACATTCCTTTCAGGCTTATTTGTTTCTCTCCCCTGAAATGTTATGCAAGTAAATTTACAGCTAAACTCTCCTTTTCTTGCTCCACTATGAATATAGCTGTACCTATAGAGATTATTATGATTACAGAGCGGGTTAACTGTACTGTAAGTGTAGACCAGCCTTAAACCATTATGCATGTATTATATTTTCTTTGCCAAAGTCTTTTATTGAGGTTTTGCGCAAAGAATACATACCTGTACATTGAACGCCAAATAGCTAATATACCAGTAAATCACTGGACACTGGTATACATAAGTGAAACAATAATTGAATCAACATAGACTTCATAAAACTCTATTTTACAATAGTACTAGCATAATTAATTGACTACTTATTTGGTCACTCAAGGACCACTTGATTTAGGAGATCATAATGCTTATGGTAGCTATACTGAGAGCCGCTTTTGGGCCCAATGTTATTCAAAATAATATATATATTTCTGGTCAATTGAAAACCCAATGCAAAATAAGATAATAAAGATACATTTGTGATATTTAGAAGAGTAAGAAAGCATAGTAATTAGCTAGTATACATAATATATAAACATAATCTACACAACACTACTAAGTTTAATGTATTTTCCTTACAAACAAGTCTCATGACAACCCATATGATGTACAAGAAGGACACAAAATGATAATTGGAACAAGTGAAGAAATTCTTAAAGTTTAACTAAGGTTTACCCCATAAGTGTAATTTTCAACCTCTTTATGTCACTTTAAGGCCTACTTGTATAAATTCAAAAGACAGAGTCTGATATACTACTCTTGAGAGAGAGGTCACTTTCCCCTGGTAGTAGATGTTAATTGTTATGGACCATGGTCTTAAACATAGGCTAGGAAGGTAATTATATAGTTACTAATCATTAGAAGATAACGTTTCTTATAGCGTATTCAATTCAGGCCAGTATCTTCGATTTGCTATTGTCAGATGTTAGGTAGAGTGAACTGGCAGTACCTATAGCTATATATGTAACTATGCTATGATCTCTGTAGCTAGGGTATATGCAAATGATGACTCTCTAAGTCCCTCTCTTGAAGCCCTGAAGCAATAAGGTCTATAATATTTACCTCATGTCCCACTGTTCTGGCCGCAGACAGTAGGGCTGAGTAAAAGGGGGATGACCTTTAATGTTGTCATTTTCTTTACAGGGATCAGTGAATTTTAGAGAGAGAGAGATCGAGTGACCTTATATTTTCTATAACCTAATTATTAGTCCTAATCAATAAGCAGGCCTAATAATTGTTGTTTTATAATAAGTATGTAGAGCCTCTGACTAAAACCTAAATGTTCATATTGGACATTTGCAGTCATAGCATATATGAGTAGTGCAATGTATATAAAAACACATACAGTAATATTAAGCTATATCATGACTGCTACTTGAAGCAGTTTCAGCGTCCATAGTACTGGTCAGGAGAAGAAAAACAAACTAATAGGAGGGATACGATTTTACTACAGTCACACTGGATACTCTGGAGAGGAGTAATTAAAGGTTATCTGACCTCCCAGCTATGTGGTCAGCACAAGGGTATGTGGGGCACATCTGCCACTGTGATTCTCTAACAAGCAGCAACGGACGATACCTCCTTCGCCATTGAACAGTGCCATTTTTAGGTGCTGATTTGTCGCTGCAATGTTGTTTCAAAATACAGGGACCTTGTGTGAGCTCTGGTAGGTGAGAGCCAGATGAAGTTTCCCTGTGAGGGCTATCTACCATCTTGTGCTTTCTGTTGTGCAAGTGGAAATCTTATTCTAAAGAGATGTACAGATCATAGTCTGCCTCAATGTCTAGCTCGTTGGTATAGAGAGCTTCAGACACTTGCGCTACGAAGGAAACAGCGTCAGTCTTATTTGTCTCTTGCAAGATTGTATGTACCCAGAATGAATGCTTTTGCTTGTCATGCTTCACCGGGGCACCACAGTAATTATAGGATACAGATATAGGTTCCCTTGTGGAGGTGGGGGAAAGTGCAAGTCGGATCTCAGAGATGAGCGTTGCCGTATGGGTATCTACATGTTCAGATCAATCAGATCTCTAAGGTCAGTCGCCATGTTGGAGGTAAGGTTTCAAGGTTTCTTCACTCATGCAGGTACCCTAGTAGTTGTTGTTGGTGTTGTAATGCTGGGCATGGTAGCAGGTAAGCACTGCTCTACTCGGTTATTTAGTTAACCAAGGGGGTGGTGTGTAGATGTAGTGCGACCGCTGCCTGTATCTGCCAACAGTCTGGTTAGGATCCAGTTGATGCTATCTCAAAAATAAAAGTATCGTTCAGTATATTTTGTTTTGCTTTTTTTTTATAATCAGTTTTTTATTTAAGGTATTTAGAATACAACATTCTTATTAATTCATCAAGAATACCATCTCTACACAATACAGACAATCTTCTGCATAAAATGAAAGATCCAAGAGTTCACAAGTAACCTCTGAGATAACACATCTAAATCCCAGATTATCACTCCAAAGGATTACTCAAGAATTGGTTAGATGAACTTATATAAAAAGATCATAGCATGTGAAAAGTATTATAATAACCTTTACTAGTGTAAGAATGGTAAACCAGATTAATACCTTAGGTTTTTATTATATTTAACAGGATTTCTGAAGTACCTCTTCATCAGAGTAAACTGCCTAGTAGGGTGATACTTTAAACTGGAATACTTAGATTAATGGCATATAAAATGAGAGGCACAATTCTTTATTATGACAGAATACGTTAACTCTCTATCATATGTTCCTCAAATAATTAGAGGGTCTCTCTTGGACCTTGCTATATTATTGATATAGGCGAGAGGAGTTAGAATAACAATGGCCACTCTTGGGCCTTAGCAGAATTCACTACCTAATAACTTGTATGCTAAATAAGTGGGGCCTATAGGTCATAAGTATAAGTATTCAAATTATACAGTTATTTATGGAGGAGGGACCTAGCTGGTTGTGGGATCTCTACACTGAAAATATGCATACATATCTATAGTGTTAATTAACCATCCTTAATATGGCTAGCTTAGGACGTAGGTTCTTGTGCTTCATTCAAAAAATACAGGTTAAAAAGACAGTAATAATTGCATGGTGTACCTGCTTGTGAATAATATGTTCAGAATAGCTGTTAGAGTGCTAAATTAATCATAGCCTGTATGCTGATCTGATACATTTAACAAATCACGATTCTGAACTGTACATGAGACATCCCAGGGTAGTTACCCTGATTATGGTCATATTCCCAGTTATAGGTTAGATCCCTATTTCAAGTGCAAAAATACAGCTATCAAAATATGATAATAATATAGAATATGTCAGGGTGCCAGGAATTAGACTGAGACGAGGAGTGCAAAAATAATCACACCTTTATTAATAGCAAAAAATAATAAAAAGTCCACAAGTCAAATAACAAGCCAGGAGTCAAAACCAGAGCTGGTAGTCAGACGAGCTGAGTCAGGAGCCAAAGCGAATAGTCAGACGAGCCGGAATCAGGAACAAGGAAAACAGCAGAGTCAGGAGCAAGCCAGGGATTAGGAACCAAGAAGGACATCAGGCAGCCAGGTAATACACAGAAACTCTCACAAAAAGGTCTGAGACAACACAAAGGCAAAGCATACTGAACAGAGGCCCTTTAAATAATAAGTGATGACATCACAATTCTGAGACTGCATCCTGTCTCACACGGATGATGCACACCAGTCTGGCCATAAAAGGAAGTGCAGGAAATGAGCAGCATCCCCCACAATGCACCATAGTCAGGAAGAGAGTTGAGTAAAATGGCAGCCAGCAGCACATGGCAAACAAAACAGGAAAAAAAAACCCTGAGAGTACCCTCCCCTCAATGACCCCTCCCCCACGGGAGGACAAAAGGCTTATTGGGGAAATGAGCATGGAAGGCACGGAGGAGGGCAGGAGCATGAACATCACAGGAGGGAATCCAAGAACGCTGCTCTGGACCGTAGCCCCTCCAGTGAACCAAATACTGTACACGGCCCCTGGACATACGAGAGTCAATAATGCTGCTGACCTCATACTCCTCATGGTTGTCAACAAAGATAGGACGGGGATGAGGCAACACAGTGGTAAACCGATTACAAACCAATGGTTTCAAGAGGGAGACATGAAAAACATTGGAGATACGCATAGCAGGAGGAAGGTCAAGAGCGTAGGTCACAGGATTAACCCGTCGGAGTATTCGAAAAGGACCAACATAACGGGGAGCCAATTTATTGGAAGGCACATGAAGGTTCAAGTTGCGGGAGGACAGCCAAACTCTCTCACCAACCTGGTAGGAAGGTGTGGGCAGACACCTACGATCAGCCTGGAACTTTTGGGGCTACATAGAATGATGAAGGCAAGCCTGAATCTGCACCCACGTGGAACAAAGTTGCCAGAGATGCTCCATCAAAACCGGAAAACCCTGAGACATGAATGAATCGGGCAACAAGGATTGTTGAAACCCATAATTCGCCATGAACTGGGATAACTTGGCAATGGAGGAACTGTTCCAGATCTTAATTAGACCGTTCCGCAGCCCGATTGGATTGAGGGTGATATGCCGAGGAGAAGGAAAGCTGGATC
This sequence comes from Bombina bombina, assembly GCF_027579735.1. Taxonomy (NCBI): domain Eukaryota; kingdom Metazoa; phylum Chordata; class Amphibia; order Anura; family Bombinatoridae; genus Bombina; species Bombina bombina. Next base: position 210,454,115 of record NC_069499.1, on the reverse strand, counting down.
CCCATTTGAGCACAAAAGGAACGCCAAAATCTGGAGACAAACTGGCTACCCCGGTCCGACACTATCACACTATCCCCTTGGGTAACCCATGTAAACGAAGACCTTCCAGACAAAAAATTGAAGCAAGCTCCTGAGCGGTAGGCAGCTTCATCAAGGGAATGCAATGTGACATTTTAGAAAAATGGTCAACCACCATAAGGATAACAGTATTGCCATTGGAAACAGAGAGCTCGACAATGAAGTCCATTAAAAGATGTAACCAAGGACGCTCACCATTAGCAATAGGTTGAAGAAGACCCACAGGAAGACGTCGAGGAGTCTTATTCTGTGCACAAACTGAGCAGGAGGCAACATACGCAGCAACATCAGAATAAAGAGCTGGCCACCAGAATTGTCGAGTGACAGACCAAATCATTTGGTTCTTGCCAGGGTGACCTGACCTGCGGCTTTAGGATAGTGTTAAGTGTGCAAAAGTTTAGTTTGAAGATTCTCAGGAACAAAACACCTACCACTAGGTATCTCAGGAGGTGCATTGGTTTGTGCAGCCAGGATCTCCTACCCCAAGGGAGAAGTCAAATTAGTATGTATTGTTAGCTAAAATATGGTCAGGAGGTATAACAGGAGTAGGTACAGACTCCTCCTTGGACAGAAGAGAAAAATGTCAAGAGAGGGCATCAGCCCTAACATTCTTACTACCAGGCAGGTAGGAGACCACATAATTAAACCGAGACAAAAATAGCGTCCATTTGGCCTTTCGGGGCAACAAACGTTTTGCTTCAGATAGATAAGTTAAATTCTTGTGGTCAGTAAGAATGAGCACTGGCACGCTAGTACCCTCGAGAAGATGCCTCCATTCCTTGAGTGACAAAATTATGGCCAGTAATTCCTTGTCGCCAATTTCATAATTGCACTCCGCTGGAGACAATTTCTTAGAGAAGAAACCACACGGATGCAAGGAACCGTCAGGTGTAGGACGTTGAGACAAGAGGGCACCTACTCCAGTCTCAGATGCATCGACCTCAAGAACGAAAGGCAGGATAGGGTTAGGATGAGCCAGAACTGGAGCGGCAGCAAAGGCAGTCTTAAGACTATCAAATGCCTTAATGGCAGTAGGTGACCAATGGAGTGGATCATTCACTTTACGGGTCATGTCTGTGATAGGTTTGACCAAGGAAGAAAAGTTTTTAATAAACTTTCTATAGTAATTGGCAAACCCCAAAAAATGTTGAATAGACCGAAGACCAACTGGGCGAGGCCACTGCAGAACTGCAGATAACTTGTCAGATTCCATGGAGAATCCTGCAACAGAGATAACATAACCTAGGAAGGTTACTTGAGTCTGATGGAACTCACATAGTCTCTAAAGAACCCGTGTAACATCAGAACGATGAATCTCAAGTGTGGGTGAGTATGAGGATGTCGTCCAAGTACACCACAACACACTGTTGCAACATATCTTGTAGGACATCATTAATAAATTCCTGAAAAACAGCAGGAGCATTACATAGGCAAAAGGGCATTACAAGATACTCATAATGCCCGCTCCTGGTGTTAAATGCTGTTTTCCATTCGTGGCCCTCCTTAATCCTAACAAGATTGTACGCTCCTCTCAAATCAAGTTTAGTAAAGACTGTAGCTCCCTTGAAGCGGTCAAAAAGTTCCGTAATGAGCGGAATATGGTAAGCATTCTTAATGGTAAGACGATAAGGACCCCTATAATCGATGCATGGTCTTAACTTGCCAGTTGCCACCCTTTTTCTTCACAAAGAAGAAGCCAGCCCCTGCAGGAGAGCAGGATTTGCGGATGATCCCCCGCGACAGATCATCAGCAACATTTTCTCCATAGCACAATTCTCTGCAACAGACAGAGGGTACGCCCAGACCCTAGGAGGGATTGCCCCCGGGTTGCAGGTCTTTGGCACAATCGTAAGACTGGTGAGGAGGCAACATACCGGCACGCACCTTGTCAAAAATGTCTAGGAACTCTCTGTATTTCTCTGGCAATTGAGATACCGAAGAAGTGCACAAGACTTTAACTGGTTTCTGAAGACAAAGGGAAATACATTGCGGGGACCACGAAAAATTTTCGGACCTGCACCAGTCGAGGCTATGATTGTGCTTTTGGAGCCAGGGATAACCCAGAACAGACCAGAAAATGTGGAGAGTTTATCACCTGGAACTGTAGGGTTTCAAAATGGAGAGCCCCAAGTTCAGCCATGGACAACGGAACAGTTTTGTGAGTAACGAGTGCGGAGTGAAGGGGCCTGCCATCAATGGCCTCAATAGCAAGCAGAACGGACCAAGGCAATACTGAGGAATGGAGAGCTTTGATACAAAAGCACTGTCAATGAAATAGCCCGCAGCACCGGAGTCAACAAGAGCCTGAGTGACTATGGAGGAGTCCAACCAGGAAAGGACAACCATGACCAAAGGTTTCTCCTTAAGCGGTTCTGGGGACGAGGATAAACCAACCAAGGTCTGCCCCCAACAGGACCTTTGGTGTGAGTGTTTTCTGGCCGTGTAGGACAAGACTTCAAAAGGTGGCCCTGTAACCCACAATAGAGGCAGAGCCCCTCCCTCCTCCTAAAGGCCCTCTCCGCCAGGGAGAGACGCGTGAATCCCAACTGCATTGGCTCAGCAGTACCTGGTGACACGGGACCAGGAGGCATGGAAGGAGAGGGAGGCATGGGTGGGAACGAACATGTAGGAGACAACGGAACAGGAGGCCTCCGCAAGGGCTCCTTGAAAGAGGGCCTCTCTCTGAGTCTGATGTCGATTAGGATCAAAAAAGAAACCAATGCCTCGAGATCCTCTGGTAAATCTCTGGCAGCAACTTCATCTTTAATCACATCAGAGAGCCCATGAAAGAAGGCGGCAACAAGGGCTTCATTATTCCAACCTACCTCTGCGGCAAGCGTACAGAACTCAATAGCATACTGAGTAACAAATCTTGTACCTTGCTGAATGGACATGAGTCGTTTAGCAGCAGAGGAGGAGTGAGCAGGAACATCAAATACCCTTCGAAAGGAGGCCACAAATTCAGGGTAATTTGAAATCACAGGTTTATTAGTCTCCCACAAGGGATTAGCCCAGGCAAGAGCTGTGTCAGAGAGTAACGAGATGAGAACTCCCACCTTAGCTCTTTCAGAGGGAAACGCCTGAGGTAACATCTCAAAGTAAATGCCCACTTGGTTCAAAACCCCCCTGCACTGAATAGGATCATCTCCATATCGCTGAGGTAGAGGTGCAGAACCAGACATGCTCCTGGTAGGCATAGGTGCAGCAGCGGAAACAGGAGTAGCCATAACTTGCGGGACACTTTGGTCCAAATGTGTAGTGCGAGTCAGCAGGGTTTGCAGAGCTAGTGCAAATTGATCCAAGCGGTGATCCTGTACATCCATCCTGGAAATGATGGCAGGTAAAGGTGGATAATTAGCACCATCAGAATTCATGGCCTTTGCGTAATGTCAGGGTGCCAGGAATCAGACTGAGACGAGGAGTGCAAAAATAATCACACCTTTATTAATAGCAAAAAATAATAAAAAGTCCACAAGTCAAATAACAAGCCAGGAGTCAAAACCAGGGCTGGTAGTCAGACGAACCGAGTCAGGAGCCAAAGCAAATAGTCAAATGAGCCAGAATCAGGAACAAGGAAAACAGCAGAGTCAGGAAAGAGCCAGGGATCAGGAACCAGGAAGGACGTCAGGCAGCCTGGTAATACACAGGCAAAGCAAACAGGTCTGAGACAACGTAAAGGCAAAGCATACTGAACAGAGGCCCTTTAAATAATAAGTGATGATATCACAATTCTGAGACTGCATCCTGTCTCACACGGATGATGCACACCAGTCTGGCCATAAAAGGAAGTGCAGGAAATGAGCAGCATCCCCCACAATGCACCATAGTCAGGAAGAGAGGTGAGTAAAATGGCAGCCAGCAGCACATGGCAAACAAAACAGGGAAAAAACCCTGACAGAATATATGGGTTGAAAGTTAATATCGGGGACCCAATATGACAGGTATAAGTTTTCCTCTAGTTAGTACTAGGTATTAGGTGACCTTTCATGTTTGTGGTTGGTAACTACAATTTGTACAATTGCCCAATGCAGAAGTATTAGCATGCTTTTATTCAATTCCCCATTAGGCAGGATAAGCATGGTAAATGTGCTCATCTGTAGTGGTATCTGTTACTATGAGGACTTACACTGATATTGGTTTCGCTAGCAGCTTTGTCTAAATAAATACTAGGATGATCTTGTACTGCAATCCAATAGCCTTCCAATAAATACACCCTTTGCTTGATGATACCAGCAAAATATAAGAAAAAGCATAAACAATTAATCATATAGCAATAACTATTAATTATGAAAGGATAAATAATGAGCTTGCTTCTGTCTGAATACAGTCACAAGGCATATGAGTGCCTGCTACCTTTAACCAATCCCCTTTTTCCCCTATAATGCCCCACTTCTCAATATGCACTATCCAGGGCTTAAGGTTAGTCCAGTGAACAATATATGTAGTAATTAGCTGATGTGTTATATTATTAGACCACTATTAAGCTAACACTTAGGCTCTGTTGAGCAATGAGAGATCTGCTTAAGGTAAAAGAGGGCAATGGTCATGCCTAATATATAAATATATAATCTAAAAGAAACAATCATCTTACATTGAAAAACACTGTAATAGAGAATAATTGGGAAGATATCTATAATTAACATTAACATGTGGGAGGACAGAGGGATAAAGCTTTCTGTCATCATGAGTAATTAGAGAAGCTTATGTTTGGCTTGTTGATATTAGTAGGAAGATCTACATAAAACAGTTCAGTTCTCCATAAGATAGTAACACGCCACAAACAAGTCCCCATCCAGATAGCACACAAAAGAAAATAAGAAGAAAAGAGCATATTGTGTAGCGTGACTTAAGGCTCTATCTTCCAATGTCCACCATGATCGTTCAGCCCACCCCATCTCTTACGCAGTTGACTTGGTATCGATGTGTCCCTGAGTTTGGGTTTTGGCCATGTGAAGGCATTATTAGTCGTAGACCATGTTCATGCCATATTTACATGTCCTGTCTCTTCTGCTTGATGTGGTGTAGTGGCTTGGCTAGAATGCGGTGTGCCAGAACTCTTGTAGGTTGAATCGGTCTGATGGGGACCGATGTGGGGCCACCATCTGGTAACCTTTTATGTGTGCTTGAGGGATCATGAGACACGATAGGGACGACACCAGTGTAGTTACTGCTACCCTCCGGTCTCTCCATCCACTGCTCAGCATTTTTCATAATACAGATCACCACTGGGTGAAGTATTGAATATCCTCCCAGCCCGGACGAGTCGGCCTCCCTCCTTCTGACCGGGGGAAAACCTGTATATGGTGTCCTCTCATGATTCCCTTCTGTGCAGACCAGTAAAGAGCAAGTTGTGGCTTGGGTAGGCTGCAGAGTGAAGAATCCTGCTAGTCCATTAGGGGCTATAGCAGCTGTTTTGTTGTGCTCTGTATTCTCGCAAATACGGCGGGTGGAGTTTGATAGTGTGAGGAGATAGTTGAATCTATGATTCATTTTCTGCTTGAGATCCCATAAGACCTCTTGGATAGCAACATAGTTGTCCTCCATCTGTATAAATGCAATTAGATGTATATGTGGCAGACCAAATGCTGCTTTACCCGACCGATGTTCAAATGGGGGGGGGTGACACAGTGTTATAGGCTGAAGCTGTCAAGCTGAGGGAGTTTGGTTCACAAGTTTGTCATATCTCAAAATAAATGAGTTCTGTTGATTCTCGGTCCTTTACTTATTAATCGTACATAACTTTGAAGTAGGTAGGAGAGTTCAATGAAGAGATAATTAGCAGTATATGGAAAGTTTAACCAGAGCTATAGAGATCTGCGGCCTAGCATGGTCACGGCTTAGACACGCCCCCATGTATTATATTTTATATTACACTTATTCCTACTAGCACTGTAAACCTATTTAAGTGTCTAAATATGGACGTGTTAACACCAAAGTTTGGGTAATAATAATGACCTGGTTTGCATTGGCCACTGCTCCTCCTACTTGCTGAGTATTCCTGCTTTGCAACGAAAGTACTTCAGTCTTGGATTAAACTGTCTTAGTCAGTAACAATATAAAATGTGATGTTAACCCCTCATATGCTGGTGGTCTGCTGTCAGCGGCTGAGACAGTAGAGCATGTTTGGTAAGATGGTTGCAGTTAGAATGACCACAGGAGAGCAGGTGCCTAGGATCTATGACCAAGCAGAATGCAGGTTTTGATATGTCATTGTTTTCCCATGTTATATATCACACAACTTTTCTTGCTATATGGGATTAGGTTTGCTACGATACATGTTATCTCCCCACTTCTATTTGTTGGGACTACTATAGGTTGTTACAATAGGTTAGTTCCTCATCTATTAAGCTTTCTCTTTACTGAGCTGCTATATTATAAGCTAGTGTATTGTATACAAAGCATATACAATACACAACTTGGTACTCTAGTGTATAATTGCTATAACCCCATATAGCCCAATTAATATATAACCATAACTTAGGTCTATGAGAGGCCATTATATAACATTTGGGCTAAGTTCTATATTACAAATTATTTAAAAGTGTTATGGGTTATATCAAGTGTTATTAAAGCATACGCTTAGAAATATAAAGTAAAATTAAAAAATGAGGTTTGTCATTTGGGACCCAAACGTGGTCCCCTTTATTATAGTAGACCTCCCATAACTTAGCTTAGTATTACTGAGGCCCAAAAGTAACCAAATACGTCATCCTGGAGGTATAATGAACATTAGGCATACTGGTTGCATAAAATGTCTAGATTTCCTCTCTGTAATGTATATTGTACGCTGAAATAGTTTGAATATAAGATGTCTGTATATCATAATTGTACAGTTGTATTGCTCCATATTACAAGTATGCCTTATACCAATCCTTAATAAAAAAAATATGTTTTTTCTGTAACTTTAATGGCAGCGCTTTGGAAAGTGCGGCAGCGCTATATTTTTAAAGTTATTTACACACCGGGTTAAGTGCACAACTTGTAATCTTGGTGAGTGTTAGCCAATTATAAAGATTTTGACACTACCTCATATTGTTACTTTTTATTTCTAGAAAGTATGTATATGCTAACTATAGAGGTAAAAAAGAATATACTACGATTATATGCATATTTGGGGTAAAGATATAGAATGCATGTGGAGATACAACTGTAATACTGCATTACTCTAACTGGAAAACATCAATGACCTCTACACAAATGGCCAGATTACAAGTGGAGTACTAAATATTGTTGTGCGCATGCAATATTAGCAGCGCTCCACTGAGTAAAACCAGCGCACGCTAATGCGCACTGGTATTACAAGTCATGAGAGCGAGCTTCCATAGGCTCCAATGAGAGCCTTGTTCTGATGCCATCAGAACCTAAGTGAAGGGGGTAAGTAGCGCAGCGATGGCAGCAAATACAAATATATGTATATGGTTATACTGTATACTATAATTATTATTATTATTATCAGTTATTTGTAGAGCGCCAACAGATTCTGCAGCGCTATAAACATAGGTGTGTGGTAGAGGGCCCTGCCAAGAGTCGCACTGTTGTAGTCAGCTCTTATGAAGGTGATCTGCAAACAGTTGGGCTATTAGGCTTACATGCTAGGGGTTTATGGCGGATAGTAATGGAGAAGAGGAACTGGTATTAGGAAATATATACACATATTAACACATAAATATATACACATATTAACACATAAATATATACACATAAATATATATGTATACAAGCATATACATATATATTTATTAGGCACACACACGGCTAGATTTGGAGTTTTGTCGGTAACTACCCGAAAAACTAACGCCGGCTTTTTTCTGGCCGCACCATAAAAATAACTCTGGTATTGAGAGTCCACATAAAGGCTGCGTTAGGCTCCAAAAAAGGAGCGTAGAGCATTTTTAACGCAGCTTCAACTCTCGATACCAGAGTTGCTTACGCAAGCGGCCAGCCTCAAAAACGTGCTCGTGCACGATTCTCCCATAGGAAACAATGGGGCTGTTTGAGCTGAAAAAAAACCTAACACCTGCAAAAAAGCCGCGTTAAGCTCCTAACGCAGCCCCATTGTTTGCTATGGGGAAACACTTCCTACGTCTGCACCTAACACTTTAACATGTACCCCGAGTCTAAACACCCCTAACCTTACACTTATTAACCCCTAATCTGCCGCCCCCGCTATCGCTGACCCCTGCATATTATTATTAACCCCTAATCTGCCGCTCCGTAAACCGCCGCTACTTACATTATCCTTATGTACCCCTAATCTGCTGCCCTAACATCGCCGACCCCTATATTATATTTATTAACCCCTAATCTGCCCCCCACAACGTCGCCTCCACCTGCCTACACTTATTAACCCCTAATCTGCCGACCGGACCTGAGCGCTACTATAATAAAGTTTTTAACCCCTAATCCGCCTCACTAACCCTATAATAAATAGTATTAACCCCTAATCTGCCCTCCCTAACATCGCCGACACCTAACTTCAATTATTAACCCCTAATCTGCCGACCCAATCTCGCCGCTATTCTAATAAATGTATTAACCCCTAAAGCTAAGTCTAACCCTAACACTAACACCCCCCTAAATTAAATATAATTTACATCTAACGAAATTAATTATCTCTTATTAAATAAATTATTCCTATTTAAAGCTAAATACTTACCTGTAAAATAAATCCTAATATAGCTACAATATAAATTATAATTATATTATAGCTATTTTAGGATTAATATTTATTTTACAGGTAACTTTGTATTTATTTTAACCAGGTACAATAGCTATTAAATAGTTAAGAACTATTTAATAGCTAAAATAGTTAAAATAATTACAAATTTACCTGTAAAAGAAATCCTAACCTAAGTTACAATTAAACCTAACACTATACTATCAATAAATTAATTAAATAAACTACCTACAATTACCTACAATTAACCTAACACTACACTATCAATAAATTAATTAAATACAATTCCTAAAAATAAATACAATTAAATAAACTTGCTAAAGTACAAAAAATAAAAAAGAACTAAGTTACAAAAAATAAAAAAATATTTACAAACATAAGAAAAATATTACAACAATTTTAAACTAATTACACCTACTCTAAGCCCCCTAATAAAATAACAAAGCCCCCCAAAATAAAAAAATGCCCTACCCTATTCTAAATAACTAAAGTTCAAAGCTCTTTTACCTTACCAGCCCTGAACAGGGCCCTTTGCGGGGCATGCCCCAAGAAGTTCAGCTCTTTTGCCTGTAAAAAAAAACATACAATACCCAAGCCCCCCAACATTACAACCCACCACCCACATACCCCTAATCTAACCCAAACCCCCCTTAAATAAACCTAACACTAAGCCCCTGAAGATCTTCCTACCTTGTCTTCACCTCACCGGGTTCAACGATCTGTCCAGAAGAGCTCCTCCGATGTCCTGATCCAAGCCCAAGCGGGGGGCTGAAGAGGTCCATGATCCAGATGAAGTCTTCATCCAAGCGGGAGCTGAAGAGGTCCATGATCCGGATGAAGTCTTCATCCAATCAGAAGCTGAAGAGGTCCATGATCCGGATGAAGTCTTCTATCAACGGCATCTTCAATCTTCTTTCTTCCGGATCAATCTTGCAGACCTCCGACGCGGAACATCCTGCTGGCCCGACGGACTAAAGACGAATGACGGTTCCTTTAAGGGACGTCATCCAAGATGGCGTCCCTCGAATTCCGATTGGCTGATAGGATTCTATCAGCCAATCGGAATTAAGGTAGGAATATTCTGATTGGCTGATGGAATCAGCCAATCAGAATCAAGTTCAATCCGATTGGCTGATTCAATCGGCCAATCAGATTGAGCTCGCAATCTATTGGCTGTTCCGATCAGCCAATAGAATGCGAGCTCAATCTGATTGGCTGATTGGATCAGCCAATCGGATTGAACTTGATTCTGATTGGCTGATTCCATCAGCCAATCAGAATATTCCTACCTTAATTCCGATTGGCTGATAGAATCCTATCAGCCAATCGGAATTTGAGGGACGCCATCTTGGATGACGTCCCTTAAAGGAACCGTCATTCATCGTTAGTCCGTCGGGCCAGCAGGATGTTCCGCGTCGGAGGTCTGCAAGATGGATCCAGAAGAAAGAAGATTGAAGATGCCGTTGATAGAAGACTTCATCCGGATCATGGACCTCTTCAGCTCCCGCTTGGATGAAGACTTCATCCGGATCATGGACCTCTTCAGCTCCCACTTGGATGAAGACTTCATCCGGATCATGGACCTCTTCAGCCCCCCGCTTGGGCTTGGTTCTGGACATCGGAGGAGCTCTTCTGGACAGATCGTTGAACCCGGTGAGGTGAAGACAAGGTAGGAAGATCTTCAGGGGCTTAGTGTTAGGTTTATTTAAGGGGGGTTTGGGTTAGATTAGGGGTATGTGGGTGGTGGGTTGTAATGTTGGGGGGCTTGGGTATTGTATTTTTTTTTTTACAGGCAAAAGAGCTGAACTTCTTGGGGCATGCCCCGTAAAGGGCCCTGTTCAGGGCTGGTAAGGTAAAAGAGCTTTGAACTTTAGTTATTTAGAATAGGGCAGGGCATTTTTTTTATTTTGGGGGGCTTTGTTATTTTATTAGGGGGCTTAGAGTAGGTGTAATTAGTTTAAAATTGTTGTAATATTTTTCTTATGTTTGTAAATATTTTTTTATTTTTTGTAACTTAGTTCTATTTTATTTTTTGTACTTTAGCAAGTTTATTTAATTGTATTTATTTGTAGGAATTGTATTTAATTAATTTATTGATAGTGTAGTGTTAGGTTAATTGTAGGTAATTGTAGGTAGTTTATTTAATTAATTTATTGATAGTATAGTGTTAGGTTTAATTGTAACTTAGGTTAGGATTTCTTTTACAGGTAAATTTGTAATTATTTTAACTATTTTAGCTATTAAATAGTTCTTAACTATTTAATAGCTATTGTACCTGGTTAAAATAAATACAAAGTTATCTGTAAAATAAATATTAATCCTAAAATAGCTATAATATAATTATAATTTATATTGTAGCTATATTAGGATTTATTTTACAGGTAAGTATTTAGCTTTAAATAGGAATAATTTATTTAATAAGAGTTAATTAATTTCGTTAGATTAAAATTATATTTAACTTAGGGGGGTGTTAGTGTTAGGGTTAGACTTAGCTTTAGGGGTTAATACATTTATTAGAATAGCGGTGAGCTCCGGTCGGCAGATTAGGGGTTAATAATTGAAGTTAGGTGTCGGCGATGTTAGGGAGGGCAGATTAGGGGTTAATACTATTTATTATAGGGTTAGTGAGGCGGATTAGGGGTTAATAACTTTATTATAGTAGCGCTCAGGTCCGGTCGGCAGATTAGGGGTTAATAAGTGTAGGCAGGTGGAGGCGACGTTGAGGGGGGCAGATTAGGGGTTAATAAATATAATATAGGGGTCGGCAGTGTTAGGGGCAGCAGATTAGGGGTACATAAGGATAACGTAGGTGGCGGCGCTTTGCGGTCGGCAGATTAGGGGTTAATAAGTGTAGGCAGGTGGAGGCGACGTTGAGGGGGGCAGATTAGGGGTTAATAAATATAATATAGGGGTCGGCGGTGTTAGGGGCAGCAGATTAGGGGTACATAAGGATAACGTAGGTGGCGGCGCTTTGCGGTCGGCAGATTAGGGGTTAATAAGTGTAGGCAGGTGGAGGCGACGTTGAGGGGGGCAGATTAGGGGTTAATAAATATAATATAGGGGTCGGCGGTGTTAGGGGCAGCAGATTAGGGGTACATAAGGATAACGTAGGTGGCGGCGCTTTGCGGTCGGCAGATTAGGGGTTAATAAGTGTAGGTAGGTGGAGGCGACGTTGTGGGGGGCAGGTTAGGGGTTAATAAATATAATACAGGGGTCGGCGGTGTTAGGGGCAGCAGATTAGGGGTACATAAGGATAACGTAGGTGGCGGTCGGCAGATTAGGGGTTAAAAAAAATTATTCGAGTGTCGGCGATGTGTGGGGACCTCGGTTTAGGGGTGCATAGGTAGTTTATGGGTGTTAGTGTACTTTAGAGCACAGGCACAGTAGTTAAGAGCTTTATAAACCGGCGTTAGCCCAGAAAGCTCTTAACTACTGACTTTTTTCCTGCGGCTGGAGTTTTGTCGTTAGATGTCTAACGCTCACTTCAGAAACGACTCTAAATACCGGAGTTAGAAAGATCCCATTGAAAAGATAGGATACACAATTTACGTAAGGGGATCTGCGGTATGGAAAAGTCGCGGATGAAAAGTGAGCGTTAGACCCTATTTTGAGTGACTCCAAATACCGGCGGTAGCCTAAAACCAGCGTTAGGAGCCTCTAACGCTGGTTTTCACGGCTAACGCCAAACTCCAAATCTAGGTCACAGTTTCCATAGACCGCAATCTAAAGGTACTTTTCTGTGCCGGTTTTTTTCTGACAACCCACTCCCACGAACTTTACACCCAAAATACTGCCTAGTGCAGTTGTTTTATTAAAAATACAAATGCTAGAATTAAATTGTTTTAATAAAATACACTACACTGTATTTTGGGGGCATTTGGGGAATATTTATCAAATTAACCAGATCTGATCTCTGGTTAATTTTTTAAGTGCTAATGCTACCTCAAGCTCGCTGTAGCAATAACCAGCCACTTGTAATGGTGCAATAAATTAGGGCTCCACTTGTAAGCTAGCACAAACTAAGATATTGCCCAAGGATGTATGTAAAATAAACCTGTATGCATCAGGCTTACTAAACGTCTCAGAGGTGAACTGGAGAACAAGCAGAGGATTCATGTAGATACTCCTGGGTGGTAAATCGCCATAGAACTAGCTGATGAGCTGTTGTTCATTCCTGGTAGAGCGCTTCTCTCTATAGATTAATGTAGATGTTGTACAGCAATTATTAGGTTCAGTTATCTCAATTACTAAGGCAACTAGTATCTACTTGTGTTTGAACCACTAAAATTCACATATATAGATAGCTGTAAACATTGCTGCCAAATAAAATCTGGCACAAAATATATGTAAGAATAGTGGTAGAAAATATCACAAGGGTTAACAGATGCAAGAACAAGTAATAACAAAAAACAGCCAAAAAAATCTGCCATATCTGTAGTTCACCATATAACAAAATGTTCACCGACCCTTTATTATGAGAATGATATGGCCAAACAACTCATATATCAACCCCAGCATACCTTGGCAACTATAAATGTGATTTGAACACCAGAATAACATATTTTAGGATGCTAAAAGTTCTGAGTGATCTACATTATATAATTAAAATTAGTATGGTGCCATATAACTTCACATATATATTGATGTTGAGAACCCAAAGCCCTTCACAGTACATTAAGCAAGTACATTATGTATGGCTCAGATGAAGAGGCTTTATCACAATATTAAAGGGACATGAAGCCCAAATTTTTTCCTTCAATGATTTAGAAAGAGGATGTCATTTTTTTTATTCTATTTTTTTAACTTTTTAAGGCTTTATTGAAATAATTAAAACATATACATAACATAAAGGGAGTACATAAAAATTCTCCCTATCAATCAAAAATCAAGGATACAAGTAAAAAACAAAAATAAAAACATAGATTCAGTATTACATCAGTAAAGTCAATACATGTTAGTCAGTACAATTAGCAAACATATAAAGGTTATCCTTTCAATCTGCTTTCATTCCCTCTCTAAATAGGTCATCTTTTTCCATACCTTTTTGATCTAGTTTATATTGTCCCTTTGACATTGGCCATTCTATATATAAACTACTTCTATGGATCTCTTCTTTTTCCTTTATTAAATATGAGGGATACGTATTTCCTGTGTTTAATACTACTCATAATCTATCCATGAGTATATCTAATTTAGTGACGCTTCGTATTCCTCCCAGTAGAATTTCATGGAGTAATAAAAGTCTAGCCTGTTAGTTTGGTGAAAGTGGTAATTTTATAGGAGCAACAATCTAGTAACGTTAGTCCTCCACTCTGTTATTGTTGGGATTTGTGTCGTTTTCCATAACCTAGGGATTAGTTGCTTGGCTCTGCTAATCATCAGATAAAATAGTGTTAGTCTGTAATGGCATGGGATTTTCGGTGGCCTATTAAAGAGTAATATTTTGGGGTCTAGTGTCTGATTCTGAGCTACAATTGTTGAGATTTCTTTATTTACCCCTTCCCAATATTCTTCAATATACGGACAACTCCACCAAACATGAGATAATGTGCCATCTTGCCCACACCCTCTCCAGCACAGTTTGCTAGTCAGAGGGAACATTTTGTTTAACCTTACAGGATACAGATACCATCTAGTTAAGATTTTTATGTTTGTTTCTGTAATGCTCATTGAAGATGGTGATTTCCCCATATGTTTGAAAATGGTTTGCTACTCTTTGGGAGTGATTGTAATATCTAGCTCTGTTTCCCAATGTTTGGTATAATGTGGGAGGTGTTTCGTGTAAGTATCTAGCAGAATCCTATAAGACATTGAGAGGCCTCTTTTAGTGAGACCTTGGGAATGGCATAAGGTCTCAAAGGGCGATAGTTGTCTAATGAGATCCAGTTTGTTCGTGTTGCTTTGTATATAGTGTGACATCTGAAAATATGAATACCAGTTTTGTTCTATCATTGGTGTCCTATCCTTCATTTCTGCCACAGGTATCAGTTTGCCTTTGTTTAAGATCGTGCAAAGTGGAAGTAATGAGTGTATGGAAGCAGAAAGTGCTTAATTTTTTATTTGTAGTGATGGGATATCGGGGTTAGACAAAAGAGGAGTGAGTGGTGAAGGTATACTGGAAAGTGTAGTTGCTCCTCTAAACAGTTTGTCCCAAGTGTTAAAAGTTTCAAGGATTATACTAGAGGATTGTGGGGAGAGGTGTCTCTTCAGTTTGTGTAGCCAGCAATAGCTGCTTAAGGCCATGCTGTCTGCCATATTGTGCTCTAGTTCTACCCATTCTTTATGTTCAGAATGCTTACTCCAATCTATTATTCTAGTCAGATGCGTAGCTATCCTATAGTAAGATAGGTTTGGCACTCCTAACCCCCCATTATCCCAATCTCGGTACATATAAGTTCTAGCTAATCTAGGTTGCTTGTTATGCCATATAAATTCGAAAGCGAGATTTTGTAGGGTCCTAATGTATGCCTCAGATAATTGTATTGGCAAGGTTTGGAAAAGGTAAAGTATTTTCGGTAGTATGGTCATTTTGAATGAGTGGATGCGGCCTAGCCAAGAAAGGGGTTTCGGACACCAATTATGAAACGCTATTTGTAAATCTTTTAACAGTTTTTGATAATTTAATAAGAACAATTCCTGTGGGGCTTTAGCTATTTGAATCCCTAAATATTTTATGGTCTTCTATTGTACAGGAAATCCGTATATGGATTCTATCTGTTTAATTTCCTCATCTGGGATCCCTATGCTCAATAGTTCCGATTTAGTAGTGTTTATTTTATAAAAGGACAGTGATCTAAATGTGTCACATTCAAATTTCAAGGCTTCTAAAGAACTAATTGGTGATGTAATCGTTAGTAACACATCATCAGCGTAAAGTGACATCTTATACTCTTTATTATTTACTTTTAGCCCTCTAAAATCCTTATTCTGTCTTATTCTGGATGCTAATATTTCCATAGCCAGTACAAATAAAATCGGGGATAGAGGGCAGCCCTGCCGCGTTCCGTTACAAATATGCACTTTATCCAAGAGGGAGTCGTTTAACTTTATGCGGGCAACAGGGTTTGTATATAATGCCAGTATTCTATCGATCGCTATTGTACCAAATCCAAATTTATATAGGGTTTCTCTTAGAAAGGACCAATTTAACCTGTCAAAGGCCTTTTCCACATCTGTTGCTAAAAAGGCCATTGGGATCTTATGCGCTTGTGCAAATTCTAATAGATTTAGTACCTTAATGGTGTTATCACACACCTCTCTATGAGGAACAAAGCCCACTTGGTTGAAGTGTATCAGTTGTGGCAAGAAGACGTTGATACGTGTTGCAATAATTCTGGCATATATTTTTAAATCCACATTTAAGAGTGAGATTGGTCTAAAATTTGAGGGCGTATCACTGGGTTTCCCTGGTTTCGGTATGACCGAGATTTGAGCTTCCAGCATTGATTGGGGGAATTGAGTCTTATCGTTTATATTGTTAAAGATTATTTTTAAATGCAGGATCAATATGTGTTGACATTTTTTATAGTATTTTACTGAGAGGCCATCTGGCCCTGGGCTTTTTCCACTATTTAGTAGGGAAATGGCATTTTTTATTTCCGACTCTAGGATTGGGTTGTCCATTGACTCTTTTTGGTCATCAGTCAATCGTGGCATCTGCACCGATTCTAAATATGAGGATATGGTCAGCGGAGGAGTGCTTTGTTTCTCTGTGCTTCCTATGTCATATAAGCTTTTGTAATAAGTTTCAAATTGTTTCATTATGTCTGGGTTGGTATGTACTATCTTGCCTGCCTGCAGTTTAATGCCGTGTATATATGTTTTGAATTTTCTCAATTTCAATGAGCAAACAAGCATTTTCCCCACCCTGTTGCTTTCAAAATGAAATTTTTGCTTGGTGCGCTGTGCCATCAGATTATATTCCTTGAGGAGCAAGTTCTGTAAATCTTTCCTTAGTTGTTGCATTTGGGTGTATATATGTGTATCTTTAGGGTTTTGTTTGTGTGCATACTCCGTCGTTGTCAGGGTTTGAGACAGGGTCAGATATTGCTGTCTAGCCATTTTTTTTAGATGTGACCTTATCCTCATAAATTCTCCTCTCATATAACATTTGTGTGCTTCCCACACAATATATGGGTCGCTCTCTTCTAAAGCGTTGAAAGTAAAGTATTCAGTGAGTGCACTTGTGGTTTGTTCAAGGAGAGTTTTTGAGTCTAACAAAGTATCATCCAGTTTCCAAGTGTAGGGGTGTATTGGTAAGTTTGGCCATTTAAATTGTGTGATAACTGCCGAATGATCCGACCAGCTGGTGTGAGAAATTCTGGATGTTTGTGTGAGCGCTAAGCCGTCAGCGTTCATGAGTGTATAATCAATTCTACTGTAGGTGTGGTGTGGGTGTGAGAAGAATGTGTAATCTCTCCTGTTTGTATGTAACAGTCTCCAAATGTCATGTAGGTTGCAATCTTTTAACATTTTCCCTAGGGATCTAGTGGTTTTGTTGGGTGTATTGTTGCAAGGATTTGAAGTATCTATTATTGGATTTAGAGGGATATTAAAATCACCTCCCACCACTAATACTCATTTTGTTATGTCTATAATTCTATTAAATGTCTTCCTGAAGAACTGTCTTTGTTTGGAGTTTGGTGCGTATAAATTGACTAGGGTTGTTGGGATACCATATAGGAGGCCAAAGATTCCCAAGAATCTGCCTTCTGCATCTCTGTTTGTCTGTATATGCTTGAAAGGGATATAACTATGGAGCAATATACTTACTCTTTTTTTGGTTGTAGCTGAGCTATGGTAATGCTGCTCTGAGCAGGCGGACAGACATCGTCGGAAATCAACCCGATCGAGTACAATCGGGTTGATTGACACCTCCCTGCTGGCGACCCATTGGCTGCGAGTCTGCAGGGGGCGGCATTGCACCAGCAGCTCTTGTGAGTTGCTGTTGCATTGCTGAATACGGCGAGCGTATTGCTCGCCTTATTCAGTGAGGTCTGGTGGACCTGATCCGCACTGTCGGATCAGGTCCGCCAGACTTTCTTAAATAGGGGCCCATATGTATTCTTCTATGTGCAGAACATTGTAGTGTCAAATATTTACAGTAAATACATAGTTAAACACTTTATTAAATATGAATGCTGCATACATATGCTTTTACATGTTTTCATCTAATTAACTGCAAAGGGAATCCAAAAGGCAGAAACACAACTTCAAGTCGAAAGCTGCAAATAGCTCAGTTTATTTGGATGTTCCAAACAAATTCAGGCAGACAGTCAGACAACACCTGACGCATTTGGCTCTGATGAAGCACATGTGGACATGCATGAAACGCATCAGGTGTTATCTAACTGTCTGCCTGAATTTGTTTGGAACATCCAAATAAACTGAGCTATTTTGCACTTCTTAAGTCCTAAGCCATGCCCAAGATTGATTAGTGCTGCCAGCCGTTACCTTTGTTCCAATCCTTGCATCTGGTAGGTACGTCTCTAAGCAGAGAGACGTACCTATGTCATATCCTGGAGTCAAGGAGAAGGGCGACACGCCCACTTTGACAGGAGGATTCCGACTCTGCTTGAGGACATTTCCTGCAGCCGTGACTGGAGGGCCTTATCGCCAGACCAGGATCGCCTACGGAGGTTGTCTACAATAGCAGGTAGTATCAGATGAGAAAGGGGAGTTGCAAGTGACTCGCTTAAAAGTATACTATACATATAAGAGCCATTACGGCATTTGGGCATCAACTCTGGGTGATCAAGACAAGCACCTCACCTCTTATCCTACTAATTGGGACCTGGCCTCAATATTAGAGACTTGCTTCATGAGAAATGTATTAACGGGCACTGTCCTAGTAGAACTGGATTAACTAAGACATTGCAGCAACTAAATAACCTGATAACTACCTAAGCTTATCACTGAGGGGATACGTTATATATTATTTTTCATTATTTTTTATTGAGGGCTGTCTTGATATTGCATAAGAATCTGTTTAATATTTGATTAACTCCAAAGGGCTCCAATGCACTTATATTTATGTCTATATGTGTGTACATATGTACTGTATGTATGTGTTTATATGTGTGTATATATATATATACACATATACATACATAAATACATATGTACACATTCATACACACACACACATATATATATATATATATATGTGTCTATATGTGTGTACATATGTACTGTATGTATGTGTTTATATGTGTATATATGTATCTAAATACAAATATACACATACACATATACATACATAAATACATATGTACACACTCACACAACACACACACACATATATATATATATATATATATATATATATATATATATTCACACACACATACATATACATCTTTAGACATGTATATATGTGTATCTCAATGTTAAAGCCCTTTGCCTGCCTTTAGTTTTTGACTCCTGAGACCTCATGTCTTTGAGCTCTTATAACTTTTGTGTGCATATTTGTCTTAATAATTTGTATTAGATAGTGTTATTATGAGTGTAACTATACTGTGTAATGTATTTTGATGTGTTCTGTGCAACTTTTTAGTTTTGCAAAACAGTTAACCAGAGCTCTGAAGTTGCGGTAATCATTCTAGTGTAAATCGCGATTGCGCTCAAGCAATTGCATTTACTTTCAACTCATAATACCAGCAGTAAGTCTAGCAATCACAACCCCCTTCGATAAACCCTTTATCACTCGTGTGAAAACGTTTGAGATCCACTCGTAATCTGGTCCATAGTCAGCAATTTTCAATTCAGGTAGTAATCCAACATAGGTGTATGCTCTGCCTTCCAGAGTAGCAGCCCCTTTTTCCATCATAGGCAATTGCTCTCGCTGAGTTGAGACGATGGTGTCCTCCAGTTTCCTCTTAGCTTCCTCCTGTAAAAGATTCCGAAAATGTGACAAGTGTTTAATGGTGGAGCTCCAGAGCATCGCCATTGTTACAATGAAAATCAGCTAGCAGATCTGGGTAGGTTCAGCAGACAAGTCTGGAACTGAGGTGTTAAGTTCAATTTGTAGAGTTTCTGCAAAGGATTTCTGATAAGTACAAAGTTGAACCCTTATCTCCTACAGGATACAAGAAATGGACTTCTTGTTTGCACTTAGCTAAATAACCCCTATCTCTTCCAGGATACAAGAAACAGACTCCATGGTAAGTATAGTTTCCTACAGTGTTAGGGTAGACTGTCTTGTTAGCACTTAGCTGAATAGAAATGCTTAAATGCACATTGAGTGCTATATAATAACAGAGGCTGGAGAGCACACTGCCAGGAGGTATGGTGGTGGTTGCAGCCTCAAAAGCAGTACCGGTCACTGAGGCTAGCAGCAATGTATCAAATATTCTGTTCACTTTAGTTAGTCCCAAATCTGTCTATTTGCACCATGAATTATTCCTCTAAAGAGCTTTAAAAAACAAGTAACACAGAGAAGCTGGAGCAGTATGAAGATGTGCTGCTTTCCGTGACCGCTGCCAGGAAGTCCCCCCCCCCACAACAAATTAATTTAATATTTGGAATGAATGATTCATCCGAAACAATTTTATTGCCCGTACACATTTCTAAAACACATAGCTCAAATACTAACATAAACAACCATCATGTTATTATTTTATATCAACAAGTCTTAAAATCAATTTTGATAACTTCGAAGTATAATTTAGCAAATATATCAATGATAAAGGGATACTAACAACCAGTTATAAGCTGCATGATAATGTTCCTTCGTATCTGAGAAGAATTTTGCAATGAATAATGCATTTTTATATTGTTAAATTAATCTATTGATTAATGTGTTTTCTTTAACTGATTTCTCTATACTCCAAGAACAAAAGAGCCCTTGCTAACCAATCACAAATTAATACTTTGAGCATGAATTGTTGTTTGCACATGTGTAAATGGAGTAGACCTTCTCTGTTCTCCTTCCTTAAAGTGAAGGTAAACTTCAGCATAGTCACTCAAGTCATAGAAAATAATTTTAAAAATGAGAATTTTAAAAAATAAAAATGAAAAATGAGACTTTCATTCATCAAATGTGAATGATATACTTATCTTCTGTGATTTTTACCTTGTAATTATAGAAGGAAAAGTGCCGTTCCTCTGCCCGCCATATTCATCAATTGATTAACAAACGTCGCGGCCCAGGGGTAAACAACGATTGGTGGATCATCTGTCAATCAATTGATGAATATGGCTGGCGGAAGAACGGTGTTCATTCTTATATCATTACAAGGTAAAATCACAGAAGGTACGTATATACTACACATTTGATGAATGAAAGTCTCATTCATTTTTAAAATTCTTTCCTATGACTTGAGCGGCTATGCTCAAGTTTACATTCACTTTACAAGACAATTAAACTTGGCATTTCAACAACACATAAAGAGCTAGATTACGAGCAGAGAGCAATTCTGCGCTTTCGTTTAAGCATTACATCCACTAGACATACATTTTTTGTGCTCTGTGGTTGGCGTTGATATTAGGAGTTGGAAGTAAAACGTTTGTGCTCAAGCGGACGCATTCTCGCAATAAAAGATAGACTATACAAGGTCGTGAACACATAATTGCATTCCCCCATATATTTTAAGTTGGTCAAAACAATAAGTTGGTCAAACCCCATCACAGTTATTTAAAAGCACAAATACAGAAGCTTGTATGGAATAATGTACATTTCAATTTTTTTTATTTATATATATATATATATATATCGGATTTAATTTTGTTTAAATATATATTTATACCTATATATATATATATATATATATATATATATATATATATATATATATATATATATATATATATATATATATATATATATATATATATATATATAATTATACAGTGGGTATTGAAAAGAATCACCCCCCCCCCCCCTTGAAGATAATCACATTTTGTTGCTTTGCAGCCTGAAATAAAGACACATTTTTTTGTTTATCCAGTTGTAATTACTCAGTGCAACTTATAACATCCAAGTGAAAGATATAACACCAACATGTCAGGCAAAAATAAAGACAATTCATAAACAGAATTACTGAGTTGGAAGAAGGATCACCCCCTTTTGTCCGTATTTTGTTGAAACACCTTTTTGCTTTAATTACAGCTGTTGGGATATGTCTCTACTAACTTTGCACATCTAGACTGTGCAATATTTGCCCACTCTTCTTTGCAGAATTGCCTCAGTTCTGTTACATTTGATGGTGACCGTTTGTGGACTACAGTCTTCAAGTGATGCCACAGATATTCACCTTTTTCTCCTTCAACGACTGCATGGCAATTTTTGCTGTGTGCTTTGGGTCATTGTCATGTGGGAAGGTAAACCTTCTTCCCTTTGACAACTTCCTGGCAGAGGGCAGAAGATTTTCCTCAAGAATTTGATGGTATTTTTTCCCATCCATTATTCCTTCTATAATGACAAGTGCTTCAGTGCCTGCTGCAGAGAAACACCTCCATAATAGGATATTAGCACCTCCATTTACTGTAGGTATGGTGTTATTTGGAGGGTGAGTTGTATTGGATTTCCTCCAGACATATTGTTTGTTGTTGAGGCCAAATAATTCAATTTTAGTGTCATCTAACCATAACGCATTTTTCCATGTGGCCTCACAATCTCCTAGGTGTGTTATTGCAAAGCTTAGTCACTGCATGTTGTCTTTCTTGAGGAGTGGCATTTTCTTGCAACCCTCCCATACAAGCCACAATTGTGGAGAATTTATGATATTGCTGTCACATGCACACAATGACTACTCTTTGTCATAAATTCCTGCAACTGCTTCAGAGTTGCTGGGGGCCTCTTGATAGCCTCTCTGACCAGTTTCCTCCTGGCTCTTTAATCCAGTTTGGAGCGACGTCCTGATCTGGAGAGGGTCTGTGTTTTACCAAATACCTTCCACTTCTTAATAATAGACTTCACTGTTTATCTAGGCAATGATAAAGCCTTTGATACTTTCTTGTATCCATCTCCTGACTTGTGCCTTTCCACAACATTATCCCGGAGATCTTTTCACAGTGCCTTGCCACCCATAGTTGATCATTTGCTTCAGTTGCACTACAAGGGACTGAGATGCACCAGGAAAACCCTCTTTTCATGATCATCTAATCAATATGCCCATAGCTGATCACAGTTGAAGGTCAAATGGCTTTGTGTGTGCCGTTGAGAAGGTGATTAGCTACACCTGATTGAGTTTACAAGTAATGATCCTTTTTCCAACTTAGTGATTCTTTTTCTGAATTGTCTTGATTTTTGCCTGACATTTTGGTGTTATATCTTTCACTTGGATGTTATAAGTTGCACTGAGTAATTACAACTGGATACACAAAAACTGTGTCTGTCTTTATTTCAGGCTGCAAAGCAACAAAATGTGATTCTTTTCATTAACCACTATATATAGGTATAGATATATAAAGATACATATAGGAATATCTATTTAACAATACATGGTACATATTCCCCTATGTGAAGAACATTGGAATGTATAATATTTTTGGTAAATACACACTATAACACTTTATGAAATATGAATAATTAATAAATATGTTTTTTTTTTTTATGTTTTAAGCTACTTGACTGCAAAGGGGTCCAATACACTTAAATATACAGAATGGCCTCTATTTATCAAGCTGTCAACCGCAAATACGCTGGAATTCCGCAGCGTATTTGTGGCGAGGCTGATTCGCCATAGCTATCAAGCCCTACAGACCGGCAAAAGTAGAATATAGTGACGTAACATACGATCCGCCGGACTCAGTCCAACACAGATCGATCCCACAGGCGGATCCCATAGGAATCAATGGGAGTCTGACAGCAGTGAGCTCATGTTCGCTGCTGCCCGATATCTCATTGATTCCTATAGGAAGTGTCTGCACCTAACACCCTAACATGTACCCCGAGTCTAAACACCCCTAATCTGCCCCCCCAAACTGCCGCCACCTACTTCATACTTGTTAACCCCTAAACCACCACCCTAACACCGCCGCCACCTACATTATACATATTAACCCCTAAACCGCCACTCCCGAACCCCGCCGCAACTAAATAAAGTGTTTAACCCCTAAACTGCCGCTCCCGGACCCCGCTGCAACTATAAAACATTTATTAAACCCTAAACCGCCTCTCCCGGACCCTGCCGCCACCTACATTATACCTATTAACCCCTAATCTGCCGCCCCCTATACCGCCGCCACATACATAAAGTTATTAACCCCTATCCTGCTGATCCCAGACCCCGCCGCAAATAAATTAATTGTTTAACCCCTAAACCACTGCTCCCGGACCCCACCACCACCTACATTACATTTATTAACCCCTAATCTGCCCCCCTACACCGCTGCCACCTAAATTATATCCATTAACCCCTAAACCTAAGTCTAACTCTAACATCCCCCTATCTTAAATATTATTTAAATTAATCTAAATAAATATTCCTATAATTAAATAAATTATTCCTATTTAAAACTAAATACTTACCTATAAAATAAACCCTAAGCTAGCTACAATATAACTATAACTATATAACTAATAGTTACATTGTACCTATTTTAGGGTTTATTTTTATTTTACAGGCAACTTTGTATTTATTTTAACTAGGTGCAATAGCTATTAAATAGTAATAGCTACCTAGTTAAAATAAATACAAATAAACCTGTAAAATAAAGCCTAACCTAAGTTACAATTACACCTAACACTATACTACCATTAAATAAATTCAATTAAATTAATTAAATTAAATTACCTACAATTAAATAAAAATAACTAAAATTAACTAAAGTACAAAACCCCCCTCTAAATTACAGAAAATAAAAAAATACAAGAAGTTTAAACTAATTACACCTATTCTAAGCTCCCTAATAAAATAAAAAAATCCCCTCAAAATAATAAAATTCCCTAACCTATACTAAATTACAAATAGCCCTTAAAAAAGGCTTTTTGCAGGGCATTGCCCCAAAGTAATCAGCTCTTTTACCTGTAAAAAAATAAATACACCCCCCAACATTAAAACCCACCACCCACACCCAACCTTACTCTAAAATCCACCCAAACCCCCCTTAAAAAAACTAACACTTACCCCCTAAAGATCACCCTACCTTGAGCCGTCTTCACCCAGCCGGGCCTAAGTCCTCAACGAATCCGGGGCGAAGTGGTCCTCCAGATGGGCAGAAGTCTTCACCCAATCCGGCCAGAAGAGGTCCTCCAGATGGGCAGAAGTCTTCATCCAAGTGGCATCTTCTATCTTCTTCCATCCGACGAGGAGCGGCACCATCTTGAAGACATCCAACGCGGAGCATCCATCGATCCCGACGACTAAACGACGAATGACGGTTCCTTTAAATGACGTCATCCAAGATGGCGTCCCTTGAATTCCGATTGGCTGATAGGATTCTATCAGCCAATTGGAATTAAGGTAGGAAAAATCAGATTGGCTGATGAAATCAGCCAATAGGATTGAAGTTCAATAATCAGCCAATTAATTAAATCAGCCAATCGGAATTCAAGGGACGCCATCTTGGATGATGTCATTTAAAGGAACCGTCATTCGTTGTTTAGTCGTCGGGATCGATGGATGCTCCGCGTCAGATGTCTTCAAGATGGTGTCGCTCCTCGTCGGATGGAAGAAGATAGAAGATTCTGCTTGGATGAAGACGTCTGCCCATCTGGAGGACCTCTTCTAGCCGGATTGGATGAAGACTTCTGCCCATCTGGAGGACCACTTCGCCCGGATTCATTGAGGACTTAGGCCCGGCTGGGTGAAGACGGCTCAAGGCAGGGTGATCTTCAGGGGGTTAGTGTTAGGTTTTTTTAAGGGGGTTTGGGTGGGTTTTAGAGTAAGGTTGGGTGTGGGTGGTGGGTTTTAATGTTGGGGGGTGTATTTCTTTTTTACAGGTAAAAGAGCTGATTACTTTGGGGCAATGCCCCGCAAAAAAGCCCTTTTAAGGGCTATTTGTAATTTAGTATAGGGTAGGGAATTTTATTATTTTGGGGGGATTTTTTATTTTATTAGGGGGCTTAGATTAGGTGTAATTAGTTTAAACTTCTTGCAATTTTTTTTATTTTCTGTAATTTAGAGGGGTTTTTTTTGTACTTTTAGTTATTTTTATTTAATTGTAGGTAATTGTATTTAATTAATTTAATTTATTTAATTGTAGTATATTGTTAGGTGTAATTGTAACTTAGGTTAGGTTTTATTTTACAGGTATATTTGTATTTATTTTAACTAGGTAGCTATTAATTAGTTAATAACTATTTAATAGCTATTGTACCTAGTTAAAATAAATACAAAGTTGCCTGTAAAATAAAAATAAAACCTAAAATAGCTATAATGTAACTATTAGTTATAGTGTAGCTATCTTAGGGTTTATTTTATAGGTAAGTATTTAGTTTTAAATAGGAATAATTTATTTAATTATAGGAATATTTATTTAGATTAATTTAAATAATATTTAAGTTAGGGGGGTGTTAGGGTTAGGGCTAGACTTAGGTTTAGGGGTTAATAGATATAATGTAGGTGGTGGCGGTGTAGGGGGGGCAGATTAGGGGTTAATAAATGTAATGTAGGTGGCGGTGGGCTCCGGGAGTGGCGATTTAGGGGTTAAACAATTAATTTATTTGCACTGGAGTCCGGGATCGGCAGGATAGGGGTTAATAACTTTATGTAGGGGGCCGCAGATTATGGGTTAATAGCTATAATGTAGGTGGTGGGGGGGTTCGGGAGCGGTGGTTTAGGGGTTAATAAATTTATTATAGTTGTGGCGGGGTCCGGGAGCGGCGGTTTAGGGGTTAAACATTTTATTTAGTTGCAGCGGGGTTCGAGAGCGGTGGTTTAGGGGCTAATACGCATAATGTAGATGGCGGCAGTGGCAGGGCGGTGGTTTAGGGGTTAATAGGTATAAAGTAGGTGGCGGCGGTGTAGGGGGGGAAGATTAGGGGTGTTTAGACTCGGGGTACATGTTAGGGTGTTAGGTGCAGACACTTCCCATAGGAATCAATGGGATATCGGGCAGCAGCAAACATGAGCTCTTGCTGCTGTCAGACTCCCATTGATTCCTATGGGATCCGCTGCCTCCAGGGCGGCGGATGGAAAACCAGGTACGCTGGCCCGGAATAGTGGCGAGCGTACCTGGTTGTTCTTTGATAACTTCCAAAAGTAGTCAGATTGTGCCGAACTTGCGTTCGGAACATCTGGAGTGACGTAACCATCGATCTGTGTCGGACTGAGTCCCGGTGGATTGTATGTTACGTCACTAGATTCTACTTTTGCCGGTCTGTAGGGCTTGATAACTATGGCGAATCAGCCTCGCCACAAATACGCTGCGGAATTCCAGCGTATTTGCTTTTGACCACTTGATAAATAGAGGCCATTGACTGCTTACTTGTTGTTTAAGCACAGGCTCATAGGGGTTTCTAACCTTTGTTTGCATTGTATATATATATATATATATATATATATATATATATATATATATATATATATATATTCATACATAAAAATATTTAGACATGTATTTGTGTATCTCTATGTTAAAGCCCTTTAAAGCCCTTTTTTCCTATCAGACAGTGTTATTATGATTGTAACTGTACTGTAAAAGTTGTGTTTTGTGCAACTTTTTTGTCTCGCATAACAGTTAACTAGAGCTTTCAAGTCACGGTAATCATTCTAGCGTAAATCGCATTTGCGCTCACGCATTCACATTTAATTTCAACTGATATCACTTGCATGCAAATGTTAGCGCTCCATTCGTGATCTAGTCCAAGATGTTTTATTATGGAAAATGAAATATTATTGAAAAATACATGGATTATTTACTTTTCTTCCTTTTGCTGTAAAATATATCTGAAAATTGTACTCATTCCAATTTCTACCAGAAAGGCTTGGATTAATACTATTAGCTAATTTTTCTGTGAGGTTTTGTTTATCCCTGATTATCAGTTTCGCATCAACAATCATGTTAGGAAAGCAACCTATGCAATAGCAATGAGCATACAAAGTAGTTTAGGTGTTCATAAAATTGTGTGTATGTAAATATTTATATTTAGCTATTAAAGATTAAAAAGCAATATATGTTTGTTTATTTAAATACCTGTTAAATATTTTTTTACTAAGAGCTGAATCAGTGCTAAACCATCTTAAGGGAATAGAAGGGGGGGGGGAGATATGCCAGTCTGTTTCCTTAAAAGGACATCAAACCTCAAAAGTGTCTTTCATAAATCAGATAAAGAATACAATTTAAAAAAAATATTCCAGTTTATTTTTATTATCTAATTTGCTTTATTCTTTAGATACCCTTTGTTGAAGAAATAGCAACAAAGCAGTAAGCCATCATAGTGCAGCCGCCAAGCAGCAGCTACTGAGCCTATTTTGATATGCTTTTCAATAAAGTATATCAAGATAATGATGCAAATTAGATAAAAGTAAATTGGAAAGTTCTTTAAAATTGCATGCTCTTTCTAAATCATGAAAGAAAAACTTTGGGTTTCATTTTTCTTTAAAGGGATATTCCAGCCAAAATTGGAAACCACATGGGTCCATTTCAGCATTGAGCAGAAGCAATTTTCTAATATACATATATTAGCAAAAATGCATCTAATAAAAGCTATAGGTGTTTCAAAAGTGTATTTAAGTATGCACTGTGCACCAGCATTTTAAACACAGCACTTGCTCAGGTGCTTGTACCATCTGTTAATGACTCAATTTGTTAATTGCTGACATGATACAAGCCCCACTGGTGCTCTGAGCAGCTGCAGTATTTAAAATTCTGGTGCACTAAGAATATCTAGCTATGCCTTACATGCACGTGCAGAGAACAATGTTTTTGCTAATACATGTATATTGCAAATATGTTTCTGTTCAAATATGATATTAATCTATGTGCATTTAAATTTTGATTGAAATGTCCCTTTAACTGCACATGTGTAGACAGAGTTCATACAATGAGGCTGAATTATCAAATGTCTGTCGGACCTGATCTGACAGTGCGGATCAAGTCCGACAGACATCGCTGAATGCGGAGAGCAATACGCTCTCCATATTCAGCATTGGCCAATGGGCCACCAGCAGGGGGTTGTCAATCAACCCGATCGTACTCGATTGGGTTGAATTGTGTCAATTCCTGTCCGCATGCTCAGAGCAGGCGGACAGGGTTATGGAGCAGCGGTCTTTAGAGACACGGGCCCTCAAGCTCCATTCAGAGCTTGATAAATGGGCCTCAATATCTGTGTATTAGTATTTCATTGGTTATCAAGGGTTCTTTTGTTCTGGGGGGCAGTGAAAAAAGTGAAAAGAAAACAACATAAAATATTATGCTCATTTGACAACATAAAGCTGCCTTATTCATTACACAATTATTCTCAGATGTGAAGGCACATTGTTACTTAGCCTACAATTTGTGTTTAATATCCCTTTAAGGCAGTTTGCCCAATGCTATTATAAAAAAATGTTTTTCATAATATATGGCTAGATTACGAGTGGCGCACTAACTGTTGCTCACAAGCGATAAGGGGTATATCGCTGCTCTTTACACGCGTATTACAAGTTGAAAGTAAATGTGTTCACTTTAGCAAAATTTTATTTAACATGCATCAGGTTAGTGCAACTTCAGAGCTCTGGTTAACCAGGGGTCAAGTCCAGCAAAAACGCATGGGAACGGAGTTCCTGCACTATTTTTGCAGGAGTAAATAAGTTCCCCCTGCACAGAGAACAGAAACTCTTCAGAAACTCTGCTACTGGTGGGAGGAGCCGGAGTACAGTCTGGTTAGAGGGATAGTGAGATCCTCTAGTAATGAGCAGTAACAATTCCTACAATACACTAAATGCAAGCCTGTCAGCGGTCCTGCTGGGTGATTACCACGCACTGTGTGGAACACATACCGCTAGATTTAGAGTTCTGCGTTAGCCGTCAAAACTAGCGTTAGGGGGTCCTAACGTTGGTTTTGGCCACCCGCTGGCATTTAGAGTCAGTCAAGAAAGGGTCAAACGCTCACTTTCCAGCCGCGACTTTTCCATACCGCAGATCCCCTTACGCAAATTGCGTATCCTATCTTTTCAATGGGATCTTTCTAACGCCGGTATTAAGAGTCTTGGCTGAAGTGAGCGTTAGAAATCTAACGACAAGACTCCAGCCGCATCAAAAATCCAGGAGTTAAGAGCTTTCTGGGCTAACGCCAGTTCATAAAACTCTTAACTACTGTGCTCTAAAGTACACTAACACCCATAAACTACCTATGTACCCCTAAACCGAGGCCCCCCACATCGCCGCCACTCTATTAAATTTTTTTAACCCCTAATCTGCCGACCGCACACCGCCACAACCTACGTTATCCCTATGTACCCCTAATCTGCTGACCCTAACACCGCCGACCACTATATTATATTTATTAACCTCTAATCTGCCGCCCCCAATGTCGCCGCCACCTACCTACAATTATTAACCCCTAATCTGCCGACCGGACCTCACCGCTACTATAATAAAGTTATTAACCCCTAATGTGCCTCACTCCCGCCTCAATAACCCTATAATAAATAGTATTAACCCCTAATCTGCCCTCCCTAACATCACCGACACCTAACTTCAAGTATTAACCCCTAATCTGCCGACCGGAACTCAACGCTACTCTATTAAATTTATTAACCCCTAAAGCTAAATCTAACCCTAACACTAACACCCCCCTAAGTTAAATATAATTTTTATCTAACTAAATAAATTAACTCTTATTAAATAAATTATTCCTATTTAAAGCTAAATACTTCCCTGTAAAATAAACCCTAATATAGCTACAATATAAATTATAATTATATTGTAGCTATTTTAGGATTAATATTTATTTTACAGGCAACTTTGTATTTATTTTAACCAGGTACAATAGCTATTAAATAGTTAATAAATATTTAATAGCTACCTAGTTAAAATAAATACAAAATTACCTGTAAAATAAATCCTAACCTAAGTTACAATTAAACCTAACACTACACTAGCAATAAATTAATTAAATAAAATACCTACAATAAAATACAATTAAATAAACTAACTAAAGTATAAAAAATTAAAAAAGAACTAAGTTACAAAAAATTAAAAAATAATTTACAAACATTAGAAAAATATTACAACAATTTTAAGCTAATTACACCTACTCTAAGCCCCCTAATAAAATAACAAAGCCCCCCAAAATAAAAAAATGCCCTACCCTATTCTAAAATACAAATAGAAAAGCTCTTTTACCTTACCAGCCCTTAAAAGGGCCTTTTGCAGGGCATGCCCCAAAGAATTCTGCTCTTTTGCCTGTAAAAAAAACCATACAATACCCCCCCAACATTACAACCCACCACCCACATACCCCTAATCTAACCCAAACCCCCCTTAAATAAACCTAACACTAAGCCCCTGAAGATCTCCCTACCTTATCTTCACCACGCCGGGTATCACCGATCCATCCAGAGGAGGCTCCGAAGTCTTCATCCAAGCCCAAGCGGGGGCTGAAGAGATCCATCATCGGGCTGAAGAGATCCTTCATCCGGCTGAAGAGGTCCATCATCGGGCTGAAGAGATCCATCATCCGGCTGAAGAGGTCCATCATCGGGCTGAAGTCTTCTATCAAGCGGCATCTTCAATCTTCTTTCTTCCAGATCCATCTTCATCCCGCCGACGCGGAACATCCATCCTGGCCGACGACTTCCCGATGAATGACGGTTCCTTTAAATGACATCATCCAAGATGGCGTCCCTCGAATTCCGATTGGCTGATAGGATTCTATCAGCCAATCGGAATTAAGGTAGGACAATTCTGATTGGCTGATGGAATCAGCCAATCAGATTCAAGTTCAATCCGATTGGCTGATCCAATCAGCCAATCAGATTGAGCTCGCATTCTATTGGCTGATCGGAACAGCCAATAGAATGCGAGCTCAATCTGATTGGCTGATTCCATCAGCCAATCAGAATTTTCCTACCTTAATTCCGATTGGCTGATAGAATCCGGTCGGCAGATTAGGGGTTAATAAGTATAGGTAGGTGGCGGCAACGTTGGGGGCGGCAGATTAGGGGTTAATAAATATAATATAGGGGTCAGCGGTGTTAGGGGCAGCAGATTAGGGGTACATAGGGATAATTAAGGTGGCGGCGGTGTACGGAGCGGCAGATTAGGGGTTAAAAAAATATGCACGGGTCAGCAATAGCGGGGGCGGGAGATTAGGGGTGTTTAGACTCGGGGTACATGTTAGGGTGTTAGGTGCAGACTTTGAAAGTGTTTCCCCATAGGAAACAATGGGGCAGCGTTAGGAGCTGAACACTGCTTTTTTGCAGGTGTTAGTTTTTTTTTCAGCTCAAACTGCCCCATTGTTTTCTATGGGGATATTGTGCACGAGCACGTTTTTGAAGCTGGCCGCGTCCGTAAGCACCGCTGGTATTGAGAGTGCAGTGGCGGTAAATATGCTCTACGCTCCCTTTTTGGAGCCTAACGCAGCCCTTCTGTGAACTCTTAATACCAGCGGTATTTAAAAGGTGCGGCGGAAAAAAAGCATGCGTAGCTAACGCACCCCTTTGGCCGCAGAACTCTAAATCTAGCGGATAGTGTTTACATTTTTATGTGGCTTGCTCTGGGGTTATTTAGCTAACCTCAGCAGAAATACGACTATTGCACCTTAAGTGGGTGAGACTCTGTTACAGAGGAGGAGTCTGGAGTTGCTGTCAGACACGAAGGTCTCAGCCGGCCCTGGAAAGGAAGGAAAGAGGAGGAAGGAGGGTGTGAGGAACTGAAGCAAACTGGCTATGGACCATGTATGTGAGTTAAAAACAAAGTTTGGACACCCTGGATCTTTACATTAAACAGGCATTAATGTGTGTCTAGTTTAGTTATTTTAACGTTGTTTTAAAAAAGTTCAGTGTTTGACCAATGAAATAATGCGCCCATCAAGCAGGGAAGAGTCATGTCCTTCTAGCTTCCTGCTTTCTCTCTGATTGGAATTTCTTTTAGTTCTTCCAGAGATAACTGGAGTGAGGTTTGCAAGGGAAATACATGTGTACACACAAAGGAAAATAGTCCTTGCAATTAAATATATTTGTGTAACATCTTGAAGTAGGATAAGCCCAATTACTTTATTTTATACACCAAAAGTATGTGCAGTCTGTTTATCTATGTTGGTGTTTGTTTATCTATCAACTTATGGTCAGCAGATCAGACCTCTGATTTATTTTTAAAATGTGTCCCAATTGCCCCCAAACTTTAGTGTTTGCTCGTATAATTGCTTGTATAATTAATTTAAAATACTAGGATCTTTAATTTAAAAAAAAAAACCTACATGAAGCAGTTTTATGTGTTTAAATGTGGTAGGTGTGGGGTGTTAGAAAAAACTACATTGCGGTCTATAAATATATATGCTGATCTGTGCAATATAATGTATTTGCTTCAGATTCAACCTTACCAGTTTCATCTCAAAGTCAAGGGTGACCTGTTTTACTTTCAATGATACTGTGCCCTTATGCTTACTGTGTCAGGGTGCCAGGAATCAGACTGAGACGAGAAGGGCAAAAATAATCACACCTTTATTAATAGCAAAAAGTAATAAAAAGTCCACAAGTCAAATAACAAGCCAGGAGTCAAAACCAGAGCTGGTAGTCAGACGAGCCGAGTCAGGATCCAAAGCAAATAGTCAGACGAGCCGGAATCAGGAACAAGGGAAACAGCAGAGTCAGGAACAAGCCAGGGATCAGGAACCAGGAAGGACGTCAGGCAGCCAGGTAATACACAGGAACTCTCACAAACAAGTCTGAGACAACACAAAGGCAAAGCATCCTGAACAGAGACCCTTTAAATAATAAGTGATGACATCACAATTCTGAGACTGCAACCTGTCTCACATGGATGATGCACACTGTCTGGCCATAAAAGGAAGTGCAGGAAATGAGCAGCATCCCCCACAATTCACCATAGTCAGGAAGAGAGGTGAGTAAATGGCTGCCAGCAGCACATGGCAAACAAACAGGGAAAAAACCTTGACAGTACCCTCCTCTCAACGACCCCTTCCCCACGGGGACAAAAGGAAAAAAGGCTTATTGGGGAAATGGGCATGGAAGGCACGGAGGAGGGCGGGAGCATGAATATCAGAGGAGGGAACCCAAGAACCCTCCTCCAGACCGTAGCTTCTCCAGTGAACCAAATACTGTACATGGCCCCTGGACATATGAGAGTCAATAATGCTGCTGACCTCATACTCCTCATGGTTGTCAACAAAGATAGTATGGGGACAAGGCAACACAGTGGTAAACCGATTACAAACCAATGGTTTCAAGAGGGAGACATGAAAAACATTGGAGATGCGCATAGCAGGAGGAAGGTCAAGAGCGTAGGCCACAGGATTAACCCGTCGGAGTATTCAAAAAGGACCAACATAACGGGGAGCCAATTTATTGGAAGGCACACAAAGGTTCAAGTTGCGGGAGGACAGTCAAACTCTCTCACCAACCTGGTAGGAAGGTGCGGGCAGAAACCTACGATCAGCCTGGAACTTTTGGCGCTGCATAGAACGATGAAGGCAAGCCTGAATCTGCACCCAAGTGGAACGGAGTTGCCGGAGATGCTCCTCCAAAGCCGGAATACCCTGAGACATGAATGAATCGGGCAACAAGGATGGTTGAAACCCATAATTCGCCATGAACGGGGATAACTTGGAGGAAGCATTAATAGCACTATTACGAGCAAACTCTGCCCAAGGTAACAGTTCAGACCAATTATTGTGGTGATCTGAGACATAGCAATGGAGGAACTGTTCCAGAGCTTGATTAGACCATTCCGCAGCCCCATTGGATTGATGGTGATATGCTGAGGAGAAGGTTAGCTGGATCCCCATTTGAGCACAAAAGGAATGCCAAAATCTGGAGACAAACTAGCTACCCCAGTCCGACACTATCTCCTTGGGTAACCCATGTAAACGGAAGACCTCCCGGGCAAATATTGAAGCAAGCTCCTGAGCGGTAGGCAGCTTCATCAAGGAAATGCAATGTGACATTTTAGAAAAATGGTCAACCACCATAAGGATAACAGTATTGCCATTGGAAACAGGGACCTCGACAATGAATGGAAAGATGTGTCCAAGGACGCTCACCATTAGCAATAGGTTGAAGAAGACCCACAGGAAGACGTTGAGGAGTCTTATTCTGTGCACAAACTGAGCAGGAGGCAACATACACAGCAACATCAGAACAAAGACCTGGCCACCAGAATTGTCGAGTGACAGACCAAATCATTTGGTTCTTGCCTGGGTGACCTGCGGCTTTAGGATTGTGGTAAGTCTGCAAAAGTTTAGTTCAAAGATTCTCAGGAACAAAACACTTACCACTAGGTTTCTCAGGAGGTGCATTGGTTTGAGCAGCCAGGATCTCCTCCCCCAAGGGAGAAGTCAAATTAGTACGTATGGTAGCCAAAATATGGTCAGGAGGTATAACAGGAGTAGGTACAGACTCCTCCTTGGACAAAGGTGTAAATTGTCGAGAGAGGGCATCAGCTCTAACATTCTTACTACCAGGCAGGTGGGAGACCACATAAATTAAACCAAGACAAAAATAGCGCCCATCTGGCCTGTCAGGGTGACAAACATTTTGCTTCAGATAGATAAGTTAAATTCTTGTGGTCAGTAAGAGTAGGCAATGGCACGCTAGTACCCTTGAGAAGATGCCTCCATTCCTTGAGTGCCAAAATTATGGCCAGTAATTCCCTGTCGCCAATTTCATAATTGCACTCCGTTGGAGACAATTTATTAGAGAAGAAACCACATGGATGCAAGGAACCGTTAGGCGTAGGACGTTGAGACAAGAGGGCACCTACTCCAGTCTCAGACGCATCGACCTCAAGAATGAAAGGCAGGACAGGGTTAGGATGAGCCAAAACTGGAGCAGCAGCAAATGCAGTCTTAAGACTATCAAAGGCCTTAATGGCAGTAGGTGACCAATGGAGTGGATCATTCTTTTTATGGGTCATGTCTGTGATAGGTTTGACCAAGGAAGAAAAGTTTTTAATAAACTTTCTATAGTAATTGGCAAACCCCAAAAAATGTTGAATAGCCCGAAGACCAACTGGGCGAGGCCACTGCAGAACTGCAGATAACTTGTCAGGATCCATGAAGAACCCTGCAACTGAGATAACATAACCTAGGAAGGTTACTTGAGTCTGATGGAACTCACATTTCTCACGTAGTCTCTGAAGAACCCGTGTAACATCAGAACAATGAGCCTCAAGTGTGGGTGAGTGTATGAGGATGTTGTCTAAGTACACCACAACACACTGTTGCAACATATCTCATAGGACATCATTAATAAATTCCTGAAAAACAGCAGGAGCATTACATAGGCCAAAGGGCATTACAAGATACTCATAATGCCCGCTCCTGGTGTTAAATGCTGTTTTCCATTCGTGGCCCTCCTTAATCCTAACGAGATTGTACGCTCCTCTCGAATCAAGTTTAGTAAAGACCATAGCTCCCTTGAGGTGGTCAAAGAGTTCCGTAATGAGCGGAATAGGGTAAGCATTCTTAATGGTAAGACGATTAAGACCCCTATAATTGATGCATGGTCTTAACTCGCCACCTTTTTTTTTTTTTACAAAGAAGAAGCCAGCCCCTGCAGGAGAGCAGGATTTGCAGATGATCCCCCCGCGATAGAGCATCGGCAACATACTCCTCCATAGCACAATTCTCTGCAACAGACAGAGGGTACACTCGGCCCCGAGGAGGAATGGCTCCGGGTTGCAGGTCTATGGCACAATCATAAGACCGGCATACCAGTATTCAGTATTAGTTAAGTCCTAATTTACAAATAAAAATTTCACCCCTGCCATGTAAAAATGTGTCCATCCTCAGGCCCAAATGCAACCATTTAGCCCTTTATTGGTTTTAATTTGCTTTAATAGTGTAAAGATTTAATATATATATATAAATACAATGGGATTGATTTATGAAGCAGTGGATGCTGCTTCCGACCCATTCCGCTTCAGGTCCGCCTGAAGCGGAAGTTAAGAAGCAGCCATCCTAAGACCACTGCTCCTTAACTTGTCTGCCACCTCTGAGGGTTGATTGACATCCCCTGCTAGCGGCAATGAAAGTCTTGGTGAGTTCCCACATATTTTTAGGTAGGACTTGACCCTTGTGGTTAACTGTTATGCTTGACTAAAACGTTGCACAAAACACATAAAAAATACATTGTACAATACAATTACACCCATAATAACACTGTCTAATAAAAATTATTTTAAAAAAATATTGCATTGAAAAATCATAAGGTCTCAAAAAAATAAGGTCTCAGGTGTTAAAAAAAAAAACAGGTCTGCAAAGCGCATTAACATAGCCTTTTACTTCCCTTGGGACATATTAGCCATTATATGCAATGGTTTTAAGCATTCTAATTGTTTGGGATTTTAAGGATATGTCCTGAATCTATTAGTAATTAATAGTATCCATATTGTACCCATTGTGAAAGCTCGAATAAGTATTGAACAAATAAATAACGTTATGAATTACGTTCCATTTTATAAAAAGTGTTTAGTGTAATTCCTATTGAGTTGAGAAACATTAGTAACTCACATATAAAAAGATTTTTCGTATAATCTTTCGGTTTATCATGTTAAATTAAATGAGTGTTTTAAGTGCTATGCTAGGGGCCTCTTAATTATATATGTCCCAATTGTTTGCCAGAAGTGTATTTTGCTAAATAAAATCCCTTTTTTGGATTGTGACTTTATTAAGTGTAAGTTTAATGATGTGAATATTTTTTTCTTGTTATATATCACCATAGTGTTGGTGTATATATGGTTTATCGTGTTAAATTAGGTGAGTGTTTTAAGTGCTATACTAGGGGACCTCTTAATTATATAGGTCCCAATTATTTGTATTGACAAAAGTGTATTTTACTAGATATAATCCCAATTGTGGATTATGGTTTTGTTAAATGCTAATTAAATAATGTGTATAATAAATGTAATAAACCATAAGTTCTACAGAGTGGTTTTGTAGTTATAATATTCTCAAATCATTAAACATAAACATAAGGATATGGGTACTATAGTTTAATTATAATGTTCTCAATTCAGAGCTAAGGATGTGTATACTAGTAAGGGTATCTAATACTCCAAAATAGCCTTCAGTTGTGAAATCGAACTGTCTCTAGATAAATGCTGCCACTCTAATGTCTTTATTTAATCCATGGTGCCCATATGTCTTCAATGTGTGTATCCACCATAATTATCTCCTATCTAGTTCCTTTTCCATTTTACCCCCTCTCCAGTGTAAAGAAACCTTTTCAATACCGATTCAGAATAGATTATTTTTATAGAGGGCAATTGTTATAATGTATGGGGACTCCATGCTCGTCTTTCTTTTTCAATTTTATTTAGATGTTCTAATATTCTGGTTTTTACAAAACGTGAGTTTTGGCCTAAATTTTGAGTCTTGCAGTTACATTGTAATAAATAGATCACATTTTTAGTTTTACAACTGATAAAATCTTTAATTTGGTGTGTCTTTCCTGTTATAGTTGAGGTGAATGTCTTATGTGTTCTTTTTGTGTCATTACATGCCTTGCAATGTCCACAGGTAAGAAACCTGTGAGGTTTGAAATTTGAATAGGTTTGGGTGGGTTCATGCCTTTAATTAAGGAGGGTGCCAACCGTTGTTTGCAATTGGTGCCTTTCCTAAAAGTTAGCGTTGGCTTATCAGGAATTATAGTATAGAAATTCATCATTCTTAAGAATATGCCAGTGTTGGCCTATAATATGTTTAATTTGTTCATGGCCACAATTGAAGGTGGTGATGAATCTAGGAAAATTCTGGTTTGGAGAGTCATCTTCTTTTTTTTTTTATTATTAAAGAATACCTATCTCTATTATCAACCTCAATATTATCCTGTTCTAGAATTTTGCTTTCATATCCCTTCTGTTCAAATCTCTTTTTAATGATTTTAGATTGTGTGTTGAAGTCCTCCATTCTATCACAGTTTCTCCTAATTCATATGAATTGTCCCTTAGGAATGACTTTAAGCCAAGTTGGGTGGTGTTCACTATCTTTCCTGTTGTATGTGTTCATGTCACATTTTTTTAAAAATGTTTTGGTATGTATATTACTCTCTGTTATAAAAATTGAAAGATCTAGGAATTACATTTTTGTTTTATTAGTTTCAGTTGTTAGTTTTATGTTCATATTGGTGTTATTCAAATAGGAAATATAAATATTTAAGGTATCCCCTCACTATCATTCCAAATACACAGAATATAATCTATGTATCTCCGCCAGGACACCAGGCTCATCCCAAATGTGTCACTGGACCATACATAAGTATGTTCAAAGTGGTCCAGGTATATATTCACATAACTTGGGCGAACCTGGTGCCTATGGCAGTTCCACATATTTGTAAATATTGAATGCCATTAAACCAGAAGAAATTATGTTTCAATATATATTCTATCGATAAAATAATAAATTCCAGAAGTTAGGTCGACAGATCTACATCTTGCTCTATTTTATGGCTTCTATGCCTTTTTGGTGATCAATAAAGGAATAGAGCAAGGTCACATCCATTGTAAGCCATGAATAACCTGGTTCCCATTTAGTGTCATTGAGTAAGTTTAACACATGCTTGGTATCTCTAAGGTAAGACTTGGCTGTTTGTGCATAAGGTTGCAATAGATGGTCTATAAAAGCTGATAAATTGCAAGTTAAGGAGTCTATCCCACTAATAATGGGCCTACCTGGGGGTTTTTCTTGATTTTTATGGACCTTAGGGAGGAAGTAAAAAAATTGGTGTCTTAGATTCAGTTTTATAAAGAAATAGATATTCATCCTTAGAAATAATCTCCCTGCCCAAAGCTTGTAATAAGACCTCATTTAGTTCATTGGTGAATTTCTTTTTTGGGTTGTCTTTGATGATTTGGTAAGTGTTGGTGTATGACAGTATTCTATTTGCTTCTTCCGTATAATAATTGCCATTTTATAGAGCTATTTTATTTGTCCACTGTGACAATGTTTTAATAAAGGTTTGTTTTTGCAATACATATTTGCTTGCTGCCTTTTGGAATTGCTATACTACTACCACAATTATCCTGTGAAGAGCTGGATTCCGATTATTTCGGAGTGAGTATACTGCATATTATTTGCATTGTTGAATACAAAACATCTCAGTGAAAGATTTATTATTTGCAGTTACGCTCATATCAGGGGAGAATAGATAGAAGTTCCACTCCATATTGATTATTTGCTTTTACAACTGATGAAGTTGAACTCTGAATTTTTCGGAGTAAGTATACTGCACTAATCATTTGGTGTTGATCTACATAAACAAAAGTCGTTCTCTCTTCCTCAGCCTTAATTGGAAGCCCCGGTAAATTGAAGCACTAGAAAAGAACACTCTAGGACCTGCACCTCTACATCTACTATCTACACTTTTATAGCAGTCCTTTGGGAGAGACTGATAGAAGGCAGCGGTCCATACAGAGAGGAGTATTTTTCTTTTCATTTCTGTACAGATATTGTTGTAACATCTATAATATCCTGTATAGAATTTGTTTGTTTATATATATATTTAGACATATTTCTAATTGCATTGGAGTCCTTTTTAGTCAAGTAGCTGAAAACATGATAATCATATTCATGCAATATTCATATTTAATAACATGTTTAACTGTGTATTTAATGTAAATATTTCACATTCCAATGTATTCAAAAGTATTTTTAAATAGCTATTCCTATATATATCTGTATATATCTATACATATATATAATCAATATATGTAACAAAAAAACATTATATATATTTATTTAAGTATAAATAGAACATATTCTGCTCTGTGCAAAAGTATGGGTTTTTTCCCTCGTTTCACGCTCCATTGAAGTCTATTGGAGAATATGTTAACAAGGTTGCGATGTTTGAAGCTCAACTTTTTGCATGTGTTGGGTTTGCTCTCATTTGCAAACTTTTTACATTCAACTTGTAATATGAGAGCAACCCGAGACGCAAAGAAAGCCTCTGTCTATCAAAGTTAATGTGCGAGTGGGAGCACTAAATTTGCGCTCCAAATATAATCAAGCCCACTGTTGTATATTCAAAACTGATAATACACCTTATACTTTAAGATTAAATTACTAGAGGGACAAGGTGAGGGCGACAGGGAGGAAACAATAGTTTACAGAGAAGTCCATAACAATATTAACCCAAGCCTTTTTGGGAGAAGTGTAACTAGCACAATTTTCAAATGTATTGGTCGGGAGAGAGTTTGGCTGTTCTTCTGTAACTTGAATCTTCATGTGCCTTACAATAAACTGGCACCCCGTTATGTTGGGCCTTTTCAATTACTCCTACGGGTCAATCCGGTTGCCTACGCTCTTGACCTTTCTTCTGCAATGCACATCTCCAATGTTTTTCATGTCTCCCTCTTGGAACCATTGGTTTGTAATCAGTTTACTACTGTTTCGCCTTGTCCCTGTCCTATTTCTGTTGATAACCATGAAGAATATGAGGTCAGCAGCATTATTGACTCTCATATGTACAGAAGTTACGTACAGTATTTAGTTCACTGGAGGAGTTACTGTCCAGTGGAGCATTCATGGGTTTCCATCTCTGATGTTCATGCTCCCGCCTTCATCCATGCCTTCCATGCCTGTTTCCCCAAAAAAGCCTTTTGCCCTTCCGCTGGGGAGGGATCTTTGACGGGAGGTTACTATTAGGGTTTCTCCCTGACTTTTATAGTTATTTGCTGGTTTTTATCTTTGCTGCCATATTTGACTCACATATCTTCCCCCTTGCCTGAAGCAGAGTGTGTAACACTTCTCACTACTCCAGGCTCCATCTTATGGCCATACTGGAGAACATAATCAAAAAGATACAGGTTGCAGTCCCAGAATGATGATGTCACCATTCCCTATTTAACTGCCTGAGTCTTGTTTGACTTTGTCCTTGCATTGTCTCTGACTTCTCTGTAAGTTTAGAAGGATATAAGGAACAAGAGAGGTGCATGTGTGTACCAATAGCACAATGGAAATATCCCAGAGATAACCCTAATCATAGTACTCACATTTGTAAGGAGCACTCAGACAGTGCTATTGGATGCAGGCTGGATATTTTACAGCAACCCAGCTCACTGTTCAGTCTTGGATAACCAGAACATAGGATCCCAAAATCTGGATAAGCAAACAAAGCAAAAAGAGGCGCCTGTGTGTACCAGTAGTATAATGTAGTATTTGTAATAGAAACCCTACTCAGGGTACTCACATTTGGGAGGAGCACTAGGACAGTGCTATCAGGAACAGGCTGGGTAGTTGGCAGCAACCCAGCATAACGTTTCACCTTGATAAGCCAAAGCTCTGGAACACAGGAACACAGGACCCTGATAATGAACTGCAGCAACACAGGTTAGCAGTTGCTGTAGCAGAGGACTCCCTATGGGGGTGATTGGTGTGTACAAGGCTAATTGAATAAGGTTCCAAAGATAATATTAATAA
This sequence comes from Bombina bombina, assembly GCF_027579735.1. Classification (NCBI taxonomy): domain Eukaryota; kingdom Metazoa; phylum Chordata; class Amphibia; order Anura; family Bombinatoridae; genus Bombina; species Bombina bombina. The sequence goes on along the minus strand of NC_069499.1, from coordinate 210,411,894 downwards.
TAAAAACAAATTTATTTAAAAAATATAAAATATGTATAAAACACAATGGAGCCCTAAGATGGGATATACTAGCTGACCACAAATGTATAATGTGAGTACCCTGATTAGGGTTATCTCTGGGATATTTCCATTGTGCTATTGGTACACACATGCGCCTCTCTTGTTCCTTATATCCTTCTAGATTTCCTGACAACTATTTGTGAGGAGACAGCCTTCTATGAAATATCGGTATTATCTGAGTTACACCAGGTGGACCTTCCGATATATGTGCTAATTATACCAAAAGACTCACAACAATTTTTTGTATATGTACATGACTGCTTTCTAATTTTGTTATTATAGGTAGTATCAAACTATAACTGTTACTATTTATTTATACATAGGTATTTTGATATATGTACACATTGCATTAGACTGTTATAGCGTCCCCTATCTTGAGTCAGACATTATTGACTTTGTGTATTCTCTGTAAGTTCCTGTGTAACCTGGCTTGTTTGACATCCCTTCTGGTTCCTGATCCCTGGCTTGTCCCTGACCCTGGGTCGTCTGACTACTCACTTTGGTTCCTGACCTGGCTCATCTGACTACCCGCTATTGCTTTGACTCCTGGCTTGTCATTTAACTTTTGGACTATTTATTATTTTTTGCTATTTTTTAATAAAGGAGTGAATAATTTAGCATTTCACATCTTTGTTTGATTCCTGGTTCCCTGACAACAGCGAAAGCAGCAATATGTATATTGCAATAATAATTTACTTTCAATAACAAAACATTATGGGCCAGAATATAAGTGGTTGAGAGTAAAAAGTGCACAAGTAAAAGTCCAATGCATGCTAACTTCAGGACTTCAAATATCTTTGACACGTTAACTTCTTCTCCCATAGACTTCAGTGAGGGAGCGCTGTTAAAAAAAAAACAATTTATCATTTGCACAATAATCTGACACAACATTAGACCAACAGCACTAAAGTCGAAGGTAGTTACGAATACTTTACATTCCAATATCCTTCATATAGAAGAAAATGTTATTTTTCTTTTAAATATAAATATATATATATATATATATATATATATATATATATATATATAATCCCAGAGAATGCTTTTGCCTTCATATTGGATTGTGTTGCTGCACCCTGGTATCAAGGAATTGAGTTTTTGAGAATGCAATTGACTGGCTACATATTTACATATATATATATATATATATATATATATATATATATATATATATATATATATATATATATATATATATATATATATATATATATATATATATATATAAAAAACGAAGTACACAAAACAGAATGCCACAATCCCGAAGTTCTAAATATTGAAATTTAAAAAATTCAGGTGCCCGCCAATCCTCTGGGATCCACCCCAAGTAAACCTTGGAGAATGAGCCCCCCTTGAACCCCCCAGGTGGAGGCAAAAATATAGTGAAGATGGGGACATCACAGCACATCTTATCTATAGGGTTTTTTAAGTTTAGTGATTTTGCATTTTAGAGATTTTATAATTTTGGGATTTTGTACTTTCTGCATTTTGATTTTCTGGATTTTAGACAATAGGGATTATGATCTTTCTGGATTTCAAGATTCTGTTTTATGGTATTAGGGCTTTTGAGTTTAGGTATTTTGATTGCCTCCCAAATATAAATATATATATATATATATATATATATATACAGATATACATATAGAAACATTAAAAAAAACAACAACAAAAAAAACGTTTCTGCAAGATACCCAAGGTACGGCAGCTAGTGATGTCGCGAAACTAAAATTTTCGGTTCGCGAACGGTGACTTCAAAAGGCAGGCGAACTTTAAAACCTACAAGGACTCTTTCTGGCCACAATAGTGATGGAAAAGTTGTTTCAAGGGTACTAACACCTGGACTGTGGCATGCTGGAGGGGGATCCATGGCAAAACTCCCATGGAAAATTACATAGATTATGCAGAGTCTGCTTTTAACCCATAAAGGGCCTAAATCAACTAACATTCCCAAATTGTTTGCAATAACGTGCTTTAAAACATCAGTTATGATGTTGTATCTATCAGGTAGTGTAAGGGTTACAGCCGCATCACAGTGACAGAGCAAACTCCAAGTGTTACGCACCGCAATCAACCGCAAACAGTCCACTTGCACAACCACGAGATAGATAGATTTGATAGATAGATACATAGATTACATAGCACAAAAGGCTGGCTGGCTGGCAGGCAGGCAGGAGGTAAATGCAATTCAAGGACACTAGGAGACTGAATACTGACAGTCAAAACAGTGATGATTGACAATTTTTGCAATACTGTTAAAAGAAATATGATTGCTGGGAATAATTGACTAGGTGGGCCTGGCACACAGCAGGCTGCAAGGCAGGAGGAAAGTGCAATTCAATGGCACGAGCAAACTGAGGATTCAGAACAACTATTACCAAAAAATTTAATTTTTAATTATTAAGAATACTGTGACAACACATATGATTGGTGTAAATATTTTGAAAGTAGGCCTGGCAAACAGGCTTGGAAGGCAGTAGAAAAGTGCAATTCAATGGCACTAGCAAACTGAGGATTAAAATCAACAATCACATTTTTTTTAATTTTAATTAGTAACAATACTGTGACAACAATTATGATTGGTGTAAATAGTTGGCAAGACGGCCTGGCACACAGGCTGGCAGGCAGGAGGTAAATGCAATTCAATGGCACTAGGAGACTGAATATTTGCAGTTCAAAAAATTATGATTTTTATTTTTTTATATACTGTTACAAGAATTATGATTGGTTCCACTAATTGGCTAGTTGGGCCTGGAAAACACGCTGCCAGGCAGGAGGAAAGTGCAATTCAATGGCACGAGCAAACTGAGGAATCACAAGCAATCAATTTGGAATTTTAAAGATTAACAATACTTTTACAACAACTAGGATTGGTGGCACTAATTGGCTAGTTTGTGCCTGGCACACAGGCTGCCAGGCAGGAGGAAACTGCAATTCAATGGCACAAGTAGACTGAATATTTGCAGTCCAAAAAATTATGAATTTTAATTTTTTTGATACTGTTACAAGAATTATGATTGGTGCCACTAATTGGCTAGTTGGGCCTGGCACACAGGCTGGCAGATATGAGTCGTGAATGGTAGGTAGGGCAGGCAATTTAACACAGTATGCTGTGTAAGTGACAAAAACACAGGCCTGATAGAAAATTAAGTTTGATTACACTAGCAAAATTTTAGAATTTAATATTAAAATTATGTTAAGAAGTGCAATGCACATATGAGTGGTCGCACTGGCTGGCTGCTACGTAGGGCAGCAATTAACAACAGTATGCTGTGTAAGTCAGATAGACAGTTAGACACAGGCCTGATAGAAAATAAAATTAGATTACACTAGCATAATGATTTAAAGACTTTTTTGGGGAATTTAAAGAAAAAGGTTAAGCACATACATATGAGTCGTGGCTGATAGCCTTGGAAGGGCAGCTATTAAAAACAGTAGGCTCTGTAAGTCAGATACACACACGCCTGATAGAAAATACTATTAGATTACACTAGAAAAATGATTTAAATTATTTTTTGGGGGGGGAATTAAAAAAAGGTTAAACACATATGAGTCGTGGCTCATAGACTAGGGAGGGCAGCAAGTAAACACAGTAGGCTCTGTATGTCAGCAAAACACACAGGCCTGATAGAAAATTATATTAGATTACACTATCAAACAAATTTAAACTTTTTTTTTTTATATTTAAATTAAGGTGAAGAAGATATGAGTGGTGGCTGCCTGGCACAGACCAATTAACCAAAAGACTGAAAAAAAATGAGGTATATTAATGCTGAGTGAGCCTGACAGACACAGGCCTGATAGAAAATGTAATTAGATTATACTAGAAAAATTATTTAAATAAAAAAATTTAAATTTAAAATAATGTTATAAACGGATATTAACACTGGTGGCTGGCACAGAGCAATGAACCAGAGTATATGCTGTGTGACACAGGCCTGATAGAAAATGAAAAAAAATTACACTAGCAAAATAATTAAAATTTTTGGTTAGTTAAATTTAAACTAATGTTGTTAGGGAGATATCAGTGGTGGCAGTAATCACAGCATATGCTGTGAGCCTTAAACACACAGGCTGAAAGCCAGGCAAATGCTAATAAAAAAAATATGAAAAAAAAAAACGGCACGAAATATAGCCCTAAAAAGGGCTTTTTGGGGTGCTGTGCTTGCAGCAGAGATGAGTGGAGTCCTTCTGGACTGTAGTGGACACTAAATACACTAGCCTAGCTATGTTTTTCCTATTAATGTCAGGAGCAAAAACGCAACACGTCCTCTCATTAAGAAAGCAAGGTCGTTATGAGTCTAAAATGGCGGATTCTGAGTAGCTGGGAGGGTCTGTGAGGGAGTGTCTGATGTTGATTGGCTCTAATGTGTCAGACGGCTGTGACATACAGGGTCAAAGTTTCCTCAATGATGACACATAGGGGCGGATCGAACATCGCCATGTGTTCGCCCGCGAACGCGAGCAAGCTATGTTCGCTGTGAACTGTTCGCGGGCGAACAGTTCGGGACATCACTAACGGCAGCCTCCCTGGGACTAAATTCCTACTCAACGCAAATTTTGTTCCATTCCGACTGAACTTTTTCAAGGGGTACCGCTGTACCTCAAATATCTTGCGGGAACATTGGGCTGAGGGACTTTGTTTGTATTATTATTTGACACAAACAGCATTCTGCAAGCAACAAACTAGCCATTGAGCTCATATAACTAATCTATCAGTCCAGGACTAAAACGATTAATACGCTGAAGTGACATCCCGGACCTCCCTGTGATGTTTACAAATGATCACCATGTGTGATTGATTCATACAGACTATGAAACTGTTGACATGCACCATAGTAACATAGTAGATGAGATTGAAAAAAGGCAGAAGTCCATCGAGTTTAACATATACAAATCTTAATATATTTACAAAAAGCTCCAGTTGAACTTAAATTAATCCCATTAAAAAGGGTGACCCATTTAACACAAGCAATCATATCAATGAATTCTGTTTCTAGCCAGAAATGTATCTAAACCATTTTAAATGTATCTAAGGTATTGGCATTTACTCCCTCCTCAGGTCATGAGTTCCACAATTTGATTGCTCTTACAGTGAAATAACATTTACGTTGCAGGAGATTAAATCTTTTTTCTCCAGTCTTAAATTGATTCCTCTTGTCGCAAACAAGTGGTCTTTTATCTTGTGAGTAGCTGCCAATATATAGGGGCTACAAAAAATATTTGTTTTTATATAACACTTAATTTGGGTCTGTACTCTTCTCGCTTTTTATGTTTTAATACATTCAATTGTATATGGAACATGATCCCTAATACATGGAAAGTTTCTGCCTTGCTGCAGGAGGTCACAACTTGTAACAGTTTCTATATTACTCCAGGTACACAGAAGTAAATCCAAGATATTTGAGGCGATCATTTTGGAATGTGGGAATCTTTCTCACCACTTTAGGATGTTATCACTAAAGGTACTGGTTTAATGCCCCCTCAAGATCTAAGATACATTAGTAACTTTTAAACTATTGTACAAAGTCTGGAAAACAATTGTTTTTTGTTTTGTATCATTTTTATATCTTATGTTTGCATATAAATATCTACAGTTGTAGAATTTTGTAGCAGATATATTCTTCTATTGCTAGGTAGCAACTCTACGTCTTTATTTGCTTACGATTCAGGCAGATTATACAATTGTCAACAACTTTCTAATTTACTTCTATTATCAAATTTTCTTCATTCTCTTAGCATCTTTTGCTAAAAAGCAGTGATGTAAGCTCAGGAGCGTGCATGTGTCTGAAGCACTATACGGCAGCAGTTTTGCAAGAATATTATACATTTGAGAGATAACTAGATGCCAGCACTATTTCCTTCCATGTAGTGCTTCAGACACTTACTTAGGTATCTCTTCAACAGAAAAATGGCATGGGAACAAACCAAATGTATTAATAGACATAATATGGAAACCTTTTTTAAATTGTATGCTATGTCTAAATCACACATTTTGTAGGGTGTCATATTTATTTAACAGACTTAGGCCTCGCTTCCATTGAGTCGTAATTCAGTTTGCGTGCACTCGCAAACCGATAAATATGCTGTCGGAAGCAATATCGTTTATCGACTGTTTCCAATGGCGCGTTATACCTCGATATCGGCAGCCGGACTTCGGCTGCCGAAAAGATCTTCGCGTCCCATAGAAAGTAATAGAAGCCGTTAATCGATAAATTATACCAGGTTTCCAATGAAAGCGCTAACCGTTAATACATTGTCGGAGGCTGTCGATACATTGAGATATATTACCCCCAGCTCAACTAGGTGTAAAAGAGGAAAATTGTGCTTTTTGAGACCTATTTTCTATTGAAATTATAAAACTTGCAAATAATGCAAGTGTTTTAATGTAGAAATAAATTGTTATAAGTAATATTTATTGTTGTCTCATGTATAGAAATAGTTGAACTTATATTCTAATAGAAATATCAGTATATATTTAAATATAATAATATATGCAAGAACATATCTACAGAATGCAAACTAGACCTATGCCTAGGGCAGCAAGAAATATTACTTATATTTATGAAGTGTTAAATATAATTATATTAGAAAATAGTATTTGATTATTAAAAATATGGATAAGTGTTTTTTTATTTGTCTTGAGAGGCGATCACAGGTAAGAAGCACGGACGTTAAACGTAAATTCTATAGCGTAAGGTCGGGTTACCTTAGCAACTAATTGATTTTCAAGAAATCCGACGTCAGATGGAAGCGTTAACACAACGTTAACTTACAGCTACACGAAAAGAGCGACTGCGCGCAACACGCTAATCTTTTCAATGGAAACCTGGTACTAAAATACAGCCGTAAATTACTTTTAGCTGTCGGCCGCTTCGGTAGCTTACGGCTCCATTTTTAACGACTCAATGGAAGCGAGGCCTTGTTAACCCATGTAAACCTTATTCAAGAACATTTGAATGTGGGCCATTCATAGCTAGACATAAGATAGCATAATTTATAATAAAAAGATTTATGGAACAGTGGTTCTTATATACCAGTCTTGTTCAAGTTAATATTTAATGCAGTTTTCCTCTGTTTGAGAATGTATTCTTTGATGTCTATACCTTCCTTTGAAATACTAATTAATAGTGAGTGATAGAAAATAATTTGCATATAGAGTGATTTTTGATTAGAACTTGTGTGGTTTTATAAAGACTTTTTCTTTCATTATAATCTTTCTAACATTCTACATAACTGCAATTTAGTCCCTAATTTTGAACTAATCTGCTTAAAAAACAGGTGTTAATAATTTCCAATATAGCGGAAAGTGCATTTGGTCCACTGATAATTCTAATATATTGTATATATTTTACTATTCAATCTACATTTCTAATCTGCATAATATTTCCATTAAATAGCTAAGAAGATGTCATGTTATTTCATTTTATGTGGATATTATATTGTAGAGCATTGTTTACAACTAGGTTTCATTTTCCTAGTTTATCGAATAGTTTTAAAAATTGTTTACAAACTCATTTAGGTTTTCAGCTAGAGTTGAATTTATTGTATTCTCATTATTGTATTGTTTACACAAAGCAAAAATAACAACTGAATTTGTTTTTGTTTTTTACTATGAGCTTCTAAAGTTTATCAGGGAGTATTTGAGGGCAGCATTTATTTAGATGTTCAGTCCATCTAGCCAAAGATGAAAAAAACAAAAACACTATCAGCGTACCTGGAATGTAATATAAACAAATTGTAATGTAAACACTCACCCAACATCAACATCAAATATTCTAGATTTCTACAGTGTTAAAAAAAACAATTTTTGCCGTACACTGTCCCTTCAATGCAATATTTAACATGTAAGAATTGTAATATAAAATGTTACTTAAAAGTGATAAAGATATCAATCAAAAGGGGGCGCCAATTAGACATATGTAGCAAAAATAAACAATTGTAAGAAATATATCAAATACACCAATATGATATAATAATGTCCTTAATAAAGCAATTCTAGAGCTTCAATCCTGGAACGGTCCATTTGATCTGAATAACTAAAAAACAGTAAAAAAGAATAGACGGGCATCTCACAGGGTAATAATGTAAAATTAAAACCTGCAAATATTGTTTAGATACAGTTCCACTCACGTGTAAAAAAGCACCACTTGTAGTGCTTGTGTGGCAGACTGGAATATCAGAGTGATCCAGCGCACTGAACCTCATCAGGGCAGGAACTCAGTAGAAGCAATCAGCACTGTCTCATGCAGGGACACAATCAGATTGAGGACTTGAGGAGCAATCGGCTCACTGCAGTGGCAAAACATTGTGAAAAATTTGAATTTATATATTTGTAATAGTATTTTAATACCTTTCTTTAAATTTAATATTCAAATGATGCAATATTCGAAATAGAAACATTCAAATTGATATATTTTTTATCTATTTTGCATTAATATACTAAATTCACTACCACCTGAACTATTGAACTTCTGAATAGTATTTGTTAAATTGAATGTTACATTTGAAATTTCGAATGTGGACATTTGATCTAATTATGAACATTCGAATTTGAAAGTGACATTTGAAAACTGTATGTAGCATTTAATTATAGAGTTTTTAAGAATATTCGTTCTTATCAACATTCGATTATGTAAATCAAATTTCTATAATAACATTTATTCTAACATTCGCCCATCCCTATTGCTAATGCGTGTGTCTGCTTAAAAGATTAGAATTACCAGCACCTTGTTTGTTGAGCGGCACTGGAGAAAATCTAGGAATTCAGCTGATTTTCAACATTACAAATTTATCTTGAACTCCTACTACTCTGCCCTTAATTTCCATAAGCAACATTACTTCTCTACTCTTATCTCTAATCTTTCTTCAAACCCAAAACGTTTATTCTCCACTTTCAATACCCTTCTCCACCCTCCCCCACCTCCTATTACAACTTCTCTGTCAGATCAAGAATTTGCCAGCCACTTCAATAACAAAATCGACTCCATCAGAAATGAAATCAGCTCTCAACATAATTCCTTTCTCTCACCCCCTCAAATGCTCTCAATCAACCGCAAACCACATAACCTTAAACTTAGCTCATTCTCCCCTGTCACTGAGGAAGAAGTTTCAGCACTTATACTGTGCTCTCACCTCACTACCTGTCCCCTTGACCCTATCCCCTCACAGCTACTCCCCTCCCTCTCTGCTACCCTCACCCCTATACTCACACACACTTTCAACCTCTCCCTCAGCACCGGTATATTTCCCTCATCGCTGAAACATGAGGGAAATATATTGGTGATCCTACCTTCCCATCCAAATATATCCCTATTTCCCTCCTCCCTCTTGCATCAAAGCTTCTCGAAAAACTAGTTTATGCACGCCTATCCCATTTCCTTACAATAAACTCCCTCCTTGACCCACTGCAATCTGAATTTCGTCCCTATCACTCCACAGAGACAGCAATTGTTAAGGTTACCAACAACCTACTTACAGCAAAATCAAAAGGCCACTTCTCTCTGCTTAGCCTCCTTGATCTGTCCACAGCTTTTGACACTGTTGACCACCCTCTTTTGCTCCAAACCCTCCAATCCTTCGGCATCTGTGACACGCACTCTCGTGGCTCTCTTCCTACCTGTCAAACTGTACCTTTAGTGTAGCCTTCTCTGGGGCCTCCTCTGCCCCGTCACCACTTTCTGTCGGAGTACCGCAAGGCTCTGTCCTCGGTCCCCTTCTCTTTTCAATCTACATGTCATCACTAGGTTCCCTAATAAAGTCCCACGGTTTACAATATCATTTGTATGCCAACGACACCCAAATCTACTTCTCTGCACCAGACCTATCTCCTTTCTTGCAAACCCGTGTCACTAACTGTCTTACTTACATCTCAAACTGGATGTCCTCTCACTACGTCAAGCTAAATCTCTCCAAAACTGAGCTCCTTATTTTCCCCCCTTCCTCAAACTCTCCACCCCCAATCTCTCTATAACTGTTGACAACTCCATCATTACCCCTACCCCACACGCCCGATGTCTCAGGGTCACATTTGATCTCAGATCTTTCTTTCACTCCTCACATTCAGTCCTTGGCTAAAGCCTGCTGCTTCCACCTTAAAAACATCTCTAAAATTAGACACTTCCTTACATAAGACACAACTAAGATTTTAATCCACTCTCTCATTCTTTCCCGCCTTGATTACTGCAACTCTGTCCTCTCTGGTCTCCCCACCAGCCGCCTAGCTCCTTTACAATCCATAATAAATGCCTATGCCAAACTCATCTTCCTTACACTTCGCTCTTCATCTGCTGCACCTCTCTGCCAATCCCTTCACTGGCTTCCTCTTGCCTCTACGATCAAAACAAAATTCTCATTCTGACATACAAAGACCTCAACTGCACTGCTCCCCCCTATATCTCAGACCTTGTCTCCAGATATTCTCCCTCCCGTCCCCTTCGCTCTGCTCATGACCTCCTACTCTCCTCCTTTCTTGTCACCTCATCACACTCCCGTTTACAGGACTTCTCCAGACTGGCTCCCATCTTGTGGAACTCTCTGCCTCGCTCCACAAGACTCTCTTCTAGTTTTAAAAGCTTCAAGTGCTCCCTAAAGACTCTATTGTTCAGGGATGTATACAACCTACACTAACCTTACTTTATACCAGTTCCTCTCCTCCATTGCTATCCCCTGAACCCCCTTAGCATGTAAGCCTAAGAGTCCAGCTGTTTGTAGATCACCTTCTTAAGAGCTGACTACAACAGTGCAACTCTTGGCAGGGCCCTCTACCCATTTGATCCCTATAATTGTTTTGTTGTACGCCACTTTGTTTATAGCGCTGCGGAATCTGTTGGTGCTCTACAAATAACCGATAATAATAAAATAAAAATAATAATAATAATATATTTATTTATCTCTATTCTTTAGATCTAATTTTTTTTTAATATTTTATCTGCAGGACTGCATATTAGTTGTAGAGTTTAAGAGTTGTGTTTGTAAATTGTTAAAGCAGTACAGCAGTTTAGTACTAAATGTTTGAGATTGTAAACAAGTTCTTTGTTTATTTACTAAGTTATATTAGTTTTAAGATTAAAAAGTTCTAGCGGCTGCTAGTTTCCCTTAAATGGACAATTTTTTTGTTTCAGTACTAAGTTAATAGTTCTCTGTTTTTTACTAAGTTATATTAGTTGTAAGTTTAAAAAGTTCTTCTTACCTTTTGGTGCATTGCTGCTAGTGGTTGCTGGTGGTTTAATTTGCACTTAGTGTCTCTTAACCTTTTAATGCCATTATGGCGTTTTATTCCATCCTAACCGCGCTGGGATTTAGCGCCGTTAGGATGGAATAGAACTTCCTAGCCGTTTGGCTGTCCTGAAGCCAATGGCGCTTCCTGGATGTGATCACGGTCTGGAGGGCATGCCTAGCATCATAGGGACGCCCCTTAACCAAATCCCATAACTGAAATCTAGCGATCGCGTGCATGGTCGTGGGGTTTCTATTTGTCTACATTGGTTATTCCGATGTAGACAAATTTACCCTGTCATGAAAGGGTTAAAGGGATGTTTTTGTTAGACTTCCACTTGGCCGAAAAATTCGGTTTGGATCGATTTGGATGCTTTCGAATTTCGGTTAGGATCAATTCTAATTCGGAAAAATTCGAATGAATTAGTTTTGGATTTGTTTCGGATTCATTCGGATTCAAATAAATTCGGCTGGATTCAGTTCGGTTCGATTCGTAAATTCGGAATTTCGGTATGTGTTAGGTGGGATGTGCTGTGTATTAGACTAGTATTATGTACTGTATATTAGGTGTAACCCATAGCAGAGTGATATAACCTAATATACTGTACAATACTAGTGTAATCCATGGCCATCCGAATGTAACGAAGAAATCCAAACTAATTCGGATTTATTTGGTAGATTTGGTACTACCGTAATTCGGAAATTCAAATCTATCCGAATCTCCGAATTTAACAAATTCGTCCGAATTTCGATTCTGAACGAATCAAACCGCACATGTCTAGTTTTTGTTTTCATTACTTTTAAAATTACTAAGTTAATAATTAGATATATAAATAAATGAATGCATTTCAAAATTACATTGAATGACTAAACTGACTACAGCTTTAAAAATGGCCAAAATCGGCACTGTAGTTAAAAACAAAAATGTTAGTTAAAACAAAAAATTCTAACGAAATTTGTTTGAGACCATGAACATGATTTACAGCTGCACATATTTAAAGGTTGCAATTTTTTTATGAAGTGGGTAACATACAATAAGTCTAAATGAACTATGCTACTAAAATGTATTGTAGTGACTATTATATCATTGTGTTTCAATACTTGTGCTAGAGGGATTGAAATTATTTTGATAAGGCACATTTTCAGTTTGCTGTCACCCTTTTGCCATAATTGTATTACTCAATATGCTATATTTCAATTAGACTTTATTATGTACACAAGCTTTAATGATATTACTACATTATCATAGACATACTAGAGGCATTTTATGCAATAACTTCAATTGTACATTAATTAAAATCAGATTTAAATTTAACATGAATTTCATTTGTGTTAGCTAGTTTTGTAGGTAAAAAATGAATTTACTAAATAATATTACATGGGATATAAATGCAAACAGCTAACATTGAATAGAATTGGCATTTTTGTCATGAACCATCATAATTCAGCAACTCTTTAACAGTACAAGGAACATTTTCATAAAGTAAATTATGTAAACCGTATAAAATCTGATTACAATGGTTTGATTATTATCTCAGTTCTTTTTGATTTTGGACTTCGTGCAATCACAGATTTTGCGTATGCCGGTGGAAAGAAAACAATGAACTAATTTCCAAAGTAGCTGGGTTTTTTTTACTACTGTATATATTATAACATAATTGAAAGAGACACCTAATTTTTTTCTTTTCTATTTAGATCTAAAAATAGAGTTGTGTAACAAAACTGCGATTTTCACTTAATCAGTAAAAGGAACATAGAATTTGACATGACTGCTTGCTCAAAGCAAAGCTGAAAAAGTTATATTCATCCGATGAAATCAACCAGCTTTTAAGGAATGAATTACAGCTGTTTCTACTAAAAAGGACGATTAAGCTAATAACTATTGGACAAGTAATGGTTTTTCAAAGGGCATAATATCTTTTAAGGCCTCCCATGGCTCTTTTTGTCTTACTTTTATTAAATACTTTATCATTCTAAAAAACACCTCTGAGCTTCTTAGAGCAAAAAGGTTTCTAAAACAGCATAAAGTAATGCACAAAATAGACATGTCCGTTTTATGTGAATTCATTTGTGTTTTCAATGATTGTACTTGGCATACAACAATTCCTTTTAAAAGAAAGTAATGTAATATGTCACATCTAATCATGCCATACAGCTAAAAGTAAAAAAAATAAAAAAATCCACCATTAGCAACAAATTTGGTGATTGCTTAAAAGTTAGGAGAGAATGATCGGGACATCTAAAAAGCAATTTTATACATTTATACCTATAAGCTTTGAATATATTCTTAAAAGATCTGCATAAAACTTTGGATCATAAATATGTTTGTATCTGTATCTTCATCAGACCTCTCTGAGAAATTAACTAAACAAATTATTTTAACGTACTGCATATAAACACATTGAGACACACTAAAAGGGACATGTACTATAAATTGTTTCCCTTTATTGTGTTTCCAATGATCTGTTATACTAGCAACATATGAACATTTGCTGCTATGTTTATTTGTATGTGAAATTGCTGGTTTTAATGTCAACCCATTAAAATGGGCTGAGCATGCAGGGAAATCAGACATCCTAATCTTATCACTTTCCTTTTTTTTTTAAATTGAATGTTCAGAATACAATATATATTGTAACATTTGTAGATGACATCTTTATATGAAAGAGCAGCAATGAGGATACTACTTTGGAAAAATGTCTGCCAATTTAAAATAGTCAAGCAATTTGTCAATATTCTTTGATGAATAAAATAAAGTTAGGTTAGACTAGAAATATATGTGATTGCTGTTAAATCAACACGTAGATTTATACAATAAACTGCCTTGGAATAAATTCAGGGTCTATTAATCAGAGCTACAATTAAATTCAAAATGTGAATCTTATAAATAAAAATGCTTACTTATCTTATTTCTCTGCACCAAAGTCCAATACTTAGGGCCTGATGATATAAAGCTCTCCACTCAGATGAGATGATATAAAATGATCCTCCAGCACTGCAAGATCCCTCACGAGATTCTAAAAAGGCAAATTTCGCTATACTTCTCCAAGGGGCATTCCCTGCATATCTAAATGTAAAGAAGGGACAAGCCCAGTGAAATTAAGTACTGCAGGACAAGAGAGTTCTGCTGCATTTAAACTTTGTGTTTTGTATTTTATATTACTTTACAATTCAATGTTATTACATTTAAACTTTTCACTTTCTAGTTTTCATTTTAATGCATACAGAATCTGTATACAGCAGTGTATTTAGGACTGTGATTTTAAAAATTCTGATTATGTTTTGACAGTTTATGTGTATATTTAGGTGTATATTTTACAAACTACATTACAATTTTGATTTGTTATTTTTTAAATAAAACTGGAAAACTGACAGCTTTGATTTCCCAATGAGCTTCATTACTTTCAATGGAACCGATGATCAAACATTTTCTATTTGGAGAGAAATTATAGTGAAGGCTTCATAGGGCTGAACTCACTGAATTCCATAAGAAAAAGGGGAAGAACTTGGAACTCCCAGAGAGATTAGAGATGCCTTCTATATAAATTAATGGGCTCCCTGGAATGCAAAACTTCCGAGGGGAAAGTGAAGTTAACGGAAGAACACTTTGGATATAAAGTCTCAGTCTGCAGCAAACACAAATAAAACTAATTTGCTTTCACTACAATTGTGGCCTAGTTTAGTACTTATTATTTTTCTGTCAGTTACATAAGTGTATTGTGAATTTTGGGCAAACTTCATCTGCATACATCTAGTAAGGTAATTCAGTGAGACCAACGTGTGTGAAATGCTTACAGCATTTCATAAGAATTGTGAGAGAGCTTCAGATATTCCTTGGGAATTCCCTCCCCCACTTATTCTGATTTTACAATAGAGCAAATATAAAGTGCAATTTAATTTGTAAAAGATAGATAGAAATATACAAAGTATGAGCATAATTTGTTAAAGTAACCCAGAAATGCATTAAGAAGCAAAGAGAAAGTTCTAAGTTTAAATGTAATAATACTGAAAGGACACAATCTGAGGTGTATAGTAATATAAAATACAAAGCATGAAGTGTAACACAATTTAGAATCGTGTGAAAGAACTCACAGTGCTGGATAATACAGACCACGTTAGACCTAAAAACATGCAACCCAAAGCATGATTTGCATATTTTAAATGCAATGTTCTTCACATAGAAAAAAAATGTTCTTTGTATTTTTAAATATCAAAATCACAAGAATATTGCATTGAGCAATGATACTTTTTTATTGGACTAACTATACATTTATAAGTTGACAAGCTTTCGGAAGAGTTCCTTCCTTTATCAAGTCTGAAGCAATACTGACCAATTCAATGGAATTTACAGATTATATCTTAAAACACAGAATAGCTAAGAAGACAGAAAGTGCAGGGAGAGGAGTAGGTGTCGTAAAAATCATAAGGGGACCTTAGGTAACAGGAAGACAGTGTCCAGTGTAGGAGAACAGACAGGGGAAATATATAGCTATACATAGAGCATATACTGACATAAAGTTATATATGTTATAAAGTTATAAAATTATATACACAGGACTACATCACAGAGGGAAATAGACAATGATCAGATCAAACTTATTACAAAAAAACTGGAAAAGGACCCCACCCAGGAATACACTTTGCAACTTAGAAAACTAATTAAAACATTCCCTAAACACACTCAACATAAACTGGACAAACTGGTGTCCTCTAACCCTAGCATAGGGACATTCTACATGCTCCCAAAAATCCACAAACCAGGGAACCCAGGAAGACCAATAATAACAGGCATGGACACTCTGACTGAGCAAATATTGGGCCTAGTGGAGAATATTCTTAAGCCTTTAGTTATTAACACCACTAGCTTATAAAAGACACCACTGATTTTCTTAACAAAATCAGCCAGATAACAGAATTGCCAGAGGATACTATACTTGTGACAATTGATGTGGAATCCCTGTACAGCAATATTCCACATAAAGATGGTATTGATGCCTGATTAAACTTTCTTTCCTCCGACAGCCCTAACCAGACATATAGTGCTTCTACAGTCAGTAAACTTACATAATTTATACTTACTCACAATTATTTCATCTTCAACCACTCCATCTACTTACAAACCATGGGAACAGCCATGGGCACCAAAATGGCACCACAGTATGCAAGCCTCTTCATGGCTGACTTAGAACAGAGATTCCTAGCCACTCACCCTCACAAACCCTTCAAATACTTTCGCTACATACATGATATTTTCATCATATGGACAGTAGGAGAAAAAAACCTTGAACATTTTCATAAATCATTTAATCTATTTCATGCATCAATCAAGCTTAAAATGAACTTTTCTAGAGACTGTGTCAGCTTCCTTGATACAACAATATCCATCACAAATGGCAAACTGCACTCATCTGTATACAGGAAACCAACAGATAGATGCAGCTACCTCCACAGCTCCAGCTCCCACCCCAATCACATAAAAAAATCCATAATCTATAGTCAGGCTACAAGATACCACAGAATTTGCTCAGATACCAAGGACCGTGACAAACACCTCATCACACTGTCCCAAACATTCTGAGAAAAAGGTTACAAAACAAGGATTATAAATAAAAAGATTACCTTACAATACAATACAGGGAGAAGAAAAACATATCACGTAGCCCACTAGTAGTCACATACAATCCTGCTGTGGAAGGGATACAAAAAATCATAAAAGACTTACAGTCACTACTCTTAGAGGATCCCACTCAAAACAATATTTCCAAAAACCCCAATCCTGGCATACAGACAATCACCTAACCTAAAGCAGAAACTGGTACATAGGAAGCTACCCCTTGAGAAAAAGAGCACTCAGAATAGAATCAAGTGCTGCTATAAAGCTCTCTGCAAACTGTGTCAACACGTTTGTGAAAGCAGCACAGCAAATCCAATAATAAATCCTATAACATTAAAGGGGCATATTCATGTATATCTGCAAATGTGGTATACATGATACATTGTACTGCATGTGAAGTGGGATGCTATATTGGAGAAACAAGCCAAAAATTGCACTTTCGGATGAACTTACACAGACACTCAATCAAAAATCACTGTGAAACAAAATACTGCACCACTATTGGTCACCATTTCACCCAACTTGACCACTCCATCCAAAACCTCAAAATCAATATTCTCAGAGGCAACTTCAAAAACACCATGGAAAGAAAAACCTTTGAAATGAAAATGATAATGCACTTCAACTTGTTTAATTCTGGACTAAATGTGGACTCTGGATTCTTAACACATTATCAACATTTTTTGTAATGAACTTTCATTTAGTCAATTACATTGTATATTCCAAATTCTTTATACATAGGTACACAGGTAAGCCTATGTCCACGCTTTTGTCTTTTTTAATTTTTGTATTCCCCTGTATATACAATTTCACATCTTTATAGATATTGATTCCATGTTGATATATAACTTTATGTCAGTATATGCTCTCTGTATAGCTATATATTTCCCCTGTCTGTTCTCCTACACTGGACACTGTCTGCCTGTTACCTAAGCCCCCCTCATGATTTTTATGACACCTCCTCCTCTCCCTGCACTTTCTGTCTTCTTAACTATTCTGTGTTTTAAGATAAAATCTGTACATTCCATTGAATTGGTCAGTATTGCTCCAGACTTGATAAAGGAAGGAACTCTTCTGAAAGCTTTTCAACTTATAAATGTATACGGCTAGATTTAGAGTTTTGTCGGTAACGATCCGTGTAGCTAACGCTGGGTTTTTTTTCCCCGCACCTTTTAAATACCGCTGGTATTTAGAGTTGACAGAATGGCTGCATTAGGCTCCAAAAAAGGAGCGTAGAGCATAATTTGCTGCCACTGCAACTCTAAATACCAGCGGTGCTTACAGATGCGGCCAGCTTCAAAAACGTGCTTGTGCATGATTCCCCCATAGGAAACAATGGGGCAGTTTGAGCTGAAAAAAAAAACCTAACACCTCCAAAAAAGCAGCGTTCAGCTCCTAACGCAGCCTCATTGTTTCTTATGGGAAAACACTTCCTATGTCTGCACCTAACACCCTAACATGAACCCCGAGTCTAAACACCCCTAATCTTACACTTATTAACCCCTAATCTGCCGCCCCCGCTATCGCTGACACCAGCATATTTTTTTAACCCCTAATCTGCCGCTCCGTACACCGCCGCAACCTACATTATACCTATGTACCCCTAATCTGCTGCCCCTAACACCGCCGACCCCTATATTATATTTATTAACCCCAAATCGGCCCCCCACAACATTGCCGCCAGCTACCTACAATAATTAACCCCTAATCTGCCGACCGGACCTCACCGCTACTATAATAAATGTATTAACGCCTAAAGCTAACTCTAACCCGAACCTAACACCCCCCTAAATTAAATATAATTTAAATCTAACGAAATAAATTAACTCTTATTAAATAAATTATTCCTATTTAAAGCTAAATACTTACCTGTAAAATAAACCCTAATATAGCTACAATATAAATAATAATTATATTGTAGCTATTTTAGGATTAATATTTATTTTACAGGCAACTTTGTATTTATTTTAATCAGGTACAATAGCTATTAAATAGTTAATAACTATTTAATAGCTACCTAGTTAAAATAATTACCAAATTAACTGTAAAATAAATCCTAACCTAAGTTACAATTAAACCTAACACTACACTATCAATAAATTAATTAAATAAAATACCTACAATTATCTACAATTAAACCTAACACTACACTATCAATAAATTAATTACATAAAATACCTACAAATAAATACAATTAAATAAACTAACTAAAGTACAAAAATAAAAAAAGCTAAGTTACAAAAAATAAAAAAATAATTTACTAACATAATAAAAATATTACAACAATTTTAAACTAATTACACCAACTCTAAGCCCCCTAATAAAATAACAAAGCCCCCCAAAATAAAAAAATGCCCTACCCTATTCTAAAAT
Organism: Bombina bombina; assembly: GCF_027579735.1. Taxonomy (NCBI): domain Eukaryota; kingdom Metazoa; phylum Chordata; class Amphibia; order Anura; family Bombinatoridae; genus Bombina; species Bombina bombina. Next base: position 210,392,633 of record NC_069499.1, on the reverse strand, counting down.
TAAAATTGAAAAGCTCTTTTACCTTACCAGCCCTTAAAAGGGCCTTTTGCGGGGCATACCCCAAAGAAATCAGCTCTTTTGCCTGTAAAAAAAAAACACAATACCAACCCCCAACATTACAACCCACCACCCACATACCCCTAATCTAACCCAAAACCCCCTTAAATAAACCTAACACTAAGCCCCTGAAGATCTTCCTACCTTGTCTTCACCACACCGGGTATCACCGATCGGTCCTCCAGAGGGTCCCGAAGTCTTCATCCTATCCGGCAAGAAGAAGTCCAGAAGAGGCTCCAAAGTCTTCATCCTATCCGGGCAGAAGAGGAGATCCGGACCGGCAAACATCTTCATCCAAGCGGCATCTTCTATCTTCATCCATCCAATGAAGAGCGGCTCCATCTTCAAGACCTCCGGCGTGGATCCATCCTCTTCTTCCGACGTCCTAACACAGAATGAAGGCTCCTTTAAGGGACGTCATCCAAGATGGTGTCCCTCGAATTCCGATTGGCTGATAGGATTAAGGTAGGAAAAATCTGATTGGCTGATGGAATCAGCCAATCAGAGTCAAGTTCAATCCGATTGGCTGATCCAATCAGCCAATCAGATTGACCTCACATTCTATTGGCTGATCGGAACAATCAGATTTTTCCTACCGAATGAAGGTTCCTTTAAATGACGTCATCCAAGATGGCGTCCCTCAAATTCCTATTGGCTGATATGATTCTATCAGCCAATCAGAATTAAGGTAGGGAAAATCTGATTGGCTTTTTTTATTTGTTGTACTTTAGTTAGTTTATTTATTTGTATTTATTTGTAGGTATTTTATTTAATTAACTTATTGATAGTGTAGTGTTAGATTTAATTGTAGATAATTGTAGGTATTTTATTTAATTAATTTATTGATAGTGTAGTGTTAGGTTTAATTGTAACTTAGGTTAGGATTTATTTTACAGGTAATTTTGTAATTATTTTAACTAGGTAGCTATTAAATAGTTATTAACTATTTAATAGCTATTGTACCTGGTTAAAATAATTACAAAGTTTCCTGTAAAATAAATATTATTCCTAAAATAGCTACAATATAATTATAATTTATATTGTAGCTATATTAGGGTTTATTTTACAGGTAAGTATTTAGCTTTAAATAGGAATAATTTATTTAATAAGAGTTAATTTATTTCGTTAGATTTAAATTATATTTAATTTAGGGGGGTGTTAGTGTTAGGGTTAGACTTAGCTTTAGGGGTTAATACATTTATTAGAGTAGCGGTGAGGTCCGGTCAGCAGATTAGGGGTTAATACTTGAAGTTAGGTGTCAGCTATGTTAGGGAGGGTAGATTAGGGGTGAATACTATTTATTATAGGGTTAGTGAGGCGGATTAGGGGTTAATACATTTATTATAGTAGCGGTGAGGTCCGGTCGGCAGATTAGGGGTTAATTATTTAGGTAGCTGGCGGCGACGTTGTGGGGGGCAGATTAGGGGTTAATAAATATAACATAGGGGTTGGCGGTGTTAGGGGCAGCAGATTAGGGGTACATAGGTATAATGTAGGTTGCGGCGGTGTACGGAGCGGCAGATTAGGGGTTAAAAAAAATATGCAGGGGTCAGCGATAGAGGGGGCGGCAGATTAGGGGTTAATAAGTGTAAGGTTAGGGGTGTTTAGACTGTTAGGTGCAGACTTAGAAACTGTTTCCCCATAGGAAACAATGGGGCTGCGTTAAGAGCTGAACGCTGCTTTTTTTCAGCTCAAACTGCCCCATTGTTTTCTATGGGGGAATCAAGCACAAGCACGTTTTTGAAGCTGGCGCGTCCGTAAGCACCGCTGGTATTGAGAGTTGCAATGGCGGTAAATATGCTATACGCTCCCTTTTTGGAGCCTAACGCAGCCTTTCTGTGAACTCTAAATACCAGCGGTATTTAAAAGGTGCAGGGGAAAAAAAGCCAGCGTTAGCTACGCGGGTCGTTACCGACAAAACTCTAAATCTAGCCGTAAATAAATGCTAGATTAAATTACTTTTGGAAAACAATGATTAACCTGAGAATAATATGCAGATTTTTTAAAATGCATTAGTTATCTAAAAAATGAAAAGAATAAATTTTAAGGTTTAGTGTTCATAACCTATGTCTCTCTCTCTCTCTGCTGAGGAATATTATGGACAGTTGAGAATGACTCACTAGAATTTACATTACAGGAAAGGGACAACATAGGGGAGAACATTTCTAGGTAACTACATCTTTATAAGTGACCCTCATAGCACTAATAATTATACAAGAATTACAAACAACATTGGACACAGGGCTACTTACTGAGCCTGACATCTGCTGAAACTAATGCTGCTCTCTCTCATTTAGATTCAGGGACATGCTTTTCACTTTATGAATCAGTTTCCCCTTTCTGATCCATTTTTCCATTGGTAACGTATGTTTGGTTCATCGCTCTTATCTGCCTTAAATTCCATTCATAGCATGTGTTATTCAATCTGCTATTTTTTTTTTAATTGATTAACCCCCTCTCAATTTGTACTAATTATATCTGTTTAAAATTCCATCCCTCTGAAATGGGTGTGAATTTTATTAACAAAATATTATTTTGTTTATACCTGGACCTCGCTTATCTCTTATTCTGCTATCAGCTAATTATGTAAACTCACAGGGCATCAAATTAAAGTTCAACTAGGGGAGAGCATATGCAGGGAAATATATTTTTCAAAGCTTAAATATTTCTAAGTGAACATCTTTTAAGTGACAGCACAAAGAATTATATGAGAATTGAACAAGATTTGAGCCACAAATGAGGCAAGCAAACATTTATTCTTTGTTATCACTCGGCTAGATTACGAGTTGTGCGTTAGGGTTAAAAAGCAGCGTTGAGAGGTCCCAACGCCGCTTTTTAATGCCCACTGGTATTACGAGTCTTGAAATGACAGGCTCACCGCTCACTTTTTTGGCCAGACTCAGAAATACCGCAAATCCACTTACGTAAATTGTGTTTCCTATATTTTCAATGGGACTTGCATAGCACCGGTATTACGAGTCGAACCAAAAGTGAGCGGTGGACCCTCTCCATTCAAGACTAATACCACATTTAAAAGTCAGTAGTTAAGAGTTTTACACTACAAAGCCGTAGCATAAAACTCTTAACTAAAGTGCTAAAAAGTACACTAACACCCAAAAAATACCTATTAACTCCTAAACCGAGGCCCTCCTGCATCGCAAATACTAAAATACATTTTTTAACCCCTAATCTGCCGGACCGGACATCGCCGCCACTATAATAAACATATTAACCCCTAAACCGCTGCACTCCCGCATCACAAACACTAGTTAAATATTATTAACCCCTAATCTGCCTGCCCTAACATCGATGACACCTACCTACATTTATTAACCCCTAATCTGCCGCCCCCAACGTCGCCGCCACTATTAAATGTATTAACCTCTAAACCTAAGTCTAACCCTAATCCTAACCCCCCCTAACTGAAATATAATTTTAATAAATCTAAATAAAATTACTATCATTAACTAAATTATTCCTATTTAAAACTAAATACTTACCTGTAAAATAGACCCTAAGATAGCTACAATATAACTAATAGTTACAGTGTAGCTATCTTAGGGTTTATTTTTATTTTACAGGCAACTTTGTATTTATTTTAACTAGGTACAATAGTTATTAAATAGTTATTAACTATTTAATAACTACCTAGTTAAAATAAAGACACATTTACCTGTAAAATAAAACCTTACCTATGTTACAATTACACCTAACACTACACTATAATTAAATTAATTACCTAAACTAAATACAATTAATTACAATTTAAATAAATTATCTAAAGTGCGAAAACCCCCCCCACTAAATTACAGAAAATAATAAAATAATTACAAGAATTTTAAACTAATTACACCTACTCTAATCCCCCTAACAAAATAAAAAAGCCCCCCAAAATAAAAAAGCCCTACCCTACACTAAATTACAAATAGCCCTTAAAAGTGCCTTTTGCGGGGCATTGCCCTAAAGTAATCAGCTCTTTTACCTGTAAAAAAACATTACAACCCCCCCAACATTAAAACCCACCACCCACACAACCAATCCTACTCTAAAACCAACCCAATCCCCCCTTAAAAAACCTAACACTAACCCCTTGAAGATCATCCTACCTTGAGAAGTCTTCACCCAACCGGGCCAAAGTCCTCCACAAAGCTGGCAGAAGTGGTCCTCCAGACGGGTTTAAATTTCTTGTAATTATTTTATTATTTTCTGTAATTTAGTGTTTGTTTTTTTCGTTCTTTAGATAATTTATTTAAATTGTAATTAATTGTATTTAGTTTAGGTAATTAATTTAATTATAGTGTAGTGTTAGGTGTAATTGTAACATAGGTTAGGTTTTATTTTACAGGTAAATTTGTCTTTATTTTAACTAGGTAGTTATTAAATAGTTAATAACTATTTAATAACAATTGTACCTAGTTAAAATAAATACAAAGTTGCCTGTAAAATAAAAATAAACCCTAAGATAGATACAATGTAACTATTAGTTATATTGTAGCTATCTTAGGGTTTATTTTACAGGTAAGTATTTAGTTTTAAATAGGAATAATTTAGTTAATGATAGTAATTTAGATTTATTAAAATTATATTTCAGTTAGGGGGGGTTAGGTTTAGGGTTAGACTTAGGTTTAGGGTTAATGCATTTAATAAAGTAACGGTGATGTTGTGGGCGGCAGATTAGGGGTTAATAAATGTAGTTATGTTGCGGTGACATTAGGGGCAGCAGATTAGGGGTTAATAAATATAATGTAGGTGTCGGCGATGTTGGGGTCATCAGATTAGGGGTTCATAAGTATAATGTAGGTGGCGGCGTTGTCCGGAGCGGCAGATTAGGGGTTAATAATATAATGTAGGTCTCAGCAATGTTGGGGGAGGCAGATTAGGGGTTAATAAGTGTAATATTAGGGGTATTTAGACTCGGGGTTCATGTTAGGGTGTTAGGTGTAAACATAAATGTATTTCCCAATAGGAATAAATGGGGCTGCGTTAGAAGCTGAGCGCTGCTTTTTTGCAGGTGTTAGCTTTCTTTTTCATTCGGCTCTCCCCCATTGATTTCTATGGGGAAATCGTGCATGAACACGTTTTACCAGCTCACCACTACCGTAAGCAGCGCTGGTATTGAGGTGAGATGTGGAGCACAATTTTGCTCTTCGCTTACTTTTTTGCGGTTAATGCCGGGTTTGTAAAAACCCGTAATACCAGTGCTGTCTGCAAGTGAGCGGTGAGGGAAAACTGCTCGTTAGCACCGCACCCCTCCTAACGCAAAACTCCTAATCTAGGTGACTGTTTGCTATATTTACTGATATGTATTTAAACATGTTCGCCCAATCATACCTTACTGTTCTCCACAAAATGCTTTTACAGGCCCTTCTCTCCCTTTTTGAGCTACTTTCTCTTCTAAAATGTTTGCCTTTAAAATGCACCACCTCAGAAAAATACTCACACCACTGTAATGTTCCCTCTTATCTATACTTTTTCTCCCTCTTGTTACAATTAGCATAAGGGGTAATTGCTCCTAATCTCCTAATCATGGACCTTCATCAACACCCTTATCCAGTCAGGCAAATCTTACATAAATGTAAAAAAAAGAAATACACTTAACCTCCTTTATATCTCAATGCTCTCAAAATCATACACTATATTCACTTGTGCACTATGAAACTCTCATTCTTATGTTTACAAACATTTCTCTATCTATGCCCTCTTCATCTCCTAATTTTTTAACCTTCTTTTTCTCACTGAAATCAGTCTCTTCAGACACAGTCACCCCTGCTTCATATAGTAGCTTTACTTCAGCTATATTTCCAGGCCTGGTAACACAGTGGTGTTAGCATCCTTCTCTTTCCCCACTGTACTTTCAACACATAACTACTATTAATTTCCTCAGATTCTCTTCCTTTGTAGTGAACATGATTAATTTGTTTTCACAATTATCTGTTTAAATTAATTTCATGTATTGCCCCCTTGGTTCCACCACACTTTTACTTAACCATTTTACCTCTTGGCTACCTTACTCCCTCTCTTGTGACACAACTGCCCTAATTCTTTGGGACTTCCATACTCCAATTGACATTCCAAGATCTACTGGAGTTTCAAAGCTTCTTGAGCTATTTTCATTCTTTGGCCTCTCACAGTGAACTAATTTCCACACTCACAAAGATAGCTATTCAATTGAACTAATCTTAACACACCATTGTTCTGTTTCTCACTTTACAAACACCAAATTCCCAATCCCTGACAACCATACCTTAATATGCAGCATCCCTATACCTACTGCAAAACTACAGAGCCACGTGAACTCACTACACACTACAGAACGTCTGTCATGGCTCGCTGAGCCACGCTTCTGTAGCTTCCTGTTTGGTGTCTTGTTGCCTAGCAATGTGTTGCACGTTCTTGACCATCCCGCTCCTATGATGTCAGGCGGGCTATATCCTTCTGGCTCACTGGATGATCTTTGCCCATTTGATGTGCTCTGTTTCCTTGGCGTTTTTTTGGAGTGAGCACTGCCTATTTGATACAAAACCTCTGCCTACCTGACTCTGCCTAAAGCCTTAACCCTATACTGCCGATTTGATACTGGACCTCTGCCTACCTGACTCTGCCTGAAGCCTTAACCCTATACTTCTGATTTGATATCGGACCTCTGCCTACCTGACTTTGCCTGAAGCCTTACCCCTATACTGCCTATTTGATACCGGACCTCTGCCTGCCTGACTCTGAAACTGAAAGCCTGAGAAGACGCTCCTTGGTTCTTTGTTTATATTGCAGGTTGAACGGTCATATGTTAAAAGACTGTCCTACCAGGCCAGTAAAAGCCAGGGCTTACCTCTTGTTCGAGGGGCTGAGTTAAGCCAAATCACTTCTTCTACCCTCACTTCCAAACTCATCTCCTCAGAAATCATAAGTTCCATACTCCTGCACTTATTGATGGAGCAGCTGGGATCATCATCGATTCTTCCTTTTGCCTCTTCTCTACAAATCCCTCTCCATTCCAAGGATCATATCATTAAAGTCTCCACTATCAGTGGTCAACCTCTGGGTTCAGGGATTATACAATATACCACTGAACCACTGCTTATGTCTGTGGGCTTCTTCACTCCAAACTCATTTGTTTTGACGGTATTACTTCTCCTCAGTTTCCTTTGACTCTGGGACTCCCCTGGTTACAAATCCACAATCCGATATTTTCCTGGTCATAGGGGGAACTTATTTCCTGGGGATACACCTGTTTCAGTCACTGTCTAAAAAAGGTCTCCAAACCTACACTCTCTTCTATTGCCATGTTGGATTTGCCTACTACTCTACCAGTTCAATATCATACCTTCTTAGATGTGTTCTCTAAAAAAGAAGCTGAAAGTCTTCCTCCTCATTGGGTCTTTGACTACTTTATTGATCTTTTGCCTGAAGCTCCTCTCCCTCGAGAAGGGACCTACCCATTGTCATGTCAGGAAAACATTTTTTTGGATGAATGTATCAAGGATAATTTAGCCAGAGGCTTCAATTGTCCCTCCTCTTCTCCTGTTGGAGACGGTTTCTTCTTTATAGAAAAGAAGTATGGGGGTTCCAGCCCTGTATAGAATATCGAACCTTAAATCAAATAACCATAAATAACTGTTATCATTTGCCACTCATTCCTGAACTGTTCGACAATCTTCAAGGAGCCACTATTTTTTCCAAGCTTGATATTCGGGGTGCTTATAACCTCATAAGAATATGTAAAGGGGATGAATGGAAAACTGCATTCAACACCAGGCTTGAGCATTATGAATATCAGGTCATGCCATTTGGGCTCTGCAACGCCCCTGCCGTCTTCCAGCATTTTATTAATGAAGTATTCAGGGATTTCTTGAATTTGTTTGTGATCATCTATCTCCTCGCCTTTGTCCCTCTGTCCCTCATTTGGTATACCTCAAGGCTTAGTTCTAGGTCCCCTATTTCTACACATAATCTCTAGGCTCCTTCATCAATTCCTATGGGTTTCAGTATTATCTTTATACTGATGGCACCCAAATCAACCTTTCTGCCCTGGACATTTCCTCTTTTCTGCTGACTTGTCACCCACTGCCTATCTAGTATCTCATCATTGATGGTTTATCACTAACTAAGTCTAAGCACCTTAAAAACTAAGCTCCTTCTTTTTATGATTCTACCAATCTCCCTGTTCCCCAAATATCACTTACTATTAATAACTCTATCATCACCTACACCTATCAGGCCCATTGCTATGGGGTAATATTTTAACTTTCTTTTGCTCCCCATATTATAGGCTAGATCAGGGTTCTTCAAACCACGGGTCGTGACCCATTACTGGGTCGTAACACCATGTTTACTGGGTTGCGAGTCAACAAATCGAGTCATCTGTATTTCTATAGGAAAATGTAACTCTTAAGGGGAGATACTAAAATAGTTAAAACAGGGCTATTAAAAAACTCTAAAAAATGCTATATCAAAGATAAGAGTGGATATATGTGTGTATATATCAAAGAAACAATATATCCATGGATTACAGCAAATACAGGAATAGAGGAATAGTCAAAAATATATGCACATGCAGAAATATTGTTGCCAAGAATTCCAATATAAATACAAGTGTAAAAGAACTCCAAAATACGGATATTGAATATTGTAATGTTGGGAACAACCAAAATTAATGCCCCAGTAAGAGAAAAGTCCATGCAAATTTTTTTGCGTATATTTTCTTCTAAGTTAGAGTTCCTTTTTTCTATACGTCTTGTTTAAGGGCGTGCTGGTTTATCCTTACATGCGGTTAACAAATGGGTACTCACCAAACTTAACCTCAATCCTATGAGGTAAGTTGTGTGTTTGATAAAAGAAAAGGTCCGGACAACACAGCTGTGAATTTTCCACCAAGGAAACGCTCCTTACTTCAATTTCCATATTTGGTCACCAAAATGTATGTTGTTTTTAGGAGTGGTAGAGATATGTACTTGTAAAGGAGATTCCACAGGGGTGATATAAATAGGATACGAGATAGGAGACAAAAACACTCCAATAGTGTAATACTGTTATTTATTAACAATAAAAAGCACAAACTTAAAACCTGTAGTGACTATGCTTACACAATGCAACCTCAGCTGATGAGGTATGTCACAGCTTCCGACAAAAGGGGGGATAAAAAACCTTAAGGCTTCACAACATGGCAACTACCAGGACCGGGTAGCACTCTCCTAAAATGCCTTACGCGTTTCGAAGTTTATGTGATTGTCAGTACTTCTTTGTCAGAGGCTTATAGGTTGAAGCATCGGTCCTGGTTGTAAATTAAAAATCTCATAATTAGTGGGTGTGTGGTCCTAGTAGAAGCCAATTGGTTGAGAGCAAGAGACTAGCCTAAAACTTTTGACCAATCATTACATTGTTGCTATTCAGAACTTAAAAACGCCTATTGAACCGTATAGTGCAATATCACTTGTAAGTATATAAACGGCTACAAATAAAAATAAAAATACAAAGGCACAATGATTAACACAGGACCTATTGAAATACAAGGAAACAATAAACCAAAATAATTTGCCCAGAGTGTAAAACAAAACACATGAAAGAATACTATTGTTATCTATAAAAACAATTAACTAGCTAAAAGAATCATGTAAACTTAACAGAAATGATCAGGAGAATGATCAGAAAAATGTAAAACCCGAAAACAAAAAAATAAGATGAGATCCATATATGCATTATATAGTGAAGAAGACTATTTATAATTTATTGTACATGACTAATCTTAACTTATCATGAATCTTTCCTCCGGATATTTTGGGGGAGTATCTTTATTTTCATTTAATAGCTCTTATTATGAAAATAATAATAATAAGAGTAAAAGTGATCATAATGGAAATAACAAAGGAAATAAATACTTTATACCACTTATATGGTATATTAAAAATAGTGAAAACATAAGAAATGGTAAGATGTATAAGAACAAAAAACTGCTAATGCCCGTACTAATAAGGAGATACATCAATAATCATAACTATGAAGGTAAGCCAGCATATATATATACATATACATAGCCTATTTTCTGGATTAGATTTATATAAGAAAGGCCGACAAATCAATGTCCTTTTTTAGGCCATGTGGATGTAGAGTATCTAGGAAATGGATCCAATAGGTTTCTCTTTTTCTCAATGTGAGAAACTTATTTCCTCCCCTACTACTAGTTTTTACATGTTCAAGTATTGATCCTTTAAGGCACTGAGGGTTTTTATTATGTATGATCTTATAATGTTTTGAGAGGCTGTGGCCCTCAAAACATTCTTCAATGTTATTTATATGTTCAAACAGGAGCTTTTTATGCGTCCTATGTACTGGTGGCCATAGCCACATTCTAAAAAGTATACCACATAGGTGGTCTTACAATTGGTCAGAAATTTTATATCACAAAGATTCCATTTTCTCAAAATGTCTGTGTAAAGTTAGTTTCCTAACGAATTTGTGTAGATCGATAAATAGATCAAAGGGGTTAGGACCTCGAGTGGGAGCAAAAGTTAAACCTTTTTTCAAAACTTCTAGTTGTTTTTCATTTAGTACAGATGAGGAAAGGTTGAATATCTTAACTAATTGTTCAGATGTCGACGTTTGGCAGCTTTTTTCCTTTTTTGATTTTCTACCTGCCAGCTTCCCTCCTCTTGATCCTCGTCTAATTCCTTTCTTTTTCCACTTCTTTCTAATATTTTCCACTGTGGTCTTAAATTGACATTTATTTGCTGTTGCTGTGGTGGAATCTCTATAGAATTTTGTGAATATTGGGTGTGTAAATTTGTCTTGGGGGGATTCCTGAAAAAGAAGGGTGAGAAGTGGAGGCTTTTTTGTATTGTCCCAAATTAGGTTTGTATCATTGCTGAATGGGTGTATATTCCTTTTTCCATTTAGAGGAATGATTATAATTATGATGGTTGTAGTTACTTCGATAATTTTAGGAATCATAGTTATCATATTTGTTCTTATTATAATTAGTATTTTGCTGTATATCCGAGTCAAAGTACTTATTTTTATTTTTGTTTTTTTGTTAATTATAATCATAATAAATGTAGTGTTTTTGTGGAGGAGGGCCTGCATAATATTTTCTAGATCATTCATCCCGTGTTTTTTGAGAATTTGCTGTATTCATATTATTAGATTTTTAGAAGTTATTGTTTTTATAATGATGGGCAGAGGTAAAATGACCAGATGAATTAAATCTATTTATTATATTTGATCCTTCCTTATGATGGCAGTTACAGTAAAATGTCCTGCCTTGGGGATGTTTATGTTGTTCTATAAAAAGAGGGGTGGGTTTACTGGACAGTTGTTGTTTATATTCAATATGATCTATTTTAGCTTTTTCAATTACTGTACTAGAAGGACCTGCTACATTTGTATTGACTGGGTCTTCAATTTCATACCATCTGTATTATCATCACCTCCTCCATCTGATTCCAAAATGAATTTAGATTAATGCCAATCTTTAAGGAATTTTCTATTTTTCTTAGATTCTATAGTTTGTTTGATTCTTTGAATTTTCTTTTTATTCTCATCATCTAGTTCCTTATATAAAACATCTCCCTTATGTGGTTCTAATCTTTTTCTGAGATCTGAGATTTGTGTGGTAATCATTTGAACTCTACATTGTCTATACTTAATTGCTATTTTCCTAAGTTTTACAGAGCTCTCTTCTAAGGTTGATTCCCATTCGGACCAATATTCTACATCTTCTTGTTCGAAGATGGCCTGTTTTATTATTTTAAGTCCATTTGGAATCAGGTTATATTTAATATATCTTTCTAAATTATTAGCATCATACCAATGTGTTAACTGTCATATGCTCAATTTTTCTAGTTTTCAAAGACATCTTTAGGATCAGATAATTTATCAATAGTTTCAAGATCCTCTTCTAAATTTATAGACAGCGATTTTTGTTTAGTCACTGGATCGAAATAATTACCAAATTACAAATCTCCATTGGTATTCTCCATATATTACAGTCGAATAAGGAAAGTTTTTATAACAATTTCTATTATATATGGAGCAAAAAGCTTATTAGGCTAAAAACCAAGCTGCTGTCCCTATGGGATTATTTTACATTTTTTATAAAAGCAAGAGAACTGGAGGGGTTGAACTAAATCAAAACCTCTGGGACTACATAATAAATATTTCTAGATTGTAAGTTTCCACAGGAATAGGACCCTCAATTCCCCCTGTATGTGCTTGTAAATTTTGACCTGCCTCTTACAAGTTTTATATCATTGTTTTATTTAAATGAATTGTATCCATGGACAGCGCTGTGGAATATGTTGGCTCTTCATAAATAAAGTATAATAATAATAATATATATTACAAATTTGTATTATTATTTCCCCATGGGTTTTCAGTCTGCCCCTGAGCTTACCCTTATTATCTCAAGGGAGCCTGCTTTGGGAGGGTTTGCGATAAGGGAGGGGGTACATGACCAGGTGGTGCACAAAATAGAGATGCAGGTCTTACTCTGACCATGCTGACAGCAGCCCTGGTTGTACTATGTTGCTGCTTCACATTGTACCTCTTGCGGGAGGAGGACTGATCAGGGATAGGTTGACCAAGGCATGAATAGTGGGTGGCATGCTGTATTTTTACAAGAAACAGCTTGAGTTGCATTGCTGTGTGTGGTGTGAGTGTGTTGTATGAGTGTGTGTGTGTGTGCTGTGTGTGTTGTATGAGAGTCTGTATGTTGTATGTGTGTGTGCTGTGTAAGAATCTGTGTTGTATGTGTGCTTTGTGTGTTGTGTTGTATGCAAGTCTGTGTGTTGTGTGTGTGTTGTAAAAGAGTTTGTGTGTTGTGTGTGTGTGTGTGCTCTGTGTGTGTTGTATGAGAGTGTGTGTTGTGTGTGATGTGTGTGCTTTGTGTATGTTCTATGAGAGTGTGTGTTGTGTGTGATGTGTGTGTTGTGTTGTATGTGAGTCTGTGTGCTCTGTGAGTGTTGCTTAAGAGTCTGTGTGTTGTGTGTGTGTTCTGTGTGTGTTGTATGAGAGTCTGTGTGATGTGTGTGTTGTGTTGTATGAGAGTCTGTGTGTTGTGTTTGCTCTCTGCAAGATTACAAGTTGTGCGTTAGGGTAAAAAAGCAGCGTTAAGAGGTCCTAACACTGCTTTTTAATGCCCGCTGGTATTACGAGTCTTGAAGGTTTAGGGTCACTGCACACTTTTTTGGCCTTACAGCAAAACAACTTACGTAAACTTTTTAAAGTCTTTTTTCTATGGGACTTTCATAGCGCCGGTATTACGAGTCTGTCCTGGGAGGCCAAAAAGTGAACGGTACACCCTCTCCTGTCAGAGTCCTAACGCATTTAAAAGTCAGTAGTTAAGAATTTTATGCTACAAGCATAAAACTTTTTTATTTTAATAGGGCTATTAGATTAGGTGTAATTAGTTTAAATTTCTGCAATTTGTTTATTATTTTCTGTAATTTAGTGTTTGTTTTTTTAGTACTTTAGCTAATTTAATTTAATTTAAGTAATTGTATTTAATTTAGTTAATTTATTTAATTATAGTGTTGTGTTAGGTGTTAGTGTAACTTAGGTTAGGTTTTATTTTACAGGTAAATTTGTATTTATTTTAGCTAGGTAATTATTAAATAGTTAATAACTATTTAATAACTATTCTACCTAGTTAAAATAAATACAAACTTGCCTGTAAAATAAAAATAAATCCTAAGCTAGCTACAATGTAACTATTATTTATATTGTAGCTAGCTTAGGGTTTATTTTACAGGTAAGTATTTAGTTTTAAATAGGAATAATTTAGTTAATGATAGGAATATGTATTTAGATTTATTTAAATTATATTTAAGTTAGTGGGTGTTAGGTTTAGGGTTAGACTTAGGTTTAGGGGTTAATAGCTTTAATATAGTGGCGGCAACGTTGGGAGCAGAATATTAGAGGTTAATAAATGTAGGTAGGTGGCAGTGATGTTAGGCGGGTGTTTGGCGGTTTAGGGGTTCATATGTTTATTATAGTGGCGGTGACGTTGGGGGCGGCAGATTAGGGATTAATAAGTGTAGGTAGATGGCGGTGACATTGGGGGCAGCAAATTAGGGGTTAATAAATATAATGTAGTTGTCGGCGATGTTGGGGGCAGAAGATTAGGGGTTCATAAGTATAATGTATGTATGCAGGGTGTCTGGATCGGCAGATTAGGGGTTAATAAGTATAATATAGGTGTCGGCGATGTTGGGGGCGGCAGATTAGGGGTTAATAAGTGTAAGATTAGGGGTGTTTAGACTCAGGTTCATGTTAGGGTGTTAGGTGTTAACATAACTTTTATTTCCCCATAGCAATCAATGGGGCTGCGTTAGTGAGTTTTACGCTGCTTTTTTGCAGGTGTTAGACTTTTTTTCACCCAGCTCTCCTCGTTGATTCCTATGGGGAAATCGTGCACAAGCACGTACGACCAGCTCACCGCTGATTTAAGCAGCGCTGGTATTGGATTGAGATTTGGTGCTAAATTTTGCTCAACGCTCACTTTTTGTCTTTTAACGACTGGTTTGTAAAAACCCGTAATACCAGCGCTGTATTTAAGTGAGTGGTGAGAAAAAACTGCTCGTTAGCACCGCATAGCCTCTAACGCAAAATTCGTAATCTAGGCGTCTGTGTGTTGTGTGTGTGTGCTCAGTGTGTGTTGTATGAGAGTATTCGTTTTGTGTGTTGTGTTGTACTAGAGTAGCTCTGTGTGTGTTAGATAAGAGTCTGTGCGTTGAATGTCTGCTGTATGAGAGTCTGTGTGTTGTGTTGTATGAGAGTCTGTGTGTGTGTTGAAGAACCCTGGGCTAGATTATGAGTGACACACTTTTGACTGCTTAAAGTTTATGCACTCGTTCGCGTGCTTGCGGTTGTAATTTTAGCACCCACCTGTATTACGAGTTCAGCAGGGGGTAGATTATCACGAACTAAGCTTTGCAAGCTTTTGAAAAATGATGCGTCCTGTCTTTTCAGTGGGCCATGAACATTTTTTCTGCACTCATATTACAACTTGCTGGGTAATATGGGAGCAGCCCTGCTATCAAGAAAATGTCAAGATTTTTTAACCAGATTTTAATGGTCGAGAATCATTACTAAGGTGCTCACATAGGTCTAGTGTACTAGAAATTAAACAAGCATCACAGCCAATATGCCCCAGGTGACCAACTAGGCCTTTTAGGGCGTTATTACCTTTAAGATTACCATTGTGTAGCACTGGTCTTTTCATTGACTAATTGGCTAGGCTATTTGCCTATGCAAATATGAATCTCAAGTTTTATTGTTCACTTGCTCATGGACAACTCTGGATCAACACAATCATACTATTATTTTTTTTTATTATAAGGTATTTGTAGAGCACCAATAGGTTCAGCAGCACTATGAACATAGGTGGTATATAAAAAACGATTACAGGGATCAAATGGGGAGAGAGGGTCCTGCCGAGAGTTGCTCTGTTGTAATTGGCTCTTATGAAGGTGAACTAAAAACATCTGGGCTCATAGACTTGCATGCTATGGGGTTTTAGGGGATAGCAGTGGAGATAGGAAGGTTAGTGTATGTTGTAAGCATCCTTGAGTCTTCAGGGAGCACTTGAATCTTTTAAAACTACGGGAGATTATTGTGGAGTGAGGCAGAGAGTTCCATAGGATGGGACCCAGTCTTGAGAAACCTTGTAGACGGGAATGTGAGGAGTTAACAAGAGAGGAGGAGAGTAGGAGATCATGAGCGGAGTGAAGGGGATGGGAGGGATAGTATCTGGGGACAAGGTCTAAGATGTAGGGGGAGTTATGAAATTGAGGGCTTTGTGTGTCTGAGTGAGAATTTTGTGTTTAATCCTAGAGGCAAGAGGAAGCCAATGAAGGGATTGGCAGAGAGGTGCGGCAGATGAAGAGTGATGTGCAAGGAAGATGAGCTTGGCAGAAGCATTCATTATGGATTGTAAAGGAGCTAGGCAGCAGCTAGGGAGACCAGATAGGATGGAGTTGCAGTAGTCAAGGCAGGAAATGATGAGAGAGTGGATTAAAATCTTTATTGTGTCTTGTGTAAGGAAATGTCTAATTTTAGAAATGTTTTTAAGGTGGAAGTGACAGGCTTTAGCCAAGGACTGAATGTGAGGAGTGAAAGAAAGATCTGAGTCAAGTGTGACCCCAAGATATCAGGCATGTAAGGTTGGGGTAATGATGGTGTTATCATCAGTTATAGAGACATGGGGGGGGGGATTTTGGAAGAAGGAAGAAAAATTATTTTGGAGAGATTTAGCTTGAGGTAGTGTGAGGACATCCAAGATGAGATATGAGAGAGACAGTTAGTAACAGTTAGACAGATAGGAAGAGAACAAAGAGAGAGCTGTGTCACAGATGCCGAAGGATTGGAGAGTATGGAGCAAAAGAGGGTGGTTGACAGTATCAAAGGCTGCAGACAGATCAAGGAGGATAAGTAGAGAGAAGTGCCTTTTGATATTGCTCTTGGTAAGTCGTTGGTAATCTTAACAATTGCTGTCTCTGTTGAGTGAAGGGGACAAAATCCAGATTGCAGTGGGTCAAGGAGGGAGTTTAATGTAAGGAAATGGGATAGACGTGCATATACTAACTTTTCAAGAAGCTTTGAGGCAAGAGGTAGTAGGGAAATAGGGCGCTAGTTGGATGGGGAGGTTGGATTGAGGGAAGGTTTTTTCAGGATAGCTATGACTAATGCATGTTTAAGAGATGTGGGAACTATACCAGTGCTACGGGAGAGGTTGAAGATGTGTGTGAGTATAGGGGTAAGGGTAGAAGAGAGGGAGGGGAGTAGTTGTGAGGGGATGAGGTCGAGGTGACAGGTAGTGAGGTGAGAGGATAGTATTAGGGCAGAAACTTCCCTTCCCTCTGTAACAGGGGCAAAATTGCTAAATGTATGGCTATGTGGGTTTTGGATGATTGTGAGCTTTTGAGGGTGTGGGAGATTGGTAGTATGTTGAGAGCTGATTTAAGTTCTGATGGAGTCGATTTTGTTGTTAAAGTAGCTGGCGAAGTCTTGGGCTTAGAGAAAAGTTGTGGTGGGAGTATTAAATGTATGGAACAGACGTTTTGGGTTTGAAGAAAGAGTAGATATAAGAGTAGAGAAGTAATGTTGCTTATATAGATTAAGGGCAGAATAATAAGAGTTCAAGATGAACTTATAGTGTTATAAGAAAGTCAGCAGAACTCTTAGATTTCCTCCAGTGTCGCTCAGCAGTACGGGAACATCTCCGTAGGTACTGTGTCAGAGGAGTATGCAAGGGCTGAGGATGAGTGTATGTTTTCCGAGCTATGGTAGGTGGTGCCAGGTTATCAAGGACTGATGTAAGGGTGGAGTTATACTGGCAGATGGATTCATCAGGACAGGAAAAGGAGGGCATGGAAGAGAGAAGAGGTTCGAGAGAGCTAGTGATCGGTTGCTGATCTAATTACTTGATTCTTCTGTGAAGTTTAGTGTGAGGGGTAGAAGGAGGGAGAGTTGTAGGAAGGGAGGTGATGGTACAAGTGAGGAGGTAGTGGTCAGAAAGAGTAAAAGGTGAGTTTGTGAAGTTTAAGATAGTGCATAGATAACTGAAAATCAGATCAAGGGAATGACCATCTTTGTGAGTGGGAGAGTCAGTCCATTGTGACATGACGAAAGAGGAAGTGAGTTGCAGAAGTTGTTTTGCAGAGGAGGCAGTGGGATTATCAACTGGGAGGTTGAAGTCACTGATAATGAGGGCAGGGGTATCTGAGGAAAGGAAGTAAGGTAGCCAGACGGCAAAGTGACCTAGAATAGAGTTGCGGAGCCAGGGGGCAGTATATGACTGCAACGTGTATAGAGATGGGAGAGAATAAGCGATGTGAGTTTTGAATGAAGAAAATGTGAGGAAAGAGAAGGGATGTATTTGTTGAAAGGTGCAATGAGAAGAAAGTAAAATACCAACACCACCACCTTGTCTATTGTCATACCTAGGAGTGTGGCTGAAGTGGAGACCCCCATGTGACAGTGCAGCAGAGGAAGCAGTGTCTGAAGGAGAGAGCCAGGTTTCTGTGAGAGCCAGAAGATTGAGATAGTGGTAAAAAGAGGTCATGGATAGAAGTGAGTTTGTTGCAAACAGAGTGAAGGTTCCATAGTGCACAAGTGAAGGAAGTGGTGGCTTTAGATGCAAGAGGAATAGGATTAAGGTTACCAGAGTTTTGTTTTTGAAGTCTATTGAAGGGCACACATGGGTGTGCAAGGCAAGGAATTTGTGGGGGACCAGGATTAGGGGAGATATCACCAGCAGTTAGTATAAGCAAAAGAGAGAGTGACATGAGATGAGCGGATTTGCAGTAGTGAGACTGTTTTTGTGATGAGTTGCAAGGGGGAGAGAGAGTCTTTAGGAATGTGTGAAGTTCATGAATAAAAAATTAGGGTGAGGTTAAGAGAGATGGGCTAATGAGCAATGCCGGTGGTGAGGGGTAGGGAGTAATTGAGTAAAATAGTTTGTTAAACAGACAAAAGGTGGCAAAAAGGGATATTAAGATATTTTGCATTTTTTTTACAAAATAGTCAGACAGTGTATAAAACTCAGTATTAAAACAGGACTTGCCTTATCCCTTGTCCAATCCTTGTTGAATTCATGTATAATTTGTTGTGCCTCACTTATAAATGTTCACTTAAGAGATGGGAACAGATGATCTTACACTATTGCTATCTAACCTACATTGCTAGCCCCTGCATTGCTTTCCCCATAGCAGTGTTAAATTTATAGCCCAGAGCATTCAGCTGAATGCAATAAATTAGGTAATGACCTGATCAAAGACAGTCAAAAGGACAATTGGGAAAATTTCATTCAGGGTAAGATAAGTTAAAAATAACAGACAATAGAATGTGGGGGAGGCTGTGGTTAAACCATTAGTGAAATTCTAAACTTAAGAATCAATACAAGTATTTGCAAGGTTTGAACATCACATAGATAAAGGCAAGATATCAGCAGGGTAAATACATAAATAATTATACAGATAAATACAAAAAGAGAGGCTTGCAATACAGATGACACAAAAACAGGGAAAATGGCAGGATTTGAATGCAGGGATCCAATTCACATACATGAAAACAGAAGAGAGAGTAGGTTAACTCAGCATTCTTTACCAGATGTTAATAGGCAGTTTGTTAGTTAGTAAACAGCAGTGTGGTGAGTATTGAGTATCAGTCTTGTATAATTTGTTCTGCCTCACTTATAAATGTTCACTTAAGAGATGGGAACAGATGATCTTACATTATTGCTATCTAACCTACATTGCTAACCCCTGCATTGCTTTCCCCATAGCAGTGTTAAATTTATAGGCCAGAGCATTCAGCTGAATGCAATAAATTAGGTAATGACCTGATCAAAGACAGTCAAATGTTCAATTGGGAAAATTTGATTCAGGCTGAGATAAGTTAAAAATAACAGACAATATAATTTGGGGGAGGCTGTGGTTAAACCATTAGTGAAATTATAAATTTAGGAATTAAAACATTTGCAAGGTTTGAACATCACATAGATAAAGGCAAGATATCAGCAGGGTAAATACATAATTAATTATACAGACAAATGCAAAAAGAGAGACTTGTAGCAAAAATGACCAAAAACAGGGAAATTGGCAGATTTGAATGCAGGGATTCAATTCACATACCAAAGAGAGACTTGTAGTAAAAATGACACACAAAAAACGGGGAAATTGGCAGATTTGAATGCAGGGATTCAATTCACATACCAAAGAGAGACTTGTAGTACAAATTACACAAATACAGGGAATTTGGCAGGATTTGAATGCAGGGATTCAATTCACATACCAAAGAGAGACTTGTAGTACAAATTACACAAATACAGGGAATTTGGCAGGATTTGAATGCAGGGATCTAATTCACATACCAAAGAGAGACTTGTAGTAAAAATGACACAAAAAACAGGGAAATTGGCAGGATTTGAATGCAGGGATTCAATTCACATACCAAAGAGAGACTTGTAGTACAAATGACACAAAAAACAGGGAAAGTGGCAGGACTTGAATGCAGGGATCCATTTCACATACCTTAAAGCAGAAGAGAGAGTCAGTTAATTCAGCATTCCTTAGCAGATGTCAATAGGCAGTTTGTTAGTTAGTAAACAGCAGTGGGGTGAGTATTTAGTATAATTCTTGTATAATTCATTGTGCCTCACTTATAAATGTTCACTTAAGAGATGTGAATGGATGATCTTACACTATTGCTATGTAACCTACATTGCTAACCCCTGCATGCATGCCAGCCCTCTTTCCCACAAGTGCAGGGTGTGTGCATTCACTGATGCTGAGGTTTAAGACATATACAGCATCTATACACAGCACATTATTAGCTTATACCATGTCATAAATGATGACTCAAGGCACTTTCACTGTTGTAATCGGGAAGTTTAGGAAAGCCATCCTCAACAAGTGACATCCTTTCATAGGATTCCCTTACACAAAGGACGCTTGGCCTGATCTCAAGAGGGACTAATAGAATACGCGGGCATACTGTGGAGGACAATACACTGTACCCATATTGCTCTGCGGCCAATGTGGAACAAATAAATGGCATATCACTTCCTCCAACACTTTCATTCTATCAATGTCCACTTTGTCTGCAATGACAACATGCACATTATGAACGTGTTTGTGCAGTATCCTGGATCCACTCACGACTACCATATCCTCTGGCACTCAATTGTGTGGCCACAAGTGGAGGTCACAAAGTGGCATAACGTATAGATCAGTGTTCAGTACAAATGCCTAGTGGATTGGCATTTTGCCTCCTTGAATTCTCCAGAGAGTGAAGATGAGAGAATTTCAGCTTCTACAGCACTTTGGCAATAATATACATCTATAGCGCAATTTGCTGGCAATGGTGGTCCGGTAAGGGAAAAGTACCCTAAATTATTTGCTATTAGAAGGATATAGGTAGTATAGATTAGCTTGTAGTTCATATATATTAATAAATAGTTAAGAGTTAAAAGTAAGTAGTTCATAGTTAATAAGAAATAGTTAATAGTTATGCAGCACGATTTGTAAATAGTTAATAAGAAATAGTTAATAGTTATAAGGTTAGATTTGTAAATAGTAAATAGTTCATAGGTAGTAGGTTATAGTTGTTAATATATTTTGCATAACTTCATCCTTTGTTACTTCTTTCCGCTCAGATATGTTTTCATCTATGTAAATATAATTTTTTAAACAAATTGTTAATTACCAAAATCCGCATTCACATCTAAAAATATAGATATATGTCTATATCTGGGAATACATTTTTATTTGTATTTGTTAATGTTTGATATTTTACATTGCAAATAGTTAATTAAATATCAAGTTACCTGAGGAAATAGATATCAGTATAGTGATATCTGGCATTTTTGGCACAAATGAGTCCTAAAGATTATTGTCATAAACCAGACTGTCTGAAATACAAGGTAAACATTTTTTGTAGCAAAATAATTTGTACTTAATTTGACAATGGACATTTAAAAAAAAAAAAAGGTTCTTACCTGCTGAACGCTTAGCTGTGTAATTTTTTTCAGAATGGAAGGGGGACACAGAACCCACATTAAAGGGATGTAATAGGTCCTTATAACATATATTAATCTGATGTCAGAAACTGTTTTTTCCAACCTCAAAAGGTTCTGCAAATCTTTTTCATACTGGTAAAATTTTGTTCAATACATTTTTCCAATTATGATTTTAGCTTTTAGGTTTTTAATTTGCTTTA
Organism: Bombina bombina; assembly: GCF_027579735.1. Classification (NCBI taxonomy): domain Eukaryota; kingdom Metazoa; phylum Chordata; class Amphibia; order Anura; family Bombinatoridae; genus Bombina; species Bombina bombina. The sequence goes on along the minus strand of NC_069499.1, from coordinate 210,370,868 downwards.
TTGTTTTTTCTTCCCTAAAATCTTCCTTTTGATGTCGGAAATACTTTTCGGACATTGCAGAACAGATTTATCATTCTGCACAGTCAAGTTGACAATATCTGCAATGTCACTCTACATGACATCCCTTTCATGTAGATTCTACTCCCTCCTCAGCAATCCCATTAGGTAAATATACTGTGGCTCTAATGCGGCCAAAAGCACTTCATTTTTTTTCCATTGTAAAGCATGATGCCACTATAGCAAAAATGTGTTAAACATTCTCATTTATTGTTAATATGGATGATAACTGCATTTGTATTGAAACAAACTTTGCACTGAATTATGGTTGATGTGTGTTTTGTTAAAAAAATTGGTACTGGTTGAAAAGTGTGGCGCAGTATATATATATTGATGTCATATAGAAAGATTTACTCAATAAATAGGATAAAAATATCCTTTTATTGCTATAATCATTTTGTCATCATATTGGTCACATATAGATATACAATGTGCAACCAAGCATATATGTACATATATAATACATTTATAATAGAGAAAGATCAATGAAGAGAACCATTAGATAATAGTATACAGCTTAGCATTAGCATATATGGTGCTTAAAGGGACAGTCCATCCACATTTTTTCTTTTATGATTTAGAAAGAAAATGCAATTATAAACATCTTTCTAATTTACTTATATTATCTAATTTGTTTTATTCTCTTGATATTCTTTGATGAAAAGCATATCTAGATATGATCACTAGCTGCTGATTGGTTGCTGCACAAAGAAGCCTCATGTGGTTGGCTCACCATGTGCATTGCTTTTTCTTCAACTAAGAATATCTAGAAAATGAAGCAAAATAAATAATGGAAGTAAATTGTAATGCTGTTTAACTTTCTATTCTCTATCTGAATCATGAAAGAAAGATTTTGGGTTTAGTGGCCCTTTAAGGAGTATGTGTAGTTGGTATAGAGTATAGTGGTATAAGAGATCTAAATTGAGGATAAGCATATAGCTAGGGATATTTAGAATATACATTGGAAAATGTGAGGGTACTAATAGAATCCCGTGTGGAAAACTGTAAGTCTTATATGAAGGGAGAGATTTCAATTTCGGAATTTAAACCTTTTTATATAGTTTATATATCATCTCCGCTTCAGCGTTAAGCAGTTTATTTTCACGCAGGGAGTGCTCGCAGACAAATCAGAGACATAGAGGTTCACGGATTAACTTACATCCAAAATGACCACAGTAACCTCTTGTCCCCCTGTTCTTTGTATCCCCTCTGGACGCGGTCTGATCTGCCGAGGGGAAATTTGTACTGACTCTCAGATAGGATTCACATCCTCCTACATACTTTTGTTCCTGGGCGATTGAGGCAATTATTTAAATTTTTTTTCTCTACACTAGCTTTGTTCTCTGAGTTGCTCAATTTGTCATCCACACTTGTTTTTATATATGCTGATATTATATATTGCTGTTTTTATTCTTATTACTGTTCATGAGCTTTTTGGGGGAGACGTCCCTTTATCTACTTGATTCATTGTATACCTTGCAAATATACACTTCATTTTTAAAACATTAAATACCTTTTATATACCCTATCTTATAGGATTTGACCTCATATCCGTGCTTTTAGCGCTGCTTTACCTACTGTTTTGCTTACAAATATTAGTCACTTAAATGTAGGATCTTAAATACAAAAAGCTTCCATCATCATATATATGTACCTGGAGTTAAGCTAGATTGACCAGATTATTTAGCAATTCCCTACTAGCTGTATGTCTACTATATAGCAAATAAAGTTTTCACTTGATATAGCTGTTCATTCAGAAATGTTTACGAGAGGGTGTTCATGAAAGGAGGATGGTTAAGCTGACATGTATGGGGCAAATAAGGGGCATATGATCAAAAAATAATTATAATTAGCTAATTTTGTAAGGGCTAGAGGAGTGCTAAATTATCATGCTCTCACAAACAGTCAAATTTGTCCATTTGCGGGAGCACAACAATTAACCAGCCATTACAAGTGGTAGCAATTAGCGCTCCAAGGGGCCGATTTATTATTGTGCAGTCGGACATAATCCGCTGTAGCGTATCATGTCTGCTGCACATCGATAAATGCCAACAACATACGCTGTTGCCATTTACCATTGAACAAGCATTTCTTGTGAAATGTGTGTGCAATGCAGCCCCCTGCACATTTGCGGCCAATCGTCCGCTAGCAAGGGGTGTCAACCATTTTGATCTTAAGACCGCTGCTTCTTAACTTCAGTTCATGGGGAACCTGAAACTATGGGGGTAGCATCTGCTGCTTGATAAATCTACCCCAAAAAATTAACCAGAGGTACGATCTTTGGTTAATTTTCTAAAAAGTTCCCCAAATTTCCACAAAATAGAGGGCATTATAGTCTTTTTATTTAAAAAAAAATTAAAGGGACAGTATACACTCATTTTCATATAACTGCATGTTATAGACACTACTATAAAGAATAATATGCACAGATACTGATATAAAAATCCAGTATAAAACTGTTTAAAAACTTACTTAGAAGCTGTCAGTTTGGCTCTGTTGAAAAGGTAGCTGGAAAGCCCACTGCAAGTGGGAAATAAGACACTCCCGCCCTCCCCCTTCTTTTGCATATGAAAAGACCCTTTACACAAACAGGAGCAAGCTGGAGTAGGTAGTCGAGCGTATTCACATAAAACTTTGGGGCTTGGTTAGGAGTCTGAAAATCAGAGCAATGTTATTTAAAAATAAGCAAAACTATACATTAATTTTTAAAAAAAACTTTATGGGCTATATAAATAGATTATCTACAAAACATTTATGCAAAGAAAAAATGAGTGTATAATGTCCCTTTAACTTTTTTTAAAAATAAAAAAAACTGCACTAGACAGTTTGGGGGCTTTGAAGTTGGTGGGAGTGGGGTGTTAGGAAAAGAAATGGCACTGAAAAGTGCCTTTACTTGTGGCCTTTGGGAACTGTGTGTTCCCAGTAAATAAAGGGTTAAATCATCTCTCTTACTTTTTTGAACTGCATAGAAACCTCTGACGGTTTCAATACACATCTCAGATGCCGGTAAGTCACCTCTCATATATGTCACAGTTTATAAAATGGACCAGGACTTCTGTGGAGAATATATCTTAATCTCCATGTTGGTTTCGAGTGATGACGCTACCAATAATAGTGTTGATGGTTGTAGCGCCCTTGATGGTGGAGCATTATGCAAACAAACAGAATAACCATTCCCCTCCATTTTCAGTGGGAAGTTATCTGCCAGTCCACCTACGGACCACACTATTTCTATCAAGCTGTTCAGTCTGTCACAAAATATTGACTCAAAGTGTGCCAGTAGAGCCTAAACTGTGTGATAAAATCCTCCTGTGTCTATGTTCTAGGATATATGAAACCCAGCAGTAGAGTAAGTTAGTTAGTAGATTCCTTCTGCTTTAGCCGGATTACCGTGGGGGTATTGTGGAAGTTATTATGTGGCCGCCACATGGAAATTTCTGACAGTCCAGATTAGAGTCTCTTCTAAATTTTTAGTATTGGTTATGTAGGATGATGCTCATATGCAATGATAATTGGCGGATTATCTAATTGCAAGACATTATAGGACATGTTTAATGAAAACAACTTAAAGAACAGTTTAGTGTACATCTTTATGTGTTTGCTGTTTGTTTAAAAGCAGCTGAAGTGTATTTCTATTTCTTAATAAAAAAATATTTGGCTATATCTTGCAATTTGAATGAAATATTTTTAGCAATATTTTTAGTAATTTATAACACTATGATAATGTTTAATTATTTAAAATAATACAATTCAATATAACAGTACAAAATTACAATTTATTGTAGGATGTGTGAAATTATTGTAGTACACTGTCATTTTAAACAAACCTGTCCCAAGTAGTGGCCTATGTATTTACCTAGAGGTGACTTATTTGTGCTATATAGCAAATGTTAAAACTCCATTCAAGATTTGCATGTTGATTACATAAATGTATTTGTGTGCACGCATTGTGAATATGTTTGGAACATTGTTCAAGCACTCTAAAGAAGTCACTAAAAAAATAAAAATAAAATCAATTTGCTGTAATATTTTTTTCCATGTGTGCATGAAGCTATTTCCGCATTTTATTGATGTTAATTTTGTAATATTTACATCTGTCTAAATAGTTGTTTGCAAACTATACAATGCCTCCGCCATGTTTTACACATAATCATAATGCGCACACACATTTATGTAGTAGTCTCCAACATGTTTGCTCAGTGTACTAGTTTGAATAGCAGTGTTCTGAGTTACTCATGTTTCACACTTTGAGCTTGTAAGTGGTGTAGCACGAACACAATAACGTAGTATATTCCCTTGTGATAATATACGCTAACCAAAAAATGGCACAAGCAAGCGATGTTTATACTTGTAATCCTACACCAAAACACCATGTGCAAGGTTTGTTATAGCAAAATGCTGCCAGTTCAATTTACGGCTTCACCTAATCGTTTTTTACGCTCCAGCTGTAATCTAGTCCTAAGTGTTTAGCTAACTCTTTCTGCTCCCACCTTAAAAATCTATAAAATTCATCGCACAACTAATAATTTTATCAGCATTTTTATAATTTCCCACCTTGACTAAAGCAGGGCAATCCTCTCTTGTCTCGAAAGTTACCACCTTTTCCCACTGCAATCCATCATTAATCCCTCTGCCAGGCTTATCTTTTGTATGCAACATTCCACATCTAATCCACCTTTCTATCAAAATCTTAATTGCCTCAAGAATAAAATTCAAATTTTGACCCTGACATATAATGTCCTCACACTGGCAAGATGAGATTACACTGTGATTGCTGTATTTAACCTTATACACACACATATAAACACATATTATTAATATTATTCACATTTTTTAATATTTAATATTTCAAGAATGCTCTTTAAGATTACTAATTCTTTGTGTGCTACCCTGACATCTTGTTAGACCAAAAGTGCAAAACACAAAGTGTTAAACATATTTTACATTCCTATGTTCCTCACATTCTTATTCGCTCTTACGCAACAGTTAGCTCACTACTTGCCCCTTTAACTTTCAAGAACCATTAACAGTTAATATTATAATTTAGTTCTACTCCCTTATGAATGTCTAAATAATAGAAAGATCCCTATTTGTTATTTTGAGAACAATGGAAGTGTTTGAATCTAGGTCATTACTTCATTCACTTAAAGGGACACTGTACCCAAAATTTTTCTTTTGTAATTCAGAAAGAGCATGCAATTTTAAGCAACTTTCTAATTTATTCCTATTATCAATTTTTCTTCACTCTCTTGCTATCATTATTTGAAAAAGAAGGCATCTAAGCTTTTTTTTGGTTTCAGTACTCTGGACAGCAGTTTTTTATTGGTGGATGAATTTATCCACCAATCAGCAAGGACAACCCAGGTTGTTTACTAAAAATGGGCCGGCATCTAAACTTACATTCTTGCATATCAAAAAAAGATACCAAGAGAATGAAGCAAATTTGATAATAGGAGTAAATTAGAAAGTTGCTTAAAATTTCATGCTCAACCTGAATCACGAAAGAAAATTTTTGGGTACAGTGTCCCTTTAATGAGCATGAAATATAAATTTGTATATTTTGCAATGGATTTAAAAGTTCAGAACTATTTATTTTAAGACGTTTTGTACTTTAATAAAATATTGTTTTTTATATCAATATAACATTTCCAAATTAATTTGTGTAATCACTATTTAAACTGTTAATATATTTTCATTTAATAACAATAATTATATAAATAAATATTTATAAGCTAAACATTTTTGTATGATATTTATTTTAAAGATCAGACACAAAAGTTTTTTGTTTTGTTTTTTATTGTTGGGTTATTTAAAGCTTCCGAAATTTGGCATTGTTATCTCTAACGGCAATTCAGATATTACTTTGAACAAATACATTCCAAAAACACTCAGTGCCAGTTGCATTTCCTTTTAATTAAATAATTAAACTGTTAGTTTGTTCAAGATTTCTACTGCCTCTAAGCTGTTTAGATTTGAAAAAGGGAATTAGAGCCTGCTAGTTTGGAAAACATACAGTATTTATCAAAACTACTGCAGGTGTTTGCTTCCTAAGGCAACTCATGGTAAGTTTTTCTGCAGTATGGTAATTATTGTAATCATTTGTGATACATAGAACTAAATGCACCTACAGCCACTTAGAATTTAACAGATTTTATGGCAAATGGAAAAAGTTATGATGAAGTAGATTTGTATTATGTATTTATTATTTTATAAGCCTTCCAGTCATGTAATGCTAAGCAAAGGCAGGTAACTTTGTTATATCTAGGCTGGAAAAAAGAACTCACTTTTTTGTTAAAGACACTAGAAATCCATTTTTGTTTTTGTTTAATGATTCAGATAGAGCATATGATTTTAAACAACTTTCCAACTAACTTCTACTTTTTGCTTCATTCTCTTGGTATCATTTGTCGAAGGAGCAGCAAGGCACTATTTCAAGGTAGCTGAGACCTATGGGTGAGCCAATGACAAGAGGCATATATGTGCAGCCACCAATCAGTAGCTGGCTCCCAGTAGTGCATTGCTTCTTCCGAGCCTACCTATGTATGTTTTTTAACAGATACTAACAGAACAAAGCAAATTAGATAACATAATTAAATTTGTTTAAAATTGCATGCTCTGTCTGAACCATGAAAGTTGAATTTTGACTTTATTTTTATGTATTATTTATTAAGCTTCCATCACATTTTGCTAACATATAGTACATCATTCTATCATTGTATTAATTTTAGAGATTTAACACTCAAAGCAGCTGAAATATTTCTGTTGCTTGAAGAGAATGGAAGCCAAATTTTCATAGAAACAAAGCTTTTGAGAAAACAAATTGTGAAAGAAGCCTTTTTACAGAATTCTTTCTCCCCCCTAGGGTTTAGGAGAATGACAATGGTCCAGATTCATTAAACCCTTTTGTACCAGACTCTTGTCACACTGCCAAGATGCCAGTGACTCTCTGCTGCAATGAATGTATCAGCATTTATCTTTTTCAGATCTTGTTTTTTTGTCCCACTGTGATAGATACCGGCATCACAACAATGCCTTCAACATGTTAAAAAGTAAATAAATACAAGGGAAAAACCAGTTCAATAAAAACTGTTCACTCTAACATATGCATAAAGGAAACGTAAAATGAATGTAAATTTTGATGATAAAGTGCCCGTTTTTTAAAAATTTGATTAAAAACAGGGGCACTTTAATTCATCAAAATTTACTTTTGACTCGTGTTGTGAAAATATTTACCTTTTAATCTTGACAGCCGCTCCAGCTTCCCCCGGTCGTCGCAAGCCTCTTCCTTCGTCAGAAATGACGGAACGGTCATCCTCCAATCACGGCTTTCCTCCCCGGGGTAATCAGTGTCTGATTCAATGCCGTGATTGGAGGAAGCCGGATTCCTCATTTTAGACCCCGGAAGAGGCTTTGCGATGGACGGAGGAAGCGATTTAGCGGCTGTCAAGATTAAAAGGCATGTATTTTCACAACATGAGTGAAATGTAAATTTTGATGAATTAAAGTGCCACTGTTTTTAAGCCAAGCACTTTATCATCAAAATTTACATTCACTTTAATAGAAAAAAAGTAACAGAAAAATAAAATTAAAAAAATTGAGTTAAATTTGTTACCTTTGTAAAAGAGAGATTCAACATAGATACTTTAAAAGTACTAAAGAGTCTTTAAGAATTCTGAATGCTTTTAAAGCCAAGTTTTGAAGTTGTGGTATTTGTAAAAAAAATATTTTCTTTTTGCTTTGCAAGCAGTTCTTATTTAGGGCCAGATTACAAGAGATGCGCAAACGTTTTCGCTTACACTTATAATATCACCATCTCATAAAAAATATAAAGAAAAATATGAGGGTGCTCACAGGACTTTATTCATCAAAGTTTATTCAACAATTAATTCATAATCCAATATTTTCCATCAGATAAATGTTGACGTTTCGGATTACAGTTCAAGCCTTTTTCAAGACAATCTACAATACAAATATTTATATTACAATGTTGTCAAAAAATATAAGTAAATGGCAAAATTACTTATGCCATACAAAAAACACCTTGCTTATCTAATAACCCCTCATAACCAATGAAGGGATAAAGAAGTTAAAATGTATTCATGACATCAATGTTCATGAAACCTATTACCGACATTCCAATGTTAATTTATATTAGCGAACCACATGGAAATCACAAAATATAATAACCATGATAAAGTGATACAAAATCTTTAAAGGGCATCAAACAACATCCTGTTACATACCTTTCTTAGTTAGAAGTAAACGCTCAGCACCATCGAGTAGCTGTATGTTTTCTAGGGAGCGGCTGCGGTCATTTAAATTAGCCGATAAAATCCTATTGGACTATGTCATATGACGCTTCAGAGGGAGTGAAATTGTGTCAAATTTCTTACCAAGTGTGTGAGTTTGTAGCTATGTACTCGTTGAAGGGATACAACATAATGGAAACATATATTGACTGTTACGGTACTTATATGTAACATATTTACAATACCAATAACCCCTGTTACAATATGCTTACTTTTATTGGGCTTATCGATGACAGTGGGACATAGCCACATCACAATGCCGTAATACATGAGGTCATATTTATAATTTTGAACATACTTTTCTCAATCCTTCTATTAACCATTATATTGGCTATGCTTTAAACAGACTAGCATTGTAAATACACTGGTGCCAGCAATAACAAACTCACATGTTGAAAAATAGTATAAGCCCATCTTATTTTTAAATTTCATGGCCTTAATGTTGTGAACCATATGTTTTAGGCTGTATGAACTATACATCTAGGGTACTAAATCTGCATACATAGAGAATGTGTGTACAAATTTGCAAATGTATGGTTTAAAAAAATTATGAATAGTCAATGTTATTGTTAAAACCCCTAGGTTTTAGGGTCCCTAGTCTATATATCCATTGTGTGTCTCTCTTATGGAACTCCTCATTTCTGTTACCCCCTCTTCTAGGGGGAGGTATTCTGTCAATTATCATTGCTCTTAACATAGCCACTGTGTGTCCCATTGTTAAAAAATGCCTGGCCTCTGGCTGATCACTTTTTCCTTCTTTCAATGCTGATCTTATAGCACTTTTGTGATTAGCTAATCTCTCCTTAAAGGCGGTGCTCAATTTACCGATATAATATTTTCCACTTGGACAGGTAAGGAAATAAACAACATGATCCGAACTGCATGTGAGTCTGTGTCTAATATTGTACTTCTTTGTCTTAAAGGGATGACTGAATGTGGTCCCTGAGTATAGTGTGTTACAAGTCACACAGTTACCGCATTTAAAGCAAACTGGTTTACCCTTTAGTAACCAGGTCCTTTGTTTCAAGCTAATGTAATTCCTTACAAGCATGGTTCTTAGACTTTGTCCCTTTTTATAAACCATTCTTGGTGGCCTAATGTTAGTAAATGGTAATGTGGGGTCTTCAGCTAGGAGAGGCCAATTTTTAGTTAGTGTTTTTCTAATATGATTGCTAGTTGGGGAGTATGTGGCAATGAAATTTAGAGCACAATGGGGTTCCTTAAGTCTCTTTAGTTAGTCATCCCTTTAAGACAAGGAAGTACAATATTAGACACAGACTCACATGCAGTTCAGATCATCATTATATCGGTAAATCGTGCACCCCCTTTAAGGAGAGATTAGCTAATCACAAAAGTGCTATAAAATCAGCATTGAAAGAGGGCAAAAGTGATTAGCCAGTGGCCAGGCATTTTTTAACAATGGGACACACAGTGGCTATGTTAAGAGCAATGATAATAGACAGAATACCTCCCCCTAGAAGAAGGGCTAATAGAAATGAGGAGCTCCTTAAGAGAGAGACACAATGGATATATAGACTAGGGACCCTAGCACCTAGGGGTCTTAACACTAACATCGACTATTCATTATTTTTCTAAAACATACATTTACAAATTTGTACACACATTCTCTATGCATGCAGACTTAGTACCCTAGATGTATGGTTTGTACAGCCTAACATATATGGTTAGCTAAATTAAGGCCATGACATTTAAAAATAAGATGGGCTTATACTATTTTTCAACATGTGAGATTGTTATTGCTGTCACCAAAGTGTATTTACAATGCAAGTCTGTTTAAAGCATAGCTAATATTATGTTTAATAGTAGGATTTATTCAAAATAATAAATATGACCTCATGTTTTACGGCATTGTGATGTGGCTATGTCTCACCATCACTGTCATCGATAAGCCCAATATAAGTAAGCATATTGTAACAGGGGTTATCGGTATTGTAAATATGTTACATATAAGTACCATAACAGTCAATATATGTTTCCATTATGTTGTATCCCTTCAACGAGTACATAGCTACAAACTCACACACTTGGTAAGAAATATGACACAATTTCACTCCTTCTGAAGCGCCATATGACATAGTCCAATAGGATTTTACCGGCTAATTTAAATGACCGCAGCCGCTCCCTAGTAAACTTACAGCTACACGATGGCGTTATACACGCTGAGCATTTACTTCTAACTAAGAAAGGTATGTAACAGGATGTTGTTTGATGCCCTTTAAAGATTGCATATCACTTATCATGGTTATTATATTTGTGATTTCCATTTAGTTCATTAAAATAAATTAAGATTAAAGTCCATTGGAATGTCTGTAATAGGTTTTATGAACACTGATGTCACAAATACATTTTAACTTCTTTCTCCCTTCATTGGTTATGAGGGGTTATTAGATATGCACATAGTGGGGTATTAGTGTGGTGTTTTTTGTATATATTTATTTAAAGGTATATGGCATATTCATTTTGCAGTTTACTTATAGTTTTTTGACAACATTGTAATATAAAAAATTTGTATGGTAGATTGTCTTGAAAAAGGCTTGAACTGTAAGCTGAAACCTCAACATTTATCTGATGGAAAATATTGAATAATGAATCAGTTGTTGAATAAACTTTGATGAATAAAGTCCTGTGAGTGCCCTCATACTTGGATTCTCTTGTTTACATTGTCTGGAGGAGACACCCAGGTGAATTTGAATATTTGATGAAGGTAGTGAGTGCATGAATACCAAAAAAATCTTCAAGAAAGTATGCACTCCTCATTGGTACAATTGCCAAGGTGCTAACAATTGCAATATTCCAGAATAAGAAAGCACTCAATGCACTTCTTCAAATAAGAAATAACTTTTATTCCAATATTTATAAGCTCCTGACATTTCGAGCACCGGTCTGGTCCCTTTCTCAAATGATATCTCCAGGACAAAACATACATGGTACACATATTTTGTCCTGGAGTTATCATTTGACAAAGGGACCAAACCGGTGCCCGAAACGTCATGAGCTTTTAAATATTGGAATAAAAATTATTTCTTATTCGAAGAAGTTTATTGAGTGCTTTCTAATTCCATATATATATATATATATATATATATATATATATATATATATATATATATATATATATATATATATATACACACACATATATATATATATATGTATATATATATATATATATATACAGTATACACACACATATATATATATATATATATATATATATATATATATAGCACTCACTTGCACTTATCTAAGATTAAAAGCAAAAAATGGAGGAATTAGTTACCCCATCTGGCCAAATGGGACAAGCCCTGGCACCACTTCAAGTTCTCTCCCAAAACCTAGGTCCATAATACAGTAAAACAAACTGGGAACAAGTCAAGAGTGCACAGACTTAATGTAATCACCCTAGACTCTTTTAAAACAATCCCCAAGGTATCTCATAATATTGAGGAGGAATCTAATAGAGTTTCACTAGACCAAAGAGCATTTAAGAATCAGGCCATTGAAAAATAGTAACAAGGTAGTATGACTTGCCATTCCATTAAGAGATCTCTAAGGTTAGTACTTTCAAGAACTTAGCAATTTGCATGGAATTATCTGCTCCAATAATGTATTTATTTATCAAAAGTGATTAGTCATTTAAGGAAAAAAAGGTGATGAGAATTTTACACTGTTTTTAGTTATCCTGTCCTTTTATTAGACTTAAAATAGTGTGTGCCTATATTAAGTGCATTTTGATTTAAAATATTATGTGCCTTTATTTACTGCATTTTGATTTGTAGAGGAAATGCTTATAAATCCAGTATCATAGTTTCTATATAATGAAAATATATTAAACTGTTGGTAGAAATTATTGTTGCGACTGCAGCCTGATTCTTACAATGAAAGGGTTAATATGATGATGTATTAACCACTTCTATTAATTAGATTTGAGGTATATATATGCCCACCATGAATGCACTCACTGGATTTAATGTAGTGATATTTATTGTGTAATGCAATACCAGTGAGTGCATTCATGGTGGACTTTTATATTGATTGAGATAGCACCCTGGTAGTATTACTCTATGCTTAATGGTCAGAGTGCAACTAATGGAGAGATAAAAAGTAGAAATGTGCGATTTGTTTCGGATTAATTCGGAAATTCGGAAAATTCTGTAAATTCAGAGATTCGGATCGATTCGAATTTCCGAATTAAAATACTTCCGAATCTACCGAATAAATCCGAATTAGCTCGGTAAATTCGGCATTCCCCCATAGGAAACAATGGGGCAGTTTCGGCTGAAAAAAAACCTAACACCTGCAAAAAAGCAGCGTTCAGCTCTTAACGCAGCCCCATTGTTTCCTAACACCCTAACATGAACCCCGAATCTAAACACCCCGATCAGCCAATAGAATGCGAGGTCAATCTGATTGGCTGATTGGATCAGCCAATCGTATTGAACTTCAATCTGATTGGCTGATTGAATCAGCCAATCAGATTTTTCCTACCTTAACTCCGATTGGCTGATAGAATCCTATCAGCCAATCGGAATTCAAGGGACGCCATCTTGGATGACGTCACTTAAAGGTACCGTCATTTATTCGTCGGATCAAGAAAGAAGAGGATGCTCCGCGTCAGATGTTTTCAGGATGCTGCCGCTCCGCTCCGGATGGATGAAGATAGAAGTTGCCGCCTGGATGAAGACTTCTGATGGATGGAAGACCTCTTCTTGCCCCGCTTGGATGAAGACTTCTGCCAATCTGGATGTCCTCTTCTGCCCCATCGGATGAAGACTTCGGCACGGCTGGGTGAACACGACTCAAGGTAGGGAGATCTTCAGGGGCTTAGTGTTAGGTTTATTTAAGGGGGGTTTGGGTTAGAGTAGGGGTATGTGGGTGGTGGGTTGTAATGTTGGGGGGTGGTATTGTGGGGGTTTTTTACAGGCAAAAGAGCTGTTTTTTGGGGGGCATGCCCCGCAAAAGGCCCTTTTAAGGGCTGGTAAGGTAATAGAGCTGTTAACTTTTGTAATTTAGTATAGGGTAGGGCATTTTTTTTATTTTGGGGGGCTTTGTTATTTTATTAGGGGGCTTAGATTAGGTGTAATTAGTTTAAAATTCTTGTAATACTTTTTTATTTTTTGCAATTTAGTGTTTGGTTTTTTTGTACTTTAGTTTAGTTTATTTAATTGAATTTAATTGTAGGTACTTGTAGTTAATTTATTTAATTTATTTAATGATAGTGTAGTGTTAGGTTTAATTGTAACTTAGGTTAGGATTTATTTTACAGGTAATTTTGTAATTATTTTAACTAGGTAGCTATTAAATAGTTATTAACTATTTAATAACTATTGTACCTAGTTAAAATAAATACAAAGTTGCCTGTAAAATAAATATAATTCCTAAAATAGCTACAATGTAACTATTAGTTATATTGTAGCTATATTATGGTTTATTTTACAGGTAAGTATTTAGTTTTAAATAGGATTAATTTATTTAATTAATTTAATGATAGTGTAGTGTTAGGTGTAATTGTAACTTAGGTTAGGATTTATTTTACAGGTAAATTTGTATTTATTTTAGCTAGGTAGTTATTAAATAGTTATTAACTATTTAATAGCTATTGTACCTAGTTAAAATAAATACAAAGTTGCCTGTAAAATAAATATAAATCCTAAAATAGCTACAATGTAACTATTAGTTATGTTGTAGCTATATTAGGGTTTATTTTACAGGTAAGTATTTAGTTTTAAATAGGATTAATTTATTTAATTATAGTAAATTTATTTCATTTTATTTAAATTATATTTAAGCTAGGGGGGGTAGGGTTAGGGTTAGACTTAGGTTTAGGGGTTAATAACTTTATTATAGTAGCGGCGACGTTGGGGGCGGGAGATTAGGGGTTAATAATTGTAGGTAGGTGGCGGCGATGTTAGGGAGGGCAGATTAGGGGTTAATAAAATTTATTATAGTGTTTGCGAGGTGGGAGTGCGGAGGTTTAGGGGTTAATACATTTATTATAGTGGCGGCGATGTCCGGTCGGCAGATTAGGGTTTAATACTTGTAGTTAGGTTGCGGCGACGTTGGGGGGGCAGATTTGCGGTTAATAACTATAATGTAGGGGTCGGCAATGTTAGGGACAGCAGATTAGGGGTTAATAGCTATAATGTAGGTGGCAGCAGTGTCCGGTCGGCAGATTAGGGGTTAAATAATTTTATGATAGTGTTTGCGATGTGGGGGGGCCTCGGTTTAGTGGTTCATAGGTAGTTTATTAGTGTTAGTGTACTTTAGCACTGTAGTTAGGAGCTTTATATTCCGGTGTTAGCCCATAAAGCTCTTAACTACTGATTTTATTCGGTAGATTCGTATGGCCGTGAATTACACTAGTATTTACACCTAATATACAGTACATAATACTAGTCTAATACACAGCATATCCCACCTAAACATACTGAAATTCCGAATTTCGGAACCGAATCAAACCGAATTCAGCCGAATTTATCCGAATCCGAATAAATCCGAAACAAATTCATTCGAATCCGAATATATCCGAAACAAATTCATTCAAATTTTGCTGAATTCGAATCGAGCCAAACCGAAATTCAAAAAATCTGAATCAATCCGAACCGAAACCGAACCGAATTTTTTCGCCATTCACATATCTAATAAAAAGATATATATATATATATATATATATATATATATATATATATATATATATTTATTTATACACACACACACAAGCACAGCTAGCAAAACAGAAGAATTAGTTACAGCATTTGGCCAAATGGTAATAGGCCTAGGTCCATGTCAAGCTCTTTTCCAACCTGGGTCTGTAACCTACAGCCACACAATGCATGTTTTCAACCAAACACACTGAGCTACAAACATGGGTGATGCCAGCCCTTTGTAATTTCCCTAGACACATACAAAAGACAGAAATGGATTCCACTCTCAAACTGAACTGGGTGCACATCCCATGACAATACAAAACTCACAGCCCTGGGTGCTCACTAGCACTTACAGACAACTGCACAGCTTTCAGTGACTCAGCAATCAACCTTAGGGAAAATACAAAACAACATTTTTAACACAACACATAGAAAGTGTGGCACTCTCTTGCATGTACACAGCTAGATTAAAAGCAAAATGGAAGAGTTAGTTACAGAATTTGTGCGTCCAAAGCATTCCTCTGCATGACTTATGGATCAGATTCTAGTTCACACACAGCATCAAGTCTTTACAACTTTCTCTGTCTTCTCTAGCAGGAAGACCCTTCAGGTTTCTGTGTGTGTGTAACACTTTTATCACTCACCCAGCACAAATGTCTTTGTCAAAACGTCACCTTCAGGTAAAAACAGCAGATTCACGCAGGCATTCTATTATTTGCCCCAATGGAGGAAGGAGTTCAGCTTTGTATGTGCATTTGTACGATCTTGCAAAGTTGCTTATCTGTTATATGAATCATAGTTCATCACTCATTACCACTACAATTATTAAATAGCTACCTATTTTGCATCTGTTTTAAAACTATTCTTTATGTGGCATTAATTGTTGGCTTGAACGAAAAATATAGCTGAATTTTTGATGTCACACACATCTTTGTTCTTTAGGGATCTCATTTTGAACTTACCTGGAAAAACATGATATGTTGGCATTTTATGTCATCATTATATATATATATATATATATATATATATATATATATATATATATATATATATATATATATATATATATATATATAATTTGCACATACTATAGGCCTAGATTACAATGACTTGCATACAGCCATACAGCCATAAAGCTAATCTTGCCATTATCATTTGCCTCATATGCACCAATAAATTAGAAGTAGATACCAGCTGCAGGTTTCACAAAGCTATCAACTGGTGTGTGGGATTTGCAAATAGCTGCTGTCTTTGAAAAGGTGTACAGAGGAATCTCAATAATTAGGCTACTATGTATATGAAAGTATAGTTATATAGTAATGCATTCAAATAAAGAATTTAATTTGAACAGATACTACAATTTTTATGTATTTTTTTCTTTTAAAAATACAATATAATTGTTGTATAAAAGAACCACTATTCTTTACTTAAGCATATCTATTAAGCTGTCACTAGAAATGTTTTATACTATTTAAATATGTTGTTTAAAAGAGCAATACATTCTTTAGAACTTGTGACATTTTATAATAATTTTTTTATTTGCAAGCACCAAAAAGGATGAAAAAGGAAATTTATGCTTACCTGATAAATTTATTTCTTTTACAATATGACGAGTCAACGGATTTCATCCTTACTTATGGGATTACGCCTCCTGGTCAGCAGGAGGAGGCAAAGAGCACAACAGCAGAGCTGTATATATAGCTCCTCCCTTCCCTCCCACTCCAGTCATTCGACCGAAGTTAGGAAGATAAAGGAAAAGCCAAAGTGCAGAGGTGACTGAAGTTTAACAAAAATAAAGACCTGTCTTAAAAAATGACAGGGTGGGCCGTGGATTCGTCATATCATAAAATAAATAAATTTATCAGGTAAGCATAAATTTCCTTTTCTTTTACAAGATATGATGAGTCCACGGATTTCATTCTTACTTATGGGATACAATACCAAAGCTATAGGACACGGATGAAAGGGAAGGACAAGACAGGAACCTAAACGGAAGGCACCACTGCTTGAAGAATCTTTCTCCCAAAAAAGTGAAAAGAGTGTGAAGAGACGACCAAGTTGCAGCCTTGCAAATCTGTTCAACAGAAGCATCATTTTTAAATGCCCATGAGGAAGCCACAGCCCTAGTAGAATGAGCCATAATTCTTTCAGGAGGCTGCTATCCAGCAGTCTCATATGCAAAACTGATAATACTCTTCAGCCAAAAAGAAAGAGAGGTAGACGTAGCTTTCTGGCCCCTACGTTTTCCAGAAAAAACAACAAATAATGAAGATGATTGACGGAAATCTTTAGTCGCCTGCAAGTAAAACTCGTCCAAGTTATGTAACAGACGCTCCTTCTTAAAAGAAGGATTAGGACACAAGGAAGGAACAACAATTTCCTGACTTATACTCTTATTAGAAACAACTTTAGGAAGGAAACCAGGTTTGGTACGTAACACCACCTTATCAGAATGGAAAATAAGATAAGGAGAATCACATTGTAAAGTTGAAAGCTCAGAAACTCTGCGAGCAGAAGAAATAGCAACCAAAAATAAAACCTTCCAAGATAACAACTTAATATCTATGGAATGCATGGGTTCAAACGGAACCCCTTGAAGAACATTAAGAACTAAATTCAAACTCCAAGGTGGAGCAATTGGTCTAAACACAGGCTTGATTCTAGTCAGAGCCTGAAAAAAGGATTGAACGTCTGGAACATCTGCCAGACGCTTGTGTAGCAAAATAGACAAAGCAGAAATCTGTCCCTTTATAGAACTTGCTAACAACCCTTTCTCCAATCCTTCTTGGAGAAAAGATAAAATCCTGGGAATCCTAACCCTACTCCATGAGTAGCCCTTGGATTCAAACCAATAAAGATATTTACGCCATATCTTATGGTAAATCTTTGGAAGCTTCCACGGTGGCAAAGAGGACATGTCCACCAGATCGGCATACCAAGTCCTGCGAGGCCACGCAGAAGCGATGAGAATCACTGAAGCCCTCTCTTGTTTGATCTGAAACACCCGGGAAAGGAGAGCAAACGAAGGAAACACATAAGCTAGGTTGAATGATCAAGGCACTGCCAAGGCATCTATCAGTTCGGCCTGAGGATCCCTGGACCTGGATCCGTATCTCGGGAGCTTGGCATTCTGACGAGATGCCATAAGATCCAGCTCTGGTCTGCCTCTTCTGAGAATCAGAGTGGCAAATACCTCCGGATGGAGTTCCCATTCCCCCGGATGAAACGTCTGTCTGCTCAAAAAATCTGCTTCCCAGTTGTCCACTCCTGGGATGTAGATTGCTGACAGATAACAAGAGTGAGCCTCCGCCCACCGAATTATCTTGGATACTTCTGTCATCGCTAAGGAAATCCTTGTTCCTCCCTGATGATTGATGTTAGCCACAGTCGTGATGTTGTCCGACTGAAAACGGATGAATTTGGCCGAAGCCAACTGAATATTGCTCTCAATTCCAGAATATTGATTGGAAGTAGAGACTCCAACTGAGTCCACACACCCTGAGCCTTCAGGGAATTCCAGACTGCAGCCCAACCAAGTAGACTGGCGTCCGTTGTCACTATCGCCCATGAGGGATGATGATCCGGCGACAGCCACAAAAGAAGAGAGTCTCTTGTCTCCTGATCTAGGTCTATCTGAGGAGACAAATTTGCATAATCTCCATTACACTGCCTGAGCATTCTCAGTTGTAGCGGTCTGAGATGAAAACAAGTGAACGGAATGATGTCCATTGCTGCCACCATCAATCCAATTACCTCCATGCACTGGGCCACTGATGGCCGAGGATTGGACTGAAGGGCTCGGCATGTATTCAGAATCTTTAACTTTCTGACTTCCGTCAAGAAGAGTTTCATGGATATATAATCTATTAGAGTTCCCAGGAAAGGAACCCTTGTCTGTGGAATTAGTAAACTCTTTTCTAGATTCACCTTCCACCCGTGAGTCCTTAGAAAGGACAGAACCATGTCTGTATGAGATTTTGCCAGTTGATAAGACAAAGCCTGGATCAGAATATCATCCAGATAAGAGCCACTGCAATGCCCCGTGGTCTGAGAACCGCCAGTAGAGACCCTAGAACCTTCGTGAAGATCCTGGGTGCTGTGGCCAGCCCGAAAGGAGGAGCCACAAACTGAAAATGTTTGTCCAGGAAGGCAAACCTTAGAAACTGGTGATGATCTTTGTGGATAGGAATATGAAGATATGCATCCTTTAAGTCCACGGTAGTCATATATTGACCCTCCTGGATCAATGGAAGAATTGTCCGACTAGTCTCCATCTTGAAGGATGGAACTCTGAGAAACTTGTTTAGACTCTTGAGATCTAAAATGGGTCGGAACATTCTCTCTTTTTTGGGTACTATGAAAAGATTTGAGTAAAACCCCTGCCCCTGTTCCTGTATTGGAACGGGACAAATTACTCCCATAATGGAGAGGTCTTTTACACAACGTAAGAAAGCCTCTCTTTTTATCTGGTCTACAGACAATCGTGAAAGAAGTAACCTTCCCCTTGGGAGGGAATTTTTGAACTCCAGCTGATACCGTTGGGACACAATTTCTAGTGTCCAGGGATCCTGAACGTTTCTCATCCAAGCCTGGACAAAGAGAGAAAGTCTGCCCCTTACTAGATCCGGTCCTGGATCGGGGGCCACCCCTTCATGCTGTATTGGGAGCAGCAGCAGGCTTCTTGGGTTGTTTACCCTTGTTCCACACCTGATTGGGTCTCCAGACGGATTTGGCTTGTGTAAAATTCCCTTCCTGTTTAACGGAAGAGGAAGAGGGGCTTCCTTGAAATTTCGAAAGGAATGAAAATTACTCTGTCTACCCCTTTGCTTAGATGATTTATCCTGAGGTAGGAGGTGACCCTTCCCTCCTGTGATGTCAGAAATGATCTCCTTTAAGTCAGGCCCGAACAGGGTCTTCCCTTTGAAAGGAATAGCCAAAAGCTTGGATTTAGAGGACACGTCCACAGACCAAGATTTTAACCATAAGGCTCTGCGCGCTAAAATGGAAAATCCTGCATTCTTTGCCGCCAATTTGGCGATCTGGAAAGCGGCATCCATAACAAAAGAATTCGCCAGCTTAAGGGCCTTGATTCTATCCAGAATTTCCTCTAAAGAAGTCTCAGTCTTAAGGAACTCTTCTAAGGTATTGAACCAAAAAGCCACCGCAGTTGTGACTGGTACAATGCAGGCCGTTGGTTGTAATAAGAAACCTTGATGAATAAATAACTTTTTTAGAAGACCCTCCAATTTTTTGTCCATAGGGTCTTTGAAAGCACAACTGTCCTCAATAGGGATAGTTGTATGCTTAGCCAGGGAAGATATAGCTCCCTCTACCTTAGGGACTGACTGCCAAGAATCCCGAATGGTGTCAGCTATAGAGTACATTTTCTTAAAGGTAGGGGAAGGTGAGAACGGAATACCCAGTCTTTCCCATTCCCGCGTAATAATTTCCTAAATTCTCTTAGGAACCGGAAAAACATCAGAATAAGAAGGGACCTCTAAATATTTGTCCATCTTACACAATTTCTCTGGTGGGACCACAATAGAGTCACAGTCATCCAGAGTCAGCAAAACCTCCCGCAACAACAGACAGAGATGTTCAAGCTTAAATCTGAAGGACATTACGTCCGAATCTGTCTGGGGCAATGTACTTCCTGAATCAGACAATTCCCCATCAGATAGAGCCTCCTTACTTCCCACTTCACAATTCTGGGAGTGTATTTCGGAGATCGCCATCAAAGAATCAGAAGCCTGGACCACCTGGTTCTCTCTTCTGCTACGTTTGCCTTGCAACACTGGCAACTTAGACAAGACCTCTGTAAGAGTGGATGACATAACTGCCGCCATATAGTGCAGAGTAAATGAGGTGGACGCAGTTGATGGCGCTTGAGCCGTTGTTAAAGGCTGTGACGCTTGGGGAGAAGTTTGCGGCAAACCTTGAGTCTCATCAAACTGGAGCATCATTAGATATACTAGCCTTGAAGAGGGGGTTCTACATTGGCAGTTAAACACATAGAACAAGTAGGTTCCAGTAGGTCAGCTATGATAAAAAGAAAAACAAAATGCAATATTGGTTGTGGTTAAAAAAGAAATGACAAAATATGTACTGCACCTTTAAAATTTAAAACGCAAATTTTTACTGCAAATTTTACTTCAAACATGCAACAAGTAGAATTTAGGAAGTTGTATAACAGAACTTATGCAACCCTAAGGTTATAATAGCCCTTTGTATGTTATGACAAACTCTAACCCCTGCACCAAGCCACAGCTCCGCTGTGGCGCCTACCTCACAACCAACGACCTCCAAAAACTGCTGCCTAAGTCCGCTTGCGATCTTCGTATCCGCTGAAAACAAGCAGACATCGGAAAGCAAAGGCACTCCGAATCCCCTTACGACTGTCGGAAGCCTGATAAAAAAGTGCGCGGTTAAACGCGCAAACATAAGTCCTTTGTGGGCGTTAACAGAAAACCCCGTAGAGCCGCATGGAGAATATCAATGTCGGGCACACCCGACTGCACTAAAACCAATCTGTCCCCTCAAAAGTGTTATTGTTGCACACTCGCTCAAAATAACCAACGTTTGCCTGCATGCAAAAGTACGGAGTAAAAACTCCCAAACAGTCCCCAGTGTCAGTCCGCAGAAAAAATGACAAGAGTCACATAGTCACCGCTTCAGACCCTTAATGAAATCTGGTCCCATACACACTCACATAGTTAGTATAAGAGGAAAAAACAGCTAGGTAAATAACACCCTTGCAAGTTGATTAACCCTTTTGCAGCAATTAGCGTCCAGTCTGTTCTGAGTTACACTGTCTCCTCAGAATAAAAAGACTGTACATACCGCAGTGTTGATCACATCATGAATCAGTCCCACATGAAGAAGAGGTCCCTTGGTATTACCTCCTGTAGATCTGTGGGGACAAATAGGGCCTTATGTAGTATCTGATAAGACCATCAGCAGGGCAGCACCAGCATGGGGAGTGAAGCGAGAATGTAGAATCTCCTCAGTTCCCATAGTTGAAACACCTGATGCTCTACCCTTAAAAAAATAGTACTCACTGGCACCATTTAAAAACAATAAACTCTTGATTGAAGAATCTAAACTAACACCTCACTTTACCTCTTCCTATCACTAACACAGGCAAAGAGAATGACTGGAGTGGGAGGGAAGGGAGGAGCTATATATACAGCTCTGCTGTGGTGCTCTTTGCCTCCTCCTGCTGACCAGGAGGCGTAATCCCATAAGTAAGGATGAAATCCGTGGACTCGTAATATCTTGTAAAAGAAATGGCTGAACAATGAATGCATCCTCCAAGATAAAAAAAAAAAAAAAACTGAAGCTGATGAATGATGGCTACTGAAGAATGTTTCTACCAAAACTAAGATGGGCACCCTTTTCAGCTTGGAGATCACAGGGTTGTTGCACTTAGACATCCCCTGTGAATGGGTAAATGATCTTTCAGGTGTTTTTTGCAAAAGCTCTATATTGGACTAGTTCTAGTGGGTCATTGGTTATTATTTTGGCCAGATTGCTGGTCAGATTAGTCTTGACCTTAGGCTTAGAGATGTTAGTGGCCCAAGGTTGCTGAGACAGGGATAAAAGCTGAAAGATAGATATACAGACAGACATTGAGACAGACATATAGATAGATAGATAGATAGATAGATAGATAGATAGATAGATTCTCAAAATGAATATTAATTTTCAACTTTTTCAAGACAGGAGGAATGTAATACTTTTAGTTGAATATGGATTTCCATATTTATTGGAAAATAAAATAAAACAAAACAAAAGTCTCCATTTTCCATTAAATTATCAGGAGTAAAATTTTTCATTTTAAAATAAAGAGGAGCAAAATAAGCCAAAAAGGCAGGCATTTAGAGATTTCTTAGTCTATTTTAGCGTTAAAACAAAAGAACCCTAAGGCAGCATTTTAAAGTTGTGTCTCTATCACATTGACAGATGATATTTATTGATTAATTCTGCTTCATATGTTCACTGCAATATCTTATTGTTTATGCTTCAAGGTATGTTTTGAACCACTGTGAACATTTACTGTAGTATGCATTTTCAGAATTAAGCCACACGAATATTAAAATAAATCGCTAGTGAAGGAAAAAGTGTTATGCAAAATATGCTTGATCTATAATAATAAGAATAACAATAATACTAATAATATTATTATTATAACAACAACAATATATATATACAGTGAGTATATATATATATATATATATATATATATATATATATATATATATATATATATAGTATAATAAATTATTATTATTGTACTCTGTTAAAATTAGCATTTAAGTTTTCATTGAAACATCAAAAGTGCACATTAAATTAAAAATATATTTCTAATTCCTTGACATATGGTTTCACCAAGAACATAATTAGTAAATCTACATATCAAAGCAAGCTGTAGCATTGTAATGCTATGTCATTACTGTATGTA
The DNA here is from genome assembly GCF_027579735.1 of Bombina bombina. Taxonomy (NCBI): domain Eukaryota; kingdom Metazoa; phylum Chordata; class Amphibia; order Anura; family Bombinatoridae; genus Bombina; species Bombina bombina. The sequence continues at coordinate 210,347,373 of NC_069499.1, read as the reverse complement.
ACAAAACTATTTTTTCCTAAATTTGTATACGAATAAATGCTGAGAGGGAGGGTAAGTGCTACATCTTTCTGCTAAGATTTAAAAGCATTGCAGTACTGTAATTATAGGGACCCATTTATTATTCTGCAGGCAGTCAGAAAGAGAACCAGTATACCCTTAAAGAGACAGGAAACCCCAACATTTTCTTTCATGATTTGGATAGAACAAACTATTTTAAACAACTTTCCCTTTTACTTCTATTATCACATTTGTGTCATTATTTTATTATCATTTGCTGAAGGAGCAGCATTGCACTACGGCAGCTAGATGAACACATCTAGTTAGCCAATCACAACAGACAAATGTGTGCAGGCACCAATCAGCAGCAGCTCCCACTAGTGTAAGATATGTGCATATTATTTTTCAACAAGGGATAACAAGAGAACAAAGCACATGCACATCTACTTGCAAATAAACAAAACATTTTTAAATACTGCAAAAAAAATGCCTGCAAAAAAACCTATGCTTAGTCAGTCTCATGTGGGACACCTTGTAAGTTTGTGACTGTCTAAGTAGAATATGGTCATATTGTGTGAATAAGATCCCAGTTTTAATATAAAAGCATAGGTGTTTTTTGCAGGCAATTGTTCTCAGCATTTAAAAATATTTTGTTTATTTGCAAGTGGATGTGCAGCATGACCCCACATAGTCAAGTTGCCACCCACCTCAATTACAAAACACACCACACACGTTAGTTGGGATTTAAAGGCCGCAGCTCATTTATTAACAGAGTAAATAAACATAAATAAACATAAATAAACATAAATAACCATAACTTAACAACAACCACAGTGCTTGCCCCCACTTGTCCACTTGCAAGCCCCGCCCAACCCAAGGGAGGGGCAATCACCCTTAAACCGACCCCTGTTACTGCAACAGGAAGTCCAACCACTTCATAATAGGCGTAAGCCTCTACCAAACAGGGCAAGCACCCCGCCATGCTGCGACATCTTGTACCCATTATTAGGGAGGGAGGGTGGGAAATTCAGCTTCCACCGTTCAGCTCCTGTTAGTAAATGTGCCTGTCACTTCCTGTGTTGTGCCTATACTCCTCTTCTTAGCCCAGCCCCCTTGTCCTCACCTTCACCTCTTGCTCTCTTCCTGTTGGGGTCATACAACCCTTCCTTCCAATTCCTCATCCAGGGTTCTGCTTGACCCCACATAGTCAAGTTGCCACCCACCTCAATTACAAAACACACCACACACGTTAGTTGGGATTTAAAGGCCGCAGCTCATTTATTAACAGAGTAAATAAACATAAATAAACATAAATAAACATAAATAACCATAACTTAACAACAACCACAGTGCTTGCCCCCACTTGTCCACTTGCAAGCCCCGCCCAACCCAAGGGAGGGGCAATCACCCTTAAACCGACCCCTGTTACTGCAACAGGAAGTCCAACCACTTCATAATAGGCGTAAGCCTCTACCAAACAGGGCAAGCACCCCGCCACCTCTCACCCCAAAGGTGAGAACCGCCAACCAGAGCTAAGGCCTTCTCAATCCCTTCCTTTAAAGTGTAATTAAAGAGGTGTAACCCCACCTCATTGAGGTGTATCCCATCCTTCAGGTAGAAACACCTCCCTGATTCACCCTCAAATTCCACATGCCTCAAAGTCACACCTCTGCACCGTTTCACATGCCCACTCACCATTCTATTGATCTTCCGTCTGGAAGCCTCCAACCTCCCCGAATCCCAAGCTGCCCTCCACACCAACCGACTCTCAATCTCAGACCATACAATAACCACCCCGGGGAAAAGCTGGCATATCCGGTCTATCCCCTTTTTCATGTCCTCCACTAAGTCTCTTTGTGACATGAACCCCAAGTCATTCCCTCCTACATGTATCACCAAAATTTGAGGGGGAGAAAACAATCTTGCAAATTCCACAACTTTCAAAACTAACTGGCCCCATTTCATACCCCTGATCCCCAGCCACTTTATCTCCACCTTCTCCCTGTCCAGTCCCAGCTGTAAACCATTGTCCTTCACTGCGGCAGCCTTCCTGGCCCAATGGATGTAGGAATGCCCGATCACCCAGCACCTCACCGGACCTGTCAAAACAAATAGAGCCGTATCAGCTGCCGCACCCACAACTTACACCCTCAGCCCCGGTCTAACGTACCCCTTGAACCTCTCTGATCTCCACCGCCCAATTCTTTTGATTACTCCTACATCCAGCCCTAAGCCTGCAGCCTCTGTCGCCGCCCCTATTCTGAAAGAATGTGACCCAAAATCCAGCCCCCCAATTCCCAGCCTCTCCAATGCCTTCCTGAACACTGCAATGAATTGGTACCTAGACAACGCTGACCCGTCCGCATGTAAGAACAGCGGCCCATTCCTTTTGGGTCGCAAACCAAGGTAATCTCTCGTTGCGGCCACCGGGCAACATCTCCCCCCTATCTCCCTCAAGCTTATCAAGCAACCCTTTCCCGCTTGGTCCGTCTTAGACCTCCTCAGCCACACTTCCACCTTCCTATCCCTCACAATGACCTCCCCCCCTTGGAGGCCCCCTGTATCCCTCCGATTCCGGCCCACCAACTCAGACACCCTGAATGCTCCAAAAAAGGCTAACACAAAAGCTGCTCTGAACAAACTTTCTTCCCCTTCCGAAAAACACAAACCTCTCAAACAACTCACCACCCTTTCCAGTATCGCAAACGTCACCGGTCTCCTCCCGTCCTGTCTCCTCCGTCCCCTGCACAAACCCCTCACTGCCATGCGTACCACAAAAACCTTCGTCAGGTCCTCCATGCCCACCAACTGGAACCAAAAGGATAAAGCCGCCAACCTTTTCCGTATTTCTGAAGGCGACAGCCTCTCTTCCCCCCACCTTTTCACCCAAGTCAACAATACTTGCAGTTGGCTACCCTCCGTGTCCCACACATGCTGGCCATCCTTCAACCCCCTCCACAGTTTCCACACCCGGGCGTACGCCCTCCATGTGGTCTCCGCCAAAGATCCTCGCACCAAATCGATCACACCCTGCCCAAACTCCACAGGTCCATCGGGCAGGGCACCCCTTCCTCGTCTGCCTCTGGTGCTGCTGCAAAGAACCGGTCCCACTGGAAACGGGACAAAGCGTCAGCAATCACATTCATCCTGCCCGGAACATGGACAGCTCTGAAAGATATATTATTTCGCAGGCATTCAAGCACAAACGCTCTCAGCAACCTCACCACCGGGGGGGAATTCGCCGTTAATCTGTTAATAGCCACTACCACCCCCATATTGTCTGAATGAAATGTAACTCTTTTGTCCCTCAACACGTGTGACCACACCCTCAAAGCTACTACCAACGGAAAGAATTCCAGGAAAGTAAGGTTCTTAGTAAGGCCTGATTCTGCCCAACTGTCCGGCCACTTGTCCGCGCACCACCTGCCCTGTAAATAAGCCCCGAACCCTTGAGCCCCTGATGCATCTGTATACAAACCTAGAGCCTCGTCTGACCACCCTATCTCTTGAATAATCAGGTTCCCATTGAATTCGTCCAAGAAGGTAAGCCATACCCTCAAGTCCTCCTTCATCTCTCTCGTCATTCTTATGTGATGCTTCGGCTCGGACACCCCGGCCGTCGCCAATGACAAACGCCGGCAGAAGGCCCTTCCGATCGGGATGATCCGGCAGGCAAAGTTCAACTTCCCCAGCAACGACTGCAGCTGCCGTAACGTCACCTTCCTTGCAGACATTGCCTCCCCCAGAAGGTTCCTCAGGTCCGCCACCTTATCCTCCGGAAGCCTGCACTCCATTCGATCTGAGTCTAACTGGATACCCAGGAAACTAAGAGACGTTACCGGACCCTCCGACTTGTCTGCCGCCACCGGGATCCCAAATTCGCGGGCCACCTCGCCAAAAACCTGCACCAAACGTTCACAGTCTCCCGAACCGGCTGCCCCTACAAATAGGAAGTCGTCCAAGTAATGAACAATTGAAGCTATTCCTGCTTTTTGTCTGACCACCCATTCCACAAAAGAACTGAACTTTTCAAAGTACGCACAAGAGATGGAACAGCCCATGGGGAGACACAGGTCCACGAAAAAGGAACTCTCGAAATAACACCCCAGTAAGTGGTGACACCTGGGGTGCACTGGTAACAGCCTGAAGGCTGATTCCACATCCGCCTTGGCCAGCAATGCCCCTTTGCCCGCTTTTCGGACCAGGGCAACCGCCCTGTCAAAAGACGCATAGTTCACTGACACCAATTTCGGATCAATTCCATCATTGACAGATAATCCTTTCGGGTGAGAAAGGTGATGGATCATCCGGAACTGACCCACCCCCTTTTTTGGGACCACCCCCAGCGGAGAAATCCGCAAACCCCGCAAAGGTGGGTTCTCAAACGGCCCCGCCATCCTGCCCAGGGCCACCTCTTTGTACAATTTTTCCCTCACCACCTGCGGAAACTCCCTTGCCGACTTTAAGTTACCCCCAAAACTCCCTAACTCCTGTTCCTTGAACGGGATAATAAAACCCGAACTAAATCCCGTTAATAGTAGTTCGGCGTCCGCCGAACACCCCCGTCTATTGGCGTACTCCTTTAGCCACGGGACCATCCTTCCTACCATCACTGGGGTCCGTGCCCGTAATACCCATCCCGCTGGGCTTTCCTCCCTGCCTCGCTTTCTTGAAGCACTTGGCGAGAGAATGGATACCTCCACACCCTGAACATTCGTGCTTGTATTTGCACGACGCCCCGAAACGGCATTGACCCTCATTGAACTGGAAGCAGAGGCCCTTCCGGATAACCGTCGATGTGCTACCTGATCCACCCCCGCTACCGCTTCCGTGGCCTGCTGCCCGAAAGGACTGCCCTCCTCTAAGGGGGGTCATAATCTCCAACCAGATCCCCATGTCCCTATCGTCCCAACGCATTTCAGGTCTCACCGCCATTTTCTGCCTAAAACGTTCGTCGTACCGCCACCACGCCATCCCACCATATGTCCGATGCGCGTTCGAAATCTCGTCGTAGTAACAAAACAACGACGACCCGTGTTCTGGAAATTTCTCCCCCATCACGCTAGCTAGGATACAGAAAGCCCTCGACCAATTACCAAAAGTTTTGGGTAATTTCCTCCATCTCTTCTTCCTCTCTTCCTCCTCCTTCTTCCCTTTCTCCTTGTCGTCCTCCTTCACCTCCAGCACCTGGTCCAATGGTAGAAGTGACAAGATCTCCAAGAACTCCCTCTTCCAAATCCTCTCCTTCATCTCACTGGTTAGGTGTAACCCCAACGGCCCCACAGAACACAGACACGGCCTCCTCAGTGCGTCCTCCGGAACCTTCAATGTTTCCCCACTGACCCCTGTATGCACAGCCGCAGCCGTATTCCCTCCTACCTGCGCTTCTGCTACCTGACTCTCTCCTCCAGGCTGTACCCACGCCGTCGCTGGCGACCCCTCCCCTCCTGTTTTTTCCAATGTTGCGATTAGCCCCTTCAAACCTGCCAGCAAAACCTCTCTCTCCCCAGTCACTCCGTCAGTCACCCTGCTTGGCTGCACAGCCGACTCACCTGCTGCCCGAGCCGCCGCTGCCGGCACTTCACTCCTTCCTCCTTCCCTTTCCACCGCAATAGGCCTGTGATCCACTTGCCGGCTAGAGGCCCTAGGTCTCCTGCTCTCGTCCTCCCTGCCAGTCCCCAGAAGGCGCCTTGTCGGACCTCTCCTGGCAGGGGATCTCCCCCTGCCGTATCTGCTCCTTTCTCTGGATCTATCCACTCTGGCCCAAGTTGGCGATTCCGTTTCCATCCCTCCAGGTCCCCTGCTTCGCGGTGACCTAGACCTTCTCCTCCCTCTGGGGGACTCCCGTCTCCTCGGGGGGGTGTGAACCCTACCCGTTCCCTGTCCGGAAACTGTTGCCTGCGAGGAAGAGGAACCAATCAAGTCATCCCCCCTCTCCATCCTCCCCCTCCCTTCCCTGCTGTCCCCCCTTTCACCTCCCCGTTGTGGGGTCAACAATTGCAAAAGCTGCGCCAGGGCATCCATGCCCCCTACCTGGCCAGCCGTTCCTGCTCCCGCTGACGTCCCCTCCAGTGGGTCTTCCTCCTCATCAAAGTCACCACTGGCCTCTAATTCCAGTGGTGGCTCCGTCCACAGCTCCAGATCCTCCAAACTCTCCGCCTCCCTGCAGGCTTCTTCCGCCTCCTCCACCCTGGCCGTACTGGCCCCGACCTCTGCAAAACAAACAAACGATCAATAATTATCCCATTTCCCATTATCCCCTTCCACTGCTCCCCACGCCCCCCCCCTTTTTTCCCCCAACCGTAATCCCTCTCCGCGTTCATCCCACATCCTATCCCCCCCCCCGACCCCCCTCCTTCCTATGCCCGTACCTGACTAACCCCACTTCCTTTCTTTCTTCCTTGCCCCTATATATATATATATATACATATATACATCTATATATATCTATCTATCTATATATATATATATTTTTTTTTTTTTTTTTTTTTACTTCATTTCCCTGACCCATTCCCTGCTGACTCGAAACTCTCTACCCCTATTCACCTTTTGCCCTCCTTTCCGCTAGCCCCCCCCCTTTTCCCCTTCCCAGCTGCCCCCCAAGGCCCCCTTGTTCTGCTCCCCCCACCACAGATGACCCGTTCCCTGCATATACGTTTTTGTGGCCCCCCAGGGGTATATCAGCCGCACCAGGAGGTACCTGGTTCCCCCCCCCCCCTCTAAGCCCGTGTCTAACCCTGCCTGCATACCGCTGAAACCTGCCCCTCCACCGGCTACACCTCCTTAACTGGGGCCCTTCCACATCGTTCTCCCTCACCCTCCCTGCTTTACCTATGACCGATCCCCCTTACCCGCTCAGCCTGCATACTCCCAGGCTAACAGGTTTATCTGCACCTGCGCCTCCTCAGGCCCTGTTCCCTTGCTCACATAATGCACCTCCCACCCGCGCCGCGATGAACCTTACCCCTCTCCCTGGACCATCTCTCCCCAGCCTGTCTTCCATCGCCTGCCACCGCAGGCCTCTCCCTCACCCTGCTGCCTCCGCATCTCACACAGCGTCGCTGGCGTCAGCCCCCCCTCTCACCCCCCGCCTTCACTGTATGGGCCTCAGCCCCCCTTTTTCCCCCCATTCCCGCCATCCTCTGAAGCGCCGGTCCCCCAGCCAAGCCCGCCTTACCTGTCCTTCGCTCTCCCGTCCTGCCGCTCCTCCGCCTGTCCTTCTCAGCTCCCGGGCCCGGTTGCGGCCGGGCCGTGACGTCATCCGGCAGCGCTGCTCCTCGACGCAGGCCCTCCCTGGCCGTTACACCGGGTCCTGTTTCCCGCCGCTCCGCTTCCTGGTATGCTCCAGCCGATCTTCCTCTCCTCCTCTGCACCTGAGGCCCCGGCTGCGACCGCCGGGCCGTGCTCCTCCTCGTCTCCGCTTCTTGCGGCCTCAAGCCCGGCCTGGGCCTGGCCGTGGGTACCGCTCCTGCTCCCGGCTGGTCTCCAATCAGCTCACGTGCCTGGGGCCTGCCACTCGCCTTCCCCTTCTTGCCGGTGCCCACCGCAGGGCTCAGTCTCTCTGGAGGCCTCGACCTCCTGGTCGGCCGCCCACTGGTCCTGGAAGCTGTTTCCTTGGAACCAGGCGTCTCCATACCTCCTGTGCCTGACTCGCCTGCTGCTGCCAGTTTCTCTCTGATCCAGTCAGCCCCCTTCTCCTTGGCTACCGCCATCAGGTGAGATAACAGAGCCTCCATGCTGGTAAGTAAAGCCAAATTCACTTTCAAATTCAGCTTCCACCGTTCAGCTCCTGTTAGTAAATGTGCCTGTCACTTCCTGTGTTGTGCCTATACTCCTCTTCTTAGCCCAGCCCCCTTGTCCTCACCTTCACCTCTTGCTCTCTTCCTGTTGGGGTCATACAACCCTTCCTTCCAATTCCTCATCCAGGGTTCTGCTATACCCCTTGTTTTGTGTAACTATTTGGTCTTGATGGCTGCACTCCCAAATATGTATTTATAAACCAAACTTTGTGGATTTGTATTTAAAAAAGGGAGACTGATCTTATTCCATTGGTTAAAGCACCACACCCAAGCTCATGACAGTGTAATGGAGTTGTATATATAAAGCCAAGGAGCCTCATTCTATTATACAGAGAAAAAGCAGGAAGGATTCAGCCCATAAAGACAAAGTATTGAAGTGTTAGGACCAGTTAATATTGTACACCTTATAAGTCGTGACTGGCTATGCAGAATATGGTCATATTCTGTTATTAAGAGCCTCATTTTTTTAGTGTTCTTTGCAGCATTTAAAAATGTTTTGTTTATTTGAAAGTGGATGTGTGTCAATATCCTATGTTTATATATATATATATATATATATATATATATAGATATATAGATAGATAGATAGATAGATAGATAGATAGATAGATAGATAGATAGATAGATAGATAGATAGATAGATAGATGTACAGTATATATATCTTAAATAATAATAATATGTTTTATATTGTACATTATGGAATAATGTCGATATCTATTTAAAAATATGATTTTTAAAATTTTAAGTATTACATATATGTTGTTTTCCTGCTTATATTTCAAAATGCAGTCTGCAATGCAGTATTATGTAGCAGCAAGGTTTCAAATAGTTGGCTGTGATATTGTAGCTGGATGTAGCCCTGTGGCAAAGAGGTAATCATATTGATTTTTTTCACTACAGCAACACATTTTGTGTTTCCAGCTGTTAGGCTGAAGCAAAAATAAATAACATTTTAAGTATCCTAAACCGTTGATAGCTAACATGTGTGCATTTCATTAATTTTAATATTTTTAAACTATAGTTGCATAGAAAGCTATTGAATATATATATATATATATATATATATATAATCTCAATGGTTAACATCGCACTCACAGTATAAGAGACATCTTGTCCAGGTTGTCCAGCTTAAATAAATAATCATATAGTATTCCTCCAAACGCCACTAAATATAGTGCAGGAGAGTAAAGAGGCACCCTGAAATGTCACTTTTAAAGTGTTGCATTGAAAAGCCCATTAGAGTGCCGCTTTCCTCTCCTGCACTATGTTTAGTGGGGTCTGCATGATTAAATATATTCCGCATGATTATATATAGATATATATACATACACTCACATAGTTGCCAAACAGTCCCTGATTTCCAGGGACAGTCCCTGGATTTTGTTGTATGTCCCTGGATTTTTTTTGTCCCTGGAAATGTCCCTGAAAATCTCTTTTGCACATATATATATACACACACATACACACACATACATATATACAGATAGATAGATGATAAATAGATATAGTGTATTATTTAAATATAATTCATTCCTAATGGAATAGTAGTATTATTGAATGGCTTCACATATTATTTGTCTTTCTAATTTTGATGCTGTGTTGTAAAAATAACCATATGCCCAGAATGTGTTCCAGAGACTGGGTAGGTGTAAGAGCTTGGTGCTGTAATCTGTATAATAAACTATGGATAAGTCTAAATTATACTATTACTTTCAAATGGGTGTGTTTTGATTGCAGAACTGAGTGGGCGGAGCAGTTGAACAGTAGGTCGTCAATACTCCAGTTACCCGCTTGCTTGCTCTGCTGCAAAGTGTCCCTGGAATTTTTTTTGAAATGTTGGCAACTATGCACTCATATAAAATTTCCTGTGAACTTGTTGATATCTCTGTGTGTTCAAACATTTGGCTTATGATTTCTTGTTTGGATTCTCTTTCTGCCTCTTTTCATTTGCCCTTTTCAGTCTTTTTTTTACCCTCTCTGTGACTATGCATTTATTTCTTTTTATTTTCTCTTTCTAACCCATCAATTCCCATTTTCTCTGGTACTTCACAATCCCCGTCCTCTAAGAAAAATATTAAATGATATGATAATAATTTAAAGATGCCAGAATGACCAATCAATCAATAAATTATAGAAAAATAATTATTTATTTAAATGTATTTATCAAAACATACTTAAAGCCATGAAAAATAAGTTTAAAAAAATGTGTCAAATATGTAAATTAGTACCCTAGATTCCCAGGCAAAATTAACTAGCACCTCCCACTAAAAAGGGATGGATGGCTTGGGTGGTATTTACGTAGGAAAGTCAGGACTTTCTATTGGTGTGGTTGGGAGTAGCTTTTGTTATTTTTTGTATTGGTAGTTTTATTTTTGTGTAAATGTTAGTTTTTTATTTTTTGTTATGGCTAAGTTTTTTTGTGGTAATATTAGCTTTTTATTTATTTTTTTATTTTTTTTAGTAATGTTAGATTTTTTAGGGTAAGCTTCAGTTTAAATTTTATTTTACAGGTAAGTTATTTTTTTTTTTTTTTAATGTAGTATATTTTTTATTTTATTTATGTGTAATTTAATTGGGATTCAGTTAGGGGGTGTTAGATAAGGGGGTTTAGTTATTATTTTATTACTGTGCATTGTGGGGTGGTTTCGGGGGTAATCATTTATTTAGATAGTTTGCGTTGTGGGGGTGACCGTTTAGGGGTTAATAGTTTATTCGTGTACTTTGTAATGTGGGGGAATGGTGGTTTAGGGGTTAATAGTTTTTTTTGGTGTTTACGATATGGGGTGATGGCAGATTAAGGGTTATTAGACTAGGGGCTTATAGTAGGGTGTTAGGTTTTTATTCACTTTTTTTGTCCGTTTCGCGAGTAGGGTGATTTTTTTTCCATTTTTTTTTCTTCATTGATTTCTATGGGAGAACACATGCACGAGTGCTAAAACTCCGCTTTCATTGTTTCTGATTCTCGGGTTACCGATATTTTTTTCAACTTGTAAAACCAGCGGATCCCGAGAATCGCAAAAACCATATCGCTAATGGTGTTTTCACTAGCGGTAAATCTAGATTTACTGCACGACTTGTAATTTAACCCTTAATAAAAAGCGTTTAGTACTTTTAAAAAAAAATAATATTATTGAGACAAAATAAAAAGATCCATGAATCTGAGGATAATGATGCAAAACTAAGCTTTATTGAATTTTTTAAGCTTTAAAAAAAAAAATCATCTAAGATAAAATTCCTAAATGTGTTCTTATACCTACAGCTGATAACATAATACAAAACAATATTGTTATAGTTCTTTTTTTTATTATTATTATTAGTAGTAGCAGTTGTAGCAGTATTGTATTATTATTTTGTTTGTTCATTATAAAAAGTGCCTGCAGAATAAATGTATACTTAGTTTACTTACTATTTTAAAAGTTTATAATTTGTTCACCTTTGTGCTGAAAATTTTAAACACTATATACTAATCCCATTATGTGAAAAAGTACTATTCAGTATGTGCTATTTCACCTGATTATTAGCTAAATCAATTGATTTTTGAAGGTTAACACTATTAAGGGAGAGATAAATCATTTTGGTGGTACATAGCTTTATTACGAAAATTAAGTTAGTATGGGGTATGTCAAAAAACAGTAATACAGAATGATTCAAATATTAAAATAATCTGATAAGCACAGCAGTATTTTGTAAAAATCAGTCTGTCTCAATGGTTTTAAGAAACATATGCTTTCTCATAAATGTTTATTTTTCTTTTTGGCTTCAAAAATGATTAAGCTCTAAGAATTGTTTAAAAAGGTTTTTGCTATGCACAGTACATATACTTGTGGTAATCAATATATATGATATAATTTCTTTAAAAGTAACATTAACAATTTTGATGTAATAGGGTTAAAAAGTGCTTCTAGAAAAGACCAGGCTAAAAATGGTTATTATAACGGCATAAATTGTACTGTTTTGCAGTTGTTAACTGAGTAATCAAATTTGTAAACAATATGGGTTAGCCTTAGAGGGATAGATTACAAGTGGCACGCTAACTGTTGCGCGCAAGCGATATCGCCTTTTTGTGTGCAAAGGAAATAGCGCTCATATAACATGTTGAATGTAAACGCGATCATGAGAACGCAATCGCATTTAAAGCTCGTAGGGTAAGTGTGTCTGAAAACCTCATGTAAAGGGTAGTGCTTTAAAATATATTTAAAATTACGTTTATACTCGTATAAACACTATATACTTAAAAACATCTCTAAAATTAGACACTTCCTTACACAAGACACAACTAAGATTTTAATCCACTCTTTCATCCTTTCCTGCCTTGATTACTGCAACTCTGTCCTCTCTGGTGTCCCCACCTAGCTCCTTTACAATCCATAATGAATGCCTCTGCCAGGCTCATCTTCCTTACACGTTGTTCTTCATCTGCTGCACCTCTCTGCCAATCCCTTCTCTGGCTTCATCTTGCCTCTAGGATAAAACACAAAATTCTCACTCTGACATACAAAGCCCTCAACTGCACTGCTCCCCCCTATATCTCAAACCTTGTCTCCAGATACTCTCCCTCCTGTCCCCTTTACTCATGACCAGGACTTCTCCAGACTGGCTCCCATCTTGTGGAACTCTCTGCCTCGCTCCACAAGACTCTCCCATAGTTTTGAAAGCTTCAAGCGCTCCCTAAAGACTCTACTGTTCAGGGATGCATACAACCTACACTAACCTTTCCTTATACCAGTTCTTCTCCTCCATCGCTATACCCTGAACCCCCTTAGCATGTAAGCATAAGAGTCCAGATGTTTGTAGATCACCTTCTTAAGAACTGACTACAACAGTGCAACTCTTGGCAGGGCCCTCTACCCATTTGATCCATATAATTGTTTTGTTGTACTCCGCAATTGTTTGTAGCGCTTCAGAATCTGTTGGCGCTCTACAAATATCCGATAATAATATAAATATATATATATATATATATATATATATATATATATATAAATATATCCATAACATTTATCCTGTTTAGTGAATAAAACGCTGCACTCACCGGTCTTCAAGAAAAAATTCAATTTAATCTCATCAATTTAGCATAGTCGATGTACAAGAACCCCAAACATTTTGGTACCGGACTGGTACCTTTCTCAATGGGTGTTAAACCTGTGTCCCAATGTTTTCTACTGAACCCACATACCTGTTACCTTAATATACCCTTCAGTGCTTCATTTTATAAAATCGGACAAACTACTTCCATTTACACAAATGGAAGCTCCTCGTATCATCTATAGAAAAGCATCTAACTTGAAAGACATCCTTGTAAACAATGATCCAGTAAAATGCTATCAGAAAGGCACCTGGATGGATGGGAAAAAGAAGCTAGGATGCTATAGATGTGGAGATTGCACTACATGCAACAGCATGCTTAAGGAATCCTATTTCCACCATCGTCGAACAGGGAAGAAATATAAAATTTTCCACAGATTATCATTTGGCCAGCACTTTTGTGATTTATATTCTGATGTGTCCATGTTCTCTTGTCTACATTGGTAGGACCTCAACCACCTTTAGAGAGAGGATGGCAAACCATTGCCATGCTATAAGAGCTGCCATTGATAAATAGACATTGGATCAACCAGTAGCCAGGCATTTTTTGCAAGCTGGACATACAGCTGCTAGTCTGAGGACTATGTTAATTGATCATGTGCCTTCTCCCAGCAGAGGTGGTGATAGGCAAAAAAAACTTCTACAATTAGAAACGTCATGGATATATCGATTGGATACTGTGACCCCTAGGGGGTTGAACATACAGCTGGACTATAATGTTTTCCTGTAACTGGATCTCACTATGATTGGTCGATCTAGGTCAGCTCTGGTATCAGGAGTGTCCTGAGAGCATTAAGTATGAAAACCACAGTATACATTATAAGAACTTGGGCTATTCTGACCAATGAGTGTGTTGTCTTCCGTTATCAAGTTTCTACCATGTTGCAATTGACATGAAGTGAATTGAGTCAATATAAGGCTAGAGTTTTTGTAAGGGTTTTTTAGGTTTTTAACATTAAAGTTGCCCTTTATGTTAGATCGCATGTAAAATCTAGTCATAATTGTGCTGTGTGTTTTTAAATTTAGGAACTAGTAATATTCCATGTTGCTGTCATGTTGATGCCTGCTCTGATCACAATTGAAAATGCAAACAGTGACGTATAGGTTATTTCGTCATTAGAGGTGTGGTTAGGCTAATTAGCCAGGGGCTCTTGATTTGAATGATGTGACTGATTACCAGTGACGTGCGATACAGGCTGTAGCACGCTAGCACCGGAAGTTTTTAGCACTGAATGGTATATTAAGGTAACAGGTGTGTGGGTTCAGTAGAGAACATTGGGACACAGGTTTAACACCCATTGAGAAAGGTACCAGTCCAGTACCAAAACGTTTGGGGTTCTTGTATATTGACTATGCTAAATTGATGAGATTAAATTTAATTTTTTTCATGAAGACCAGTGAGTGCAGCGTTTTATTCTCTAAACAGGATAAATGCTATGGATGTATACATTTTACGCAGCACCCCAGTGGTTGTTGACTTGTAAGAGTGAGTGCACTTATATTTGGATTTATATATATATATATATATATATATATATATATATATATATATATATATATATACCAGAAGAGAGAGAACAGCACCCCTGAGATAGAACAAAAGCTAGAATAACTTCCATGCCTGTTAATTTCTATTGCAACTCAGGGTGCACGTTCTTTTAGCACACTATGCCTTTTCACAGAGAAAAAATATCCTGCAGCATATCAGTCTGACCCTGCCCAATGACAGTCCAGCACCGAAATACCAGGCAATTCTTCTCTGAACAAGAGAAACAACAATCCCAGACAATCAATCGTTTTGAAGGTGAATGCTACAACTAGTGGAATACACTCCTAATAAGTTACCATGTTAATAAGCTTTACAATAAGTAGCACCTAGATTCTCAGTTACTGTCAAGTAACTATGTATATTGTGCCTCTGCGCTAAGTTAAAAAGTTAAAGAAGGGTAGCGTGTCCGGGCAATGGTGGTGAACAGCCACACTTTTCAGAAGTTCTGAGTGAATCCTGCCTAATCCGCCAATTTGTGCAGGCATTTGACAGCAAAAGTGTACATAAATAGAGGAGACAAGTGCCCTATACTGTGGGGATCAAAAGAATATCTTTTCTGCTGTCTACATGATCTTTGAGCCCTGAACCGGCCGTTGAGGCCCTGGGTGGCAGCCTACTATAGCTCCCTCGCCCCCCCGCCCCCCCCCGGTAATCCGGGTATTACAGTTGTGGAGTGACTGTTTTTTTCATCAAGCGATGCTATGGCTAATCTAAATAAGGAGGAAATTTGCAAAGAGATATGCAATCTTCTCGCTAACTTGGAACTACAAATGTCACATCACTTTGACAACCTCACCTCACTATTACAAGGGACTGACCCGAAGGATCCTTTACTGATAATAGAAAACAGAGAGCCTGTGCCATGGACCTATACTTGGTCCGGATAATGGTGAGCTGTTATGCCAAGATGCCCTGACTGAGGACAAGGTAGATCGCTGGGAGGAAATAGCTGTAACCCAATCTGCTCATTTAGGATGGACTACCCCAGGAGAGTTTTGCAGGCAATACCATTTATGTGACATGGGTCCAGGCTGTACTCCGGAATATACGGCAATGTAAGAAGGACACAAGCCGATTTGAGGGGAGCCTCATCGCGGCTCCTTTGCATAGTCCTGTAAGCTGTTGGCTAACCCAGAAGGCAGGCTTCACGGTGATGCTGAAAGTGAAAATATCGGAGATCACTCCTAACTATCAGACCGTGCCATCCACATACTGGGGAGACTTCATGCCAGAGAAGGTGAGCCCCATGGAAGGTTTCTCGGCGCTGCTGAAGATAGCGACTTTGAGAAACGCCACCCTCCTCCAGGCTTCAATGCCCATATGTCGGGAGTGCTCCCCACCGGATAAACTGTGTTCATCAGAGTCCCTGGGTAGATGTGGAGTGGGGTGAGGTTATTGTCCTTCATGGCAAGCTTCATTAGCGGGTACGCTATTTATCTCACACTAGCACCCCACTGCATAACTGATAACTATGTTAACCTGAACTTGGGTCTTTTTGTCGAACTTCACTAGCACCACTTTCTCACAAATCCCGTCAGTTCCATATTCAGCACAGTGTATTGTCAACCTCAACAAATATTACTTCAGTGTTTTGATTTCTAAGGTGGTCTCTAAATATGGTCACATTACCTCAGTATAACCTTTTATAGGTTATATTATAGAGATAACATGCATGCTTCTCATGTGCATATATAGACTTACTTAATGTGTGATTTTTCCTAGACACAGGCTGTGTGTATTTATCATTATATTATATGAGCTTGACACGCAGTCAGTAGTGAATTATGTGTCTTATTTTCAATATATGTATACTTGCCTCCTTAATTAAGACAACACAGCCTTTGTACCTATATATTCAAACTTCTGTGGTTAGACATTATTATACAGGCTTACAAAACCTTATATATACACTAGCAATAAGTGCCATATATAAAAGTAGCAATCCTGGTTCTCAAACGGTTCTTTACCTACAACTATGCTTTGTTTATGCTCTATACTACCCCTTATCAGGTTTTTGTTTTTTAACTCAATTTATTACTCCTTTTGAGAGCATGTTTTGTAGCTCACTGTATGGATGTAGCAACTACCTGTTAAGTATAACATTTGGGCATTGCTCCAGTTAGGTTTAGCTTACTTCACGTTACCAATGTCAATGTGCATGTAAGGCTTTTCAGCTTATAAATTTTATTTAAGAGAAATTATTCTCCTTATCATATGCTTGTACAAATATATTATATTTTCAGTTGTTCATAATATGCTTTATCACATTATCTATAGTAGATTATAAAATATGTGCCATGATCCCAGAGTGACCGTATATCACTCTAGTTCTTACACCTCCAGCAATTCAAGATATAGTGCAGAGGTTCATGATTAGCCCATACAATCTTCTATATTACGAGTTTTGCAGTAGAGGATGTGCGGTGCTAACGAGCAGTTTATGCTCACCGCTTACTTACAGACAGTGCTGGTATTACAGGTTTTTCCAAACCTGGCGTTAACCGCAAAAAAAGTGATCGTAGAGCAAAATTTTGCTCCACATCCCACCTCAACACCAGCGCTGCTAACGTTAGCGGTGAGCTGGCTGAATGTGCTCGTGCACGATTTCCCCATGGGAATCAATGGGGGAGAGCCAGCTAAAAAAAAAAAAAAAAAACACCTGCAAAAAAGCAGCGTAAAGCTCCTAACGCAGCCCCATTGATTCCTATGGGGAAACAAAAGTTATGTCTATACCTAACACCCTAACATGAACCCCGAGTCTTAACACTCTTAATCTTACACTTATTAACCCCTAATCTGCCGCGCCCGACATCGCCAACACCTACATTATATTATTAACCCCTTCTGCCTGGTTAGATGAAGAAATCTCCCGGTAGGGTGATCTTCAGGGGGTTAGTGTTAGGTTTTTTTAAGGGGGGATTGGGTGGGTTTTAGAGTAGGGTTGGTTGTGTGGGTGGTGAGTTTTAATGTTGGGGGAGATTTATAATTTTTTTTACAGGAAAAAGAGCTGATTACTTTGGGGCAATGCCCCGCAAAAGGCCCTTTTTGTAATTTAGTGTAGGGTAGGGCTTTTTTTATTTTGGGGGGCTTTTTTATTTTGTTAGGGGATTAGATTAGGTGTAATTAGTTTAAAAATCTTGTAATTTGTTTATTATTTTCTGTAATTTAGTGTTGTTTTTTTGTACTTTAGATCATTTTATTTAATTTAGGGAATTCATTTAATTATAGTTGTAGTGTTAGGTGTAATTGTAACTTAGGTTAGGTTTTATTTTACAGGTACTTTTGTATTTATTTTAGCTAGGTAGTTGTTAAATAGTTAATAACTATTTAATAACTATTCTACCTAGTTAAAATAAATACAAACTTGCCTGTAAAATAAAAATAAACCCTAAGCTAGATACAATGTAACTATTAGTTATATTGTAGCTATCTTAGGGTTTATTTTATAGGTATTTAGTTTTAAATAGGAATAATTTAGTTAATGATAGTTATTTTATTTATATTTATTTAAATTATATTTAAGTTAGGGGGGTTTAGGGTTAGGTTTAGACTTAGATTTAGGGGTTAATAACTTTAATATAGTGGCGGCGATGTTGGGGGCAGCAGATTAGGGGTTAACAAATGTAGGTAGGTGTCGGCGATGTTAGGGACGGCAGATTTGAGGTTAATAAAATGTAACTAGTGTTTGCAAGGCGGTTTAGGGGTTAATTTTTTTTTTTAAGTGTTTGCGATGTGGGGGCCTCGGTATAGGGGTTAATAGGTCGTTTATGGGTGTTAGTGTACTTTTTAGAACTTTAGTTAAGAGTTTTATGCTATGGCGTTGTAGTGTAAAACTCTTAACTGCTGACTTTTAAATACGGTACCAGTCTTGACAGGAGAGGGTGTACCGCTTACTTTTTGTCAGACTCGTAATACCGGTGCTATGCAAGTCCCATTGAAAAAAGAGGATACGCAATTTACGTAAGTGGATTTGCGGTATTTCTGAGTCTGGCCAAAAAAGTGAGCGGTACACCTGTACCTGCAAGACTCGTAATACCAGCGGGCATTAAAAAGCAGCGTTGGGACCGGCCAACGCTGCTTTTTAAGCCTAACGCAAGACTCGTAATCTAGCCGATTATTTGGGAGGTTCATAAAACTATATATCATTCTAGTTTTCCTCCATAGATACTAGATATTACGTGTGAGTCCAAGAGTGGCCGACTAATAGCATAGGAGGTTCCTATAAATATATAAAAGGAGGTTTTAGTTGTACTTACCTATCATTCCTTGGTTTATATGTCATTATTGGAATATGTCTGTATTGTTGTACCTATACTGCTATATTTGGCGATTATATTCACACCAATTTGTAACTGTTTTGTATATTTTTTCATTATGGTACAAAAATTGTTCTTATAACTGTTTATATTGAATTGTGGCAAATTATATTTGTAATGTAATTTTTGCTAAAAACCTCAATAAAATAAAAATGAAACAAATAAAAAAAAAAGTTAAAGAAAGTAGAGCATGTTAACATTTGCAACTTATTAGGAGTGTATTCCACTAGTTGTAGCGTTCACCTTCATTTTAATAGTTTACCCAATAGTTGGGTCAAGCAATACAAAATCTCCAAGAAAGGGGAATGCAGTGCTAAAATAGATACATTGAAACTCAATAGTAATTGTGTGGGTTATGTTTAAATTTAAATAGCACTCAGGATCCTATTCACAGTATAAGTGTGCAGTGGACAAATAACAGCATTTACTCCTATTACAAATTGCAGCTCCAATACATGGAACGAGCAATACAAAACTGCTGGGGAAAAGGGGTACGCTTTACAAACTTGCATATTAAGATTCAGCATTTATTATGTGATTAATATTTAAACCTATATATCACCAGAGTGTAATCAATTATAAGAGCTAGTAGCGTTCTTTACTACTTCTTACAGATAGCATCTGCATGGTAAACCGCTTACAGCCTGGCATTACTAATACTTTAAAACTACATTAGATGGGATATGTTGTATATGTATATATATATATATATATATATATATATATATATATATATATATATATATATGATCTGGAGTATCCCATAGGTATTTACACACTTCATGATTCAGTCTTTCTATGAGTCCCTTTATTATGTAAGTGGTGCACTAAATTAAGCGGGTTAGTGATCCTTGGATTTTATTAAAGTGAAATCATTTCACTATCCATTATAAATCTGAAGTACGTTGAACCTGAGAGCATGGTATACATATAGTGCTGAATATCTTTGACATGTAATCCGGTCTTTATATAAAGAAATTTTCATATTATTCTTACCATTATCGAGCTCACCCCTCAGTCAAACGATTACAGCAGCAGGATATTGACTTTATTAAAGCCAGCATATTTATTACGAGAGCTAATATGACTATAACGCACTAATTATTTCCAGCCAACCCTGAATTCTTAGTACACCCCACAGGGAATTTTAATGTGACTGAAACAAAGACATATAATAAATATATGGCTGGTGATATTATCATTTTTTTTTATTATTTTTTTTTTATTAAACTTTTTTATTGAGGATTAAACATTACAGCAGACGTCACAGCGCAGGTGACCCAAAGATGAACATATACATAGACATTATGTTGTTGTAATGACACAGTAGATATAGATATTAATGAAAATACTGAGCATATAGGTCAAGCATGTCAAATATGAATTAAGATATCTTACCATATAAACCTCAATTTCAAGTAATGTGAACTGAGAAACATAACAATTATGAAAACCTCGTTTACAAACATTATGAACAAACTTAGAATACAAGGACCGGGTAGTACCTCAGTCCTGCACAGTAACTCAACTTTCTAGGAATTTCGTGAAGTCAGCTTAGGAATGCTTCTCCGTGTACTACAACTAGTAATTATAGTGCGCATCTCCAGGCGGGGGGGGGGGCCCGGGTTGAAGAGAGGCGGGGGGAGGTAGAGAATGAGATTCCATACTACATGAGGGGGGAGGGGGAGGGGGGGTAAGGGGGGAGGGGTCAGAATATGGTGGTAGGGGTAGTTGGAGCCTTTAATTCGACTAGGTATTTAGCTTTTGAGCTCCTTGGTAATTAAACCAGGGTTCCCAGATCTGCCAGTACAGTTCTTCCTTGTCCATATGGGAATAAAAACTTTGCTCCATATTGGCGTATATCTGCATTATAGATGTAACGACCGATATATCTGGGGGATGGGCTTGTTTCCAGGCCCTTGCTATCGCCAGTTTTGTGGCCGCTAGGACAAAGATGACCAATTTAGAAACGTGGGTTGGGACGGACCTCGGGAAAATGTGTAGAAGGGCGGTTGCAGGAGTGAGTGGGATAGAAAGCCCAAGGTTGGTGCAGAGGGTTCTTACCTGTATCCAGAGAGGTGCCAGCTTTGGGCATTCCCACCAAATATGCATATCTGAGCCCCTTTGCAGGCATTCCCTCCAACATAGAGGGGGCGTTGTGGGGAACATCTGTGACAGCCTCGTGGGAGTGTAGTACCATTTTAGAAATAATTTCATGTAAGCTTCTAGTGTATTTGCACAGTGTACCGTCTTTTTTGTTAACGTCATAGCTGTGGATAGGTCTTTATCTGAAATAGGTCTGGATAAGTCTCCCTCCCAAGCTCTTAGCTGCCATGGTCTGTCTCTATTAGTGGACGATTGTAGTAGATCATAGTGGAACGATATGAGTCTAGGAGTCCTAATAGGGAGTTGCCATAGCTTTTCCCAGTTAGTCAGGGGCCTGTTTAGGGCTTTGGGGAATCCCCAAGATATCATAAAGGCGTAGAGCCTCGAATATTCGAATGAGGCCCACGGGGGGGGGGTTCTGGGATAATGGTACTGATATTATGGGGTGGGACTAAGATGTCCGATAGGTATACACGGGAGACCACTTTCAGATCCCAATCGCTCCACTGCTGTATGTGTGTGTCAGGGAGAGCCGCCAGTAGGGCTGGTATAGAATGAATGGGAGACGGGTGTGGAGCGATGTCGCGTAGGTTTCTGAGGCTATACCAAACTTTCAGATTATCTCTGATAATGATATTTTGCAACCCCAAGCTGTCAACACAGTGCTGAGGGACCCAGGGTAAGTCTGCCAACTTTAGGCCTAGGGGAAGGGCCGATGTTTCTATGCTTTTCCAGCCCTGCTGTTCCCCCTTGTCTGCCCACGCTGTGATATGAGAAAGCCTGGCTGCCTCATAATATCCACGTATGCTAGGCATTGCAACTCCTCCAAATTCATATCTTTTTTGAAGTATCTTCGCCGCTATCCGGGGCCTGGACTTATTCCAGATATAGTGTTGCCCCAGAGATTGGAGCTTATCTATTAGAGCGGTAGGCATATTAAGAGGGATACAGCGAAAATAGTACAGGATTTTTGGCAAGATCGTCATTTTGAAGGAGGCGATACGGCCCAGCCATGAGATTTCTTTAAGACTCCAGGAGGATGTAAGCTCAGTGACCTCTTTAACGAGGTTTGTATAATTAATGGAAATAACTGATTTCGGATCCGGACCAAGTTGTACCCCCAAGTGCCGAATGGTGGTTTGTGACCATTGGAAGGAGTATTCTGTTTGTAGTATACCCAATTCAAAAGCTGGCATGCATACTGGTAAAGCCTCTGTTTTGGAGACATTTACTTTGTAGTAGCTGTGAGCTCCGAACTCAGTGATAGTATCAAAGAGTGCTGGCAGGGAGCCTATTGGATTTGTTAAGAAGAGCGTAACATCGTCCGCGTACAGTGCGATCTTTGTAGTCGCGTCTCCAAGCTGTACCCCTCTTATTGTAGGTGACTGTCTGATAGCCTGAGCTAAGGGTTCAATGGCCATGGAAAAAATTAAAGGTGACAGGGGGCATCCTTGTCTGGTGCCGTTAGTGATACATATTTCCGGGGAGGCGAACCCCATACCCTTAATTACTGCTGAGGGGCAAGAATATAGGGCACGGATAGCTGTAATCACAGTCTCTGGTATGCCAAATTGAGCAAGCGTATGCCATAGGTACTCCCATCTGACCCTGTCAAACGCTTTTTCTGCGTCTAGCGACAGGGCCAGCATGGGTGTCCTCAGTCTGGAGGCTTCTGTGAGTATGTTTAGCGTTTTTCGAGAATTGTCTGGGCCTTCTCTACCAAACGTGAAGCCAACTTGGTCTGTGTGTATCACCTTCGGAAGCAGGCTATTAAGGCGGTTAGCCCATAGCTTTGCATATAGCTTCACATCACCATTTATCAAGGAGATTGGTCTGTAGCTCGTACATTGCGAGGGATCTTTGTTTGGTTTCGGAATGGGCAGAATAACTGCTTTTAAGAATTCTTTATGAAATGAGCCTGCCTCTCGGGCTTCCGAAAAGACCTTGAGAAGAATCCCATGGAGTTCCGGTTTAAACAGTTTATAGAAGGCTGTTGGCTAACCATCTGGGCCCGGAGCCTTGTTGTTTTGGGAGTGTTTAATGGCTAAATTAAGCTCGTTTAGGGAGAACGGAGCTTTAAGTGCTTCTCCATCTTCGTCTGGGAGGGATGGCAAGCCCAGCGTCTGTAAGAAATTCACTATTTCGCATGGGGAGGACTCTTTAGTAGTCATCGAGGGTTTAAGGTGGTACAGATTAGAATAATATTCCGCAAACGTCTCTCCAATTTCTTTAGGGGAGTAGACCGAATTGTCACCTCTCCGGAGGGACAAGATCCTAGCCGCCACTGTCCTGCTCCTTAATTTATGGGCAAGGAGGGTTGAGGCCTTATTACCTTGGCAATACATCAGCTTTTTGAATCTAGCATAAGATTCTTTAACTCTTTGCAGGTCTCTATCTGCCAATTGTGTTCGCAGTTCCTTAATTTTATCAGCCAGGCTGGTAGTTGGGGAGTTTTTATTCTCCTGCTCTACAGCGCGTAGTTCAGCCATAAGGAGGCCTAAGGGTAAACCTGCTTGACGCCGTAGCATTGCCTGCCTTCGAATGCATATCCCTCTTATGTATGCTTTCAGAGCGGCCCATATTGTTTGGGAGGACATATCCGGGGTGTCATTTATTCTTAGAAACTCTATGATTGAGGCTTGGAGGGAGATTCTGAATGTTTTGTCTTGGAGCATTTGTTTTGGGAGTTTCCAGCTAGGTCTAGTCTCTTTAGCTAAGTCAGTAGAGAGAGTAAACGTCAGAATATCATGATCTGACCATGAGCAGACCCTAATGTGTGACGTTAGGACTCTATTAAGGGTCCATGAATCAGTGAAGAAATGATCGAGCCTGGAGTACGAATTATGGGGTCTAGAAAAATATGTATAGTCTCTATCATTGTGGTGTAGTGCCCTCCAGATGTCATACAGATTATGTTGGGTAATGTGTTGTCGGAATTTGTTGGCCGTGATCACAGAGTATGTGTCTATTATTTTCCCACTCTGAACCTTCTTATCTAGAAGGGGGTCCCATATCATATTGAAGTCCCCCCCAGTATAGTAGTCCCAACTTTGTGTTTCTCAATTTTAGACAGTGCGTCTTTCAGGAACTTAGCTTGCCTTTGATTTGGGGCGTAAATGTTCACCAGAGTGAACAGTATACCATTTAGTTTACAGTTTAGTATCAGAAACCGTCCCTGACTATCTCTCTCTGCATGAATGTGGTCAAAATGTATGGATTTGTGTATGGCAATCGCTACTCCTCTAGACTTCTCAGTGTGAGAAGCTAGAACCACCACTGGATATTCTGGGGTCTTATACGGAGTCTGGATTGACGCCAACCAGTGTGTCTCTTGTAGAAACATGACTTGTACTTTCAGAGACTTCATGGTGTTGGTAAGCATGCTTCTCTTGTCTTGCGAGTTAAGTCCTTTGACATTTAAGGTTGCAAAGGATATGTTATTAGGGGTTGATGCCATCTTCAGCTTGGGAGGGGGGGGGGTGACGGGTAAGGAGAGGAAAGGTAAAGGGTAGGGTTAAGATGATAGACTCACCCCGCCTGGATCTGCGCACCTAAGGGTGGCCCTCGTCGGGCACGAAGCTAGTTTATCTTATCTTTAATCAGGAGGATTATTTCCCAAAGGGAGCTTAATTGCACCTAGAGAGTGATAAAAAAGAAATATATTGAATATTTAAATATGAGTAACAGCTAGTCAATTCAGATAGTATATTAGGTGACTTAGAAATTTGGACCAGATGAATCTAAGTTGGTAATTTAAGATTTCGAAAACTATATTAGGTATGGTGAACCTCTGGATCACCAAAAGGAGAAGTGTGTCTGAATATTAAACTGACTTCTCCAGTCCCCGTAAGAGCGGATAACACAAATAGAATTTGCGTATATGGGGGGGGGGGGGAGGTAGTACAAGTATTAACTTGTATGTAGAGATTGACTGTCATTGGGGGAATGTGAATAAAAGGAATATACCAAAGTTAATTCGTTGAACTAAATAAAACATCACATCACTGCAAGCATAGTAACATGTAAGGTTAGTGACATAAAATATACTGCATACACTAAGATATTGCTATAAAGCTAGGGTCATTAGCATATAGGTCTCTGAGAGAGACTAGGTAACCCTTGAAACTGAGAAGAAGCAACATGGGGGGAGCTCACGAGTCCCCATATGACCAAATAGCTACTACAAGAGTAGAGCTGGTACTGTTGGGTAAGCGCCCGTTCACCTATGGGAAGTCACAGGTCCCCCCCCTGTTTCTTGTACATTAGACAGCTGATACCTGTAAATTACATTTAACAATAGTTACATCTTTACCAGTTATAGGCCAGATCTATTTATTTATCATTTGGAGAACCATATAACGGTGCCTTCCTTTTAAGTTATGACTAACGCATGAGATATCCTTCTAACAATATGTACGTGCGTAGCAGCTTCAGATCAGCAGGCCTAGTAACAAGTAGAGTTAGTGACGAAATATATGTTATAGACATCAATAACTCGTTATACAGTTCAGGTCAGAAGCATATAGGTATCATGGAGAAAATGGACCACCTGTGGGACTTAAAGAGAGGAGATGAGGAGACCCCCTGAGTCTCAACAGAGCTAAATGGCTACTAGGAAAGTAGAGCAGGTGCTGTTGGACAAGCGTCCTTTCTCTAATGGGAGGTCACGGGTCCCCACATTTCTCTCGTGCATTAGATAGCTATTACCTGGGAATAACATTTAACAGTATATACATGTTTATCAGCTGAAGAACAGGACTAATTATTTACCATTCGTTGAACTATATATCAGTCCTTTTCCTCTAAGCTATAACTAACCCATAATAAATACAGCTAATAATATATACATGTGTACTAGCTTAACACCAGAGCTCTCTATTTTATCATTTGGTGGGCTTTTGTAGCCTAGGGGTAAAATCTGGGGCACCCGCCCGGATTTCAGTAGCGATAGGAATGTCCTTCACATTGGATCTTGATGAGGGTTGGACCACGTCTATAATAGCCGGTTTATCTCTAGGTAGCAATGAATCAGTGTCCTTTCGGGATTTGGTGGGTGTTAAGCCCCAGTCTTGTAGTAGGTCAAAACCTTCTTTAGGGGTGAAAATTGTGTACGTCTCACCATCTTTAGAAACTATAAGTCTTGTCGGGTATCCCCATCTGTATCTAATATTTTCTGATCTCAGAATTTGGGTGATGGTCCTGAAGGACCTTCTCTTTTGTAAAGTGTAGCTGGAGATGTCCGGGAATACTGCTATTTGTTGAAACTTCTCAGGAAGTTGCGGTTTGTTGGCCAGTTCTCTCATTATCTTCTCTTTGTGGGTAAAGAAATGGATCCTAGCTAGGACATCTCTAGGTTTTTCTTGAGAGACATTTCTAGGTCAAGCTACTCTGTGGACTCTGTCCAGTAGGAGGCCGGGCATCTCTGAAGTGGGTAACAAGCTATTACAAAATTCCAGAACATATGACTCTAGTTCTTGAGGGCCCACCTCTTCAGGTATTCCGCGGAATCTAAGATTATTCCGTCGGGAGCGGTCTTCCATGTCAGCCAGTTTCAATTCTAGGTCAGATATTTGGATTGCTAGATTTTGGGAATAAGCTTGTAAGTGGGCATGGTCTACAGCAAGATCTTCTTGTTTACGCTCCAAAGTTTCGGTGCGTTCTCCTAGAGCACCAATTTCTCTACGGAGCTCAGCTGTGGAACCTTTAATTTCCTTTGTCAGTGTCTCTTGGAGGAGATTAATTCGCCTGGTAAGAACATCCACAATGTTTGCAGATAAAGTATCCGACATAGGGGGTTGAGAGTCTATACTGCCTTCAGATTCACTGCCTTCCAGTGTAGAAGCGGAGTCTCTGTACATTTGAGTTTTTCCAGCGTGATGGTTTTTAAAATGATCCGCGACTGTTTTACCAGATGTGTGAGACGGTTTAGGTTTTCTTTTGGAGTTTTGGGACATGATTTCAGGATTGTTTCTTCTGTCAAAGCCAGGTGTTGAAGCACTAGTTTTGCAGTATGGAATGTATGGAGTAGAACAATGGTGAGGAGATTGAGACTAAAGTCCCCCTGACGTCAATCTTAGTTTAGATAGCCATATTTAGTTGTGTTCCGCAAGCCACAATAAAGTTCTGCTGGATAACCCTCGGTATTATCAAATCTAGGTCAGTCCTCCTCGAGGGTGGGAGAATGGGAAGCTCTGTAGACACTCCCTCCAGGGAGATTGCCCTCACCTGGCCAGGACGGGAAAAGGAACTGAGGATATGACCTGCTGTCTCTTCGTACAGCAGGAAATGGAAGGAGAGAGTGTCAGAGAGTATCAGAGGAGTTGGGCTCTATTCCCCAGTATCTGCTGAGTAGCAGCACTTCCAGGGGGTAGCGCCTCTATGATGTTGTGAAAATTGGAAAGTTCAATTACACTCTTAAGTTGTATGGAGACATACCTTTATGTCAAGATACCTTGAACTGAATCTAGTGCACCAGTCCTGAGAAATGTGGCCTTTTAACTGCCCAGCCTGTAACTGTAGATAGAAAGACTGGCGTAATAGATAGGTCCTGTAGGTAAAAACAGTTGTTAGACAGAGATAGTAAATAAATAACACTCCACTCTGGCCCAAGGGCCCAGATATACACAGGCCGACGCAGCGGCAACAATAACACACAGTAGCAAGGCAAGTTGTTTTGGTAGCTTATTTTCTCAGGTCAACTGAGGTTGCTCAGTATGTAAGGATCACCTAAGTGAGAGCAGCTCAGGCAGGAGCGACATATGATGTCCCTGAGAGTTATCAGTGGGGGAGCATATAGATATTGAGAGTCCCTCTCCTAGGTAGTTGACTGGGGAGCTTTTTATCTCCTGTACTTTTGTGTGCAGTTCTCAGGACCACTAACAATTTTGAGATGAACAGGTGACAATGTCTCAGAGAAGTCCACTTTGAATGCTTAAATGGCTGATAGGGAGGGACTCTGTGAGTTAATTTGTTTGGTGGGTGCCTCACAAACTTTATGTTCCTGTTCCCCTATCCTGCAGTTCTTGTGCAGGCTTTAATTAAATTATCTTAGTGCATAACACAATGGCGTCTTTATAGAGGGGAGTTGTAGCTGGTGCAGGTGTAGCAATATTTGGTGTAGGGGTCTTTATTAGTCTGTGTAGCTGAAGACTGGGTGTAGCAGCACTTGAAGATCTGTGCGGCACAGGGAGGAACACACACACTCCTCTGAAGCAGGGCAATCCCAGCAAACAAAGGTGAAAGTCTTAGTTGTGACCGGCCTGTGGACTACCTTTAGTGGGGATGCAGAGTGATGAATGGGTGTTTGCTGCTTATCAAATACTGTATAGGGCAGCGTGGTGTTAGTATGTAAGTCACACTGGAAATAGGCCTCCCCTGTGTCTTAAAGCAGCTACAGTTCAGAATACAGGCTATACAAAGACTTCCCAATAATCTCTTAAAGCAGGCTTACCCGTGCTTCCACTTGCGGTGTCAATCTTAGGTCTGTCTTCGGAATGTTAATAGGCCCAGGTAGGTCTCTTCTGTAGATATGGGCCCCCTGCCGGATCTTTCCAGCCCCTTACAGTGTCCAGGCAAATTCTCGGCCGACACCGGGTACTTCGTGTACCGCAACAGATGGGCAGCTGCAGGATCTAATAGGCCCAGTTGTCTTTTCTCACATGCGGCCGCAGCTTCTTGTTGTCCGCGGGCAAGATGGCCGCGGTTTGCGCCAAAGTGGATCTCAGGCGGGTG
The DNA here is from genome assembly GCF_027579735.1 of Bombina bombina. Lineage (NCBI taxonomy): Eukaryota > Metazoa > Chordata > Amphibia > Anura > Bombinatoridae > Bombina > Bombina bombina. Next base: position 210,318,789 of record NC_069499.1, on the reverse strand, counting down.
TCCCGGTCTCTAAGCGAACTTTTTCCCCTCAGCAGCCTCCGTGAGTTACTGTCTCAACCTCCGCTCTCTCACTAAGGTGACACAGCTTGGCGAGGCTTGATGGTTAGGGTGCCGGTTCGTGCCAGGGGACCGGTGAGGTGTCTGGTTAGGGTTAGGCTCAGTTGCGGTCAGTGTCGCTCCAGTCAGGCTGTATCTGTGGTATAGTACTTCAGCTCCGGAGCGGATCCCCGACCCTCCGGAGCCTGATGGGGGACAGCTTTTCCGTCTCTTGTGTGTGAGCGGCTTGCAGACGATAGGAGTGTGGCTCAGAGTTTTACTTCTGACGTCGCTCAGACTTCACTTTCACAAGGAGGCGATGGGTCCCTAAAGTGGCAGGGAGAACTATGTCACCTTTCAGGTATAGATTAGGTGACTTAAACACTTATTTTTGTCTGATTTGGCTGAGTGAAGCCTGGAGCACTGACAGTGTGCGTCCGTTCGGCTCTGCGGTTAGCTCCGCCCCCCGATATTATCATTTTTTATTATTATCCTTGTATAGTATGAGACATATCCTAAGATAAATCTGAAGTATTTTGAACCTGAGGAATCGTGATATATATAAAATACCAAGTATCGTTGACACTTAACTTGGTTTTCACATAAAGATGTTTATATAGAATTACCTCCCTTTAACTCACCCCTCAGTTAAAACTATTACATCAATAGGTTATTCACTGTACTTAAGTCAGGATACTCCTTATGTAAGCTAGCGTGATCATAACTTATTAAGTATATCAAGCAAACCCTGAAGCCCCAGTACACCCCACAGGGGATTCAAATTTGATGATAAAAAATTCACAAATTAAATATATGGATGGTGACATTATCACTCTTTATTATTTTTGTATAGTAGGAGATTTATCCTAAGATAATTTGTCCCATTCCGTGAATATTACTCATGAAATAAAAGTGGTATTGACCGCTACAATTTATGAGTATTTAAAGGGACATGAAACCCAAAATTTTTCTTTCATGATTCAGATAGAAAATTCAATTTCAAACAACTTTCCAATTTACTTCTATTATTTAATTTGCTTCTTTCTCTTGTTATCCTTTGCTGAAATGTTTATCTAGGCAAGTTCATGTGCAGCAGAGAATCAAGGTTCTAGCTGTTGATTGGTGGCTGCATATATAAACTGATTGTCATGGCTCACCGATGTGTTCAGTTAGAAACCAGCAGTGCATTGCTGCTTCTTCAATAAATGATACCAAGAGAATAAAACAGATTAGATAATAGAAGTAAATAAGAAAGTTGTTTAAAATTGTATTCTCTATCAGAATCATGAAAGAAAAAATTTGGGTTTCATGTCCCTTTAATTATACAAGGAGTGAATGTTACATAATCCACCGTGTTAGGATATCATTACTCCTAAGTAACTGGGGAACTTACAGAATGTCCATTAGTACATAAGCCATATTTACCATGTGATATGAGCTTTCTATAAGTACCCTTACACATACATATCTTGTGACAGTTCATTTTTACAAGTAGTGAAAGTATATTATTAAGAGAGGCTCCAATCAAACTAGTTAACACCAAGTTACTATCAGATATAGAATTGATTACCTATAGTTAACATCTGTGGGAATATTAATCTCCTCATTAAATACATGATACACAAGCGAGATCTCTCTTTAGTCTACATCCTCATCTAATTAATGATAAACTACTTATTATAGACATCCTGTAACTATGTGGTAAAGATCTTCACACAATGGCCTCTATTTATCAAGGTCTGTCTGACCTGATCCGACAGTGCGGATCAGGTCTGACAGATCTCGCTGAATATGGCGAGCAATACGCTCGCCGTGTTCAGCATTTAACCAGCAGCTCGCAAGAGCTGCTGGTGCAACGCCGCCCCCTACAGACTCGCGTCCAATAGGCCGCTAGCAGGGGGTGTCAATCAACCCGATCGTACTCGATCGGGTTGATTTCCGGCGATGTCTGTCCGCCTGCTCAGAGCAGGCGGATATGTTATGGAGCTGCAGTCTTTGTGGCCACTGCTTTATAACTGCTGTTTCTCTCGAGCCTGCAGGCTCGCCAGAAACACGGGGCATCAAGCTCTATTCGGAGCTTGATACATATGCCCTAATATATGGCCACAACGGTTTAGTAATACTTGGATTGACTTCATTATCTGATTTCTGTATCATAATTTTGTGTCCTCTTCGTGATTTTAATCTCACAGTGTGTTTTTTTTTAACATATGTTGTCAATAAAAGTTATATTTTAATTCCACACAAATAGTTGCCTTCTGTAAAAAGTAACGTTATTCTCATTATAGGGAGACAGAAGTGCTAAAAAGTGCAACCTTTACTTTTGTTTGGAAGAATCTTTTCTTCCTAGACATTACTCTGCAATTTCAATTTTGCACCAGCACTCAAGCCCAAATATATTGTTAAAATAGGGCATGCCATTGAATCTGTGTAGGGCTTTTGCAATTTATATATATATATATATTTGTCACGGGTAAAGTCAGAAATTGGTTAGTCCTAGGATTACCCAGTGGCTGTGGGTAAAGCCCAAAACAAGATCATACTTTGGACTTTGACCTGGTAAGCCTAGGATTACCCAAATGCTTCTGGATAAAGCTAACAAAATCAATAATTGTGCTTTACCCGGGTAATGATAGGAAAACACACCAAGAGTAAATTATTTTTTTTATTTTGAATTACACAAACAATTATGTTTCTTACAATCTTTTTGTTACAACAACAGGAAATTAAACATTTTTACAACAACATGAAACATTTTTTTTTTATATATACTTTTTATTGAGATAATAAAAACTTTACAGGCAGATCAAAGAACAGTTGATAAAATAGCTACGTTTGCATACATAGGCCTAGATTTAGAGTTGGGCGGTATCCGTCAAAACCAGCGTTAGAGGCTCCTAACGCTGGTTTTGGGCTACCGCCGGTATTTAGAGTCAGTCATTAAAGGGTCTAACGCTCACTTTCCAGCCGTGACTTTTCCATACCGCAGATCCCCTTACGTCATTTGCGTATCCTATCTTTTCAATTGGATCTTTTTAACGCCGGTATTTAGAGTCGTGGCTGAAGTGAGCTTTAGAAATCTAACGACAAAACTCCAGCCGCAGAAAAAAGTCAGTAGTTAAGAGCTTTCTGGGATAACGCCGGTTTATAAAGCTCTTAACTACTGTGCTCTAAAGTACACTAACACCCATAAACTACCTATGAACCCCTAAACCGAGGTCCCCCCACATCGCCGCCACTCGATTATTTTTTTTAACCCCTAATCTGCCGACTGCCACCTATGTTATACTTATGTACCCCTAATCTGCTGCCCCTAACACCGCCGACCCCTATATTATATTTATTAACCCCTAACCTGCCCCCCACAGTGTCGCCGCCAGCTACCTACAATAATTAACACCTAATCTGCTGCCCCTAACACCGCCGACCCCTATATTATATTTATTAACCCCTAATCTGCCCCCCTCAACGTCGCCTCCACCTGCCTACACTTATTAACCCCTAATCTGCCGAGCGGACCGCACCGCTACTATAATAAAGTTATTAACCCCTAATCCGCCTCACTCCCGCCTCAATAACCCTATAATAAATAGTATTAACCCCTAATCTGCCCTCCCTAACATTGCCGACACCTAACTTCAATTATTAACCCCTAATCTGCCGAATCTCGCCGCTACTGTAATAAATGGATTAACCCCTAAAGCTAAGTCTAACCCTAACACTAACACCCCCCTAAGTTAAATATAATTTAAATCTAACAAAATAAATTAACTCTTATTAAATAAATTATTCCTATTTAAAGCTAAATACTTACCTGTAAAATAAACCCTAATATAGCTACAATATAAATTATAATTATATTATAGCTATTTTACGATTTATATTTATTTTACAGGTAACTTTGTATTTATTTTAACCAGGTACAATAGCTATTAAATAGTTAAGAACTATTTAATAGCTAAAATAGTTAAAATAATTAGAAAATTACCTGTAAAATAAATCCTAACCTAAGTTACAATTAAACCTAACACTACACGATCAATAAATTAATTAAATAAAATACCTACAATTATCTACAATTAAACCTAACACTAAACTATCAATAAATTAATTAAATACAATATCTACAAATAAATACAATGAAATAAACTAACTAAAGTACAAAAAATAAAAAAGAACTAAGTTACAAAAAATAAAAAGATATTTACAAACATTAGAAAAATATTACAACAATTTTAAACTAATTACACCTACTCTAAGCCCCCTAATAAAATAACAAAGCCCCCCCAAAATAAAAAAATGCCCTACCCTATTCTAAATTTAAAAAGTTCAAAGCTCTTTTACCTTACCAGCCCTGAACAGGGCCCTTTGCGGGGCATGCCCCAAAGAATTCAGCTCTTTTGCCTGTAAAAAAACACATACAATACTGATGTATGTGTTCCGATCAGCCAATAGAATGCGAGCTCAATCTGATTGGCTGATTGGATCAGCCAATCGGATTGAACTTGATTCTGATTGACTGATTCCATCAGCCAATCAGAATATTCCTACCTTATTTCCGATTGGCTGATAGAATCCTATCAGCAAATCGGAATTCGAGGGACGCCATCTTGGATGACGTCATTTAAAGGAACCGTCATTCGGCGAGTAGGCGTCGGTTGAAGAGGTTGGATCTGCGTCGGTTGGAAAGAAGATGGCTCCGCTCCAGAAGATAGAAGATTGAAGATGCGGCTTGATAGAAGACTTCATCCCGATGATGGACTTCCGACTTCAGCCCGATGATGGAGTTCTTCAGCCGCCGCTTGGATCCAGACTTCAGCCCGAGGATGGACGTCACTCTTCAGCCCCCCGCTTGGGCTTGGATCAAAACTTCCGAGGCTTGGATCAAGACTTCCGAGGACGGATCGGTGAACCTGGTATGGTGAAGATAAGGTAGGAAGATCTTCAGGGGCTTAGTGCTATGTTTATTTAAGGGGGGTTTGGGTTACATTAGGGGTATGTGGGTGGTGGGTTGTAATGTTGGGGGGGTATTGTATGTGTTTTTTTTACAGGCAAAAGAGCTGAATTCTTTGGGGCATGCCCCGCAAAGGGCCCTGTTCAGGGCTGGTAAGGTAAAAGAGCTTTGAACTTTTTAAATTTAGAATAGGGTAGGGCATTTTTTTATTTTGGGGGGGCTTTGTTATTTTATTAGGGAGCTTAGAGTAGGTGTAATTAGTTTAAAATTGTAATATTTTTCTAATGTTTGTAAATATTTTTTTATTTTTTGTAACTTAGTTCTTTTTTATTTTTTGTACTTTAGTTAGTTTATTTCATTGTATTTATTTGTAGATATTGTATTTAATTAATTTATTGATAGTGTAGTGTTAGGTTTAATTGTAGATAATTGTAGGTATTTTATTTAATTAATTTATTGATCATGTAGTGTTAGGTTTAATTGTAACTTAGGTTAGGATTTATTTTACAGGTAATTTTCTAATTATTTTAACTATTTTAGCTATTAAATAGTTCTTAACTATTTAATAGCTATTGTACCTGGTTAAAATAAATACAAAGTTACCTGTAAAATAAATATAAATCCTAAAATAGCTATAATATAATTATAATTTATATCGTAGCTATATTAGGGTTTATTTTACAGGTAAGTATTTAGATTTAAATAGGAATAATTTATTTAATAAGAGTTAATTTATTTTGTTAGATTTAAATTATATTTAACTTAGGGGGGTGTTAGTGTTAGGGTTAGACTTAGCTTTAGGGGTTAATCCATTTATTACAGTAGCGGCGAGATTCGGTCAGCAGATTAGGGGTTAATAATTGAAGTTAGGTGTCGGCGATGTTAGGGAGGGCAGATTAGGAGTTAATACTATTTATTATAGGGTTATTGAGGCGGGAGTGAGGCGGATTAAGGGTTAATAACTTTATTATAGTAGCGGTGCGGTCCGCTCGGCAGATTAGGGGTTAATAAGTGTAGGCAGGTGGAGGCCACGTTGAGGGGGGCAGATTAGGGGTTAATAAATATAATATAGGGGTCGGCGGTGTTAGGGGCAGCAGATTAGGGGTACATAGGGATAATGTAAGTAGCGGCGGTTTACGGAGCGGCAGATTAGGGGTTAAAAAAATATGCAGGTGTTAGCGATAGCGGGGGCGGCAGATTAGAGGTTAATAAGTGTAAGGTTAGGGGTGTGTAGACTCGGGGTACATGTTAGGGTGTTAGGTGCAGACGTAGGAAGTGTTTCCCCATAGAAAACAATGGGGCTGCGTTAGGAGCTGAATGCGGCTTTTTTGCAGGTGTTAGGTTTTTTTTCAGCTCAAACAGCCCCATTGTTTTCTATGGGGGAATGTCAATATCATTACATGCCTCTATTATGATTGCATAGATGAAAAAAGTACAATAACATAAAAATAGCTAAACAAAGACTCCAAGTACTATGCCTGTAAAGAAAAAGACGAAAAAGTAAAAATATTCAACCTCACCTTTTTTTTTTAATGTATATTATATTAGAATTGAATCCCCAAATTATGCTAAATTATAGGAAAATAAAATTGTTCCTAAATGGAGGCTGAAGACCCCTTATGGGCCATTGGTCTCAAAATTTCAACAGATAGGGGATAATAGGGGATACTGCAGGGAAGCATATCAATTTGGGGTCTAGATATAAGATGATACAAACTGTAATCAACTATAGACACTCATTAGGCAACTAGTCTTTCTGATTGAGGATTACATTGGCACTGATGGTTTAACATATTAGTTGGCTTTTTATTGGTGTTGAAATGAAACTGGTGTTTGATATGGGATATAAATGGAGACCTCTAAAATGCTTGTATGAAAGTATAGTTTTCTTTTGGAATTGGAGGAGTTAACAAATACAAACACTATTAGATGGCGAACACAAATTAACATTCTCTGACAATGCTTGGAGCTTAACGCCATCATTAGGTGTCTACATAAATTATATAGAGACAATTGTATGTAATTGGTAAACCTTTACTATGTGAGAGACACAGATATTAAATAACTGAGGCTGGCTATACGCCCCGATGCCTCAGCCGCTATCATCAGGGCAACAGCCCAACAAGGCATGTGAGCAAGAGGGCAGAAGAAATGTGCAGAGCTGGAGACAAGCATTTCTCTCTAGGCAACACTATTATACCACATAGCTTGCAAAAACGACACTCTAACACCAACCAAACACGTTTCAGCAGCCATTTAGATAGATCTGTGCAATCCAACTTCCTTATCCGTATATGTGGCAATCATCCAAATTATTACATTATTTCCCACTCGCTCCATAACGATCTCTAGCCATCTTACAGTGGTAGCATGTATTCTAAAATAACTAGAGTCCAATAAACTGAATAAGGTAATGCCACTCTGAAGATCTAAACATATATAACAGGTATATTAATGATACTTGTGTGAAATAACTAGGAATCTGTAATTTCAGGGAAAACTATAGGTAAGCTATGTGAGCAAACATTAAGGAACTAATGTCAATTTGCAGAACAAGTGCCCCGCTACGAGTGAAGGAACTTTGGCAAGCACCCTGATACAATAGCCTTGTTCAACCGATACCAGCCTTTAGTGGGTAGCACCCCAGGACTTCTGAGATACTTGCTTTAGGTAACACTCCCGGCACTATAAGGTGTCGGTACTCTTGATTTCCAGGCATCCATGTCTGCCACGTATGTGAATGACTACTGATGATGGCGGGACCTGAAGTAATCTCCTTTTTAATCTCCCAAATCAGAGTGATGTTTTCTCTAGCTCCGTTCCCGGAAGGGAGATGGCCGTTTCCCTGTAGTGAGGCGACGCCGGAGCGTGGTTGTGTGTTGCCAGAGGGAGTAGCGGTAAGCATTTTGTCCTCTCTCTCCGATCCACTCTCCAGTGACTGCTCTGTAGAGATCAGGATAGCAGTCTCCATAGGCCCGATCATGGTGGAACCATACAAGGTAGGCGCGACCGGAGTCATGTCCACGCTTGTCAGCTTATGAATTTTCAAGGAGTTCTTGCCTTGCTGGACAGCAGGCAACGGTAAAGCCTCTGGCTGATCTGTGGGTGAGTGAGCTTGTGTCTGGTCCTCATTAACTAGCTCAAGTTCCGCTGCAAGTGAATCTCTTCTGGATTCATATTTCCAGGCCGCCACCATTCGCTTCTCAAGCTGGGCAAAATGCTTTGACAGGGTGAGATAATAAAAACTTTACAGGCAGATCAAAGAACAGTTGATAAAATAGCTACGTTTGCATACATAGGCCTAGATTTAGAGTTGGGCGGTAGCCGTCAAAGCCAGCGTTAGAGGCTCCTAACGCTGGTTTTGGGCTACCGCCGGTATTTAGAGTCAGTCATTAAAGGGTCTAACGCTAACTTTCCAGCCGCGACTTTTCCATACCGCAGATCCCCTTACGTCATTTGCGTATCCTATCTTTTCAATTGGATCTTTCTAACGCCGGTATTTAGAGTCGTGGCTGAAGTGAGCATTAGAAATCTAACGACAAAACTCCAGCCGCAGAAAAAAGTCAGTAGTTAAGAGCTTTCTGGGATAACGCCGGTTTATAAAGCTCTTAACTACTGTGCTCTAAAGTACACTAACACCCATAAGCTACCTATGAACCCCTAAACCGAGGTCCCCCCACATCGCCGCCACTCGATTACATTTTTTTAACCCCTAATCTGCCGACTGCCACCTACGTTATACTTATGTACCCCTAATCTGCTGCCCCTAACACCGCCGACCCCTATATTATATTTATTAACCCCTAACCTGCCCCCCACAGCGTCGCCGCCAGCTATCTACAATAATTAACCCCTAATCTGCTGCCCCTAACACCGCCGACCCCTATATTATATTTATTAACCCCTAATCTGCCACCCTCAACGTCGCTTCCACCTGCCTACACTTATTAACCCCTAATCTGCCGAGCGGACCGCACCGCTACTATAATAAAGTTATTAACCCCTAATCCGCCTCACTCCCGCCTCAATAACCCTATAATAAATAGTATTAACCCCTAATCTGCCCTCCCTAACATTGCCGACACCTAACTTCAATTATTAACCCCTAATCTGCCGACCGAATCTCGCCGCTACTGTAATAAATGGATTAACCCCTAAAGCTAAGTCTAATCCTAACACTAACACCCCCCTAAATTAAATATAATTTAAATCTAATGAAATAAATTTACTCTTATTAAATAAATTATTCCTATTTAAAGCTAAATACTTACCTGTAAAATAAACCCTAATATAGCTACGATATAAATTATAATTATATTATAGCTATTTTAGGATTTATATTTATTTTGCAGGTAACTTTGTATTTATTTTAACCAGGTACAATAGCTATTAAATAGTTAAGAACTATTTAATAGCTAAAATAGTTAAAATAATTACAAAATTACCTGTAAAATAAATCCTAACCCAAGTTACAATTAAACCTAACACTACACGATCAATAAATTAATTAAATAAAATACCTACAATTATCTACAATTAAACCTAACACTACACTATCAATAAATTAATTAAATACAATATCTACAAATAAATACAATGAAATAAACTAACTAAAGTACAAAAAATAAAAAAGAACTAAGTTACAAAAAATAAAAAAATATTTACAAACATTAGAAAAATATTACAACAATTTTAAACTAATTACACCTACTCTAAGCCCCCTAATAAAATAACAAAGCCCCCCAAAATAAAAAAATGCCCTACCCTATTCTAAATTAAAAAAGTTCAAAGCTCTTTTACCTTACCAGCCCTGAACAGGGCCCTTTGCGGGGCATGCCCCAAAGAATTCAGCTCTTTTGCCTGTACGCACTGAAAACCCAGCCATTCTGTGAACTCTAAATACCAGCGGTATTTAAAAGGTGCGGCCAGAAAAAAGCATGAGTAGCTAACGCACCCCTTTGGCCGCAAAACTCTAAATCTAGGCGAAAGGTTGCTGGGAATATACTGTACATCAAGATTGTGAAATAACATGTTGTCAATATCATTACATGCCTCTATTATGATTGCATAGATGAAAAAAGTACAATAACATAAAAATAGCTAAACAAAGACTCCAAGTACTATGCCTGTAAAGAAAAAGACGAAAAAGTAAAAATATTCAACCTCACCTTTTTTTTAAATGTATATTATATTAGAATTGAATCCCCAAATTATGCTAAATTATAGGAAAATAAAATTGTTCCTAAATGGAGGCTGAAGACCCCTTATGGGCCATTGGTCTCAAAATTTCAACAGATAGGGGATAATAGGGGATACTGCAGGGAAGCATATCAATTTGGGGTCTAGATATAAGATGATACAAACTGTAATCAACTATAGACACTCATTAGGCAACTAGTCTTTCTGATTGAGGATTACATTGGCACTGATGGTTTAACATATTAGTTGGCTTTTTATTGGTGTTGAAAGGAAACTGGTGTTTGATATGGGATATAAATGGAGACCTCTAAAATGCTTGTATGAAAGTATAGTTTTCTTTTGGAATTGGAGGAGTTAACAAATACAAACACTATTAGATGGCGAACACAAATTAACATTCTCTGACAATGCTTGGAGCTTAACGCCATCATTAGGTGTCTACATAAATTATATAGAGACAATTGTATGTAATTGGTAAACCTTTACTATGTGAGAGACACAGATATTAAATAACTGAGGCTGGCTATACGCCCCGATGCCTCAGCCGCTATCATCAGGGCAACAGCCCAACAAGGCATGTGAGCAAGAGGGCAGAAGAAATGTGCAGAGCTGGAGACAAGCATTTCTCTCTAGGCAACACTATTATACCACATAGCTTGCAAAAACGACACTCTAACACCAACCAAACACGTTTCAGCAGCCATTTAGATAGATCTGTGCAATCCAACTTCCTTATCCGTATATGTGGCAATCATCCAAATTATTACATTATTTCCCACTCGCTCCATAACGATCTCTAGCCATCTTACAGTGGTAGCATGTATTCTAAAATAACTAGAGTCCAATAAACTGAATAAGGTAATGCCACTCTGAAGATCTAAACATATATAACAGGTATATTAATGATACTTGTGTGAAATAACTAGGAATCTGTAATTTCAGGGAAAACTATAGGTAAGCTATGTGAGAAAACATTAAGGAACTAATGTCAATTTGCAGAACAAGTGCCCCGCTACGAGTGAAGGAACTTTGGCAAGCACCCTGATACAATAGCCTTGTTCAACCGATACCAGCCTTTAGTGGGTAGCACCCCAGGACTTCTGAGATACTTGCTTTAGGTAACACTCCCGGCACTATAAGGTGTCGGTACTCTTGATTTCCAGGCATCCATGTCTGCAACGTATGTGAATGACTACTGATGATGGCGGGACCTGAAGCAATCTCCTTTTTAAGCTCCCAAATCAGAGTGATGTTTTCTCTAGCTCCGTTCCCGGAAGGGAGATGGCCGTTTCCCTGTAGTGAGGTGACACCGGAGCGTGGTTGTGTGTTGCCAGAGGGAGTAGCGGTAAGCATTTGGTCCTCTCTCTCCGATCCACTCTCCAGTGACTGCTCTGTAGAGATCAGGATAGCAGTCTCCATAGGCCCGATCATGGTGGAACCATACAAGGTAGGCGCGACCAGAGTCATGTCCACGCTTGTCAGCTTATGAATTTTCAAGGTGTTCTTGCCTTGCTGGACAGCAGGCAACGGTAAAGCCTCTGGCTGATCTGTGGGTGAGTGAGCTTGTGTCTGGTCCTCATTAACTAGCTCAAGTTCCGCTGCAAGTGAATCTCTTCTGGATTCATATTTCCAGGCCGCCACCATTCGCTTCTCAAGCTGGGCAAAATGCATTGACAGGGTGGCATAGATCTCCTCTAGCAGCACAGTAGACTCTCATTCCATTCCAGTGATCTGGGGCTGTATTCCTAGTATAAGGCTTAGAGGTTAAGTAATATTTGCTCAATTAGCTACACTTGTTTAGTAAGGATAAAATGCTCTTCAGAGCAATAACTGCGCACTCAGGGCACAGCTTTGTGGGGTCAGGACTGAGGCTTCAGTTATAAGGGAAGGACTCAAAATGAAAAGTCTGGTACTGAGGGCATATGCGCCGTGACACAATCCAGAACGCTATATCCCAGATCCAGTCACTTTCAGACAAGTTTCTCCACTGTTTTAGGCAGGGTAGTACCAAGAATACATTGCAGAATTAAGAGATAGTGAAGATAACTTAAGGAGCTGAAGCTCAGTGCGACTGTTAAGATGGCTGCTGCCCAGACGTCCCCCAACATGAAACATTTTTATTCATGATACATTTTTATTTTTGAAAATTAAACATTTTTATTTTTGAAAATGTAACAGTTTTATTTTTCATATGTGGATTTTTCATGTTTTCTAATATGTTTTTTTACAACAACAGGAAATTAAACATTTTTGTGTTATTGTGTTCTTGGATAGATTGGACTGTCTGTCGCAAACGCATTCTGTCCGAGAGACTTTAAAAGCACGTTGTGGGGGGGGGTTGGACCCATGGTTAGGTTCCCAGAGGCAGTTGCAGCACCCGAGGCTCTGATTAGAACAGAACTCTCTGCAGCTTATCTGCCCTCGGCCGTTAATTCATGATTTATTGGCCCATGTCTCTGTGAGGTCACTGGAGGCACAACCAATCAGATAAGATCATGCATTAACAGCCAAGGGCAGATACACTCCAGAGAGTTCTGATCTAATAAGAGCCTTGGACGCTGCAACCGCATTTGGGAACCTAACCATGGGTCCCACCCCCCACAACATGCTTTCAAAGGTTCTCGGACAGACCGGACTGTTATCTGTCACACACGCATTATGTCTGAGAACCTTTAAAAGCACCTTGCAGGGGGTGGGTCCTATGGTTAGGTTCCCAGAGGTGGTTGCGAGCCAGAGACTCTGAATAGAACAGAACTATCTGGAGCGAATCTGCCCTCAGCCATTAATGCATTATCTTATCTGATTGGTTGTGCATCCAGTGACATCACAGGGACAAAGACCAATCAGATCTTGCATTAACGGCCAAGGGCAGATACGCTCCAGAGAGTTCTGTTCTAATCACAGCCTTGAGCACCACAACCACCTCTGGGGACCTAACCATGGGTCCCACCCCGCCACAACATTCTTTTAAAGTTTCTGGGACAGAATTTGTGTCCGACTGACAGTCCGGTCTATCCAAGAACACAATAACACAAAAATGTTTAATTTCCTGTTGCTGTAAAAAAAAGCATGGTAAAAAACATATGAAAAATAAAAATGTTTATTTATGAAAAATTAAAATGTTTAATTTTGAAAAATAAAAATTTTAATTTTGAAAAATAAAAATTTTATTTTTGAAAAATAAATTTTTTTCATGAATAAAAATGTTTTATGTTGTAAAAATGTTTACAACATGCTGCAAATGTTAACAGGAACAACAATGTGTTCCTGTTGTTGTAACAAAACATGGTACAAAATATGAAAAATCCACATATGAAATATAAAAATGATTCATTTTCCTGTTGTAACAAAAACATTGTAAGAAATATAAGTGTTTGTGTAATCTACAATAAAAATGTTTAATTTACTGTTGGTGTGTTTTCCTAGCATTACACGGGTAAAGCACAATTAATGGTTTTCTTAGCTTTATCCAGAAGCATTTGGGTAATCCTAGGATTACCCGCGTAAAATCCAAAGTATGATCTTATTTTGGGCTTTACCCAAAGCCACTGTCGATACAGTCCATTATGTGAGACTCCGGTTTCACAAGCAGCACAAATTGCAAGAATTTATCATATATTTATTAGAGAGATGTGCATTAGTTTTCGTACGATTGCAATTCAGGTTGAAAATTGGAACAAAACAAAAATCTGAATGAATGCACCAAAAAAAAAATTCTGAAGAAAATGAAAAAATACTGATGGAAATCATCAGTATTCTTTTATCTACTTTTTTTTAAAGGGGTTAATACTTACTTGTGCACACTCTCCATGCTGTCCAGAGCACATTAAAGTAAGTATTGTAGCTGAAGGTGAACGTTTTACCGGTAGCTTTGAAAAATTTACATTTGTTTTAAAGAAAACAAATGTAAATGTTTAAAGGACAAGTCAACACAGTAGATTTGCAAAATCAACAAATGCAAGATAACAAGACAATGCAATAGCACTTAGTCTGAACTTCAAATGAGTAGTAGATTTTTTTTTTTCTGACTATTTTAAAAGTTATGACTATTTCCACTTCCCCTGTACCATATGACAGCCATCAGCCAATCACAAATGCAAATACGTATATGCTGTGAATTCTTGCACATGCTCAGTAGGAGCTGGTGACTCAAAAAGTTTAAATATAAAAAGACTGTGCACATTTTGTTAATGGAAGTAAATTGGAAAGTTGTTTAAAATTACCTGCTCTATCTGAATAATAAAAGTTTAATTTTGACTTGAGTGTCCCTTTAACTAAAACCGTATTCATTTTGTTTAAAATGAAATAAATACCGAATCGTGCAGCCACCGAATATTTGGGGACACAAATTTCCCTGAATATTCAGAAAGGAAATTCTGTCTGAAAATTTTAAATTTCTTGGCTGCACATCTCTAATAGCTGTTACTTTTAAATGTTAGTTTCATTTTGTAAAATTAATTATTTACTTTTAAAAACAGTAAAAACATTGTTCTACTAATCATCTTGCAACACCCTTAGATTAATATGTTTGGATCCTTCGGGTCAGTTTTTTATTTAAAAGTCATATTTTAGTGTTTGTATAAACTTTAATATTGAAAAAAAAAAATTTAACATGATTCATTCACCTTTCCTTTCTTTTGCTTTGAACTGTACTTTACAAAACACCCATTAGAAAATTGGCAGTCCCAAATGAAAGCACAATGATTAAATGGGCTTACTGCCACCAATTTCTCTTTTTATCGCACTACATTCTGTGCTTCACAGCTGCAGCAAATTCAATGGAAAATTGTTCCAAAGATAATGTGTTATCAATATTGCCTTGACTTGACATGTCAAGGACAGGTATGCTCTCTTCAATGTAAAGTAACATTAATAAGATGTATGTCAAACATAAAGATCACATCTACTAACAAATGTTATTTGAAGTGGGTGAAGATATTAGCAAAACCTTTTTTATGTAGACTGAGTGATCAGCAAGAACCTAAAAGGTAGAATAGATATTCCAGGCACACTCACACATACTAATGGAAAATAGATATTTACCAGAAATGTAAAAGACTAGAAATAGATTTCCGTCACCAGTGGTCAGTCTAATATTGCTCAGCCCTTATGTAAGTTTTGTGTGTGCTTTTATCAAAAAGAACATCATTAGTTTCTTTGTCATTTGTTCTACTTGTGTTTCTATGTTTTTGTGCTAGTCATAGTGGACAGCATAATGCAGCTAATCTTTACTATTGTACATAGCATTTTATATATGGATGGACAAAATGTAATGTTTGAAAGGGAATGCTGTAAACCACTATCAAGTATATAAGGGAGCATATTTATTGTTTTATTTAGTTATACATTTTTACTAGTGATAGTTACTATTTACAAGATAAAACAAATGAACTATGTAGATGAGATTCTATTTTGGTATAGCTTATGATGTAGAACATATTTGAAAATGTTTTTTTAGCTGCAATATGTTCATATATATTATTTGCATATAAAATAAGTGACCTAATTCTAGGTAAAGTAAAATATATTATGTAAATGGGAATATGATTTGATTAAAAATTATACAATAATTAATATATTACTGAATATTTTTATCCAAGATATAAACAGGATTTTTGAATGTAAAACAAAAATGCATGTGAAGTTTAGTGTTTAAAAAGTTTATCAATAGTGGCTATATATATATATATATATATATATATATATATATATATGATAGAAATAATAGAAATCAGCGCTAGAAGTTTATGAGTATGCTGCTGGTCTTACTATATCTTCCCATCCACTACTGAAAAATATATATATATATATATATATACACGCAAGACACTTGCTAATTAGGCAGCAAACAGTCTCATTCAGTCAAGTGTGGCAAGTCTATGGATGTGTATTATTCATTAATATCCACAATGCTAGTTCCTGTGTGCTGTGGAGGAGTAGGCTGCTCGTCTGAGAGAAGAAGAATGATCCCCCGCAGGGCAAGGTTCCTCTTAGTGATCTAGAAGAGTGTGAGACAAAACAAGCGCCCAGAGGCACACTTCGTGTAGTACGTTCAAATAAATTACTTATACTGTAACAGTTGGAAAAAATCCGCTCTCACCTGGTTCAACCTCAACTTATGAGGTATGTAATAGGCACTTCTGTTTATATACTCTTGTCCCGTATCATCCTCCTATAAGTCCTCAGGTCTCCAGTTCTTCCTAGGAGTATGCAGAGTGTTCCTGGAACTCTGCAGCCTATATTTAGAAGGGGACTAGGGCATAGGAGTAGGGTAATGTGTAGTGATTAAAATATACAACTACCAGGTGATAGAGATAAAAACAGGTGTTTTATTTATATACAAAAAGTAATTTTTAACAGTGCAAGATAAAAAGCCCCTGCAGGCCTTTCTTTTTAAAAAGAGAGAACGATATTCCACGTTTAGCAGAAAAACACTATAGAGCTGTAGTCATACAGGTGTTACATCCAGCATGCAGTGCTAGAAACACTGGTGACTAAATCGCTCTGATAAACATATGAACAGGTATGGAGCACCAAAGGATATTCGCAGATCTGCTTTATATGAGTGTATATTATGGGTTACTTCATCATGATTTGATTAAAAATTATACAATATCTCCTGATATATATATATATATATATATATATATATATATATATATATATATATATATATATATATCAGGAGATATTTTGTTTCCTAATGATGGAGAGGTTAACCCTTTTATGTTTAACCAGCAAGTTGAGAGCATCAGCTTTTGATGAAGTTTATTAACCAATAAATGGTCCAAAGTCCAGCTAATGTTGAATCCCTTCGGGGATACCGTGTCCAACATAAATATCCATCTGGATTCCAATTATAGTAACATCCTAGCACGATCCCCCCCTCTCCTCTGGGGTGGGACATGGTCAATTACCATGCTACGCAAACTTGACAGATTGTGCCTATGTATGACAAAATGCAATGCCATTGGGAGATCAGATTCCCCTTTTTTAATGCCTCTCTAATCGAGAATCTGTGGTTGGTCATTCTGTCCTTGAATGGAGTTGTTGTTTTACCCACATAAAAAAGGGAACATGGGCAAATGAGTATGTATTTAACATAGGTGCTACTGCATGTGAGACTGTACCGTATACAGTATGTTGTGTTCTTATGTGGGTGTTGAAAGGAATCTCCTACCTGCATGCTGTTGCAGGTCACACAATCTCCACACCTAAAGCACCCCGTGCTCTTAGGTTGTAACCATGATTCCTTCTGGTAATCTGTTTTCACTAGCAGGTCACAAATATTTCTTGCTCTCCGGTATACCAGCCTCGCTGGTTTCTGTTTCCAGTTGACAAGGTTTTTATCCGTCCCCAGAATGTCCCATATGTTATGTATGGTTTGTTGTATGGTGGAATGTATCAGGTATAGGTGGTAACCAAATTCATTTGTTGATCTGTTGTTTTGGTTCCTTTTTTGTGGATGTCAGTAGCATCTCTTGAGTGTAGAGATCTAATTTATTTCTGGCAGCCATAATATCTTTGCTGTCATAATTTCTCCTTTCAAGTTTGTCACTTCAAGTAAATCTGGCTCAGAGTTGTTTCTTACCACTTTGGTGAGCTCGGAGGAGATGACCCCATTTTTTTGTTGTTTAGGGTGGTAGCTAGAAGCTAATAATAACAAATTTATGTCTGTAATTCTAGAGTAAAGTGAGGTACTAAACATAATTCCCCGATCATGTCTTACTTTAAAGATATTCAAATCTAAAAAGTGTATTTGATTAAAATCACATTCCATCTTAAATTTAATGGGTGTATCTATTTGGTTCAGATTTTGTATCCAACTTTTAAGGCATTCAGGGCTGCCCCTCCATAAATAGAACCAATAGTCTATGTATCTTGTGTAAAAAGCTAAGTTAGGATGTTGTTATGGTTTCATTATCTCAAGCTCTTACCAAAACATGTAGATGTTAGCGTATACATGGCTGTTCCAGCTGTCTGAAGATAATAAAAGTTTTCAAAAGAAAAATAGTTTTTTGTCAAGCACTGTTCCATAAGTTCCAACAAAAATTCTAGAGGTGGGCCTAAATAGTAATGATTGACAGTGACTATGGATCCGACAGCTTCCAACGCTCCTTGATGGGGATTAACCGTATAAAGGCTGTCAACATCCATAGTCACCAGAATGTCACCTTCATCTAGGGAATTAAGTCCCTTAAAAGGACACTGAACCCAATTTTTTTCTTTCATGAT